>NW_024366815.1:8584866-9322615 GCF_014805655.1 Passer montanus | reverse complement strand
TGTAATTTTACTAATTTTAGGGATGCATGGATATGTGACAAAATAATTTTGGGTGTATAAGACTTACTCCCACAAGAATATTTACTATGGGAACTGTGAAGAAAAATCTAGCATGTCTCTAAGGCTGTGCAGGTGGAGAAGGAATGTCATTGATTTTTACTCAAGACAAGGGACAGAGGGACAAGGGCCTCAAAATGTATGTGTATTCTTTTACATGTTGTGAAATCAAGATTGGGAAATTATGGGGGTTTTATTTGCATATAAAAAGCAAATATTCAGCAAATTGATAAAAAGATAGGTGCCTGTACAGTGCAGCTGTTTTAGAAGAAAACAGACAGCTATCCATAAGACAACAGATGAACATGAATACAGAAGAAACAGCATGATCACCTAGGAGTATGGGTATTTTGTTAGTACTAAGTCCTGAATGCATTCAAAATATGAATGCAGGTGAATAATTTGAATTTTGTACATAAACAGTAATAACTTTCAACATCAGTGATTTTATGTGCTACTAAACTATTGCAGTTTAATAATGAAAACAGAAAAAAATCAATTAGAAGTAGTTCAAAATATGAATTAAGATTAAATGGGAGGTAAAGTGTGAACTTCTAATAAAGAACCTCAAAATTCAATAAGTGAGTAGATGACAATGACTGATAGCTGATGGTGAGTCATCTGTTACATTGCTTTCAGAATTCAGAGCACCAGAACAAGAAATAATGTGATGAAAGAGCTTTGTAGTAGAGAAAAATTGTACACATTTTCAGCAGAGACAGGCTGATTCATTTTAGTTTTAAGGGTTCTCAGAAGAAAATATGAAGTAGAAACAAAAAGAAGCATGACATATGCATGGGTGCCTAAGGAGATAAGCTAGTAGAATTTGTATGCAACCCCAAAATAATGAATGAGATTACTCAGAATATAACTATAAATGATCTTTCAAAAGTGCAGTACTTCTGCCAGTGGATTTGAAGAGATAGAAAAGCGTTTTTGTAGTCTATTATAAATATTAAAGTATTATAAGCTAAAATGGTGATAAATTTTAGTACCTTGATATGAGACAGCAGAAGTTACTTGAAGTCATAGTGAGTTGAATCACTTAGTCTAATATGTAAAAGCTGAACCTTTTTTTTTCTCTTGAGGATTCCTGAAGTTCTGCTCTGATACATGATTACCTATCACATTGAGAAATGCCTCCTCTTCTACCTGATACCTTTTCCAGTCCTGAGCAGCTGGACAAGGTTCAAAGGCAGTGAAGAGGTGCTGGAAATGAAGGATTCCCCACCATGAGTCAGACAGCTTTCATAAAATACTCCCATCCCCAAACTGCACAAAACTCAAGCAATTATATATCATACTTGCTGCTGCTTCTTTATTTTCCCTCCCTGTTTTGGCCTCTAAAAACTGCATTTTGTCAAGGCAGGGACAGGGCTTATTGATGCCTGCAAATGGGTATGCTGCTTCAACTCATTCCATCCAGTCTTGTCTGGACTGTGATGAAAGTTCAGTTTTGTGACCATGCTATGTTTTTTCTGCTGCCATAGCAGAAGGAAGTGACTGGATTTGCCCACCATAATAATACTCAGTGAAGCATTTCCTTTATCACTGTGCTCTTCTATCACACCTACTGCTTAACAAAAATTTTGGACTATCAGCTCCTACAGTGCATTCTAATATGAACCAACTTTTGTGGGTTTTTCAATACTGAAACTCAGTATGTCAAAACTTCAAAGCATTTTACACCACTTTAAGACAAATTAAGCAGATTATCCAAGTTGCTTTCTTCTCTTAGAGAACTGATTCTTTGGAGCAGTACAGTTTTCCTCATCATGGAATTCTACTAAAAAAAAAATAAAAAAGAAGTAATTTTTTTTTGTAGAAATTGCTACTGCAGGAAGCAGCTGCTGAAACATCACCTCTAGTCAGCCTTGCTGTAGGTGTTGCTGCTTTATACAACTTTGGGAGACTACCCCTCTCTTTCTGGGTCATTGCAGGCTCGTTCAAAACTGATTAACTCACTCTGCATCAGAGTATGCCCTGCATTATGACATCCCGTTTTATTATTGTAGACACTGACAGTATCAGCTTGCATTTTCAACATTGCATAACATGTGTGTGGTGGGATTTTTAATTTACTTTTATCATTAGAAAAGAAAATAATTTGTGAAGACTGAAACTTCCAATACAAATGTAGATGAGACCCGATGAGTCATTCACTGAAGATTACCCTGGATACTAAACTGGATTTCTCATTACAATAATTCAATTCCTTGCTTTTCTCTCCACATGCATTATGCTATTCTGGTTTATATTTAATTTGGACAAGAACTAGTCTGTAACTTATCTATGTAGATGAACTGTAAGTCTCTTCCCACCCACCTCAGAAGTAATTAGTTGTAGGTAATGATCTGTTTCAACAGGAGAAATTGTATCCCAGTACAGCCAATACTTTAGTGAAATCCTTCTGAGAGGACAACAGGGGAGCGAAGTCCTTGTGTTTTATGACTGGAGTTCTGTGATGGATCGATACTGGCTCTTTAAGAAGGAAAATGAGGAGGAAAGCTGCCTTTCATTTAGAAGAGCAGCAGGAATAAAGGAAAGGAGCTCTGCACATTGTGAGGTGATGAGCCAGCTGAAAACTTATGTATTGGGGTTAGTAGTCAGACTGACATCAGTGGTGTTGTGGTAGGGGTCTTCTTCAGATGTGCTTGTCAACAAGAGGTGGTAGATGAAAGATGAACTGGAGAAAGCCTCACATTTACAGGTCTTAGTCCTAATAACAAGGCACTTGTAACCTAAGAGACTTCTGGAGTGTTTTGATGACAATTTCTGATGCAGGTAATCAAGGCATCAACAAGGAGGGGCTATCAAATGGACCTGATACTTAAACAAGGAGACCTGAAGAGAAATTCAACATGGGCAACAGCCTCAGCTGCAAAGGCTGTGGGATGTGTGCAGTTCACATGGATCATGAGAGGAGAGAAAAGAGAAATAACAAGATCACGGCTCCTAGACAGTAGGCTTTGGCCTGTTAAGGGGTTTCCTAGAAATGGGACACAGCCCTGGTGAAGAGAGTGGACCAGGAGACAGGGTTGATTTTCATGGATCACCTTCTCTAAGCTCAAGAACAGTACATGCCACCAAAGGCAAAATCAAGTCACTGTTGGAGGAGGCCTGTATATAATAAAGTACTCCTGAATTCCTGATAACCCTCAAACATTATATGGAAGCATACAAGAAGGGAAGGCAGGGGCATGTGACTGAAGTAAAATATATAAATACTCTTTGAGCATACAAAGATGGGGTTACAAAAGCTAAAGTCATGTTCAGTTGAATCTGGAGAAAGATAAAAAAGCTACAGGAAAAGTTTCTACAGGTACATCAGCAGTGAGAGGAAGACTAGGGAAAATGTGGGTCTGCTGCTGAATGGGTCATGGGACCTGATGATAAGAGGGAAAACACCCAGCTACTCAAAGTACACACTGGAGATGGCCATCTGGAAAGAAGATGGGTAGAAAAGTATCTGGGCACCCTAGTGAATAAGCTCAGCACGAGGCAGCAGTATGCCTTTGTAGCAAAAAGGCTAAGAGGATGCTGGATAGCATTAGTAAAAGCACTCCTAATTTGTCAAGCAGAGCTACTCTTTCCCCCTACTCAGCCCTACTGGAAGCATATCAAGAGTGCTGTGTTATGTTCTGGGTGCCCCACTGCAAGAAAATCATGAATCATTAAATGAGTGCAGTAAAGAATCATGAAGATGATTAAGGAAACTGAGCATGTGGTATACAGGAGAGGGCTGAGTGCTGGAACTGTTTAGCCTGGACAAGAGAAGGCTCTGGGGTGAGGTATCAATGTGTATAAATGCCTCTTGTGGGAGTATTCATAATGGAAGCAGTTTCTGCTTAGTAGTGCTTAGTGACAAGGCAAAAAGCTGTGGGGCATATATTAACTGTTGAAACACATAACATTTCATCTGAACACAAAACCCCCACCTTTTCAATGTTTTAAATTTTATTTATTTATTAACTATTTATTTAAAAATTATTATTATTATTATTTTCTGATTGAGAGATGGTCAAACACTATTTGAAGTGTTTGAAGGCCCAGGTGTCCAGAGAGACTGAGGAGTAGCCTATTGATAAGTCCAGAACCTGACTTGACACTGTCCTGACAAACTACTCTCTGCGCTTGCTTGAACAGAGTTTGAACTAGACAACCTCCACAGAATTCTTCCAAGCTCAGTGATTAGGTGATTCACTCTTGGTTGATTTGGTTTCCAGGACATTGTGGTGTCCTGGACTATTTGATTCTGAGAAGAAAGGTTGGAGAACACATACATTTTGAACCTTGCTTTTTATGAAAATGTTGAAAGAACTTTCTTTTCATATGTCATGGAGTAAGAAGATTTCTGACATGGAACAGTGAGGCAGTATAGAAAACCAATTTCCTACTCAACTCTGATGGCAAAAGTGTTCTTGGAAGAGAGTGTACTTGGGCAACATTATATAAGATGTCAGCCTGATGTCCTTGTTATGGAACTGGTTTATATCAAGTTTTTACCTTGAGCTATGATTGAATTAACTCAAACAATAGTAGTGACCTGGTGAAGCAGGAACACAGAGAGGTAGCAGCCCTATCTGACCCCTCCATAAGATTACAATCTCGAATGCTATTATCATTTGAATTTCTACCCCTACCTTAGCAGTTCAAGTCATCCGAGTTCAAATAATTCTTCTACTGAGGTTTTTATGTGTAGATAGAAGTGCCAGAATTTAACTCTATTTAAAGTGTATTTTGATTTTCAAAAGGATAAGCCTTGTGGAGAGAAGATGGTTATAGTAATAAATTTATACTTTTGAGTTTATTAATAAAATAATGTATTTGGGTCATTGTTTGGCTTTCTGTTTCTCAGTGTGATTTGCTTTTAGACTTTTATTCATTCTCTTTCTTTCCTTGCTAATTTTCTTGTCTTTGAGTATTTAGATATTAAGGCAGTGCCTTGTTAACTAGCAAATATGTCTTTAGCAGAATTTTCCATATATTTTTATTGACACAGTAGTTTGTGTAGGCCTTTTTTTAATGAAATCATGATGTAAAAACACAGGAGGACCATCCTGAAATTATGGCTTTTGTTTTGTGCACTTTGTTTTACTTGCATTTATCAAGTTATATTTTTACAATTAGAATGCAATAAGAAGTTTTTTATTATTATTACTTAATAGAATGTAAACATCTAACTTGAGCAGGATGGTCTTACCAGTTCAACAAATTGACAGCTATTGATGGCAAGAAATTGCAATATTTTTAATAAATCACTATATATTGCAAATTATTTCCCTGTCTTCCTGCAACAACATTATTCAAAGTATTCCCTATATAAAACTATAGGAAATCCTTTTGACCTGAGTATATAAAATAGGGCATCGTCCTCCATGGTTGTTTTCTTACTTTTAAAAATTAGTCTGAACCAATAGGTACAAAAAAGGATTCCTTGTCAGGGACTGTTCTCAATTACCATTACTGGGGAACTTTATAGATACCTGTTTGCAAGATAATACACTGAAAAATTAAAGCTAGTTCTTAATTTTCTGAAAAACAAAATTAAATTCCTGAAGTTAATAATTCCATTGATTGTGAGTCTTAAGACCAGGCTGGATGGGCCTCTGAGTAACCTGGTCTAGTGGTGGTTTCCCTGCCCATGGTAGGGAGGTTAGAATGAGATGATCTTTAAATTTTCCTCCAACCCAAATAATTCTGTAGTTCTATGATTCTAAGATACTTCAAAAGATTCTGTGCTTGACCTACTTTGCAACAAGTAACAAAAATGTACATGGGAAATATAAAATTACTATAAGTATGCAGTAAAGGTGTTTTTAATGACCTTTATCAACTCAGAATAGAGTTGGACATTGTGAGTGTTCAACTGCAAAAATCACCTCAATAGCCAGCAGTGAAAAATCAAATAAAATATTAGATATTATCCAGAAAGACAAATTTGCATGCATTTAGAAGCCAAGAAGAGTATTTTTTGTAGAACATGTAGAAATAAAAATTGCAAAGTGTAAGAGGAAGTTGTATAAATAGGTTAAAAAAAAGAACACAAATTAATAGAATTAACTATGAGTTTCTAATCATAAATGTAACAGCCCAAATGAAACCTCTATGTAAGAATATCTTAAAATTTATTTTAATGAAGGAATATTAGCAAGGGTGGACGTGGATCACTTTTAGTCTGGTCTTTTTCTAATGCAGTTTCCCTAACCATCTTTTTCAAAGTGCCATCAGATAGGATACTGGGGTAGGTGTAGAATTAATATGGAATGTATGGCCATCTCTCCCTGTGTCAAAAAGGTAAGAAACTGTGGTGCTCACATTTTTTTTTTCAATCACGGAAGTAAAACTGTATATGTTTTTTTATTCTGAATAGGAAGTCAAATATTTATTTGTTCTGAATAAAAACTTTCTAGTTTTGACTGCTTACTATTGGGCAAACAGAACACCCTAGTAAAATTTAAGCCAAGAATTGTAAACTAATGATAGCTAAAAGTCTTGTTCATGCAGTAGTTTAATGTTGGTGAACTAAAAGGATATGAGTTCTGTACCTTGGGTTGCAATTTCGAAGTACATTATGAAGATTTCAGAAGCTTCTGTAGTTTATTTCTTCTTAGTGTAAAATACAAGCGTATTTATCTTGTACTGTTTCCTGGTAAAGTGAACTGCATATTAACATTCTCTTAAAGTAACAGTCATGACTCCAAACATGTATACAGTCAAGTTTAGTATTTCCCTGCTTATGAAATGGCCTAGAAACAGCTTGAAATGCAAGAAGTATACCCTGACAAGAAGGATGGAGTTGTTTTCCCTTTTAAACCATAGCTGGACTGCTTTAAGGCAGGTCTGATCTTTGACAATAAAAAGATCATATTAAAATAATACCTTTTAAAACTTGAAAAATAAAATTTTGATACATTGAAGCTTTTGGTTCCAATTGCTCTACTTGTAGTTTGGTGTTTGTCATGGTGTAACCTCAGCCAGCAAACAAGTACAATGCAGCTGCTTGCTCACTCCCTCACCAGCAGGATGGAAAAGGGAATTGGAAGGGTAACAGCTGGAAAACTTGTGGGTTGAAATTCAAGACAGCTTAATAGAGAGCACCAAATCCTCACACACAAGCAAAGAAAAACAAGGAATTAATTCTCTGCTTCCTGTGGGCAGGCAGGAGTTCATCCATCTCCAGGAGAGAGGGGCCCAGACACTCATAGTGGTAACTTTGGAAAACAAACTCCTCACTCCAAATGTCCTTCCCTTCCTTCTTCTTCCCCCACTTTATATAGTTTGCATGATGCCACATGGTCTGGAATATCCCTTTGCTCAGCTGGGGTCACCTGTCCTGGCTGTGTCTCCTCCCAGCCCCCAGTCCCCTCACCACCATGGCAGTAGGAGAAGCAGAAAAGGCTTTCGCTCTGTGTGAGCTCTGCTCAGCAATAACAAAAACATCTCTGTATTGTCATCCCTCTGTTCAGCACAAATCCAAAACACAGCCCCATGCCAGTCACTGGGAAGAAAACTAATTCTACCCCAGCCAAGAGCAGTATAACGTCTTTCAGGAATACTTATTTAAGTATAACAAAGAATAATTGCATTATTACAGAATATTACACTCTGTTATTTTGTTTTGCCTTATTTTATTTAATTCAACTAACTCTGATAGGGTTTTTTTTTAAGAAAATGAAACCTTTCAAGTGAGTTAATGCTAGATACTCATCTGCTTTCCTAAAATTTCTTGTTCCTTGGTTTTTCAAGTCTGGTAAATTTTATAAAAGTCTAAAACTTTATGAAAGTGTATTTAAATTGCAGGTTTCTAGAACATCATAAAAGCAAGAGTAGATATGGCTTAGCTGGATTACATTTAGATCAGAAATTATTGCTTTTCTCTGTTGGTGCTGCTGGAGATCTCTATTCAAACTGATAATTTGTTCTAAATTATTAGAACAGGTGTTCTAACAATTTTGAAATATTGCTATTTTCTATAGCTTCTTTTTTAAAGGATGGGATATTTTAATATCACTCCTATTTCTTTTAAGTTTATTTTCCCTACAAGTTAGGAAGATTAGTGTGTTATTCAGCTCCACTTGCAAGAGAGAGGATAAGGAGACAGGTTAAACCAGACCTCAGCCTTTTAAAAACCTGTAGTCTCAGAACATTAAGAAGAGCATTTTGGACTCATGATACTTTTTTACTTCAGCTTGACAAAGATTTTCCCAGGTAAGTCACAAAACATATTCTGGTAAAACTCATTTACAGAAATGAGTCTGTGTCTTTTCCTCATTTCCGTAAATGTTCCTTTTGTCCCAGCAGCTACGTTTCCTAAGCATGTCTTGCACGTTATCAATAATCATTGAATTAGCCTCATCTATCCTTTCTTGCTGGAAGGAACAGTTTTTTACATATTTTTTCTTCATGCAGACTTCCCTAGAACATGCTAATTTCTTGTGCTAGTAATGGAAATTTTCTGTAAAAATTATTCATTAGTTGTGGCAACAAGGAAATTGTAATGCTTTCAGATATATGAATATCCTGAAAATCTGAGTCATCCAATACTTGTGTGGTCAAAAGATGATAAAAATGAACAAGGGTAGTGTGTGTAGTAAAAAAAAGACAAAACTTACTTCAGTGGTATTGAGGTTAATGTGTTTTAATTTGCATTTCTGAGGATATAAGAATATACATAAGCTTTGGCCCAGTCTCAAATATTTGACATAAGTGGCATATAGGAAACCTGGTGGGATGAGTCCCTTGACTGGAGTGCCCTGCTATATGGCTACGGGCTGTTTGGGAGGGATAGGCAGGGCAGAAGAGGCAGAGGGGTGTATTAATGGACTAGTTAAATGCATGGAACTCACATTTGGCGATGTCAGTTGAGGAAATATTTAATCTGAAAAATTTCAAAATATGTGCTGGAAATACAGGGAGGCCAAATCTGTATTTTAGTGTATATGCCTAAGTAATCATATGACCTGCTAAATAACTCTGATTCTTAAAGTGGAAAAATAGGAGGTAAAGACATGTGGGTAAAGCTTTATACTCAGAGTTGCAACTGGACTCTCATTAAAAGATATGAATTTCCCTTTTGGGAAAAAATTACTTCTGTAAACTACCTTGCTGTGGCTATGTCTTAAAACTCCACTACCAGGGGGTCCCAACATTTTGCAATGTGCTTGTAATATTATGACCCTATTTTAGCATATTTATTGGAAAAAAATTTACAAATGAATAGTTTTATTTCCAGAAGTTGGATGAGATCAGTGAAAGGGCTTAATTCCAGTACTTCTGGCAATAAAGTCACTTGTTTCAGGATCTGAAAGAAAAATCTTAACATGAATATTTTGTCCGCTTCCTCTTGTATGTCCCTGTCATAAAGGTACATTTACAGCAATAAGTAAGTAATTGTTTCAAAGCTTGCACTTATCCTGGAAGATTTGATATATGTGATGGCACATATACCTTTTTTAGGTACTGTGATGGAAGAAGCTTTTCTCCATGTTAGGAACTTTAGTTTTTGCACATGTGCATCTCAACTTCCTTCCCATGCAAAGGCATGTATACCTGAGTACACCTCACAGAACTCCAGATAATTGCAAACAAACTCATTTTTAAATAACAACAGCTACTATACAATTAATGCAAGTATGGGTGAGCCATTGTTTCTTGATTTTTCAAGTACCATTAACAGGCTAAATGTTGTACTAACATTTTTTGAACATTCTGACAAGTATGTAGCTTGGTTAGGAATTCCATAGCATTTGAGATTATTACTGAATGAGGTCCTCCTATGCAACTGACAATGCATCATGAAGCTGAAGTGAGAGCAGTCCTGCCTTACTGAAGCCCAAAAAACCTACAGGTTTTTCATTATGCGTGCAGCAGAGAATGCAGTACTGTTGGCATTATCTCCTATAGGAACAGATCTGAAATTCAAAACTATATAATCGTGACTTTGAATAACTTGCTTCATTTGTTTATTTTCCTACTTTTGGCATGATGATTTCATTGCTGAGCATGTCCCTATCTACAAAATTTCAAAAAATATGCTGTCAGAAGAATAGCTGCTAGAGATAAAAAAGAAGAGCTTGTGGGAAATTTTCTGATTAAAGAAGTATAAGACTAAGAAAACTGTCTAATATATCAGCACCTGGGCTGAAGACACTGGAAGTGTACACAAGCCTCCTGAGGCCAGAGCCTTGGATTTCAGATCTTTGGGATAGGTAGACCTACTTAACCTCTGAGACAGACCTACGCTATTCCTTTCCAGGAAACAAACGACAGGACAAGAGCAAACAACCTCAAGATGTACCACAGGAGGTTTGGATTGGACATTAGGAAAAATTTCTTCACTAAAGGTGTTGTGAAGCATTGGATCAGACTGCCCAGGAAAGTGGTTGTGTCATAACCCCTGGAGGTGTTTAGAAGATATAGACATGCCAGATGGGTTGCTTAGATATGTGTCTTGTTGGACCTGGTAGCGTTGGCTTTACAATTGGACTCAATTATCTGAGAAATCTTTCCCAAATGACATGATTCTATAATTCTTAAGAATGCAGCTCAGGATCAAGGAATTTTTGCTTCAGCTAGACCTCATTTTTCTGCTAAGTTGAGAATAACCTCATACGGATGAGTTTGGGAACCTGAAAGTCTGGTAGGAAGTTCCCAGGGTCTCTGCCTCAGAGACAGACATACTCGATCAGCATTATTTTTGTCATCAGTTTCATGTTACAAAACTTTTCAAAGTTAGAAAACTTTGCTATATATACCCCCAAAATGCCAATAGTTCATTTGAGTAGGTTTCCTACAAAGTCAAACTCACTGTATTCTTCTTTCATCTGTATAGTATTATGATTTATTTCTTTGTATAATATTGGTAGGTCCACTCTTCTACTGGAATTTGAGTGCTGTAATTTGTTCTATTAGAACAGGTGTTTTTCCAGTTCTTTCAGACTTCCTGTGCTTCTCAGCATTTGTCATTCTCAAAGGAGATAAAGAACCCTTTACTGTATTTTTAGACCTTTTCTATGAAAATAATTTGTTCTGTTGAATTAAAACAATTTTTTTCCTTAGAAAACTACATATTGGTGACCTGCAAAGTATTTCTTTTCCATCTGCCTGAAGTATATAATTCTCATCCTTCCAAATACATAACAGAAATAAACATGAGTATTCTTTGTACTATTAACAATTGCACTATTTCAATAGGTTTAACCATATTATTACTAAATTTTTTAATTTTTTAATGTAAATAAGTACTTAATTTATTCTGAGATGCACAATCACATTTTAAATGATGTAGTTATTTCAAACCACTTGAAGAAACATATAGCAAAAAAATCATTCTAAATACATGTAGAGGCTTTTTCCACTAAAAATATTTGCATCATAAAAAAAAAAAAAAAAAAAAAGTGAAAGAGTTGCCTGACAGAATAAAAGTTAATTTTATTAAACTATGATTTTAGGAGTATGAATCATCATTGTTTTCTCCTTTTCCATACTGCAAGTAATGAATAGCAATAAATCTAGTCACAGTGAAATGCACCATTGAAATGGTCTGTGAATAATATATTCTCATTTACTTTTTAATAAAAATTAGAGAATCCAAGAGCAAGAACATTTACTGGTTTGATAGTTTCCTTGAGTTATATTTTCAAAGTATTTAAATAGTCATTGGTGAGGAAGAAGTGAAGAGAATGTAGGAATGGAAAGTAGAGCATTGCTTGAAAGAAGAGTAGTGTATTTAGTCTAGATCTAAAATAGCTGTGCTAATAAAGAGTGATTGTGGATCTCAAAACACTCATAGCTTGATGGGAATTGTGTCAGTTCTTCAGGTATAGAAGCTAAGGCATGGTGATGCTGAAAGCATTGCCGGTGCCATTAACATTCAGAGTAAAGAAAAAAGAGAGTCCAGATAATAATGCTATCAAGGTAGCACCTACTTTTTGTGTCCTGTAAATATATTACTGGTTTGTAAAGCACTAAGTACCTAGCCACAGTCTTTTTGCAGGAACTATTTGAACACTTAAGGTAATAGTAAATACTGCTATGTCATCTTTTAATAATGCATAAAATCATTATTTCTCATTCTAAGTAAAAGTATAGAAGCATTATTTAGGTGTTTTCATCTAAATATTCTGTTGTAAATAAGAGAATTATTTTTTATAGATGGAGGTAGAATTATTAGCGATTATTATTTTCTGACTCAAGTGAGTCTTGAGTCACAAAGCTGAGTCAAGGAGTTGTTTTGTAGGTGGGATAGTAACAACCCTATTATTCATTAGGAGAAAGAGTGTCAAACCTCCAATATGAGCCTCTGGCTCTTTGGTACTCAGCATGCCTCTGGGCTGCAGGTAAACAAACCAAGGTGATTACTTTAGTCTGTTTTTCAGATAACTTATGATTCAATTCTGCTATTGGACATGACATTGAAATGCAAGAACACAAGGCGCTGTACTCTTGTTTTCCCCTGACTAGTATTCTTTTAAAGAGCACTGTGCTGGCATGTCAAAGTTGTTGGAAGAATGACTGCAGCACTGAGTTTTCTATGTGCTTTTCACTAATTTGCCTATTTTTTTCTTGGAAAAGAAGGGAAAAACTTTAGGATACCAGTAGTCATTTGATCCATGTCACAAGATTGAGTTTCCATTGGAAAAAATGGGAAGTTGTGCTAGTGTGAGTTGGTTAGGGATGATTCAAGAATTGACACTACACACTTTGTTGAGATGTATGGTGTGATGCCCTTAAAAAATATTTGTCATGAAATGCTAAGGAAGGTGAGAAATAGATAATCTTGTTCAGTGTGTCAAATGGTCTGCAGAGAAGTGCCATAAAACCAAGCCTGCATTTCAGTGTCAGGACTCTACTTTTTGACTTCTCTCAGGCTGTTTTTATTTTTTTGGCAGTCTTGTGATATGTGGCTGACTTTTGTTCAGTAGGTTACAATGGCTTATTTTTGCACAAAAATCTATCCCTACTAATGAGCAATTACTGATAAGAACTAAGAAACATGCCTGCTAATTAGAAGGCTAGCAAACGATCCCTTGAGCATTAAGTTAACCAACCAGGAAAAAATGAAAAAAGGAAACAGACACTTTAAATGTCCCAGCCCAGAGTATGCTCTGGACAAAAAGTGTTGAAGTAAGTTAATTGGTATCTGAAAGGTTGCCATGTTCTAGAATTCAGTTAATTGGTTACAGGGCAGGGATTAACAGAGAGTCTTCCAGACCTTTAAGGTAAAAAAGAAAGCCTAATATGTTCCATTTAACTGATTTCATGAACAGACACTTTACAGTAACTTTTCTTTCTTTGTACATTCTCAGAGATAAGAAAATGTCAGGAGCAGAACTATTTCTTGTTTCCTCTTTTATCAGCAATCATGAGCTTGGATTATTTTATGCAGCAGATGACACACCTGCCATTCCAAAGTCTGGTTTTCATTTTTAGTGAGTGGTTTTGTGGTAATGACAGCAATGGCTTTTGCTATGCTTGCTCAACAATTTAATGATGGAATACTGGTATAAATTGCCTAAAATTCTGTTAATACATATAATGATTCTTAAAACCATACTGAAAAAAATTAGGCAAATCTAGCAAAACATGTTTCTCTTCTGTTTCCCAAGATGGATAAAATCATTATGATGAACATTTCCTGGTTTAGATACCTGAATATTTGTACTTGAATAGGTGATCAGTTTTTCCACAAACTGATTTAATTTTCATTGTCACTGAAATAAACATCAGGTGTCTATTATCTCAATTCTGCAAAGTTTGGCCTTAATATTTGTGTTGGAACTTTCCCAT
The DNA here is from genome assembly GCF_014805655.1 of Passer montanus. NCBI lineage: Eukaryota > Metazoa > Chordata > Aves > Passeriformes > Passeridae > Passer > Passer montanus. The sequence continues at coordinate 9,308,767 of NW_024366815.1, read as the reverse complement.
TTATTTCTGGCTTTATTTAGATCATATTCCCCTAGCTCTGTAGTTTTTGAATAGGAATTCAAGAAACTGCCCAGTGAGTTCACTTCTTACTCAATTCAGCTGTCTAGTTCTGACTGCGTGTGGCTCCAATTCAAAGATTTTTATGGTGTTTGGAGTTTCCCCAAAAAAACCCAACTGCTGAAATGTATCAAAAATCCTCATGTGATAGACTATTTTTAGCTTTGCTATCAGCATTTTTCATTTCTTGCAGAGCTATAATTAATTTTTGTTTTTAATTTATTCAGCTGTCTTAAATATACACTATGCACACACTGAAAATACAAGCATGAAGTTAAACTTCTCCCTGGAAGACTATAACACATTAATTCTTGTCATATTTTTACAGTGATTGATTTTACTGTTGACTTCCTTCAGAGTATTTGCATTAATGCATACCATTTTATAATATTTGTTTTCTTAAATTATATTGCAGCTGAATTAAGAAAAATAGCTAAATTATTAATTAAGATTTAATGACTAAAAGTTGAAAACCATTTGCTTACAGCAACTGCTCAAGCTCCAAGTACAAAGGGAGCTTACATTAACGTTACTGTGGTGGGTTGACCTTGGCAGGGTGCCAAGTGCCCACCAAAGCCATTCTATCACTCCCCTTCACAGCTGGACAGGGGAGAGAAAGTATGATAAGAGGCTTAGAGATTGAGATAAGGCTAGGAAGAGCCAGTTACCATCACAGGAAAAAAAATTACTTGATCTGAGGAAGTTAATATATTACCAATCAAAACCAAACTGGTTAGTGAAAAAAATAAAATTAAATCTTAAAACACCTTCCAACGACCCCTCCCTTCCTTCTAGCCTCAACTTTACTCTAGAATTCTCTACCTCCTCCTCTCCATGTAGAGTCAGAGGATAGGGAATGGGGGCTGCAGACAGTTTGTCATGTTTCCACTGCTCTCTCCTCCACTGGGGGAGTACTCCTCATACTTTTCCTGTGCTTCTTCTGAAACCTTGTGGTGCCTCCCATTGGAGAAAGGTCTCCACAACCTGAGTCCTTCCCATATGCTGCAGTTCTGCTCCAGCATGGGACCTTTCCACAAGGTGCAGTCCTTCAACAACAGGCTGCTCCAGCAGGGGTTCCCCATGGGGAGTCACAATTCCTGACAGCAAACCTGCTCCAGCAAGGGCTTCCAATGGAGCTACAGCTTCCCCTCAGGCATCCACCTGCTCTGGCCTGGGTCTCCTCCAGGGGCTGCAGGTGGATCTCTGCATGCCCTGAGCCCTCTAGAGGCAGCAGGGGCACAGCTGCCTCACCATGATCTCACCACGGGCTGCAGGAGAACCTCAGCTCTGTCTGGAGCACCTCCGGCCTCTTCTTTTCCTCTGACCTGGCCATCTGCAGAGCTCTTGCTCTCACATGTTGTCATTCCTCTCTCTGGCTAAAATTGCTTAAGGGTTTTCTTCACCTTCTGAAATAAGTTATCTCAGAGGTGCTACCACCACTACAGATGGGCTAGGCAGTGTGTCCATCTTGCAGCTGGTTGGTATTAGATCTGTCAGACATAACAGGCAATAACTTTTGTTCCCACAGGCACCACCTCCGTAGCCACCCCCTACCAAGCTCTCTCCAAAAAGTAAACTTTTTGAGAATTTTCTCTCACAATGGTGAAAGAAACAGTTCTTTGTTGAAAGTTTCAGAAACTTTCAGAGCAATTTTTTCCACCTTTAAATCATTATCAGTTGGAGTTTTCTAATTGAATTATCTGCCATTCTTATTTGACCCAGAGAATATTATCATATCTTTAGATGATTAAACTGAAAATAATGTTTACTAATGTTTAAACAAAAGATTTAATTAGGGCCTCAACTTCAGAGGTTCTAAGACCTATGGTGGTTGCTTTAAATGCTCATCTCTTACTACTAGCATGAAATTATTGTAAAGCAAGAAAGAAAGATGGGAGTTGGCACGCCTGAGAAAATATAAGATGAAGTTTCTCATGTTTTTAGTCAAGAGGTGTATACTTTAAAATCACTGATTACTACTTTTTTTTTTTTTTTTTAAATTGTTATTATCAGTCTATGGACCCTCCTCAGTTCTTTCAAAAGGTAGATAACTTGTAGGGAAGCATATGTATTGTGGGAAAGAAATTCGTCTAACACAAAGCTTTTGTTCCCTATGAGTATTTTAGATAGCAGTGTGCTAATCTCATCATAAAAATGCTTTCTCTTTGCTTTTAAAACCACAGATTGTTTAAATCCTTGAAATTTTTTACTATTTTTTTCATTCCTTTTCCTCAACAAATATATTAAAATGCAAATAGTATTTATTAGAAACTAAGTTACAGAAAGGAAATAAAAGAGTTATCAAATTAACATTATAAGTATTTTCTTATATGGTGGGTATTTTTTTGCCTTCATCCTAGGTTTCAGAAGAAGCTCTGCATCACAGCACTGAGGATGAAGAGCCTTCCCAGGGAATGGAGCCCTATCTTGTGCGGAGATTATCGTCCCGTAACATTCAGCTACCCCCACTGGCTTTCAGGCAGTTAGAACAAGCAGACTGGGATAAAAAGAATGATGCTGAGACTATCCCAAGGCCCACGACTCTTCCCCTGAGGATACCTCCTCTGATTGCCATTACAGCTGCTGAGTCCAGCAGGTAAGACCCAGCAATTTATTTATTCAACATTTCCTGGGGCAGATACAGGGCTGCTGATGCTGCTTCTAGGAGAAAAGTTTATTTCTTTTCTAAAGCCACTAAGTGAAAAGGTTGAATAAAATGTTTGTAAATTTGTGGCTGATACTTGGTAAATCTGGTTGTAAAGCGTTTGGTCATATCTAGCAGAACAAACTCTAAATTTTTTTTTCCTGGACATTATTAATACTTCATATTCTGAAAGAAGGTTTCTGGAGTCTTGATTAATCATTTATGATGATGAAGGGAAGGAGCAGGTAGAGGATGAAAGGAGCTTTTTGTACACAGAATTTTTTTTTAATTATACAACTTCAAAACTAGTTTCAAGAAGTCCTGAGGGGATTTTGTCTGCTGTTGTATGTCTACATTATTTGTAACATAAATTGTTTGAAATAATTTGGTTAGTGATTTCTATTGTAGTTTCTTCATATTATATTTGTGAATTTTTATAGAATATATTTTCTAAATTAAATTTTCCTATTCTTAAATTTTTTGATAACATACTAGTTTGTGTCATTTTCCTAAGTACAAAGTGTTTAGAATGAAAGTTTTGCTTACAATGGTGAAAGCAGTACAGCTGTTTGGTGACGTGACAATATATAAGGAAAAGGTAACATGAACATACTGAGAGCTAAAATACAGTAGTGAAGAATTTTAGAACACATGTTCTGAGACAATACTCTATTCTGAACAATGTAGTTCTGAAAAGAATGTAGGACTTACAGCACATGAGGAAACCCAAAAGTATTCATTAGCATGCTTAACCAAATAATAAAGCCAGCTAATATTAACATTGAATTTAATATCACTTCCCATATCTTATTTTGTCCTAGATACCTTTATTTTTTGAAGAAGTTAGTCCCATTCTTGAAATAGAAATCCTGGCTACATCCATAAAAACATGTAAACATTTAGATTGTTTACAAATGAAAATATTATTTGGAGAGTAAATGTAATGAAATTTAGTGTTGTTTTGAAATAGGTTGGTGCCTTGATTTTTTTTGTTTTTATCCATGAAGTCTGGAGAGAAGACTGTCTGAGATGTGGAAGCAAAATAAGTGCAATGTTTCTAGTAACACTGACTGGAAAAATAACCCAAAAACCATGTGATCCTGATGTGATACATCAGAAAGATTAGAATGGAGAATGAAAAATATTGTCTGGTGAAAGTGACTAAGTGATTATAAATTTCTGGAGACTGCGTTATTTTCTAGGCCGGATTCAAATACACCAGAGAAAGACAGTTCAAAGGTTACTCAAATAACAAATCTAAAACATTGTGGTTACTATGTGTAGCTACTGGCTGTACTCAGAAAATGATTGCTTCTTTGAGAGGCTTCTCTGTGGGTATGAATCCACAGCAGCAAGAGATAGCTTTGTACTGTGTCTATGCCATTTATTCCTGTGGTTGGTAGGAATGTGTTTTGAAGCTGGACAAAACAAGAGTTATTCTGAGAGTGACAGGGAAAAAGCAGACAGATTGTTGAATGGAAGTGCCAGGCTGTTTAAACAAATAAACTAAATCTAAACACAACAGCAAAAGCAACTGTAATTTTGATCTTATAAGATCTTTAGCTTTTATGATTCTTAGCTAAAGAGCAATTACAGTGATACAGGAAGAATATTGTTCAGGAAATTAAATTTCTCTAGATGTTTAGTGCTGTTTTTTGGTTGTAAGCTCTCTCTCAAGCAGCTATGAATTTCCCATTTATATGCTTATTATTCCAGCCAAACAGCTGGAGAAAGCTATCCTTTTATCTGTCTTCTCATCTGCATGAAAGTGCATAAAATTAGGGGTCCCATTATGTCTGTAGAAATGCAGCTTACCTCCCCTGCTTTTGAAATGAGCACTTCAGGAAAGGGAATCAAAGTGTGGGTGTGACGATTCTCTGTTTTCAGTAGGTAAATGAAGGTAGAAGAGCATTTGGGTCATAGAAACTCATTCTAAAGCAGAAGAATTTCACCACAGAAAACATCCTAAATTATAAATGTATGGTTTTGGGACTCAAAAGAATAAAAAAATAGCATTATAAAGCCCTAATGCTTTGATTTAAATTACTGGAATGTGCAAAATTAAAAACAATGACAGTGGATGTCGTTTTTAAAATAAAATATGTATTCTATTCCTGGACATGCACATAAGCATGTGTGTATATGACAATCACAGGATTGTTTCTGGTTGTGTGCTACCTTTGTAGAGCAATTAAAACAAAGCTTATAATAAACAAAATCCAAACAGCAACATAAGTTGAAAGTTGGAAAGCAAACTTTCAGAAATGTTTTTCTTAATCTTTCATAATTTGTAAACTCTTATACTTCTGACTGTGAAACATCACAATGCCTTGCCATTTCTTTCACCATTCTAATTTCATTCCACACATACATGGAACCAGATTCTTATTTTTTTCATGCAGGTTAGACTGAGACTCTAATATTAAAGATCATTGTTAATATGAAAAATTTATGTCTCCTATTGAAGTATGACATGCAAAAATGCTTATTGTGCTATAAGAACAAGTACTTAAAATTTGGTAGGCTGACCCTGCAGATGGTATCATCCTTACAATTATGAAATTTAATAATTGCCAGACCTTCTACGGGAAAGATTAGAAACAGATATACATATACATATATAATATGTAATGTGATATTTTACTGTCAGCTGGGATAGCTTGGCTGTTTGGGGTGTGGTGTATGCTTTGGCCAGTTTTCCTCAAATAACTGTAACTAAATTTACCAATGGCTTTGGTGTAAGCAACAGCTATAATGGCATTTAATACAGGATACACAGATAAGAAATGATTGATGGTAGAATGCTTTTGCTTTCTCCAAATTAGCTGATATTAAAATGATGGGGGAGTGCTATGTATGGAAAGTTATTTATTTGAGGATATTTAAGGTTTCTATCCTACCTACTTTATAATAACTATTTCAAAAGTTTCCTTACCTATGTATTTGACCAATAGCTAGAGCTCCCACCCTGATTGTATATTCTAGCAAATATTTACATTATGTGGCATGTGTGATATCATATATTTGATTTCTTTTTTCAACACTTGTGATTTAAGATAATTGATCAAATCTCTCTGTAATGACAGTATTAATTTGTCCAAAGCTCCATGAAATATGATGAAATTCTATTCAGTCACTTTTGTTCTGGAAACAATCTCTGCAATGTCTTTCTTCAAAGAAGAAATGGTGATGAGAAGGTGGGATAGGACATGGCTCCTACTGAACACTACGAGTTACCATGGCACATATTCTTTCCCTTTCCATGGTACAGATCCAAGGTGTCAGGGACTGAAGTATTTCTTTGTTTTGCCTTTTAAGAATAGCTTTTCCAGTGAGAAAGGACTATCCCAGTTGTTGCTGTGATACTTGTGTCCCTGTAACACATGTGATTGACAAAATCAGACAGAAAATGTCATGTTCATTGCATGTAAACTCTAGAAACAAGAGAATATCAAACACTTGAAGACTTCATTAAAAGCATTATTTGAAAGCAAAAAGCTGTTTTGTAATCAAAAGGTGCTTAGAAAGGCTTTCATAACAAAAATACCTAAAATAATCCAGTGTTTCATTTAGTTATCTGTGATTTGGTATGGATTCTGTCTCTTCCCATAATCTATCCTAGTCTTTGCTCAAACATCATTTGAGAGAGATTATTATAATTGTACAACATAAAATCTATTTTAAATTGCTTTCGTATTGCTTATTTACAACTCAGAGTGGGCATATTATTGTGTATATGAAACTCTAGGGAGCTACGAGAACAACTTACATGACAGCTAATTTCTGAAGCATCTTTTTTGCAATGTTCTTTCTGTCTTAATTTATGTTTTTCCTTAATTTAAGTTCTGTGGATTATAAAGTCACTATACTGCTTAAAACTTCTGTGTTTATTATCCATTAAAGAGGCAATCAACACTCTCTATATTGGAAATCAGATAAAAACTTGATTTAAAATTATCCCCAGGCCTTTCCAAGATGAACTTAAATTTTTTAATATCTGTTTTTGAAAAGAAATATTAGCAAATTTTTATTTGCTAATATACACTGTATCACTGTAAGTTTGATACTATGGCAATACAGAATCAGAGTCTAGTTTCAAGCTAAATACGTCTTAATGCCTACCACTTGCTTGCACATTGTCTTGTTTGTGTCCAAGGAATACCTCAAAGGCCAGATTTTGCCCTCTGTATTAATTTCTAACATTTGACAAAACTTTTTCAAATGTTAGAAACTGAAATATGGGAATCCTGAATAACACCACATAATTTTGGTGTTATTCACTTACTATACCAGCAAACTATTTTTAAATTAACAGCTAGGATGCTAAATTTTTATCACTGTTTTAAAGAAATGTTAGAAAGAGATCATAAAAGCAGTAAGATTTAACTGTAGCTGAGTAACACACAATAAAAAGAAAATCAGAGAAAATCTGCTCTTCAGGCGTATTTATTTGCAACTCAGTAGAATAGTGTATATAGTGAAAATAAGTGGGAACTATGGTTTAGATACTTCTTAAAGAGAAAGAGAAAAAAGGGACCATTTATTATTTCATTTATTTTTTACCTCAGAATTGTGGCCTTGAGCCTGCCAAGTAGTAACTTTACTCAGAAAGCTTCTCATGAGTCTAGGCTCTCTTGAACAGCATCTGTATTGCCTGAATCACCTTTTAGTAAAGAATAAAGAAGAGCAACACAATAATTCCTAGTTCTTCTTTTTATTCCATATTTCTTTATTTTAGAAGCATTATTAACATAGGAAAATCTTCACTATACCGTTGGGCAACCTTTCCAATTAATTAAAACCTTGTGTTATTTCCATTTTGTGCATAGGAAAGCTTACACACAAATGGGAAGTGCAACTGGCCAAGGCTAAGAAACAAGCCAGGAATCAAACTATGAGGAGAATTTGAGCATTTTTGACTCCGGTTTTTGTGTTTGCTTTATTCTACCTGTTAGTTGAGGATAGATCTTGGGGGAAAAAATATGCCTTGCATTTATCTCAACCTTTAAACTAAACCTGCTATGTCAAGGAGAATTTTTTTGATCAGGTCTTGGAAGGTTTTAAATTGTTAGTAGTAGGAGTAAAGCACATTACTTTTGTTATGCATCCAGACTCATATTGAACCTGTATTTCTACCATACCGACTCAGTCACATCAAACTGTGACTGCAGTATCTGTGGCGAAGAAAAACATATATAATTATTGTGGAAACCAAAACTGAGTCAGCATTTAAGTGCACATTTCTCAGTGGGAATCTCTCACGCTAAGTGGATGCTAGAAGCCTCAATATTTGTGGAATCCAAGCTTTAGCTTTTAAGAGAGTCTTCAGTTCTGGTGGCAAGTGTTCATAATTTCTATGGTGCTATATGGATCCTGGAATAATTTGTGAGAACAATACAAAAATAATTCTTTTGGTCAAGAGCTGCATTGTCTTGATGCTTAAGAGAAGTAAGGAAGGTGTGAAGATGGCAGACCCTGTATCAGAACACTTATTTGAATAATAGTATTTCTTAGTACTTGAGGATAACTTCAGATGACACAATTAGCTCCAGCTCCTCATCTCCCAAATAAAAGGACTTTTGTAAACTTATGTCTTGCATTAAATGGATTCTTTAAATCTGATGCCCAGGTGGAAGACATGGAGAACAGCAGGTACTGTGTACAGTCCAGTCCATTAACTATTCTGAAATCCTTTTTAAAAATTGGAATTTTGGTCAACTCTTGCTCTTTTACTTAATAATGGTAAAATTTCTAATTTTTCAATTTGATTATTTAATTATCTATATAGCATAGACTGGAAACATGTTACTGTAAATTGTGAATGAATATTCTATGTATGCATGCATTTTTTAGTTTAGGAAAGAAAATACAATTGTTGTTTAAAATATGTATTCTGAAACAGTTACTTTCAAACAATGGATAATCTGAAAAAGTCTTAAACAATACTGTGTGGTTCCAGGAACTTAAACCTAACTTGATCTTTCCCCACAGTGGGTGGTATCTTCTCCTTCTCAAAACTTTGCTTCGGTCAGGTTGAGGCCTGAGAACACACCTTGCCAGTAAAATCAGGAAAAGAAGGGTTGGGATACTTCAGCACTTTCCATGTCCTTTGTCACTTGGTTTGCTACTTCATTCAGCAGGAAGACCATGTTTACCTTTTTCTTATTTTTGTCTTTGATGCACCTTTTTGCTACCCTTCAACTCAGTTGCCAGGTTCCTGAGTTGAGCTTTGGCTTTACTGGTGGCATCCCTGAAAAGCCAGGGGATACTTCAGTATTCCTTTCTGAAAATGTTTCTTCTTCTACCACCTACACTTCTTTTTAATCTCTATCAGAGGTTCTCTGTTAAACCAATTTGGTGTTCTTCTATTGTTTCTAAGCCCTCAATCACAATTTATCCATTATACTAGAAGAAAGTGAGTCAATAGCTGATTATGTAGTGTTTTTATGTTTAAAGTATTATTTTAATATTAATTTTTTGTTAAAGTCCCGCATGAATTCCATAAAAGTGCTGGGGGGGATTTTATATACAACTACACTCTGTTCTTTGTTTTTGCATTTGCATAATTTTCCCCTGTATTAAACAGAGTAGGAGAGACTGTTTTCTTGTCCCAAAGCTTTGATTTTTTAAAAGAGAGATATCATTTGCTAAATGACCCCTTTAAATGATTTCTCTTGATGATTCTTCTTAGTCTATTGAACAGCCATCTGCTTAGACAGTTATTGGTGCCAAGGTCTACAGCTACAATGGCTCACCTTCTTAGGGATTTCTCAGAAGTAAAAGACTGCTTCTAATGGATTAAAGTTTCAGTGAGGTGGGGGAAGGCTGGGCATACATTAACACAGCTTTACTTCCTGTTCCATAAATGGTCAATCTATTCTATTAATATTTCTTAAAAGATTTGTAATTTTTAGGTATTATATGGGTGTGTTTTTTTGGTTTTTTTTTTTTTGGGTAGCTAATCAGCAAAGTAATTATTTAGTTAAAACAAAATTGTTCTTTGGGCAGTCAATCAAACCCAAATTCACACACTATTCAAAATTGTGTGAAATTGAACATAGTGATTCACCAATGATAGTGCAATGTGAAAAGTAATGCATAACACAATCTTAATATATACTTCTTCATTATGTCATATTTGCATCAATTTAGAGGTGACAAAAGAAGTCAGAAAGCCTAGCCAGATAGAAGAATACATTTCACAAGGATTTTTTCATATTGATAATTATTCTTTTACATTAACTTCACTAGTGAAGATGTGTTGGGCTCTCTCTGATTGATATTTCAATCACCTTCACAGCAGCAGCACATAAATACAAACAAGAAACTGGACCGCCAAAGGCACATAAAACTAAGGGAAAAAAGAAATCAAAAGAGTGATCCAACCGGCTATTGTGGGTGAATCCAGCCGCTAGGACAATTTCATCTAAGCTGCCTTGGCCCAGAAGGATATGGTTCTGGGAGGGAAGGGAGAGCACAGAGCAGCTCAGGGGCACTTGGTGTGGCTGTAGGAAGAATAATGCCTGATCTCTGAGTAGCCAAAGCACATGAGAAAATCAAATCAGAAACATACTAATTCTGAGCATTTACATCTTCCTGTGGGTCTGTATGCAGAGCTGCTGTTGTATGATCTCTGGTAAGACTGATTTACAGGTTTTATTGTCAATTGTGATTCTTTCTTTAAATTAGCAAGTGACAAGGAGCTGCCCAAGCAAAGAAAGGTGTCATGGTTTGGAATGGGAGGCAATTCAGGGAAGTGATGCAAAGCTTTTAGTGTAACTGACAGTCTGTTGAACCACTGAGAAGCTGGACACGCCTCTGTGAAACACACATGTTAGAGACGAAAAAAACCCGGCAACTTTCTCTTCCAGTCAGGAGTGAGGTAACGCGGCTGGGGGGCCTCGTCCCGGGGCCGGGCTCCCCGCCGCTTCCCCCATCTGCTCCCGGGCAGGGAGAGGGGTGCCGCGGCCTTGCTAATATCTGTCTGCTTGCCTCAACTCCCCGGCCCGGGGCCCAGCCGCACCCGCTGCTGGGCGGAATCAGACGCAATTTTACCCCCGTGGAAGTTGCCCGCAACCACCGGGCAGGGGGAAGGAGAAGGCCACGTCCCCAGTAATCCCGGCGTGCTGCTGCTGAGGTACGGCCTGGCAGATTGGATCCGGGCCGCCTCCCCCAGCTGCCATCCAGAGCACCCAGCTCGACCGGGGTCAGGAGACCATTTGAATAGTCCAGGCGTGATGTTAACCCTTTCAGTGCTTCAGTCCTCCCTCGAGTGAGAGAAAAGGACAAAATGCAAGTATGTAAATGAACGACATAAAAGAGATCACGGTCAGTGAGGAAGAAGTTAAGTCCCAGATGGGAGGGGTAAGGAGATGCCTTGGTTTTGGGGCTGAAATCCTCTTGTAAGCTATGGAGAAAAGATTCCATATAAAACATGAAACTATGGGGAGATGAAAGTGTTCAAATTGATATTGAGCAAAGGCTCAATATGTTAAAGTAAGCACATGTTGAAATGGCTGTGATCCCATGAGAAGTTTGAACACAGAAAGAGAGGAGAGTAGTCCTGTGCTTCCAGGAGAAGACAAGATCTCTGTTCCTAGGGATGAAGATGATAGAAATAGATAATGAGAACTTTTGCCTTTGAACAGCTCATCTTTAAAACAGCTCATCTTGGCCCATCGACAAGCTGTGGGCAGGCTTGTGGAAATGGGAAGGCCTTCACGATGGCAGGGTTCCCTGGGTGGCTGCTACTCGTGATGAAGTTGAGAGCCGCGAGAGAACTGTTTCCTTTCCTCTTGTGGAGAAGTCCCCATAACCTTAACAAGAGGGACTTCTCTCCCTCAGTGGACTGAAGAAATACTATTTCAGAGGTGGTAAACTGACTGGAAATTTCAGGCTTTGTTTCTTTACATTGTCAGTGGGAAAGAAAAGGTTGTGGGGGGAGGAGGAGTGAGGCAATTCAGGGAAGTGATGCAAAGCTTTCAGTGTAACTGACAGTCTGGTGAACCACTGAGCAGCTGGACACGCCTCTGTGAAACACACATGTTAGAGACGAAAAACCCCGGCAACTTTCTCTTCCAGTCAGGAGCGTTTCACTTGTAGGATTACACATTGCTGCAATGGAAAAAGAATTTGCATAGTGTGGAAGTTTTACCAAAATGTTATTTAATTAAATGACATAATTTTTTTGGAACTTTATTTAGAGAAAAAGATAATTTTGTATTCTTACTGATGAAACTTAATTTTCTTTTCACTATGGAGCAATTTTTCAATTTAAGTAATATAATCTCATATATATAATTAAGTATAAAGCTTAAATTGAGAAAGTCAGATTTTAATTTATTTAATTTATTTATCAATTCTTTGACTCCCTTTAAAAAAATAAAGTGAAAAAATCATAGAGCAGAAAATGAATAATATTCCGGTTTGGAACACAGGGGAATAAATGGGATCTTCTGAAAACAGGAAATTGTTTTCTTTGCATTTGTAATCAAAGTGATACATTGAAATGATCCAGCATAGAAAGTAATTTCCATGTACATATTTTACACTAGGTGTATTCTCTGAGAACATTTTTTAAAATAAATTCATTCAACTACTAACTTTATTTTTCTGTTCCTAGTTTAAGGCTAGAAACAGAAAAATAAAGGTTATCTTCTAGTTTTCCTGATAAAGGAATATAGCAGATAAAGACTGGACATTAGGTCTCTGAAAAAAGTGCATCAGATTCTCTTCAGAAAAATCACCATAGTTTATCTTTCCATAAAATCATCTTTAAAAAACATGAAATCCCTAAAGTGGAGATTAAAAGAAAGAATTTCAAAACTATCTTGAAAAAATATATGGACAGATAGTTTTTTGCTATTGTTATAGGAAAGAAAGTAGAAGGGCTAAGCCATGAAAGGCTGTGACTCTGATTTTACCTCTTTCTAAGCAGTGAATAAATTGTATGGGATGTTTTTCTTAGGTCTGTTGTTTTAAGTTCTGAGTACAGACTACCTATTCCATGGGATGGAGTAAGACCTGGTTGATGGGTATTACTTTCAACAAAATAAGTTTCTATGCAGTCTCAGGTAATGTCTAGGTAATAGTTTTATTCTGTTCTCTCTTGCCACATCCCTTTTCAACTACAATTTTCTTTAATTCAAATGTAACTTCTTTTTTTCTGATAGAGGTGACAGGTTGATCAAATACAACAGCTTGATGGTGAGAAAAGTGTGATTAGATGGATACAGAACCTCACAGCCCTTACAATTAAATGTTTCATTATGACACTCTATGGCCATATCAGATCAAATATGTCAGATATGTCTGCATAATATGTCATATATGTCTGCATGTTCTTAACAAAAAATAATTTTTGATAGCTGTATAAGACAATTTTGTAAGTTGTGTGAGAAACTAATTGAACAGTGGAATTTGAGACATTACAATTGAGACAAATCAGTGTGGATTTTCAGCTGCTTTTATCAAGTTTTATATACAAGCAGTTGGATTTTTATGACAGCTTTGTCTGAAAAGTTTGAGGGAATTGTGTCTTTCTCTGACTTCAATTATACTCCAGCATTTCCTCCCTTAGTTTCCTTCTGTTATCTGTTTTAGCTCATATCTCCTTTCTCTTCCAGATGTTTCCATTCCTACAGATGTTTATTATATTCCCCATAAACTGTTAAGACATCTATTAATCACACATATTCTGCTTTTCTTAGCCTGCCACAATGTAAGATAGTTCTCTTTCATGTTCTGTGCCATTTTTGTAACTGTTTCTTGTCTTTGACACAAGACCTGAGTTCAATGTGTTTCAAAGTTATTACCACTGGACTCAGGCATGATTGATGGAGTACCTTGAGTAGACTGCATACAGTAACTTACAAAATGTGTATCAGTGACTTATGCTATATTGAATACCATGGTTTCTAAGATACTTTGTGTTAAAAAAATTATTTAATGCTTTGTGCTATTGTGGGAAATGAACTGTCAGGTTTTTCATAGGTAACATAAATTCAAATGGGAATAGCACTACTTGATATATGTAGAGAGAGAAAACTACAGCAAGATATTCAATAAACAGAAGTAAAGCTTGATGTCATGCTAGTTATTTTCCACAGTCAAAGGCCTAACCATATTTCACATTTGCAAAAGTAAAGCATGTGAAAAAATTCTTAGCCCCAAATATTGCTGTTGAAATGCTTCATTTTTTATGTATGCATGAATCAGTAGCAATTGCTCTTCTGCATCAAATGTGAATATATAATTGTGCTTTTTGAATCACAGATTAATTGGTCTAAATTCTGACAATATCTACACTTTTGTCATGTTTGATAAAAAGTTTCTAAAATTAATTTTTTCATGTTTATGTTTGACAATTTCTAAAATTTTTTTATTTAGAAGATTTAGATGAACCTTGCAAAGTCTGATTCTTGTGTGTGAAGAGATGGTGGCAAAATCCTTTTTAATTAAGTGGTGACAGGATGTGGACTACACAGAGGTGCTAAAAGCTGTGTGGGAGATTAATGTAAAGACACCAGTAATCTGGGGTTTTCTCTGGAGATAGTTCTGTAAATTTAGCCTTAATTGAAAATAGAGGAAAAAAAGAATCTTAAGATTTTCTTGGTTAAGTAAAAATTACATGCTAGAGAGCAATTATTTAAAAATGCAATAGAACCATGGTATTTTTAATGTAGTAGAGGAGGAAAGCACACAAAAATGAAGGAGATATTATAAAAGCTTTTAAACCTCTAAAGATAACAACATAAAGCAAGAAAAGTTGGGTTTTCTGTAGTTTAAAAATCTTTAAGCCCTTCATTAACATGCTTATATTTCAAGTAATTGTTACTGGTTTCTGAGATAAGGCAAAGGTTGTATGTACTTTAGAGAAGATTTACACAAAATAAGGTAGAAGTTGCCAACCTGAAAAACATCTTCGTCCCTACAGATGAATATCCTTGAGAGTTATATTTCTTTCAATATTAGTTAATACTGAATTTTTATTAGAAAGTTTTCTATGGTTCTGATGACCTGGCCTCAGAGGATTTTTCTTGTTGCCAAATGCCTTAGTGAATAATCAAATTGTGTCTGTTGAGGTTTTCGGGATCTCCAGTACTGTCAATAGAACCTAAGCACCCGAATCCCAAGTCAAATGTAAGTAGCATTTCAGTTACAGGCTGAACTTAAGAGCCACATTTGATATGTGTTTACCCTTACATAACACCTGTTGACAGATGTGAAACATGGAATTTATGAGAAAGGTGAGGAATTTCTGGGACTTTAAAAGTGCAAGAGTTTCCCCTTTGTTTGAGGACAGTGAGTTCAATATTGTGTTGTTTTGCCTAGACTTGATACACCTTGAATTTTTGATAATAAAACCTCCTCTAAAAAAGCTTCGGCAGTTAAAAAATGTTAAAAATATTGGTGAGAGCAGTCTACCAAAGCCCAAGCAAAGACGAGAAACAGACCTTGAAGTGTATTGAAAAAATCCAGGAATAAATTGTTCCAGTTACTTTAAATATTGAGCAGAAGCAGCCTGAGAGGACCAGGACAATAATGTCAAAGAACATGTATTAAGGAAAACTGCATTACAATTGTAGTTGTTGCAATTTTCAAAAAGCATTTGAGGTTTTTGCTTTTCAGCTAAATATCATTGGCAGTAGCAATGGCTAAAAGTAATTGAAGTCAGAGAAGAGACATCCAAGCCTCAAACTTTTTAATTTTAATTTAGACCTTTGAACAGCTGCACTTCAAATGACAATAAATCTTCGCACTTCAGTCTGAGTGTCAGCACAGTCAATTAAATAAAAAATTTGCAAAGCCTCTGTAGAATGCTTTCCAACAAGCCTTGATGATAGTGCGGGATAATAGAAGCAACATAGTCCTCTAATACAGCAGTAGTAATTGTTACCTTCTTTTGCACCAATTCATTAGATGCTACTAGTATTACAATGAGAAAAATATATTTGTGCGCTGTCTTTTGGCTTTATTACTTATTTAGAAATCCAATAAAAAACAAAACAACTTCTTATTGATCATTTGTTTGATTCCAGGTGGTAGGACTAGGACCTTTAGCACAGGGAATTCAGTAATTTTTACCTGCTTTGTTTAATTAAAAATCATAATTACTTTAAATAATATAGATAGCTTAGAAAGGTTATTAGATAAATAACCTGCACTCCAGAAAAATTTTTGAAGATGTTTGCAGAAAACTTTGCCCTGTACAAAACACAGAATGTCAGATTTGTAAGCCAAGCTTGAGTGTGTGAGGCATTTGCCAAGAAGCAAGGTGAAGACAAGCAGAGAAATCTCCTGGAAAGCCTATGCTACCACTTTCATACATTTTGTCATGGCTAATAAAAGGTGCATGGAGTATGGCTGAAGTAACAGGGAGTACCAGCGAACTGTGATGAAATTTAGTAAATTAAATTAGTAAATTATATTGTTGAAATTGTTTAAATTAATATAATTTCTGCTTCCATAGGATTTTCCATATGAAAGATCAAGATCTGTATGATGCTTAATAGCTACATAGTTACATAACAGAAATATATCAATTATGCAGTGTGCTTAACTAAAAATTAGACAGGTATGCCACAACACATTGAAGAGTGCAAAATGCTTTGGAAAACAGCGGGAATATTTTTAATACCAGTAGAGTGGTGAAACAGAAGGAACTAAGAATATAAAATTCACTTAGAAGTTATAGCTGGATTTTTTTCTCTCAATCATTTCAAGTGAAATTTCCCAACACTACCAATTTATGACAGCATTTACTGTCAGCAATTATTTCAGTAATAAAAGCAGTAAGTGGATTACAGTTTCTTACTGAGCACTATCAGTCAGAGAAATCATGAGTGTTGAGCTACTGGTAGTGGTTTTTACTTCAACATTAAATGAATATTAGCTATCCATCATGAATAAGATCAAAAGTGATGATTTCATCACCTGAGTGATCAGTGGCACTCAAAATCCTAATTCCCTGATGTATGAGGTATTTGATTGTATCTAAAATGCAAGTTTTCATGAAACCATTTTTTGTTATTTCACATTGTGAGAAAATAACCTGGTACTTAATTTATTCTGGAAGTAGATATTGCAGTATTTGTTGCTTCCTATAAAGATATAGATTAAACAGTTTTGGGAAAGTATTTATTAGCAACATTTTATGTGCATGGAAAGGTGCTGTTTTGCTCATGAATGCCCTTATGATACTGAATATCTGAACATTCTTTCTTTAAAGAATGTTCATATTAAAAAAGCATTGAGATTTATAATCTCCAAACCAGTAACAAAAATGGAAAGATAAAATTTTCTAAGAGCTCCCCCTTAATTCTGAGGTGTTGACCACATTCTAACAATAGCAGCTGGGCACTGATATTTTCCAGTATCCTTGACCCCATCTTAATCCCTTTTTGTCTACACAAAATTAACACATTCTGATTGCACTGGGGCATGTTAGTACAAGCAGCACGTAGTCACAGTGCTCTAAAAGAGGTAATAATTTCTAAGTCTACTATTGCCTCTGTAGAGCTGATGATGAGCTAGAGGAGAAGCAGGGCAGCAGTGCTTCAGTTAACACTGACCCAGGAGAGACACAACAGGGAATGGTTTCAGAATTTCTCTTTTTATGATTGCTGCCTTGGATAGTGACAAACTGGCTAGCATCCCTATAGGGTTTTTAAATTCTGCAAATATAAAGCAGAAGCTCAAATTTCTGTTTTATTTTTTTTTTTAGAAGACAGAAAAGTATGTTTTAATAATTCAATCTTTATTTCTCTCCACTTGAAAATACTGGTGAGAGGAAAGAAGGAGGTGAAGAGAATGGGTGAGTGCTAGCTGAAGTGATAAGATCAGATAAAAGCATTCCACCACTTCTGTGAAAGAAGTAATTTGAAAAACATGGCATTTTACTGTGCAAACAGTTGCCTATGAGATCTTTCACATTTGTCTCTGGAGGGCAGTACTCTTCTTATGCAAGTGATTAATTCGACAAATGTGACAGAATTTTCAGCCAATGAAATTTCATATTTTCAGAGTATAACTAAACCTGATATATTATACAGGCTTCAGGCAAGTACTGCAATTTAAATAATGTTCACTTGTAGCTCAAATATGAGCTGAACAATCCAAGTTTCAATGAAGACAGCAGAAAAACCTCCTAGTGGTTTTAGCTGGAAGATTGTCAAACCAATATGACCTAAGCTCAGAAAATAAAGCCATTAATATCACCAGGGACATGACAAATGACAATTTTGATAAATAATGCTTTAAATCCTTTTTTAATTTTGAAGTTAATATCCTTCAATATAGACCTTTACTTTGAAAAATTACAGAAGGGAAATGAAATTGCCAATATTTACACTCACATTAATGGATGTTACTTTCTCCTCTATCCTTCATTTAAATAACAAGTAATCCATCGGCATGCAAAATTACATTTTATTGTTCAAAATCTTAACATTTTCGATTCACCAAAAACAAGTAATAAAGGATGTTTTAACTGGAAATACAGTTTGTTAAGAAAAATTACATCTATATTGCTTGCTGAAGAATAATTTATTTTTTAAAAATGATCAATCCTTATTCTTGAGTATATAATAAAAAATATGAAGTTTCTCCTCTGTTGTAGATTTTTACACTTCAATTAGTTTCAATGCATGATATTTTAAAATTTTGCTCTGTATCTGACAAAGTTAAGATTAGGTACATGTTAAGTAAGTCTAGTAACAGAAATATATGACACAGATAAATGTAATTTTATTCTCAATGCTGTTTCCAAGAAGTAAATAAACTCTATTATTCATTCTAATGATGGTACGGAATCTACTGCTTTATCTAGAAATACAAATAAAATAAGATAATATATATATTTTCAGGAGGGCTTGAGTGTAATGAACTGGAATCTATTGGCATGAACCTTTCCATTCATTTGCCTTCTTACTACCTGAGAACAGTCAGCCAAAATACTGACTGAATAACTGAATACTGACTGAATTCAATACTGAATATTGCTATTCCTGCAAAGTGACTACTTTAAAGCTAATTTTAAAACATTTTTACTTTTTCTATCTATCTTGCTTGATAAAGTTGGAGACTGTTAAACTGTTAAAGCTGAGTGAGAGCTTGAAGGCATTAAAGAGGTGAAGAGAAAAAAATATCTAAAAGAGTTGTTTCAACATTAAGCCAGCCTGAAGAATTGGTTCAGTTGAATTGATGAAATATGCAGTAGCATCAAATTTTTTTTTTTGTTTGATTTTGTATCTTTAAGATAATTTAAATAGCAGATATAAGGGAGGGTTTAGTAACCCAAACTCTGATCAGAAATTTTGAAACATATTAAGACAACGAGTAGTAAGCTTCACATATGGCTTGGGTAATAGAAAGGACCCTAGAATTATACTGCCTAGTTCTGAATAAATAGCTTATCCATCTTTAGTCAAAAGCTCAGTCTTCACCAGTTAGAATTTCAATTTTCCAGCAGCTTTAAAAAGACATAGATGAAAACTTTAAAATCATACAAAACTCACTTGCCTTGGATTTTTCCTGGAGTGCCACAGGTTTTATGGGGTTTTTTGTAAGTTTTTGTCCTAATGTTTGTTATTTCAGTATGGTTTCATGGGTTTTTTTTTGGCCAAGAATTTAGTGCAACTAAGTTTAAGAGATTTTTTTAACTGGTAGACTTTTGTGTTTATCAGAAATTAGAGTAAGATCAAGTGGATTTCAAGCTGTTCAATAATGTCTTACAGAAAAGAAATGCTCATAAACACCTAAAACTGAAGTCACTATTTTCCGTACAAGTGTAAACATAATAAAATATTATGGATGCTATCCATGGTTCTCTGTCTGAAGTGAGCAGATCAGTAATTCAACTGATAGAATGTAAAAGAAACTTCAGAAGTATCTTTATCCTTCAAACCTTGTTCAAAGTGGGTTAAGTGCTCAATTAGTGATGTTTTTCCTGATCAATGGATGATGCAGAGTAGTTGTATTATCTGGGAACTACTTTGGAAAAAAGTTTCAGTCAATTATCCCCTACTGCTACATAAAAAAGAAACTCCACAGAGGTTGTCTTAGGGTTTATGCTTCGTTAAGTCTGCTGCTGTGGTACAGTGGAGAAGAGGCAATGGGAAGAGCACTAGCTGTGCTAAATCCTTCATCTCGCTCTTGTGCTATCCAACTGGTAAAATAATAACTCCTGCTGTTGTTTCCTACTCCAGCTGCAAATCAAGGCAGTCAAGTAATGTTAAGGTCTGTCCCCTTTTACGTTCAGTAATTATATAGTGCTAGGGAGAATTGAGCGTGTGGTTTTCAGCATGGTTCTGAAATAGAGGGAGTCTTTCTCACTGCTCCAAGTGGGAGGTTACATGAAATTGTGAACTTAGTGGGTGCAAAATGCCTTTCGTCTCAGTCAGCTCAGCTTTTCATCACTAGAGCTCTGCACCAGCCTGGGGGTGTCAAAGCCCAGGCTTTAGCTTTGTCTGCCCATGTAGCTGCACTATCAAATACTTGGTTCTTACATACTTGACATATATTAAACTACCTGGGTAAAAGGAGAAGGTTAGCTTTGTATGTCAGGATATTTCTCTGCGTCTGGATTGTGATGAATGTATTGCACTGGACTAAACTCAGTGCTTTAATACACAATGCAAGAATACAGAATCCGTACAGAAAAGCTATGCTTTTACAATTGAAATGTCAATAAATTCAAAGAAACTTCCTCTTGGTATACATGAACTCCATAAGAAATAGAAATTATGGGCTTATGTGAAATTGTTAGCTTTGGGTTTATATTCAGATTTTGAAAGGTATGTAGTACTTTGTATTGCAACAAATAATTACATGGATATGCTTTCTGTTTTGCTTTAATGTTATAAATTAATTTGATATCTATATCACTGATTCTAAGTAGGTAGTTGAATCCATTGTGACTGAATACAGGAAAAGTTAAAAAGCACTCAAAAATATCATGTGTAGGGTAATAAATTAAGCACTTTAATTATACTTATGCATAAAAGACACCAGATATGATAGCTAATCAGATTGCAGTGTTTTTTATTTTTGGTTTGGTTTTTTTTTTTCAAAACTGGAAAGTGTTATTCCTTGCTTAAAAATACACAAAAAATAAATCCCCATGGAACTACCTGCAGGAATGTCTTTCACAAACTGGAAAAACAGCCTTCCTAATATGTGATAAGAACCAAACTTGCATATTTATACAGTTCTAGATTAATCCCCTCTTTATCGTGTTAATAGTAATTTCAGTAGAATTAGATTATGGAGTCATTCATTATTTACAAAAGGCATTCAACAAAAAAAGATTATTGTTTGTTAATTTCTTTCTGCAGTAGGATTTCAGAATACATATTGAAACAGGTACAGTAGTCTTAGTCTTACTGCCCCTTGTTTGCAGTGGCAAAGAAGTTTGTGTAATGTAAAAAACATTCTACAAACAGATTGTGTAATACCTATATGGGTATATTATTGGAGTATTTTCTTTTTCTAGGATTTGAAGTCACACAACTAATAAAATATTCTATATTTATACAGTCCTCTACTTTTTAAAGCACTCATTTTTTCCTTTTTAATAATTCATGCTTTCTGTTGAGTTATAGAATGATGATCTGCTGAATTCCTTTTACATTGCTAGCAGCAGGAATGTGTTTCTGTCTTATGAGTCAGATGTGACACAAAAATTTATATGAACAGCTAGTGACTCTGCACTGTATCTGAAATTCAATCTTATTGGACTTAAAAGACCTCAGTGAATCTGTATATGTAAAATATGATGCAGTTTCTTAAGTGCAATTGCACTGAATTATTACAGGACTAATATCAATGCTGAAGTCAGTGGTGAATTCTACTGAACAAAATGTACTGTCATCTATGTTCAGGTGTTACCATTGTTTCTTTTGTTGTAGAGATGATGCAAGTTATTTCCTGCTACTTTACCACTGTTTACAAGGTCTGTAAACTATTAAAAAAGCATCTTCTCTGACATGAAGTGGAGGGATAATGTTAGCTTTTTAATTAAATAGCTGAATAATTTCCTTTCTAATCCACTTATACTGGTTATCTCCTTAATATACTGTTGTCTCCTTCAATTATATGTTTTTATCTCATTTTGAATTTTTTTCTATTGCACTTAGGTAATATATTTCCTTTATATTTTGGCCAAAAATAAAAAACCATCAGTTTTTAAGGGCTGTGTGTCATTATTATGCCAGGAAATTAAGGTAAAAAAGAAGGGGGTCCCCATTATTTTTCTATATGTCAGAACTACTTTAGTGCAGTACTGTCAGAAATGTCTGTTAAGAATTGCAGTGCTGTTCTGAAGAAGTGATATGGCAGTTTATTTAGTACACTGTGAATACTAGCACCATCAGCTGAAGAGAGCCTTGAAAATATTATCAAAACCTTTGTAAACAAATCTACAAAAGCAAACGGAATTGTTATTTTTTCAGAGCAATTCTTTCTGTTACTCTAAGTACTTCTTGAAAGCAAGGACATGGCTTTTAAAAAATATTTGAAAGGTTAAGAATAACATAAAATGGCATTCTCTTACAAGGTAAAATATTGCATTTTATTTTATGAATCCTTGTGCATTTCGGTATCGTACACAGAAAGCTCTGATAAGGCAAGGCTCTCAAGTTGGGTGTGGACAGAGAAGTAGCTCTTATATTTGAGCCTCAACTCACTAAGTAGTTTCTAGTTTCTTTTGAGGAGGCTCAGGCACGTTCTAGGAAAATGGAAAGAAAGGTATTCTTCTAAATAATTTTCAGTTACAATTCTCAAATGTAGACTGTTCTATTGCTATTGAGTCATCACCATACTTAGTACTTCTGAGGATTCTGTGTGAAATAAACTAGGCAAGTAAGAAAAAACTTGTCTTGACTTCATATAGGAAATATTGATAAAAAGGTATGATATACTTCTCCTTTTATTTGTCTGTTTGATTTTTAGATAACGTTGCTATCATTCATTTATATATTGTATTTTGCAGGGAAGTAGAAATATTTTTTGTAAATGTTGTTTGTGCATGGTCTTTGCATGCCGGTGTAATAAAAAGCTGGTCATATAAATGTTATTTTTTAAAATTTAAATACAAAGATTGGTAGGTGAAATGAAATTCATATATTTAAGAATATCTGAACATATTGATACCTTTTTTTACATACACTTTATATATGGCCTTTTTACTGTGCCATGTCTTGTGCCCTATGGTGCAGATTCTATTTGTGTGAAATACTGTAGCAACATTTTATTTGTATCTTTTTGACAAAGTTTTTGAAAAACTTTGTAAATTTAGAACCACATTATTTTTAATACTGTAAAATGGGCATTCAAATGAAAAACACCAATGCTGTTATTAAAAAGAAACTACTTTTATGAAGTCTCATTTGCATGAAGGTACAGTAAGGTTTCTGCACAAGAAAAAACCACACACACACAATCTACCAGAAACAGAAAAATAAAAAGGAAAAGAAAAAACAAACCAATCAACCAACAACAAAAACTAAATAAAAAATAGTCAGAAAATAATTAAGGATTAATGTAGATTTCACGATTAATTCTAATGCAGTAATTCAACATCTACTTGTGCAAGTATTGGCATTTTTTTATACAGGAGGTTGTACTTCTGCTGTATTTTCTGTGTTTCTCAGAGACAATTTTTTTAAAATTTAAAATGCTAATTTACTTTGATTATCTGTCAAATTGAACTTGGTGTCTAAAACGTTAGGCAAACTGAAAATATGAGGTTGAATGGGGAATATCAAAAGTGCCTTATAAGCTCATTGCCAAAATGCAATGCCGGTGTCAAACCAAAGGGCATCCATGAGGCTGCTGGTTGTTAGCTGTGGAAAGTGATGGTGGTTAAGGGAAATCCCTGTCAGCTGGGAAAAGGTCACTGTTACACCCACTCTTAAGAAAGGCAAGAAAAATAATGGAAGTACTATAGACTTACTGGTCTCACATGTAATGGTGGAAAGCTCCAAGCACACTTCTAAATCTATTTTCTAAAAGCAGGAAGATAGATAGGACTACTCAACACTTAGATTTACCAAAGGCAAATAATATGTGATTGACCTGATTGTGTCCCATTATGAAAAGACTGTTTGGGATACAGAACAGTGCGTGTAACACACCTTCAGTTTAGTAAGGATTTTGAAACAATCCCTCAAAACATTTTCATTTTGAAACTGAGGAAGTCTCAACTGGATGAACAGACTGTTAGGTAGGACTGAAGTGTAGAGAACAGTTTTTCAGGATCTGGCTGGCAGGTGGTAAACCATACATCACCAAAAAGAGCTGATACCAGAGCCTGTGTTGAACTGTAGAGTTTAGCATCCACACACCTGAAGCACAGGCTGGCAAGTGACTGACTAGATCATGGCCCCACTGGAAAGGATCTGGGAGCTTTAGTGGACTGTAGGGTGGGTAGCAGATGAACAGTACACTTTTCGTCATAAATAAAGCAAACTATGTTTCGTCATAAATAAAGCAAACTATGTGCCAAAGTGACTGCAGGCAGTGGATGAATGGGATGCTGGGAACCCAGAAGAGGCTACCAGGATGGCCAAGGGCACATGACCAGTGATAAGTGCTTGAGGGGACAGAGCTTGCTGGGTCTGGTGTGGAGGAGGTAAGAGGCAATCTAAAGGCAGCCTGCAGCGATGGGAAGATTAGTTGAAAAAGACAGCAAATTCAAGGTCCTGTCAGTGGTGGCATGCTGTTTAACACGGGGCAGGGCCCCTGATTGGGAAGTTCAGATTGAACATCAGGAAAATTATCATTAGGGATGTGGTGAAGCATCATAGCAGGTCATCCACAGAGGCTGGTGAATTTCTGTTGAAGAGTTTTGAGATTCAGAAAAAGCTGTTGCTGATGTGATCTAGTATTGATGATACTAGATCATCATCTATCCTCAAGCCCCATTGTGAGTTTGAGGTTAGATTGGACAATCTTATTAAGGCCCTTCCAAATGGCAGTTCTGTGATTCTGTGCAATTATAGTGCAATTGATCACAGAAGCTTTCTCTAATTTTAAGGTAGAAGGAACTAGCAATTGTGAAGTACAGTCTCCTTGCAATATCCCTCTGGATGTCAACAAGGATAAAAAGTTATTTATTTTAGTTTTTCACAGAATTGCATTCTATATGCCTGTATTCCATGATGAAATTATCCCCACTATTACATTTTGGGTATAATTCTCTCCTGTTGTCTGACTTGAGTCTTTCTCTTTTCATTGCCCCATTTTTGTCTCCTGTACATGCTGTCAAAACTGCCACAGCCTAACACAGCTGGGAAAATGGTAGCATCTATGTCTGGCTTGGAAATAGTCTTAGATATCTGGATAAAAAGCAGGGGAAGTAGAACTTGATAAATATGAGCTCAAGTTCAAGTTTCCTTCAATGGAAGTACTATTTTGGCTCATTTCCAGTACTTATAATATTTATTTCAATTTATTATTTTCTGGGGAATGTTTGCTGAAATTAACAGGTTTTAGGGCAGGAGAGAAGACCTGAAGGGATGGTTAGTGGTTACCAGGATTATCTATGAACTCATGCCTCAAAGAAACACAGGCTGGGAGTTTTGCCCAACAAAATCTTGTATGTATGTTCTTGGAGGGTGAGTCTTAATTTTAGGAGCACTGCATGTTTAGAAAGGAAGGCTGACTTTTAAGATGGAGAACGGAAAAAAAGTACATCAACACATTAAAGAGCTGTCATAAGTTTACTTTTGCATTAACAAAAAATTAAGTTCAGAGAGAAATTTATGAGGATTAAGATGATTGCAGAGCTCTGATGGAAAGGGAAAAGGATTGGCAAGACCAATTTCATGACTGAGGAAACAGAAGTTGTGCATGAAGCTAATCAGAACAGTTTAATGAGTAGATGAACGCTGATTAGAATAAAATGTATGTTTTTGTAAAGATACTGTAGGAGAGACATTTTTGCAATGCTTTCTTAGTACTAATTAGTACTGCTTAGTACTGATACTCTGGAAAACAGAATAGAAGGACCAAACAAATTCATATTAATAGTTTTCAAATGAACACTTGCATGTGCCCTTTTCACATTTTATCAGGAGGTTGGAGATTATAATTTTGCCCTGAATAACAACTGGTAAATTTTAGAATATTACCACATAGAACAGCTATCAATGCTTTAAATAAAGAAAAGTAACATAAAATGCAATTCCCTTCCAGTGTGAATTATTGGTTGTACATGAGCACAAAAGAATTTGAAATGTAAAACTAATTTAAAAGATCTCTTTAGTACAAAGTTCCTTTTCTGTAGATTTTAACTTTAAATAATTTTTTTCCCGCGGCAGTTACAAAGTCCTGAAGCTAGTGGTATGTCATATAAAAGCTTCTCTGTAGCAGTAGGCTCAGCATCGCTATAATTAAACCTTCCTCGCCTTGATTTGCAGCCAGTCTTACTCCTTGCAGGGAGGGAGCTTACTCATCGGCGAACAAGACCAGGGGAAGGTTTCAAGTTGGGAAACACGATTTTTGAACCTGATGTGGACTGGAAGAACGATATAGGAAATAAGGAGTGGCGGGAGGGGGAGTTCAAGTAGCGAGAAGCCATTTTTAACCCACCTCAAAGTTCTCGGTGAGCAGGGGCGTGAGCAACTTTGCCACCTGCCGTCGCCGGGCAGTGAGAGTCCCTCTGGAGGGAGTCCTGTCCGGCCAGCAGCCAGGGCCTCAGGAAGGGAGAGGCGCGCCTCAGGAGAGGCGGGCTGCAGCATCAGCGGCACGGAGCCCCTCCGCATTCGCTCCCGGTGCCATTCCCACCCCCGCGCGCTGTCGGCGTGCTCGTCGCGCCCTCTCCCACCTCCCGCACACCCCAGCGCTCCGTGCCCCCGACCACTGCCCCCTGTCGGGTCTGCTCTCCCTCGCCCGGGCTCCAGCCTGGCTTTAAATATTTCCGAGCGGGATGCCGGCCCCTCCTCTCCTCCTCCTCCTCCTCCCCCTCTCCCCGCCTCCCCTCCCGCGGAGCAGTCAAGACCCGGCGGCGCGGCTGCCCCAGCCGCTCCCGCAGTCGGGCGAGGGGTGGCGCGGCAGGAGCTGTCCAACTTTTCAGCACAGTTTCCTCGCCGCTGCCCGCAGGAAGGCGGCAGCCGCCGCCCCTGCCCGCCCGCCCGGCGCGGCCCGACCGCCGGCAGCATGGAGGCAGAGAGCGGCAGCGGCTTGTCCGCGATGCCCAGCGGCAGCGACGGCGGCAGCGACGGTAGCGGGGGTCTCAAAGCCCCGAAGCATCTGTGGCGACAAGATCAGCACTACCCACCGCAGCTGCGACAGCACCAGTTCCTCCAGCACCAGCAGCACCCCGGGCAGCCGCCGCCGTCTCCCGTCTCGCGGGGCCGCTGCCTGGCCGGGGCTCGCGTCAGGCACCGCGGCTACTCCGACACGGAGCGGTACCTCTACTGCCAAGCGATGGACCGCGCCTCCTACGCCGTGGAGACCGGCCACCGGCCCGGCTTGAAAAAATCGCGGATGTCCTGGCCCTCCTCCTTCCAGGGACTCAGACGGTAGGAGAGGGCTTGGCCCAGCGCTCCGGCCGCGCGTGTGGGGGGTGCGGCGGCGGAGCGGCGCTCCCGGCCGGGGGACGGGATTCAGCGGCGGCCGCTGAGGGGTGGGCACCGCGGGACCCCCGTCCGACCGGCCTCCCTTCCCACGGCAGCAAGGATAAGGAAGGGGGACACCCTGCGGTTGCGGACGCTTCGAAAGGGAGGTGGGCTCGGGGTGCGCAGCCATGCTGGGGAGCCGGACCCCGGGCTGGGACGCTGTAAGGAACCCCCGGTCAGGGCTCGCCTGAAGCGGGCGTGACCGGGGCACGGGCGGCGCCGCGTCGTCCCGCACACGCCTGTCCGTGGGTGGAAAGGCGGCCGCGAAACACGTGGGTGGGAGCGGGACGGCGTCTGTGCCAGCGCGGAGCCGTGAGCGGGGCGGGCGGCGGGGCCGCGCTTCCCCGCGCCCGGCGCCGCTCCGCTGCCTCCCCGGCTGCCCCTCCTCGCTCCAGCTGCCCGCGCTCCCCGGGAACCTCCGGCGCTGCTGCCGAGCGGGAAGGACGCAATTTCTGTGATGTTTTCACAAAGTTAAAATAATGAGGGCTGTGGGGGGTGGGAGACAGTCTGGCAAACCCAGGGTTAGGGTCCTGTTGGTATGAATGGGCTCAGTTGAGAAAATAGGCTAATGGTTTCTTAGCCAGAGGGAGGACTCCGTCATCTACTAGTCTATTGTTCCCCTTTAAATGAGCTGTGGATTTATTTTTCAGTGTGTAGCTTACCAATGCCTATTTTACCCTTGATGGCTGTAACAGGCATCTGTTTCAAAATCAAATTCTCTGTCTAAATCAGAAAGACGTTGAATCTGAAGAATAAATTTATTATTCGGACTTCATGTTTAGTAGCTGGAGCCACTTCCTTTTAGTAGAAAGACACACACTTGCACTTGAATTTTAAGCAGACATTGTGAATAAAGGATTTATGGAGAGAATGGTGGGTAGAGGGACAGTACTTGATACTGAAGGACTCTGTAGATTTTTGATTTCCTGGATAATCAGATTTTTATAGCATGATATGTTTGATGAATAAATAATAGAATCCTTTTGGAACGAAGATTGCTTTGTGTGTTTCTGTGGTGCACACCGCATTTTTTATTATGAAGCCTTGGCCATAAATCTGAAAAAGACATACTTGAATATTCTCTGGCAGTGTTGGCTCTATTTCTACCTGACAGTAACTTCATTTCCACTTCATATATAATTAAGAAATAAAAAGAGATTCAGCAACTGTAAATTAGAACTGTATTTTCAAATAAGTAACCTTTAAATATGTCTTTTAATATCTTTGGTTTCCACACAGCCATTCTGTTGCTACACATTTGTATCCCTTCCGTGAAGTCATTCTTGTCTGAAGTTAATAATGTTAAAATTTTCACCATGTAAGATTTGAAAGAAAAAATAATAAGCTTCAAAAATTAACAAATGTTCAATTTAAAGCTTTTTTCAATACATTCCTGTTTCTTTTATATAAAAAAACCTCTAGGGGTGTAGTATTTTGGACCTTTAAGACTGAGTGCTAAATTTCTGTTTTCTAATTGCAAAAAAGTTTAATTTTTATAAATCATAATGATTGGCTTGAATATATTTAGCATTGTTCCATAAGTAATTAGTTAGTGAGGGAATACTAAGTCAAGGTGGAACGGGAGTGTACACATACTATTTCTTTTATTAGGATTTCAGGGCCATTTTAAATTACAAATCATATGACACCTCTTTAAATAGGAATTAAAAGTTGAATATGAAAAGTGTTTTTGTTTTTTAAACCTTCATTCTGTTTCTATTCTATTAGCATAAAAATGTTGTTTTGACAAGACATGCTGCTTAACTGAGGTCACTGGATTTTATTTTAATTTTATAGGATTAGTAAAAATGCTTCAGCTGTGCTTCCTTTCTGGAAGTAGTAAAGCAAAGCAGGAAAAAAAGTTCAATATAATTCACCATCAAATTACTTTCTTAGAACAAAGTCTCCCAGTAAAAGATCTTGAATGAAGCAAACAACTATAGTATGAAATGCAAAGCGAACTGTAACAAATTGCTTTACAAATATATTCAAGAAATATCAGGTCTTTCCAGGACTTTTTGTTTCAAGGTTTCAGTCAATTGCTACTTTCTCCCTCCCTTTTTGCATAAAAAGAAAAAAAAATCTTCTTATTTTTGTAAAAGAAGTGACTTGCAAAAACCCCCAATATTTTTGTGAAAGACACCTGTCCTTTTATAAGTATTGAAGTTCCCTTTTCGTATTTAGACATTTTTATACTTCTCCCCTATTTAAACTGTTTTCAAAAGAACATTTCTGAATGGATTCCTCTGGATTTATTGTGGTGTAAGGAGACAAGCTTGTATTTCAGAAGGCCTCAAATTACTCTGAATATGTTGGATAAAACTGTCTAGAACTGGGGAACTGAAACTGTATGGAGGTATGGAAAATGCATCAAAAGATAGGGGTAGTATAATACACTGGTGTCTCAAATATAAAAAAAAATTAAATCTATGTAATTGTTTCTCCAGAATTGCTTTTCTCTACACATGTCACATTTCTGAAAACCTCAATGAAAACCATAAAGGACACTTAATAAGCCAAATATACAACTTTGAAGTATTTTCTCTTTTAAGTTTGGTAGAGAACTTAAAAATATGTAACAGTTACATTTTTCAAAAGAAATGAGAAGAAGAAATTACATATGTTAAAATTTGAGTTAGAACTGACTAGTACATCTTTATTATTCAAACTGAAGAGTTTGAATAACATTCAACATTTAAACATTTAAAAGGCAAAATCAGCTGGCAAAGATTCTAAACTGTATTAGTTGAAAAACGCTATGTGCTAGTAGTTTGTGATACTAACTACTGCTTATAATAATTCCAATGCTTTCTCTGTCTCTTCATGACCATCACTAAATTTGCACTCAACTTATTTAGAACAGTGCTGTAGTTCCTTCAAGGAATGCAGTAGCTTTTCATTATACAGAAGGATATATCAGGATCATAGACTAATGTATTTTCCTTAAAAGTCAAGATTATTCCTGCATTTTTAAATTAGAGGGTAAGTGGTTTGAATTGATATACATGAGAGCTCTACAAAGACCAGGATAGTCAAAAAGATGATGGTGATTATCTGTGATCTGGGGGTTTTTGCCAGTTGTTTACTGTGTGGTCTTCTGCAAGTCATTTAATCTCTCTCTGACAATATTTCTCTTATGTAAAAGAAAAACAGAAATAGGGTAATTACAGGTTCATACTAAAGTGAATTTTTAGATCACAGAATAAAAATACCTATGTAATAATAAATAGTAGTTGCGGAACTGGGAAATAAATACTTCAACTTAAATAATTTTCTAGTCAAAACTACAAAATATTCTGTGTAATAAATGAAGCTATTCTGGTTATCTTAATAAATTTCAGGTACCTCTGCACTGTTGTGTGGTCCATATACACAAGCTAGTTTAATCAAAATCCCACCTTAGTATTTTTAAAGGCCATTAGTCATATGTCATTCAAATCATCTTGCCATATCATCTTTCTATGTTCTATTTTTCACTACTGAAATTTCAGACTGGAAAAATTAGAGAACAAACACCATTAGTCCTAATTCCACTAGTCGTGGAATTTCCCAGGATGTTGTATACTTAAAATAAATCTTAGTCTCTTAGTTTCTTTTTGTCAGGTTTCCCAGGCAATTATTATTTTACAATATGTCCTCTGTAAGTTTTATCTCCAGTGTTGTTTTGGCCTAGGATTTCACAAAAACAACTTTTCATCAGTGTTTAAACATAAACATCCATGAAATGGTGAGGCAACTCTAGATGTTACAATCCAGAAATTCTTGTGTTTATTCCCTATTGCTGTCTGTTTAAAAAACTACTTTCATAAATGAAAAAAGTTTCAAAAACTACTTTCTTTAAAATTAGTTGCTGTCAAAAGAAATCTGCTTGCTCTCTTTCCGTTTCATGTATGGGACCTGATCTGACCATTCATTACTGCATTGCTTACATCTGAAGATTGCTCTAAAGTACGATTATTTTTCTTGAAGTGTCAATCGTGTCTTTATACCACTCAATAAGAGCTAATAAATCAAAATAACACTCAAAATTGAATGCAGCATAATATTTCAGTTGCCCAGAGGCTTTATTCTCTATTAGGAGAAGAAAAGAGGTTCTTGCATTAGTTTCTTGACTTTCTGAAGTCTGGGATATTGTATACCACTCTAATAATTTAGCTAGATAAGCTCTTGGGCTTTGTAGCTACATGTAGAGCTATAAAAAGAAAAGCTACTTTGCAAATCTGTTTGGTTCTCCAATAAAATGCCTACCTCTTTCCATCCTAAGCCCCATTCCTTTCTCCTGCTTGGTTTAGAAGCTCTTCGTGATCTATTATGTCTTAGCTACTTCCACACAAAAAAAGGAAAAGTAAGAAGAAGAGTGTTTTCCAACTTACAGGTCCATAAATAACATTCTCAGAATTTAGTAGCAGTTTCTAATTTAGAATTTTGTTGTTTACTTGTTTGGCAGTGTTTTATTGCTTTGTTTACTACTACATAGTACTGGCACCCAAGATGTTAAGATAATTGGCATATGGTATCCCTACCTCAGAGACACAAATACATTTTACATTCTAGTAAACATTGTTGGATTAGTGTTCTGTATAATTGTCTATAGAGATAAATTAAATAAGAAACTTATGTTGTCAATATTCTAAATAAGTGACTATTAAGGGTGTTATTTTCATGTTTTGAAAGGCTTACGTTTTCTGATTGTTAGAGTTGTGTGACCTGAACTATATGAGTAGCATTAATTTTCGTGCTGCTGGAACTTGTAAAAATATGAGCTTTTAAAATTCACATATTCAAATATATTTTAATATGAGTGTTGCTGAGAATGAATAGTTCAGATTTCTTAATTTAATAAGTGTATACCTGTTAATGTAACAGGACAATTTCTTCATAATCAAACAGAGAATAATCAGTATATAAACACTTTTTAAAAAAGATGTACTCATATGAAATTCTACTTAAAATTATTAACATAACTGTTTAATATATTCCTATATATTAAATAGGCTTTAACATAGCAATATTATTTGAGTACTAGTGAAGATGTCTGTTGAACACACAAGCTCATGGTGTCAGGTCAGTAGTGCTCAACTGATGCTGCAGACATGTGGAGACACCAGATGCACAGCTGAAGAGTAATTTAAATGGAACTTTTGTGTAAAACACTAAAAGAACCTTAGCAGGTTTCTTTAAAAGTCATCTTAAACTGAGTTAAATAATTTTTATTGCATTATAGTGTTCATTTAGAGAAGACTGGAGCTGGCAGGAGAATCTGTGAGATTCACGTTAAAACTATGAATGTGAGAAGAAGTTGGGGACATACAGGAAAGCAACACAATACCATTTGACTGCTCAATGGACAAGTTCCAAGAGTGAATTTTTTGCTACTGGAAGGTAAAGGTTTAATGAAAAAGGATGTTGGACAAACATCACTCTGTGTCAGTTGATAGGGTGATTTGAGAGTAGGTTGGTCCTTGCAAATGTCAATGTTCCTTTCCCATCATTAGTATAAGGTATTCAGCAGATCTAGAAGATATGAGGTTTGAGTTTCATTTCATGAACAAGAATACAGGTTATTTCTTAGAACAAGAGGATTTTTTTGGTAATTGAGTGGATCTGCCACCATTTCAGGATCAAATCCAAAGCTCTTCTGGTAATCTAAAGAAACTAGATATGTAATTAGAAATTAGATTTAGTAATGCATGCTTAGGCTGCATATTTAAAGGTGGTGACAATAACATTTGCTAATGGGAATGAAAATGTATAATAAGCTTTTAAATTCTGTTAATATTTATTTTGATCCTGTTACCTGCATCTCTTCCTTGATACTTTAAGGCCTGAAGTTACATATAGCAAGGATTACAGGAGGGAAGTAATAGCTGTCTACTAATAGCAATTACTAGTAGCAGTTAGTAGCTAGAACAATGTCCCACATTGTTCATTCTCCAGATTCTTTTCAGAAGTATCTGTCCTGTTTCCTGTGTGTTCCTAATGACTTAGCGTGTCCTGCTGTGGAGATGTCAAACTAACCCTTTTGCTTAGTAATGTGGCTGCCATTGCATACACGTGCCTGGCTACTTTCAGTTATTTTAAATAGGTCTGTATTACATGACAGTATTTGTGCCAAAGTTGCAAAGTATCTTTTAAGAAAAGAATCTTCCAGTAAAGAAAAATAACTGCACAGTGATGATAAATAGGACTAATCCACCTGCTCAGTTAACTTAGCACATGCAAACAAATATGAAAGGACCAAAGAGAAATTATGGATATATAGCACTATATAAACATGGAATCATGGAATGATTTGTGTTGGAAAGGACTTCTGTAAGTCACTTGGTCCAACCATTGTTCAAAGAAGATGTCCAGTGCAGTGTTCAGTTCAGTCTTGAACGCTCCCAGAGAAAAGAGGTTCTAGAGTCTCTCTGGACAAACTGTTTCAACATTTGACTGTTCCATGGTAAAACACTTTTCCAGTATCTAGTCAGAATTTGCTATGTTCTGACTTGGGTCCTTTGCTTCACATCATATCGCTGTGCACTTCCAAGAGACATGCTCCATCTTTGAATCCATTCCCTAATCGGGGAGGTAGCATAGTTCCCTTGGTGCAGTCTTACAAATGTGTAATAGCAATTTCACAGGTCTGCTGGGAAGTCTAGTGCTCTTAGTGTTGTTTTCAAGTGCCATTTATTGCATACACTATTAGAGGAATGACTGATTCCTTTGGTAGATTAGTTTGCCTAGACTATCCCCTCACTTTCTCCTTGTCTGGGATCTATAACATCTTTTCTCTCTGATTTCACATAGAGAGAGTTCAGCTGAAAGAATACTCAGGAAGAATAAAGACAGGAAAATACCACTGTTATTTTCAGTCAAATAGTTTGTTAAGGACTTTAATATCTCAGAGATGGTATGAATATTTCCACGCTTGTCCCTCCTGCCTTGGCCAAGATGATCTAAGGCCTCTGCAGCTCCAGGAAAAGTAAGCATGTGGGAATGGTTTTCTCTGGACCGTCCATCCACCCTTCTAATTCCAGAAATTAAAACAATGAAAACCAAACCTCATTCAAAAATCTCTGGTCCAGTACTTGAACCTATGCTCTGACTGCTGAGCTTGACTTTTTCTTACTTCCTGTATTCTTAGGTTTCAGCTATGCTATTCTAAGGCTTCAGTTTTCATGACACACTGCCACAAAAATTGGAGATTGCAAACTGGATTTTAAAACCCCAATAAATTTTTTTCTTTTTGCCATTGCCATTATAAGCTCTTCCAAAAGATGTTTCGAAATTTGACCTCCCTGGGAAAAAAATGTTTTGTGCTGTGCTGTGTAGAAAGCTTCTCATAAGCTCATCTCAGGCAACAAGAGAATTCTAGAGGAAAAAAAAGTGCAAAAATCTACCATCTTTGAGGACTTGAAAGTCACTAGAAAATTCAAAATATATGTGATAAGACTTAGGCTCATTTAGTTATTCCTCCTGAACCAAAGTCTTAGAGCATTAACACGAAGAAGTAGTAGTGTAAAATGAGTGCTTCGTCCTACATGAGAGCTTCGTCCTACATGAGAAGGAGTAATAAAAACCTCAAAACATCCAAGGATTATTTGGATGTATATTTAAACACACACACACACACAGAGACAATTGAAACACATAACAAATTCAGGAAACACATTCAGTCACAGAGAATTAAGTCCAACTCTGTAAATTTAGAAGAGTTCAATTAATAATAAGTTTTTATTAAATACAGAGCTCACGAGGCAAAAGTTTATTTTCCACTCTTCTAGAATATGTTATAACAGAGGGATGGAAATCTCATGTCTGATTCTGGAACTGAGAAATCATTGGATGATCATCACTCAGTTATCACTACAGTTTTTCAGACCTGTATTTTGACATGTGGTCACATTTGTGCTTGTTTACATCAGATGATCATAAGAAGTAATGAGAGTCAAAGCAGCTGCTATTCAAGTAATTGTTTATCTTTGTTTTCAATTATTACCTCTACACTCATAATTTCAGACTAACTTTCCTCTGTTTTTTTACTTATTTTTTCTCTCCACTTAGGAAATGAAATAACATTAAGTATTTCAAGGCAAAGTTAGGTTCTCAAGAAACAGACTTTTTATAGAAGTGAAAAGACATTCTACTTTGAAAGTATATGGAAGGAGGATAAACATTCTGTTCAACAGTTTTACTTACTGTTATAATATCAAATAAAAAATACCACAGATTTGAGGTGTTTTTTTTTTTTTTTGTGGATACACTTGTGAGTACTCCTTCTCTCTCTGTCTCTCTCAAACACTTTAGAGAACATAAAAATACCCATTAGTAATGTCCTATCCAATGACAGGATAATGATATCAAGGGCGGCTGGATCTACATATGTGCTCCAGGAACTGATGTTCATTTAATTTCCCTCTTTCTACTTACAAACCTTAGGTTATCAACAAATCTATTTCTCTATGCAGGAATGTTCTAGGAATTTTTAGCATAATCTGTGCTTGGCTGAGAATAAAAACAGCTTACAGTTAAGATAGGTATTTTATATATCTACATTGTTTACAGGGTTTCCCATATGTGAGCAGAAAAATGTCTTCCCAATATTTAACCTTACAAAAATTGCACTAAAGATCTATTCTATTTTCATCATTGAGTAAGGAATACTTAATAGCATAAAATATAAAGTACTCAGCTCCTTACCTTACTTCTATTTTCCTTTAGTATGACTTTAAAAAATGCTAAAGAAACTGATAACATTAACAACTAGTAACACCCAGAGGACACTAAGAAACAAAGATATTGGATAGAAATTGATAGGAGGAAACAGAGACTACCATTAAATCTTCATTAAAATTGTCTGGCCAGTCTCACCATTTTTTGGCCAGTGTTCTCACTAGCTTCTGTCAGTCTATCTCTGTAGTGATATGTTGTCTTTCCTTAGGAAATAAATAAATTTACAGTCATGCTTAATGACTGTAACTAACAGTTACTAACAGTAACAGGAAGGGTGTTCAGCCGGAAAATAGAAATTTTCCTAGTGTAGCCAACAGAGCAGTTTAGATATATGGCAGGAGACTGTCTGAGCAAAGTCGTTTTCCTCCCACCTTGTGCTGTGAGAAACTCTACATGTCATTAGGAAAATACAAATAAGCTAGCTTCCCATGTTATCTCCTGAAGACTATCAGATTTAAGAAGGATTTTGTCTCAGCACTCTATTTTTCTTTTGGAAAGGTTGTACAAGATTCAAAATAACTTTCCATTAAAGGCATAGTAGACCTTTTATATAGAAATTCTAAAACTGGATGGCAAAAACTATCATCCATTTATTGGCCTAAAATCCTAAAAATGAGAGATTTCGTAGCTGGAAGAGAGCTCGTAGCAGAATCAGCTGTACCTGTTGCAGGTATTTTATTTCTTGCTTGCTTTCTTGCTTTCTCTTGCTTTCTTTTCTGCTTTCTATCTCTCTCTCTCTCCCCCCCTTTCTCTTTCTATCTCTCTCTCTCTCACTTTCTCTCTCTCTCTCTCTCTCTCTCTCTTTCTCTCTCTCTCTCTTTCTCTCTCTTTTTCTCTCTTTCTTTTCTTCCCCCACATTTTTGCTGGTCTAATCTGATCATTCCCTTCTTCTACAACCTTCCCATTTTTAATCCATACCTTTCATTATGTAACATGTCCAAAACTGTTTCAAGTCTTCAGCTCTGTGCTGGATGTGCATAGAGCAGAGGCATATACAAAGTGTTCTGCAAGACATGTAATATATTTATCCTAGTTTGATGATTGATTTTTTTCCAACAATATAGAAGTGGTCTATCATAAATGGCCTTTAATGCACAGTAATATGAAATGCTTTTCAACAAAACTGTTACCTAATGCTGAAGTTCTACAATTTCCACCAGTTGTGTTCTTGCAAATCCCCAAATAGATATCAAGTACCTTGAGCTTGTGAAGCATGAAAAATTACTATAATCAAAATAGCTTTATTTACATCAAGTAGCATGTCTGTAGGGGGGTCTGTAGGAAATAGGGTCTGTAGGAAACCCTATTAAGTTGCTAAAACTTTTGATGCAACGTATAGTCAACAAACATAGAAGAAAAGCTTGGAACTTGATCGTCCCATTGAAATAACAGGCCAACATTGATGCTGTAATAGTAGAAGTGTTAGCTTAATATAAGTGCAGGGTAGTAGAAAAATAAAATATAGTTTTTGGTTGTGTTTTTTTATTGAGAAATGCATACTCAAAGGAAACGAACTAAGGAAATAACTTGAAGTGCCTCTTTTCTTGGGGCGAAATATAAATAAAATAATTAAATTATTAATTGTGAAAATCTTATGTCTGTTAAATAATGTAGCAATATAGCATAATCCAATGAATGGAAACAACTGATTAGTCCTTACATGGATCACACTCAGAAGCAAAATTATATCAGCAAAATTTCAACTGTAAAAGTTCTCTATACAATTGTCCAGAATGAACATTAAATCTTTTTAGACTTTTTTAACTTTTAATGAGAATAAGTGTGGTTGAAAAATTAATGACTGGATCAAGGAAGATGAAAATTATCAGATTTTTTGTATTGTTTTAGAAAACCTTGGTGCCCATAATGCAAATTAAGTAGTTGATTCTATCTCTATTTAAAGAACCTATCTTTTGTTAAATATATAGCTACCCTTAGTAAGAGTAAGGAAACCTGATGTGTAATTTGAAGCACAGGTCAGAGAAAAAAAAATTAGTTTGAGATGATGGTAACAAAACTGAAAGAACGCAGAAATTAAACTGATACAGAAAATTAGAGAAATGAGCGGATTGAAATGTACGTGCATTTTGTGTCCTC
This sequence comes from Passer montanus, assembly GCF_014805655.1. Lineage (NCBI taxonomy): Eukaryota > Metazoa > Chordata > Aves > Passeriformes > Passeridae > Passer > Passer montanus. The sequence goes on along the minus strand of NW_024366815.1, from coordinate 9,270,631 downwards.
AAAATATATGATATTCAAAAATCTTTATGCATGCATAAATTGGATGTTAGCTGAAAAATTACACTTAAATAGATGTCAATTTCTTTCAAATTACAGAACTTAATCACTTAAATTCTTGCTTTATATACTTTACATTAAGTTCAAGGTGATGCATTTTTACTATGTGCCAAATAGTGAAAAAGAAACACTTCTGCTTCCATGAATACTTCCCCTTCCAAGAGCTATGTGTAATAAACTGATTGAAGTCCGAATTTCAGTAAGGTTTGTCCCTTTAGACTTTTCAACAGGGAGGTGGTAAGGCCAAGAGGTCCCAGAGCATTACCATATTTACAAGCTTATTTCTAAGGAAAAACACTTCTGTTAGAACTAAAAGACTTTTGGTTTAATATGAGCCTTAACATTGCAAAGCCAACTTCATCACTTGTGTGCTGTCCTCACCAAATAAAAAAGGAGAATCAAAAGAGAGTTATCCAGTATAAAATCAAAATGATTCTGACATCTTTTTAGCTGTATAGTTTTATTCAGATAAGAAACTGAATGCTTTTTCAAGATGCTGCTCTGTGACAGCAGGGTTTACAGTCATTAACAATGCAATATGATGGACTGAACACATCTTTTAAATGCAGGGTATCAAGTAGCAATTCTAGTAGCAATTTACCCGAATTCTTACTCTAGCTCAAATGTACTGAAGTGTGACTTTTTATTTAATTTATTAAATTATTTAAATTTATTTGCAGATTTTTGATTCTCCAGTTTTACCCTAATTTGCAGCTCAGAAAAAAAAATAAATTATTATTGTAGACAGAAAAAAATCCCACAACTTTAAACTAAAATAATAAATTAAAATTCATAACCAATATCTCAATATGAACTTCATATTCTGAAGAGTTGAATGTATTACAAATTTAGGAAGCAATTATATAAAACCCCCTAGAATAACTTGTTTGCAAAAAAAAAGTTTAAATTGTGTGATGACTTCTAGAGTAGAACACCCCATTATCAGTGGAAAAATAAATAGATGCCAGCACATCCTGTGCTTTTTGCTGGTTTCATAAGTGCAAAGAGTTTGATACAACAGGTGTAAGTTCTTCAGTATCTGATCCGCACTTTTATAGTTTCTTGCCTGTAAGAAAGGATATATGTCCAGCTGATCAACTCATACCCCATATGTGAAAACTCTGTAAGAAAATCAAATCTGTTTGTGAATATGTATGCAGGAAAAATATGCTTAAACACAGACTAAGGTACTGTTAATATTCTGTTTTCAAAGTCCTTACCATGATATACATATCAATTTGCATGTCTTGAGCAGAAATTAAAACATACGAAACACTGACTGTTATTGAATAGTTTGGAAATGTTGAATTCTGCTTTCCTATCTTTTATTCTAGGTAATAATGATGATTAACTGATTGTGTATTAAACATATACCCATTCCCTTTCTTCTAAGAAATTGTTCTAGTACTTACATAGCTACTTTAGTTTATGGCAGGGATCGTGTTAACATTCAAGATGTTATCAGAGATTAAAAAATAAGTTACTTTCAAAATACTTGATTTCCCAGCTGGATCTTTCAGCTTTAATTTCACATGTGATTATATCTTCCTCAACACACTTAGTGTCTCTTTTTGTTATTTATATATTATTAAATTTGGTCCACCCTAAGTTTAACTTTATGCATTTTAAAGAAGATGATTTCATTTCTATAATGCTGTTCAAAACTTTTAAAAGTGTTTCTGAAAACTGTAGTTAAAATAACTCCTTTTTCAGTAATTCCTAAAATTCACATTAATAAAATCTGCCGCAGTGATTATGTTATTTTTGTGGATTTGAAAGGAGCTGGATTAAGTCCAGAGAATTTTTAGTGCTGCATTTTTATCATAGATTTGTTTAGATTGGAAAAGGCCCTAAGATTATTAAATCCACTACTAATCCAGCACTGCCGAGTCTACAACTAAACCAAGTCCCCAAGGGCCACACCTTTTAAAAAACTCTGGAGATGGTGACTCAGCCACTTCTATGGGCAGCCTGTTACAATGCTCTCCACCAGGAGTGGCTGACCATTTCCTCCTGGATTATGGGGGCTTCATTCAGCTTCCTGTCCCTGTCTTCCAGCTTAGAGGGTGGGTCCCCAAAGAACCACGTCTTACTAGTAAAGACTGAGGCAAAGAAGGCATTAAGTGCCTCAGCCCCTTTGCACCAAGGGTGACAAGTTCCACCAAGGCTGGAAGTTCTCCTTGGTCCTCTTCTTTTTGCTGATGCATTAGAAACATTTTTGTTGTCTTTTAGTACAGTAGCCATCTTAGGTACTAGTTGGGTTTTGGTCTTTTTAACTTTCTCTACATATAGGCTCATGGTGTTATTGTAGTCCTCTTGAACTGCCTATGCCTTCTTCCAAAGGTCATGAACTCCGTTTTTTCACCATTAGTTCCATAGTTCCAACCAAAGGCACTAGGATAAACTATGGTTGGTTAAAAAATATATTTGGCCTACGTAAATTAAGATTTAACAATATTTATAAATTCTAAATTCTGTAGAATTTACTAACTCTATAGGATAGCTAGTGTAATAAACATATGGTTGATAAAAACCATTTAAATTTGTTTTGATTAATAAAAATGTTACCTAGGTGGAAATTAAAATATGTAAGATATATTTTGTGTCTTTTACATAATTAAATGTTACATTTTGAAGCTAGCACAAACTTTTCTCAATTTTCTTAAAAAAATTCCCAATTTCTGGCACCGTATATATTGCATAAGTTTAATTTTACATGAGTAGAATGTAACTGGTTATTCAAAGTGATATGAAGCATTCTTTTATTGAGACACAACATCAAATTTTAGAAGCCAGAAAATGTCTATTACTTTCAAAACTGACTCAATAAAAGAAAGTGGTTATTTATAGCCTCTCTATATCTGTTATTAGACTACCATTGCCTTAGTTTTGGTAGCATTGAAGCCTCAGATGGAGTGATGAGTCATTCCAAAGACCAAATTGTCCTGTAATAAGTCAAATGATTCTAGAATTTAGGTATATGGAAGGGATTTCAGATGCAAGGATAAGAGGCAGTACTTATGGGAAACTTAGCCTAGATCAGAATTCCAAGGCATCAAGAAAAGATTTCCTTACATAGATAAACCTTCTTGTCACTTAAAATTGTGCAGACAAACATCTTAGTTGCAGTTTCTTGGAATATTGGATTGACACAATAAATAAGTTTTTTAGTATTTACCTAAACAGTGTAATTGAAAAATACCAATATGTTGATATTGATGATACTGCAAAGGCATCGCACTCTGATTATGTTCTTTCTCAGAAAGAAACAATTTCTCCAGTTCCTGCACTGTACAGCTTTTAAATTATATGAACTTACATTTCTGCTTCCACTCATTTCGTAAATGGTTCTGAGTTTTATGATCTGTATGATCTGTGAGCACTTTTGCCTCTTGGCACAAGGAGAAGGGTATCTGAGTGAGAGGAAGGTGGTGGAGTCAGATAAAATCACCTTTTTAAAAATTACTTAGAAGGAACTTAATGGACTGACCTTTGGGAAAATATTAAAATTTAACACCAGTAAAACTTATGTGTACTGTAAGTGGTGTAGATGCTAATTTCAAGTAGCTTTTTCAAAATACTTTAATATTTTTGCTGTTTCAGATGTCAGCCTTTATTTTTGATATTAAAGGACTTTTTTCTATGACATGCTAATAGTGGATATTACCTGTCATCTGAATAGGCTCAATGTATGGCAGCATGTATGGTTTCCAATTAAATCTACAGCACTTGTCTCATGCTGAATTGTTTACTGGTCAGTAATTTAATAACTTGAAGTCATATTGATATAGAATATTATCAGTATTTTTGCAAATATCAAGGAGAAGCAGTCACTCCAGTGGAGAGTAATGTGTTAGTTGAGCAAATTACTCTCTGGTGGATTTCTCACTAGCTGTTAGAACATTTCCAACTTGTTTGAAGACTTGACAAGTGTTAATTGTGAATTGATATCCTGAGCTGATTTGCAAGTGGGAGTTTTCACAGAGGCAGTAAGATGTAGATAAGGAGGGAATAAGTAATGACCAGCCTTGAAAGGAGCAGCTTATCTATTTGATACTATAGAAAGAGGGAAAAGACAATAGAAAATTTGCAGCAGCGTTCTGTGTGAATAACGTAGATATAAATTAATGAGAATCTGGATGTTAGTATCTTTATAGATGGATAGGAAAAGTTGCATCTGAGATCTGGAAAAATAGTTTTTCATTTCAGTGTGCACCTCTGCCTTGCATAGAGCAGTCCTGAACAAGTACTATTTACAGAATGTATTCATAGTCCTAGGCAACTACATTCAGTTTTGTTTAGTTCATAGAATCATAGAATAGCCTGATTTGGAATGGTCCCAAAAGGATTCTTGTCTTCAGCTTCTGGCCCTGTGCAGGACACCTCAGGAATCACACCATTGCTTGAGAGCATTGTCCAAACACTTCTTGAACTGTGTCAGGCTGGTGCTATGACCACTTCCCTGGCGAGCCAGTTCCAGTGCCCAGCCACCCTCTGGGTGAAGGAACTTCTCCCAATATCCAACCTAAACCTTCCCTGACACAACTTCAGACCATTTCTTCAGTCCTGTCACTGGTCACCAGAGAGAAGAGATCAGTGCCTGCCCTCCTCTTCCCCTCACGAGAAAGTTACAACAGCAATGGGGTCTCCCCTCAGTCTCCTCTTCTCCAGCCTGAACCAGTCTTGTACCATCTAACCTCAACCATACATAGAGGAGTTGTGCATAATATGGATTTATTTTGGGAATTCTATAGTCTCAGAATCATATGTATGCTCTAGTACTTGATTTCTTTTCTTTCCTATTTTTTTAAAAATATTTTTGGTTTATGATGTATTTCAATAGGAATCCTATAACATGATTTTTTGATAAATACGAAATGGTACATATGCTGTTATCCATTTGTAAGTGAAATGTGAAAAAAAGCCCTGAGGGATGTCTCCCAGCATGTCTAGAATTTATCTATCAGTAAAAGAGAAACATAGCTCCAGATATTTTCATAGCATGTTCAGCATTCCAGTGAAACTCCATGTTTATTTTGCCAGAAAGGTCTGTTGTTTCACCAACACGTGGGTGATGATTGTCCTCAACTACCTCACTCAACTGTCTGACAATGAGACTCCCACACCACTACATTTTATCACATTATGGCACAACCTCTGCTTTTTTTGTCAAAACCATCATTTTAGACCTTCTTGGCTAACATTAATATCATAGTAATCAGAGGAAGTTTGTGAACTTGATTTATCAGTAGTACTTTGAGAAGTATTAGATATTTGTGTAACAATTAGATTTATTTGAATTTATAATTGAATTTGTATAGTATATATATTTATTTCAATTTATTGAAATAGAATTTATTTCACGTATAATTTATTGAAGTATAATTTATTTCAATTTAATAAATTTTTCCTCTGTTTTTTTAAATATTTTTTCTTTTAATTCAGTGATCTAAAAAATATATTGCCCTACACTTGACTGGGGAAGGAACTGCAAGTAACTCATTTACAATGAAGTGGGATTGCACACCTAGATTTTTCTAGCACACCATGCAGAGTCTATAGCCTGCAAAGTACCTCAATTATTCATAAAGCCCTCACAAAACTCCCATTTTGAAGATTCAAAAATTACTTGCATGAAGATTGCCAGCTAAAATAGAAGGACATGCAAAATAATATTCAAGTTTTGTGTAGATGAATCTCTAGAAAAGTTTCTTTTAGAGTTAACACTAAATAATGTCTTACTAGATGTGTGAGGAGATGATAGTTGAGGAAAGACTGCAACTGAAGAATAAGATACTCCATATTTTCTGTCAGGTTAGGGTTGAAAACAATTTGGTACTGAGATAGTGGCAATATAAATCTTATATATTAGCTTAATTTCCAGCAATTAGCTAATACAGTTATATACAATGGGTAAATAACAGACATTTAGGCTTTGGATACCTGATGGCAATTCTGTATAGTACTGTTCATATGGGATTTGTTCTGCACTTAAAATCTGCTTCACATTTAGAAATACTGCATTCTTCCAAATGAAAAAATAAAAAGGTCAGAAATGTGGGCTATTGGACAAGTATTTATCCTTGAGATAATTTTTAATAGAGTGGATCTTGAAATATATAATATTTTGGTAGATAGGCTTGTCAATATTTTTTAAAAAATATATCTTATTCATGTGTTCTTATATTTATGTGAATGTATAATATTGGTATACGTATATGTATTATCTGAACATTCATGTGTATGTGTGATTCTGGTGATTTATTGAAAGAATATAAAAAGACCAGCAACAGAGAGGTTGTAAATGTAAGTTAAGTGTCTGTACAAACAGCTATTCTGTGTTACTATTAAGAGTAATTGCACTGCTTTTGTTGTCTGTGTCTGTATGAAGCAGGGACATTCTACTGTCTCTATGTTTAGATCATAATGAAAATTACAGACTTAGTAATAATAGATTAAATATAAAATGTCTTGAGACTAAGCAATGTACATTAATTATAACTGTGACACCTTTATTAAAATGGATATTATATATGCATGTGACAAAATATATTAGGAAGAAATTGAAATAAAGTAAATCAGTAGCCAGTTTATAGAGAATTTGGTTTAACAGACATAAATATTCTACATTTTCACTGAACAGCAAGTCTAGAAAAACCAACTTTTTCCTTAGGGATCAGTCTCAAATTCCATATATATAATTTATTCTTGCTGTTGCTGTATAAATAACAGGTTTGATAAATACAGTTGTAAAATTAACTTCTTGTAAATTTGTTATATTGGGATTTTCTCTATTCCTGCTTTCATTATTTGGCATAAAAAAGAGATGAGCAAGAAAGAGGGAAATCTTTCTTACTTTCTAAACCTACAGTGGGAGTTCCTACAAATAAACTGGAAACTGAAACTGGAAACAGACCACTGGAACATGCATCAGGTCTATGTTTTAAGTTTCACCTCAGAGACTTGAAAGAGTTTTACCCAGAGAATGGCTATGAAACACAAGTTCTGTCAATCTTTCTATTATTCAATTATTATTAATTATTATATGCCAAGTTACCTGTTACTCAATTTATATATGGCTCTGCAAATAAGAAATGAAACTGTAAGTCCAGTCCCATTTGAATTTGGTGATGAGAATTTGTTCCTCAGTGTTTTCCCCCGGTTTCATAAGAAAGACAGAACTCCTTTGAAAATGCAGGTAAATTGACTGTTTTGCAATCTATGGATGTGGGTTTTTTTCTGAATTATACCTTGTTGTTTGATACTCAGCTATGGTCACTCTTCACTTCCTTGCTAGTTAACACAGAATTGACAATAAAAACCCCCACTTGAGCTGTGTAATCTAAAGTAATCTTAATTAAAGGATAAAGTTTCCAAGATGATGAACAGCTTATAAAAAGAGTTGCCATTTCTCAAAACCTAACTGTATTGTAATGTCCAGTGTGTACTCCTGTGGTTTTTTTTGGGTTTTGGTGTTTTTATTTTTGGTGGGTTTTTTTTGTCATATGTTTTTTATAAAATGTTGTGAACTAGTTATAATTGTGTGTTTGCAGGGAACACTTCCCCTTTTTTTCTGGCAGTTTTGCCAAATGATATGATCATAGCTACTGCAAGGTATTCTATTTAGTACAGGGAGAAGGTGTGCTGTCTGAAGAGTAGAGAGGAAATACCAAACCTAGTAATATGCCTTTCATTGCTTTGCTTTTTATAAAATCAATTTACCTACCATATTATTTAAAAAAACAAAACAAAACAAAAAACCAACCCAAATTCTACAAGTCTCCTCAGAAAAACTTTCTAGGTTTCTGCTACAGAGGAAGACACCTATGGAGGTGGAGGTTACTTCTCTAACTAGGTAGTTAGCTTAAATTCTGCTCTAGCACCTTCTGTAAATTTAAAGGCTAATGAAAGATGAAAGCCCTGTGACTTACGTGTCAATCTAGACATCCCATAGCAGGGTATATCATAAAACTGTGAAATACTGAACAGTGAAATGAGATACAGCTGTGGTTTTTGCCCTGGCCTTTTATAGCTTTCATCAAAATGTTACTTTGTCTGGTACCTTAGGTACTATCATGTAGGTAATAGGAAATTACTAGAATTTAATAATAAGGGTCTATGGAAGAGGGATGATACAATGTATATGTAATTGTAGAAGTCTATAGAACACCAAATTCTTATATTTTTTTCGATAAAGTCATACATGCAGCTCTTTAGGAGACAGCCTGTTGTATGACTCATATTTCCTTAAGCACTCGAGATTGTATGTTTCCCTAGAGAAGGGAAAGGATGCTGAATAATATCTGGTGGAAATGATAACATAAATTGTAATTTGTAGTTCATGTTAATTTAAAATAATATTTTTATTGCAGCACAATTTAGAAATCTTAGTACTCAGAGGATGAGATACTTCAGAATGGACAGCTAAGGTAATGTTGCACTATACAAAGGATTGAAGAATACTACCTTGCAAACCTTTGTTCATGATTACTCTCTTTCACACAGGAAAAAATGCTCCTGTGTGAGTTTTCTTTAACAGTCTTCTGTGGGATATGTATTATATCTTGGTTGATACTTGACGATATATCCACCCTGTTTTTTTTAATTTTTCTTTTCACATTTATATACTTAATACTGTTTTTAAATGAGATAATAAGTGTGGTTAACAAATTCTTCCCATTTTATTCTTCCCATTGCTTGAGCTGTTTGACTTTTATCTGTATAATACTCTGATTTAGTAAATATAAACTAGTGAAGAATCACTAGAATATTACACTAAGTAAGACCTACCTGACAATGTCAAAACCTAATTTCAGCTGATTTCTGGTAGAGTACCTGCAATGTAAGTATTCCTAGAAGGATGTCACATAATTTTATTATTATGTAAACAGAGTTTGCAGAGTAAAAAAAAGGCTCTGCCAGATAGTTTTTAAATGAAATTAAGAAAACACTGAACTGGTAATGAAGATGAAATATCAGCAGAATCCTACAGGGTGATCTAGAACACAGTAAAATTAAACCCAGGTTTTCAATGATAAAATTCATGGTTAGATATCAAAAAGTTAAGACTACAGGTACATAAAAGAGACTGCAAATGTTTGAGGAAGACAGAGACAAATTGTTGTGAATAATTGTTGTGAATCTACAATTTTTTTCAATAGTTGCTATATAACATATTAACATTTTCTTCATTTAAAGCTGTAATATTTCAGCACTATAATAATGATAATCTAGTTATGCCTATGCAATAGCTCATCATTGAAAAAACACAATCAAGACACAGACATACCAAGAACAGACATTTTTTAAATTCAAAATGTGTGCTTGGATTCTTTTTTTTTTTTTGTGGAATTGATATAAAGATATTTAAATGGTTCAAACAGTGCAATTTACTAATTTTTTGCTGCTCTTCTAATGAAACTTTTGTGGCCTTGGGACAGTACAGCTGGCTGAAAAAAGCTGTGGTTCATTACTATTTTTCTTTGTATGATCAATTTTACTGAAGTTTTAGTTGTAATTCCTGGTGTTCAACCTGCCTTTTGTTTGACAGGAACCTGACAGAACAAATTGAAATGATAATTTGTCATTACTATACATAAGTAGAACCCTCACAGATATAATGTAGCAAAACCACCATCACATTTCCCCAGACTGTGTTTATTGCCATTTAAAACACTTTTATCATACAAGGTCATGTTGTGCACTACAACATTTCATTTTTTGTTGACAGTAATTATTCTCCTAGCTCAATGGAAAACAAGTTTGTAATGCTTTTTATGAAAATGATTACTTGGAGATACTGCCAAATTTTAGATAACTTTTCACATTACTAAAAAGTATATGAGCTTCAGCTGCCAGGAATAAAGGCAGAATAATATTCTCTTACATTAATTTTGAATATTTCACTTTATGTTGTTTATTACCCTTGTCCATTTTAATGATAGTTTTGCCACACAAGTAGCTTACAGCCTGTGGTGTGGACAGGGACATACATGGGCAATAGGAATGCCTGCCTTCGTTATTAACATTTTGGTAGTTTAAAGATTGCTGACCCATATTTATATGTGCAAAGTATCTCATCCTTGAATTAAAGTTCACTCTATAATAGAATTTTTTTTGGTACTTGCATATGTCTATATATCCAAGTCATTGTATGTATCTGTATATCTGTTTATGTGTATATATCCAAAACTCTAAAATATTATTTTTTCATTCGTATATACTCTTAATTTAAATTTCATCATCAGACAACTGGTGAAGATTATGGCCACAGTTGTGTAAGACAGATGGCAGATTTTTCAAAAGAAATCTTGGTTGCTTTAGGCATCCAATGGAATTATTTGTATTCACATTCACATCTATTCAGCATTGCAGGACTAGCTTGGGAACAGTGGGAATATTGGGCATAGTAATATTTTGCATATGCAAGCTGAATGCCTTTTATCCAGAATACTCTAAAAATATTTCTTATTATTTGTCATAAAAAATTATACTTGTGCAATCATATGTGTAAACACAAATTTCCTCAAGGAAATTATTATCGAGTGTCAACTACAAAACAAAATTAATGAAACAATGCAGGCATTTTTTGAAAAAAGTGTTTCATCTTGAAAAAAATCAAATATCTCTATACCCCATCTAAAATTAATTAAATACTAGTCAATGACACAAGTGTAATTTGTAGTCATAAACAGAAATGGATCCAAAGTCAGTATCATACTGTAGGAAACTGAGCAGCAAAGCAGCGTATCGGTATCTTCTCCTACTAGTGAACTGATACTAATTCTGCCTTGAGTTTCTGTGTTTAAAGGTGTTTTAAATAGCAAGGTACAGGGAGTTGTTTTCTTATTTGTGCAAGCCATTCCAAGAAAATATATGACTGTAGAGTGCTTTGTGTCCATTTCCTGTCAATCCAGCAAAGAAGCTGATTCCAGCAAACAGGAGTTAGCAGTTCTCCTGAAAACATAAAAGCAGAGAACAGAGATTACACTTTTAGATTGGATCAGGAAGTATAATGACAGGAGAATGCTGTTACTTCAGAAAGTCATTATTGAGACACAACATAAATCATTAGAGTAGAATAATATTTAACCAGTTAACTGTTTCATTTAATATAACTTTGATCAATTCCTGAAGTTACAACTAGAGAAAACATCCAGTAAAGCTGGTTCTTGGTAAAGAGGATGCAGTCCATCACTTCCCTAGAATATTTGCAGCATAAATAATTTTAGGCTTCTCTATACAGAAGAGAATTTCTTCAACAGTATTTCTTCAAAATGTAACTGTAATTTTAAGTTCTTAATCAACATTTGTTAATGCAGCTGTTGTATTGTAAATGTTTTACATCATACGACTGTTAGGATATGTATCTCATTTCACGATAACAATTCAAACTGATCTAAAATTAACTTACAAAAATCAGATCTGTGATCTCATGTCTGAACTGTCCGCAACGGCTCTACAGAAATTCATGCTAGTTCAAAGTATATGCAAATTTAGGGACGAGTGCCTCAGTATCAAAGCTTTGTTTTCTAAGAAATAAATACTAATATATAATTCTAATGTGAGCCAATGGTAGGAGTAGAAAGTCTACAGTCCTGACTGCATGCCTCACTAATAACCCAGGCTACCCTTTTCTAAGCTTGAAAAATTAGCTTAAAGAACAGCAGAAGGAAGAGAGCTTGCTTAGCTACAGATTGGGGTCTTGCGGTTGATTGGTTTTGGTGTCTGAAGCAGTATGTTCTCAAAATGAATATTTTAAATGAAGTTGTGTCATCCATAAATATTCTATTCCATGTGTGTCCTTTGGATACAAAGTTCACAATAAGCCTACTTAGTGAAGCTGCAAATACAATTTTTCTCCCTCACCTAGCTCCCTTACAGAATTTACAATCAATAAATGCTGTTGCTTTGACTTTCTTAATCTTTACAGTTTCTTCCTTTAATTGGTCAATTTCTTCCAAAGTCATTATAAAAAACTCACATTCTCCTTAGGACATTAACATAATCAGACTAAACACATTGAGGTATTTTTGGTAGCATGACATTTAATATTTTAACATGACACCCTTTTCTTTCAAGCTGAAGAGTTCTTTTGGATAATGTTAATTGAAAAAAAAAATTAAATTATTTGTTTATACTTTTATTAACAAAACTGTTCTTCATATCAAAATGCAAAATTTGATTTATGGAAAATATTCCAAGAAAAAACTAAAAATCCCATATCTCTATAATTGCCAAAAAAGGAGTGTAGACAGTTATTTAGAAATATATATTTTGAGTTTAACCCTCTATCCATGTTTAGAAACTTTGTCATGTAAAATTAAGTTTCAAGAGAGGGATACCTGTAGATTCTACACCTGTAGAATCTCTTGAAGTAGTCCATTATTTCAGGGCAGGTTTAATAAATCTACCCTCCAGCTGCCTCCTCTACTCCAGATGACATAGAATATACTAATTTCTCTGTTTAATAAAGTCGTAAATTAATTGGGATTCTGTGGAGATTTTGGTGGGAATAATTTAAAATTATTTCAAATAATTTCAAATGATTTCAAATAATTTAAAATCTTTCTCACCTGATTTATTGTGCAAATGATAAGGCTGATTCAAAGGAAAAGGTAAAAAATTCATAGTTTGAGAAGTAAGGAGACCCCATTTCAAAAAGTGACCATCTTAATCTACACTGGAGTAACATTCTGAGCATCTGTGGTTTTTTTCTGCACTTCGTACCAGTACTTTGTTCTAGGGAAAAATTTGGTCTGGAGCTAATTTTTGGAGGGAAGAATCCAGGTTTCCACATTGTAGCAACTTTAAAATAAATTTATTTTGACTATCCATAACAAATAATATTCTGCTGAAGAGCTGACATCTAGAGTTTAAGGCAAAGTTCTCTGGTAGTTAGGTTTTTAAAAAATATTATTTTAATGCAATTATTCAGTCATTTAGCTGTTGAATGTCTCCTTCTCCTCTTTTTTTCTTATTCGGCTTGGCCCTTATTTCAAATCTACAGGAAAACCAAATATTTTATGTGTCCAAATCCATTAGGTTGCCTGGATTTGTTTGGTTTTTTTTGTTTTGTTTTTTCATTTCTGTAAAAATGCTTATTATGTTATATAAGAAATTACTAAGAGATGGCCATATAAAAAATTAATAGCTTTCATAAGATCTTGATGCTTCATATTATCAGAGCTTGATGTACTCTCTTGATGTGCTTGATGTGTGAGCAAATTTCATCCTAGCCCCCTTTTAACTGCCTAACCACCCTGTGCACACGTGTACATATTTATTTATGAAGCTTTGCCTGTAAAATTTTATTTTGTAGTTTATCTAATTTTAACTATGTGGACAACTGGTTAGTTTTCAGTGGTGTGCCAAAATCACAAGTATCTGTGTAATTTATGTGGTTTTGGTTTTGAAGACTAGCTTCTAGGGCTGGTTTGGAAATGTGGCATTTTAACTACCATAGTGGGGGACACTGTGTTCTGCTGTGAGAATTGAAGAGAAAATCATATGTCAACTTAGTAGAGTGAGCTACAGTTATAACTTTGAGCAGTGTCCCAGAAAGAGGCTATGTGTTATAACATCAAAAAAAGAACAAAGAGATGCCCCAGAATAGCTTTTGATATTATTGAAACAAAATACTTTTTCATTTGAACTAAATCTAACATTTCAATAGTGATCTCACAAAAGTGCTAGTACTAATCAGAATGCTATTTATTTCCTACAAGAAAAACTTGCTTGATATTATACTGAAGCCCTTTATTTGGTGTGTATTTGTAGTGTACTTCACCATTGTTTCTTGTTACCTGCTTGTGACGATTCATTGGAGCATTCAAATAACTATGCTGAACTAACTTGAACATTGTTAAATATATTTAGTAAGACACTTCTCCGCTCCCCCAAGAGACAACTAAGAGATACCATTATTACAAAATATGTGCCAGTGTTATTTGAAGACGAAGAAATTCAACCATTGTAAACAGATAAATGCTATTTTTAGGATGTCAGTATGCAAATCAAAAAGAGGACACATTTGTTGAGTTTTTTAAAATAATAGGGTAATGTTTGGAAGTTTAAACACCACTGGGAGTATTGGTTTCACATATTGGTATTTAAATCACACCTCAGGCAATACATTTTTTAAAATGGTAATAATTTGCAGGCATCTGCAGCTAATTTTTTTTTTGTTTATTTGTATAGGGTTAGGATAAATATATGGTGAATGAAAGAGCTCAGATAAGAGAATGTTGTGAACTATTTAAAATGCTAGAGAAATAAAATGATTGTTACTCCAGTATGTGTAATTAAAGGGAAAAAGAGAAAAATTGGAAACTAAAATTTTTATTTTGAGGAATGGTAATTACATTTTCAGTGGGAAGAACTAGAAAGAAAGATTTCTATGGATTCTTGGTAGGATTTGATGGTCAGCTGATTTAATCATTACAGTGCCACTGAGCTAATTTAAAAATATGGGGTCATACTCTTATTTATTTTTAATTTTCTTGAATCAAATTATTAAGAACATGACCCAAATCTGAATGAATCAACCTTTTTTCTGGATAGGAAATTCACACTTATAGTTACTTAGATAGTGGTAACTGTGTGTTGTAATAGCCTTTCCTTCTTTTTATTGTTCTGACTTCTGTTCTGCCCCTGTTTTCATCTAATATAAACAATTTAGGTAAAATTAGGATGGATTTTCCCAGTAAATCTGAGCTCGTGAGGAGTTAAAAAACCTGTTTCTTTTCAAGAAACAGTAACTTTCTCCAATAATATGCTTCCAAGTGTTTTTTCACGTTTCCATTTCACTAGTAATAGTAGTAGACACAAAAATCGACTTTGTCGAGGCGAAAGCCCAGATCTTTTTCTAAGGAAGTGGGCCCCCTCTGCTGTTAGGCGGGAGTAAATGCTGTTGCATGCAGGTTTCTTTTTAATTTGTGCAAGTACGAAGATGACATAGGACAGAAAATGCAGTAGCCAAAATCTCAGATTTTTTTTTCTTTCTTCATAGTGCAGCAAGGGATTACACGTAGAGATGTGGCATGCTATTTTCATTTTATGCATGTGGTGGTCACAATCTGTAGAGTTATGAAAAATGAAGGACAGGGTACAGGACTTGGCGACTTTACTTGTCAGATCTCTAACTCCCATATTTTTGGCTGCACAGCTTCAGGCCATTAATTTTTCATCTGTACTTCTACCTGGTGAGACTTCACTTGGGCTTCAGGAACTTTTTTTTTCTTTTTCTTTTTTTTCTTTTTTTTTTGTTTTTTTGTTTTGCGTGTGTGTGTACGTTTGTTTGAAAATCTGTATTTCAATAATATTACTTTTGCAATAAAAGTAACCTTTTAAAATAAATTTGATTGCAGCATAGAGTGCCAGAGAGCCTCATCTGCCTGAAAAAAGCATCTAATTTTATTTCCTTCTGCTGGTAAAGAGATGCATTAATTACAGATTATTTACCTAATTACTGACAAAGGAAATACAGAAATTACACTTTTGAAGACTGCCTTCTCTGGAAATGTTTCATAGTTGTTTTAAGAATAGCAACTTGGTTGTTTGTTGTTTTTCTTTCAATTAACAAGAGTGTTAAAACTTCTTTCAACAATATTAATAAAAGGACTTCTTAAGACATGTTTTAACACTATGTAGGCAGTTTCCTTATCTCTGCATGAGTTTTCATATCCTGTAAAAATAACCCAGCTATATGTATTTTAAGTCCTTTGAATGATTCAGATTTTGTTTTAAAATATAAGGAAGTATTTATAAAAGGCAGTCTTTGTCATATGCAAAGAGAAAGATTTCTTGTCAGCTCTTTTAAGTATGAAAACATTGGAACTTGTTGAAAAAGGTTAGGAAAGATGTTTTTTCTATAGTATGTGCTCCATTAATATAAGCAAGAAATGTAATTTTCTTAATTGTAGTCTGAGAGAAACTAACTAAATACTCACTCCCTTTATGACAGAATAATGGGATTTGGATTATTGTACACTTACTACAGTTGAAGATAAGAAGTACATAATAATCTGAGGTGATGTTGTAAGAAGTGTATTCAAGAGACTTTTATACTATATTTCTGTATTCTTAAAGCAGTACTTTCAAAGGTGAGACATCTGTCCTGCTGTGCAGGATTCTTAATATGGCAGTTCTGGTGAGGGGGGAAATGGATTTTTAAAATGCTTTATCTTCAGGTGATACTTTAAAAAGATTATAACATTGTCATTAGAAGTCTCTGAAAGTCTCTGTGTTTCCTTGAGAATGATTACATTACTGTTATTTTTTAGCCTAACAATCATGTTTTATGCAAGTGGAGATGGAAGCGTTTTCTCTCTTGAAATAATTTTGTATAAAATATGGATCCAGATTAATTTAAAAATCTACTTCACGTCCATTCAGAATTGATGACTAAAAACTAAATTTATAAGAAATGGCATTTGCAGTAACAGCTATTGGGGTTATCACTATAACTTTTCATCAATTCTTTATAATTTTACAAAAATCTGCATATTATTATGTTTTTATATTCCTTTTACTCTCTTAGTACTTCAGCATGTCTAATATTTCAGGCTTGTAATAAAGACTTTTTGTAAAAACTGCACTCTGAAAATCCTCCACTTTGTGCAAGTTTCTAAATTCCTTACTCTCACTTCCTGTCCACAAGCAAACCTTATGCTTATTCTGATGTCTTTAGGTATCTGGTGTTTTCTTTTGGTGTCCTCATTTTTTCTCTCTGCTGTAATATGCAGAACACTACTATTAAAAAAGTCTGGTTTTATTCAACTGGGGTTTTTCCTTCTGTTCTAAACATATTGTTGAATACATTTGTTCCTCTTCTTTTTTCCACTCCACATGAAGTTAAAACTCAAGTTGCTCATCTTCAATTCTCTGCAGTTTCCATTTCAGAAATTCTTTCTGCTAGCTTTTCCCTCTTCTATGTTACCATGACTTTTAACTATTAAATGGAGACCACTGTTAACTCTTCCTTAGAACAGTTGTTTGTGGAGAGGGCAATGGTTCATCAAGTCTAGAATCTTTTTTTTGACTGTGATTTTCTCCATTGGCAAGTTTCTAATATAAAGCCTTCTAAGAAAAAGTGTAAGAACAGCAAAGCATATATGATAAGCCTACTTAAGACATTTTAATTACTCAGCCATTTTAATTTTTGAGTCGTCTATGCAGGATGTGGCTCCTTTTGAATTAACACCAACAAGGATTTCTTTTCCATTTACTTGTTAGTGTGCCCTTCAGCTCATACAAACTTTTGTTATCTGTAGCCACTCTTCAGAAAGACTTCCAGAGATCAACTATTTGTTACATGAAGAACTGAATTGTTAATCTTTAAACTTCATCCCCACTAACTTCTTATCATATCCGGTCCCCAAATCAGAAAACAGAACAAAATATTTAGCATATCAGCTTTCTTTAGACATAATCTCGTAGATGAGTTTGCCTCTGCTGTATTTGCTTGCATTGTGTTTTTCTTATATTATTATGTATTATTGTGGGCTTCACCTAATTATGAAAACCTGTATTAATTTTTTAAACTCTCTGGTCCATAATAGTGAATGATAAGGAAGCATGCAGTCTCAGTGAATCCCATTAGTTCCTGAGATCTTTGGCCAGCCTCCTGCTACAAGGAGGAGGAGGTTTTTGAGTATCCTTGGGTTTTGAGTATCTCCTAGGTAGAGTTTCTACAACCTCTTGGGACAGCGTGTTCTGATCAGCCAACCTCATGGGAATTCTTTTTTTATACATCCGGTCAGAATATAACATGTTCTAACCTGTATCTTCTGCCACTTATGTGTGCAGGTTTGCTGTGAATCTTACTCCCTCTTTTCTACACTTTCTATTAAGTAGTTGCAGACAGTGCTGAGGTCTCAGCTTAGTTTTCTTTCCTTGCAAATGAACAAACCTACTTTTCTTAGTCTTTGAGTCATTCTCTGGACTTGCTCCACTATGTCAGTGTCTTTCTTGCACTTAGAAGCCCAAAAGTTAGCATGCTATTCCCCATGTGGTCTTAAGATGGTGAAAATCAGTTCCTTCAGTCTGCTGAGAACAGTTTTGTTAATACAGATGAATATGTGGCCTTCTTTACTGCAAGGACAACGGTGGAAGCTTATTAACTTGCTAAAAAGTTCCAGTCCACCAGAAATCTCTGGTCTTTTCTGGGTGGCTTTTCCCCAGCTAGACAGAAAAATGCCTCTACCTAGTGCATTTTGCACTTAATCATTATTGAACTCCTTGACAATTCTGGCATCAAAATACTTTTATGTCCCAAATAGCAGCCTTGCCTTCAACTTGTCAACCACCCCCAGTCTGGTGTTGTCACAACTGCAGCTCTCTGTTGCAGATGCAGACAACTCAGATTCTGTAGCCGCCTGGAGATGTAGGTTAAAAATAGAAATTCAGATTTGTTAGTGTTTAAGACTAAATGTGTTTGAACAAAGAAAGAAAGAAAACTTTTATTATTGGTTAAAAACAACTAGTAATTTCACTGCTAAAGAACAGTCAAATTGTTATGGTGAATGTCACTGAATAGCAACAAAGTGCAAGAGAGTACCTTCGCACTAAATTTAGTACAAAACAAGATTAAAAAAAAGAGGTCAAAAAATGTTGCTAATGGGAGATTTCACGTACTGATTTTTCTTCCTCTCTGGGTTCCTATGTTCCATACTTGCTCAGCTTGCCTCTTCAGTGACCATGTTTGCCATCCAGTGTTTATTTACAGGCACTCAGAGGAGCTCAGTTAGAAGCAGATTTTAGAGTTTCAGCCTAGTCTCTACCACTTTCCCTCTCACACAGCTGACCTGACATTCCTCCCATCCTCCAGTCACACTCACACTGTGCACAAGAAATGGTACTTACTGCTTCCAGTTTCATAACTTTAAAAAATTAAATTCTATGAACTGATTAACATCCTGTGAGGAAAAGAACTGCTGGCTGAAGACATTCCATGCTTTCAATATTACCTAGAATGACAAGGACAACACGCTTAACTCTGATTGAAATGTTCAAACTTTGCCCCTTCAGGTGGAAAGTGTGAATCAAACTTTTTCTACTGACCAGAGATTACAAAACAATATGATTCCCCTGAGATGAAGTATCACTGGTTGTTAGAGAGCTACTTGAATTAATTTAACTTGATTAAGGATCTGTGCTTTCCTTGATTTTGGGATAATCTTGCCAACTTTTATGTGTAATTTTACTCTCTTATAGAACTTCATTTTTTCCAGTAAACATGGTGTTTTTTTCCCTGCCACTCATACTCAAGATCCATTGAACAAAACATGCTATTTTAAATTTCTGCTTTGCTTCCTCCAATTTAAAACCTGGATCAAATTTTTAATCAAGTCCAGCCTTTTTCTTGTTCCATGCTGTATTGATTGCAGCTGTGCCTCCCCTTATCTGTACTTCAGGTTATAATTTTTAGCTATATTTAGGAGACAAAAAATTAAGAAGTAAAATGGCAGTTGCAGCATAGAAAATCGGAATAGCACTGCTGTGGTTTAATACCAGCTGGCAGCTAAGCATCCCACAGACCTGGAAGAGTAAAGGTGAGAAAAGTCATGAATTGAGATAAGACTGTTTAATGGCACAGAAAAGGAAGTAAATGATAATGGTTATAATAATAGTAATAAAAGAGTTGGAACACACAAAATAAGTGATGCCCAAGGCAGTTGCTTATCGCTCCCTGATTGATGCCTGGACACTTTCTAAGCAGTGGCCTCCAGCCAGCTTTCCTGCTTTTTTAATGATGTCATATAGTATGTCCCCTTGGCCATTTTGGGTCAGCTTGTATGTCTCCAGCTTTCTTGTTGGCTGGGTGTGAGAAGCAGGGAAGTCTTTGACTTAGAATAACTTCTACTTAACAACAATTAAAGCCATCAATGTTTTATCATAATTGGGCTCATATTGAATCAAAAAAACAGAGCACTGTACAGCTACTAGAAAGAAAATTAACTCTACCAGCCAAAACCAGGACCATATTTACCTGTTATTTAATACCATTTACAAAATATTCAGGTTCCACACTTTCCAATTAATCCCCTTGCCTGTCTTTTGATATATACACATAGATGCCATTCCCTTAGAAATGAAAATAATATCACCTCAGGGAGAATTTAGCTTTTTCTCAGTGGGTTCTTCTCCTTTTAATTAAAAGTCAGAAAGGGTTAACCTACTACGATATCTCTGCTCAAGCAGGGCCATCCTCGAGCAAGTGGCACAGGATTTTGTCCAGACAGTTCTGGAATATTTTCGGTGAGGGAGACTCCACAACCTCTCTAGACAGCCTGTTCCAGTGCTCTGTAGGCCACCTGCACAGTAAAGAAGTTCTTCCTTATCCAGTTCTTCCTTTTCCAGGTGGAATTTCTGTGCATCAGTTTCTGCCTGTTGCCTCTTTTCCTATTTGGTGCCACTGAGAACAGCCTGGTCCGTCCTCTTCTGTCACATACCTGTATACATTGACAAGTTCCCCTCTCAGTCATCTCTTCCTAAGGTTGAACAGGCCCAGCTTGCTCAACTTTTCCTTGTACGAGAGATGCTACAGTCCATTTATCGTATTTCTTACCCTTGGCTGGAGCTGCTCCAGGAGCTCCATGTCTCTCTTGTCCTGAGGAGCCCAGAACTGGACACAGCACTCCAGGTGAGGCCTCACCAGAGCTGAGTAGATGAGCAGGATCACCTCCTTTGATCACAGTGAGATCAAAGTCCTGTGACTACACACAGATCTATATTTCATCCTGTTTGTTCCCCATATTTCAAGTGTTTGTTTACATTTGATTGTGTCAGTATCCCATTAGGATTGCAGAGGCATGCCCCACAGTCTTTTCTTGTAATTAAGTCTTTCACTATTTGTGCTTGCTTGAGCTTCCTTTTGCTGCTGGGGTGGTCACTATATCTCTGCCATTCCCACATCTTGTCTCTTCAAGACTGGAAATATTCCTATCCCCCTTCAAATCTGGTTTAAAGTCTCTCAACAAGCCCTGCTAGCTTGTCAGGTAATGTCTTTTACCACCTCAGGCTCACTGTTGTTTTTTACCAGCAGGCTCACTGTTGTTTAAAATGGCTGTGATCAAACCCGCCCACTCCCTTTTTTTTTTTTTTTTCCCCCCTGGTAGCTCCTGTCTCAAAGCCAGGTATCCATCTGCATGATTTTTCTGTTTCTTGCCCCATCATTCAGACCAAGCGGCAGGACAGAAGTGAATACAGCAGGTACCCCAGGTCCCTTGACCAGTTGTCTCAAGGCCCTAAGTTCTGTCTTGATTGTCCACAACCCTTTTGTTGGGCCCTCATTGCTGCTTACCTAGAAAACCAGTGGAGGGTAATAATCCATGGGTTGAAGCAGGCTAGGAAGTTTCTTGGTGACATCCTTACCTGGGCCTCAGTGATAATACACCTCCTGGCTGGTATGGTGGGTTGGGTCTAGTTGGCGTATTAGGCCCTCCATTCCTCTAAAAAGGGGACTACACCCCTTCTTTTCTTCATATTTGAGGAGACTGTGATGCAGAGGGTAGGCTGCCCTTCATCCCTCTATCCCAGAAGAACCTTAATCCAATTTCTAATTTCCCTGTTTTTCAGATTCCAGGGCCTCAGAGGGTCAAGGCATAGATATACTCAATATTTATTCTTAATGGTTATCTTAGGAAGATCTCTAATTTTCTCAAATATAATAAAACCCCCAGACATTGTGAAAATAAGAAACAAACAGCAGAATTATAAAACTAAACAGACACTAAGCTGCTTTATGATTTGTCCTTTGGATTATCTCTTTCAGTTAATAGATTTCATATTTTACATTCATATGAAAGGAAATCCCACTGAATCCTTATTTCCTTTTCTGCTTGCTGGCAAATGTTTTTTTTAGTGAGCTTTATGTGTATTCTTTGCTAACATTAAATAGAAGATGCTATGTTAGCATAGAAAGTATAATATAAAGTTCAGCTTAGAATTTTAGATTCTGCAATTGCAACTCTTTAATTTAATTTTTTTTGTGAAGTTAGTATGATTTGGTTTCAGTCAGTAATCCAGAGGTGTGATTGTAACACAAATATTTAACATATTCTGTAAAGATCTGCTGATTGTTCTTGCCCTCAGTTTTATAAATGAAAAAGAGACATTTTGATTTCAGTTATATCTGACAAGAGTGTTTGAAACATTTAACTTCTCTGAAAATACAGGTGTCCCTTAAATCAGTGGTAAAATGCTGGTTCAGATTTAATTCTGCCTTTAAGGACCCTGGTTTAGGATTTTTCCTGTAGAGGGTGATAGAGGACTGATGATTTCTTTTTTCATTGTCATAGTTCTAGAGATTGTTCCTGTTCCCATTTAAAGTCAATCGACATAAGCTCAGAAAAAAACTCTCTATAGTAATAATTTTGGCCAGTTTATCAGGTGATCTTAAAGCTCTGCTAATAATATTTGTGGCCTAAATATACCAGTTTTCTTTACTTTACAGACTGCTGCAGTCCTTTGGAGTATCTGATAGCAGATTTAAAGCTGAAGATTGAAATATATTTTTAGATTTAAATATATTTCAGATTTAAACAAATATATTTTATATTTAAATATATTTTTACTTTTCTGTAATTATGATTGCTATATGATGTACCTCAATAAATTATTTCTAGATAGATGTACTAAAATGCCCACTTTGTTTCCATTTTTCTCTAGGACATTGTTTATACCTATATTTATAACTTTCTATGCTGTGCATCATGCTCTTATCTCATGCAACACCAATCTCTGACTGTACAAAAATTTATATGGCCTATGCACCCAAAAGGATTGAAGGTTTTTGAAGGTTTCTTTCCAAGTACCTTTAAAAAAAAGTAACAGTATTTCAAACTGCACAGTAGAATTCTGCAAGATAGAATCAAATTTTGGTAAAAGATTTATGGAACCTCCTTAAGTCCTATTTAAGATTAAGAAAGACACACTATAGAATTGGCAAGCACATAAATACTTACTGTTGGTTCCAGAGAAGTTTCTGAAATTCATAATTTCTGCGACAATTCTAGAAAGAAAAAAGTGTTATACATTTAAAATATCACAATCCCAAGCTTTTCCATGTAGGGAGGACATTTTTTTTCCTTGAAAATCTTTCAGGTTACCAATTCTTAATAACACTGTAGAATAGAATCCTTTGTGTTATTTACATTCCAGTTCTTTCAAATCTGCAAAGTGAACAGCTTAAAGTCTATAGAAAAGATACAGAAATGACTCCAAGTGAATTGTATGAATATTTTTTTAATGTTTAATTTTATTTATACTCAAAATTTTAGAAACTTCATACTTCTAAAAACCAGCTTATAATAATGCATTTGAACTGAAGTATTTATAAGTTCAACAACCTAAAAAAGAATCTGCAGGCTCTGAGGCATCCTGTGATATTAAACCCTGTTAAATAGCTATGTTCCTCTTTTAATGCACTTACTTTTTTGCCATTAAGTAGTATCTCATCTCCAGACAATTAATTAGTTATGCAGTCTTATTGTAGACTTTTAGACTCATCTTCTTTTCTTCCAATTTCTCACAGTTTTGTAAATATTTCTTTGAATTCTTCTCAGCTTTTAGTGCATGATCAAAATAACAAATTATTTGAAATACAGCAGATGGTGTAGATTTTTTATAAAGTAAACTCTCTGTGCATGTGCCTGACCTCAGAGAAATGTACTTGTTTATTTGTGCATTACATTCTGGCTTAACCACCATGCTTGGAGAGCCTGGGTTAAGTCTAGTTTGGTAAGACAGATTGCTTGTGCTAGCTTGAGAAATAAACTCTAAAGTTTAGGAATCTGGAATGTCGATGTACTTTTTGCGAAGTACTTATGATACTTTATAATCTTTAGAATTTTACAAAGCCATGATGCATTCGCTGACATCAATAAGCAAAATTATGCTCACATGATTAGGCTATAGAGTTTTCTAAAGGTTCTAAGAGCATCCGTCATGAGTCTACCCTTTAGATATCTAGGATTACAACAAAAAACTTTCTTAGCTACTATGCTATTAAATGAAGTCTATATCCCCATGAAACACAGACTAGGGGATTGGACTCAGTGTGGTTCCTTCT
The DNA here is from genome assembly GCF_014805655.1 of Passer montanus. Taxonomy (NCBI): domain Eukaryota; kingdom Metazoa; phylum Chordata; class Aves; order Passeriformes; family Passeridae; genus Passer; species Passer montanus. Next base: position 9,246,501 of record NW_024366815.1, on the reverse strand, counting down.
GTGCTGTGTCCTTTCCACTGACCTCTCCTTTCCCTTCTCCTCAGGACTGCTCTTCTGAAACATTTTTATTAGAAACTTCTTGAGGATGGAAATGCTCTAGAATTTTAAGTCATAGCAAATGGTTTTATTATTGTGCTAAACATACCATACCCAGCTTCATGTGTGTTCTGTTCCTCTTTTGAAAATATATTTGTAAATACATGTGTATCTGATTATGATTTTGAAAGGTGTTCTAATGCCATTTTAGGTAACATTGTTCTGTTAGGATGTTAAAAATGTACTCAGATCAAAGACAAAAATGAATACAGCAGCCTAGAATTTCCTTTGAATATTTAGAGGTGCATATGTTTCCCGTACCTTGGTCTTTTAAAGGTTTTATCTCTTGGTATATGCCTGCCATTTCTATGCTAAGTCCAGCTAATCCCCTTCTTAGTTACCTGTAGGAAGCTGCATGGTACCTGTGGTCTCCTCAGCAGGCCATGCATGTAACTGCTAGGAAAACATTAGCCTGATAAGCATTACCCTGCAAATGGCAAATTCATGAATACCATCCCAGCTGTTAGAGAATGTGACAACTGGCAGGTATTGAACTTTGCTAACACATACCATTTTATTAAGACTTCTATCACCTGATAATTTCTTCTTTTATCCTTTTCTTCCTCAATACTATGCTCCTCAATTAATTCATTAACCTCTCTTTCCAAATAAGAATCATATTGCCATCCAAGATACTTATTTTCTACTTTATCTGGAGCAACGCTCTTCCTTCACACCACACCTTCAGTATTACATTATTTACTCTGGGAAGTTAAACCATGGCATACTAGCCATTCTTCACAACCACCTCTGACTTCTTCTTTTCCCTTCACTTCTGTGCCACTCTCAGGCGCCCTGGTGCCTCAGCATGGTCTGGCCTTACAGCTGCTCCTGCTTTGAGCAGGAGAGTGGGCTTGATCAGGGGAGGTCATTAACTTCTATCATCCTGTGATACTGATCTGCTTGCTTTCAAAGTAACACATTGGAGGGTGGGTTTTGGCTTGCATTCCTGCGTGTCTGGAATTCTCTACTTGGTCCTAAGTAAGATGTAAAAAAATGCTCTGCTTCGTCCAAGTGACTGCATTTATTCTCTAATAAGAAAACTTTGTTCAAGGTAATTTAAAATAGACACAATCACATAATAGATTTTATATGTTGATTAGCAGTTAAAATATTAAAATAATTTATCATACTCTGTGTTCAAAGTAGTTGTTACAAAAAAGTACTTTAAAATCCTTGTTTGTTGTCTTTTATGTGAGGTGAAATACTTATTTAATCTTGCACAGTACTCTCTGCAGAACCAATTTACTTAGTCTTTCTATATACAGCAACTCAGAAAGTCTTTGTAATTAACAGAAAAGTAAGCATTTTAAGCCTGTATTTTTTTAAAGTACATTTTTTCATAAGGTACATATTTCTTAGGAAAGATTGTGAAAAGTACCAGAACTGAACACTTTAATTTCATTTTTAGTATCTTTAGGTGGTCACTGGAAGACAATAAAAGCTACTGGCACCTCTGGGGTTTTCTTTTGTAATAAATTTCCCTCATTAGGAGATTCTAGTTCTGTGCTTTTGCCTTGAGCTTTATAATGATGCAGTTGAATGTATAGCAGGCAGAATTACATCTATTCTTGTTATAACTTTTACCTATGAGATGTGACTATACAAAATCTGCATAATTAAATTTAACTGTCAGTGCCTTTAAATAGGACAATACAATATGCTTAAAGTACTGTCAAGATTAACTTTTGGAAATTAGGTATGTATCAGCTCTCAGATTTCTTTTTTCAAAAGGATTAGTAAATACACGTATTTATTTTAACTGAATATAATAGAAGTTTTTTCAATTATTTCATTTCAATATGGAAAGCCCAGAAAATTAATTCATTAGAATAAAAGCACAAAAAATACTTTTTTGAGGAAGTTTTTCAAAGTTTTATTAATAATTTTGGTGATCTTTGTAAGAAAATTAGATGTTTTTATTAAAACACAGTCTAGTAGGGTGGTTTCCCAATTAATCTTTATAGAAAAAGAAGTAATTTGCTGTCTTTTTTTTAAAACAAATTAAACTGGAAATGCTATTTTTTCTTTATGGAGCAGTTTTCTTTCAAGTCTTTAGTACCTGCATAAACACCTCATGGTACTACCATTTTTCTTCTTTTTTTCCCCACAATTACTGACTTTTAACCTGAACATTTTGTCTAACTCACATAATGCTTATTTTATCTTGCTGGAAGTAAGATCTCTGCTTTTTATTACAGTGAAGACTGTTCATGTTTCTTGTGTATAACAAAAATCAGTCAGCAGGCTTTAATATAAATTTTAAAAATCTAAAAAGCATGCTTGAGACTTTTAATAGCTTTTGTTTTTCCTTTGAGGACAAGAAGGAAGAAGATTAGCCAAAATGAGGTATCTGGGACATGGATAATCAATGTACAGAAATTTAACCTACTAACACGGTCAGGAAAAGCATTTAATTAGCTACTCATGCAAATAATGACTTGGTTAATTTCTTCTGTTAAAAGGATTTATCCTGCTATTCTGTATATGTGGCATGTTACCTCTTTGAAAATGTAGCAAACACCTTCAATACCTGTAATGCAAGGTGTCAACTGCCCTTGTTGACTTAATTTAAGAAAAAGGGTAATAAAACTGCTGGTCCATGGCCTTTCCTCTTCCCTAATTACCTTTGAAACATAGAACACCTTAAAATATGATCCCAGGCCCACTATGATAAATGTTGATGTACTTAATGACATCATTGATTGTTGATCTTCAATGGGTCAGTTTGACTAGTTTTATAAAGCCACCACAGTTGTCTGAAGACTATGCTTTGGAATAGACATCAGGTGGCAGTATTTCATAGCATAAAAGAACATAACTCTCCTTACAGAGACTGCATTATCTAAAAGAAGTACTTGGAGTTATTATGCAATTGCTAGTGTTTTTTACTTAAGACGAAAATATAACAATCTAACAGAGGGTGATATGTTTGTTCTTCACAGTTAAAAACATTTTAATATAGCAAACTTTAATTTTGTCTACTTGTGAAAGTCCAGTTCTGTATGTACTACTTTCCAATCAAGAAGGTGTGAAAGCAGTTATTGTGGTGGTTATGATTTAATAAAATTCTTTGTCTGTGAAATAATCCCTTATCTCCAGCTTTAATTTTAATCTTAATGAAACAGCTTAAAATTTTGGATTTTTTGTAGTTTTAATAATGTCTTGGCTTTATTCTATATTTGGTCAGTGTTAATTTTTACGTAATGATTAAATTTTCCATAAAATCTTAGAAAAATACACAAAAACATAATGCAGAGTGATTTCTGCATTCTGTAGTGCTGTTCAATACTGAGTTAAATTTGCAAGTGCATTGTTATCAAATTTCTCATATGACGCAGTACAGTTAGAACTTGTCTACATAATGGGGTTGACACCTGATAGCAATGTCATTCTTAATGTAAGCTGACCTTTCCTCTGCTGTTCTCATCTACTTCTGTCATCATCATGATGTTCCCTTTATAATCCTGATCAGGAATTGTGGCTTCGGTGCTAAGTACAAAGATTCCTTTCCATTGTGGGAGAAAGCTGCTTTTGCAAGATTTCTGATTTTGCTGCAAAACAGGGAGCAGTATTTGCCTTTCACACCTGGTCATGCAATTGTAAACGCCCTTCATCTCACTAAAAGTCAAGACACTGTGTGTGCTTCAAAGGAAATTCTTATTCACAAAGGAAATTCTAAGACAAAGTATAAGAGGAACAATATATTGCAACAATGAATATTATATGAAACCAGTGTTCCGATTTTAAAAAGATATCTCTCACAGAGAAATCTCTGACAAAATGTTGGTTCTTTGTTCCTGTAGGATGAACAGGAAGTATGGTTATAACTGAAAAGACTGTTGTTTTTACTGTTGTTGCTACTGTTGCTGTAAAACAAAACTTTAAGCAAATTTTTCATCTGCTTCCCTTTATTAGAGTTCATCTGCTATTAGTGAATTATCAACACAGTTTAACATGTTTATAAAATCTTTGTATTCTCTAATAAATGAAGTTAGTTATTTTATTAAAACTTTAAAAAAGTATAAAGCTCAGATTTGATTGACAAAGGTGTTGTATCATAAAATTGCACCAACTTATTTGCATAATTACATGAAAATAAATATGAAATTTATTAGCTGTATGAATTCACCAATTAAATGCAAGTTGTTTTGCCTTTTTATCTTCTGGAAGTTCTCTTTGAATAGCTTTTGATATTTTATCTCTCCTTCATCTGTGAATAGAAAAAAGGCATTTCCTTAGTTCAAACAGCAGTAAAATTATGATGAAATTACTAAAATAAGAATATCTCATTAAACACATACTAGTAGCTGTCATAGTCTTATTTTATGTGCATCTCTTAAATGCTAGGTTTGTTTTTCTGAAGAATATAAGGTAGCAAGTATCTGACTTCCCTAAATGCATTGGAAAACTGGCTGTGATAAACTGACTCGAGGGCAGGGAGGAGAAGGCAGAAACTAAGACCTTTCACACTATTTGGTTAGTAGCATTTTTTAGCTTAATAGGTAATAATTAATAGGTAATAATTTGAAATCCTAAATTTTTCCTGGGGACAAAGATGAACATGGTAGATCCTTGAAAAAACAGAAGAGGTTGTTCAGCAGTCCCTCTTCCTTTCCACCTCCCTGAAGGTTCAGGAATAAGCAAAGGAAAGAATAATCAAACAAAAGGAGCACACATCTGATGTTTAAGCCCTCCTCCAGCACTTTTTATGTACATAACCAGAAGTCACTCAAGCAGCTGCAGCACATTAGTTACGATAGTTTAACAGGCAGCTTTACAGCTCTGATAAAGGTTGTGCTAAAGCAATTTCTTCCTCCCGTGCTCACTTGCTATGATAGCTCAGAAGTGATCTTTGGCAGCAGGGCTGTGAAAGGAGTGGTAATGTTTAATCGGTTTCTGTGGAGGATTTAGCTTGCTTTTTCCTTTGTAGATCATTATCTATAGAAAGACGTTAAGGGCAGGCAACACCATGTTGAAAACAGAATAGGCTGAACTGGTGCAGGGTCTCTGAACAGTTCTTGGGACCTGATTTAGAACAGAAATATTTTAAGTAGTTAGGCCAACATTCAATTGTATTAGACCTTAATAACAAAGTTAGTTGAGAAACATGGCTCAGCAGACAAGTCCAGACAATTTGCCTGTTCCTGAAGTAGATAATACACATAGTCAAAATCCATGTCTAAATGAAGATCTTGTGAAGACCCTGAGGGAAAACCTGTTGCAACATGAAAAGTCCAGGACAACTCGAAAATCTTCACCTGCTTCTCCCCGGCTGTGTCCAGTTATTTCTCCTCGAAACTCTCCAAGGCTCTTGAGAAGGATGTTTTTAAATAGCAACATACCAAAACAGCGTCGTTTCACTGTGGCACATACCTGGTAAGCGCTGAGGTGGTTGAGATAAAATATTAATTTTTTTAGATGGAATATTTATCTCTGTGATGTTTGTGCTTCTGTTTCTTGGTTTGATCTGTGCATTAATCTGTCTGGTTGAAAGAGACAGTTCTAATTTGTGACTAAACGTAATTGCAGTCCAGAAGTTTTAAATAGCAATTCATATGAAGTCAGAAAATATATATTTCCTTGTACAAAGGCTGCTAAATTTCCTCTGATTTCTTAGGTAATAACTCCAGTCTTTCCTCTCCCTGCAAAATAAAAAGTTCTTATCTCATTCTGTACTGTTCTGGCCAGAGTGACTTGGCAATTCTTTTCTTTAATGTGCCTCTTGAAAATATTTTATTTTTTTAATTGACAATTTTGGACCTTTCAGCCTCTTAGCAGAATAACATAAGTCTATCTATCTTTTAATAGTGCTCAAATTAAGAAGGATATGATAAAGAAGAATGATAGCAATACATATTTCATGTGAAACAGTGATTTTTATTAAGGCAGTTGCTAGAAAAACAGGAAAGGTGGTAAGGGAAGCCCGTGGTAAATGATTCACTAGTAGCATTTCTTTGGTAACTTGATCACTTCTTAGATGTGTTTGTGATCAAATCTGAAAAGGACATTCATTTTTTGCATCTATCTCCTGTATGATTTCATTATTTTTTAAATTATTCTTTCAAATGATGTTGTATATGAGATTTTTGTAACTCAAAACCACATTTGTGTTTGTTTTGATGGTCCTGAGATGTTTGGGTTTTTTTCTTGTGACTTCTTCCCTGCCCTGCCTACCCCCCCCCCACCCCAACATTATTCCTCTAACAAAAATGTAATATGAAGAAAGGAGGGTGATGACATATGTTCAAAGAAAACAAGTCATGCATTCTAAGTAGCAAAGGAATATGTTCTTGAAGTTTATCTTCATTTGTCTGAAATTAGATCTACACTATAGCTATGTGATTGGTATGTGCATTGCACATTATATACTAGTGTGCTTACCTTTACTATGTATGTATTTATGTAAAGTACTTCTTGTATAAAATAATATTTTTACCACTGAAAAGCATAAGAAAAAAATGTGCCTGTAAGAATACCTTTTTTGAAACCAATGTACCTGTTCAGATATTGCATGTGTAAAATACAAAACTGAATTAAATCAGGATATTTAATGTTTTTTTAACAATTATGCATAAATCCCAGCTGCTGTTCTGTGTTAAATAACTTATAAAACTTTCTATACATAAGAATGTGCAAAAGTAATCCAGGCAGATCTGGCTTAAAATGTTAGATGAAAAAAAATTCTGAAGGTTTAGAGAGGGAAATTATCATGTGTGATTATGCATGTGTGGGCAGTCCAGTATGACACACAAAGAAAGGGGACAGATATGATGTTTGGGCCACATAAAAGGACACAGGCTTGCACAGTATTAAAAAGTGAAATTTTGTTTAAATGCACTTTCTGTAGTGAGCTTCAGAGGTTTCCGTAGAATGCCTTTTTCACCATGGTGAGCGTAGAAAACACTTGAGGTTTTCCAAAATATGTGAAATACTAGACCTGAAATCAATACTTCATTGTTATGATTTGTGAGTTGGGCTGGTCAGGGTAATAATGTTTCTTTTCAGCAAGTAGAGGAGTACAGAGTCAAGCAGCAAGTTACAGTGAATTACCTGAGAACCTGCAAAGAACAATATTTCTGAAGTGACAAAGTAATGACATACATGATCTGACTTGCAGGCTTATGGGCTTACAAAGGGCATGCAAAATTTATTTATTACTGAAGATCATCCAATCTGTAGTTACTGATATGTCCTCGCTTGGTTATCTAGTCAGGAAACTGAGATGCTATGTGACAGACCTGTGGCTATATAGGCACTATAGTGGTTTTAATTCCATGTGCATAGAATCTACTTTAGACAGCTTGTAGGAAAACAGTGCATTTTAAAATGGAGTAGTTGTGACCTTAATTCAAAATGTTATACTATGATGTATCCGTTCGGGGGTTTGTTTGGCCCACTGTAGTAATGAACATCTCTGCTTTATTTTTCTTGTATTTCTAATGTTTTGTAATTTAAGGAAAGTTGTTGAATTCATGTGTAAATTTTTTTTGTTTATTGCACTGTTCATACAGGCATAAAAAATTTTAATAACATGATCTTATTCAAACCACCAGTAAGTTGGTGAGGTGTTCTGACTTTGCAAAATGCCATTAATTTTATTTTCTTATTTTATTATTTTTTTCTGGTGATTAGGTTATGTATATAGATAGCATAGGAAGCAAATGTATGACACTAAAGATACTACTGTGTGTTGCAGTGATGACAAACAGCCACCACAGATCCAGAGTGCAAAAACCCCCTAATTTAGATTGTACCTAGCTCCCTGATTTTAAGGACCTGAAACAGCATTCACATACAGTCAGGAAGTGAGTGGGAGTTTCATGAATTGTTCTGGCAATCCATTACTCCCCTTTTTTATCATAAAGGCTATAGCTCGCCCTCTATAATGGCTTGTATTGTGGAACTTTTGACACCAAAAATGCATTTTCTTTATCACGTGACCATTATCTTTTCACAGTAATAATTGGGTTATGACTTTTAGTCATTTTACAAGTCCTTCTCTACTTCCTTTTTTTTTATTCTTCTCTAGTTGTACCCCTGAATTCATTCTAGCACTTGAAAGATAAACTGCTACTTTAAGGATTCTAGAGAGGAAATTGTACAGCCTTCAGAGTTGAAATAAAAAGGTTTAAGTGGCAGAGGTGCATAAAGCCTTCATTTTTATTGGAGAAATTGCCGAATATCCCTCAGTTTCTGAGACTGTTAGTTCTGCCTAAAACTGAAATTAAAACTAGTTGTCTTGAACTTTTAGCCTGGATTCCTCTCAGTCTGTAAACAATATCAGTCTACAGTCTGTAGGAAAAAACCACAGCAACTACAAGTGTTTAAGTTTTGTGGCCAGGATTTCAAGCAAACTCTACCCAAACCTAAATTACATTTCCTCACAAATCTGTCTTATATTGTATTACTGTAAAGGTATTCCTAGTGCTTTAAGATCTCACCAATATAGTGACACCACAGTACATATTACAGCTGGACATGGACAAGATAAATTAAGTCCTCTGGTATGTGCTTGACAAAGTCAGTTTCTGGATTGTCTTGATCTGCTTTTCATAAGGCTTTTAAAATGGGCTGATTACCTCAGTGCCTTTTGGCAGGACAGATCTGTCCTGCCAGGGGTGGAATCACACATGCTGTGATTTGTGAGGAGAGAGGGAAAGAGACTGTCAGTTCTCCTCTGTGTTGACATCCAGTGTGTGTGATCCCTCACACACACACTGCCCGAAGATCTGTGGAAGGATGTTTAGATACATTAAATCATACACTCTTAGTTAACTCATGTAGAAAGTCAGCTTTCCTTAATTTTCTATGAAAAATTCCTTTCTGTAAATGGAGAAAAAGCAAGAAAGATAAATATTTGGAGCGGGATAGTAAGGTCAGTGGAACATAACAACTAAATTATATCTGTTTAATTGAAAGGATGAAGTCATGGAGCACATGTGCTTGGTTTTTTTTACTTTTGTTTGCTGCCTTAATACTTCTTAGTGAATACAAAATGATCCACCAGTTAGTTTTTTCTATGTTGTGTATAACTTTGGACAGTGTATTTGCTGCCTTTGTGATTTGTGTGTGTGTGTTCAGAGACAGCAGCTAGTGCTATATGCCTGTCTTCTAAGTCATATAAAGTGGATTTGTTAATTCACAGGTCCAACGTGAGGGTTTCCCTTTGATAACTGTTCCCTCTCCAGCTCTTACGGAGTTCACTTAGTACTTCCTATTGTTCAGGGCTTTGTGCTCTTTAGAAGTTTTTTTAAAACATGTACCCACAAACCTAAGATTTAATGCAATTAATAATACAAGTATGTGCTCAGTTAAATGGAGTACTTTAATCTGAATTTAGTCAGTCTTTGTCCCCACCCATAGTAAATATTTTACATTGACTTTGGCATTCAGATATGAAAACGATAGATGCTTTAGAAATAGTTTAGATAGATATGGGCAAGGTGTGCCATTTTAAGTTTCAGGAATGTAACTGTCATAAGCGTACCCATAAAACCAGGTTTGTCTTTACTTTTATTGCACAATATCTTTTCATGCACTTTTACTGCTAATTACAAAAAAAACAAAACCAAAGCATCAACTGTTAGTTATATGTAGATTGGAGAAGAGCAACTTATTTAATTTTATGTGATTCTACACGCCCTGGTTCAGTGCGTTTCAAATGTTAAACCACAATGAAGCTCTACCACACTGAATCAATATATTTTTTATCACTGCTCTTTTCTTCCAACTTTCAGTATAAATTTTGATAAAAGATTTTTACCACCTGTGTTTTCTTCTCTGTCACTAGTCTGTGCTTTTCAGGAACTAAAGTAGTTACATTTTGGCATATGGAAGTAATTTCAAAAGGAAGAAACATCAAAGCAGATATCTATGCAAGGTAGTAAGTGAATAACTACTTCAGAAAACCAGATATATACTGGGCTGCATCCAAAGCAACATGGCCATCAGATTGTAGGTTTACTCCATGCAGGTGAGACCCCACCTGGAATACTGCATACAGTTCTGGGGTCCCCAGAAGAGAAATTACATGAACCTGTTGAAGCAGGTTTAGAGAAGGAATAAAAAAATTATCAGAAGGATGGGACACTTCTCTTGTGAGGAAAGGCTTGAGGAGTGGAGTTGTTCAGCATGGAGATGAGGTTTCATATAGAAGTTGAGGGGATTGCTTGAGTAAGGTGATGTTTACCATAAAGTTTGTGTTGCATCAAATAAGATGTAGTTTAACAAGGGCAAGTGATGGATTCTGCACGCAAGACAGGACCATGCTGGCTGTGCGTAGAAGAAGGAGAGGTTGGGCAGCAATGCCATGGAAAGGGCCCTGGTGTTCTGGTCCATGGCGAGTTGAACATGAGCCAGCAGTGCCCTGGCAGCCAGGAGGGCGGCCCATGTCCTGGGGGCATCAGGGACAGCATGGCCAGCCAGGCAAGGGAGGGGATTGTCCTGCTCTGCTCTGCACTGGGGCAGCCTCACTCGAGTGCTGGGGGCACTTCTGGGTGCCACAATATAAAAAGGACAATAACCTATTAGAGAGCATCCAAAGGAAGGCCGCAAGGATGGTGAAGGGTCTGGAAGGGAACTCATGTGAAGAGTGGTTCAGGTCACTTGATTTATTCAGCCTGGAGGAGACTGAGGAGAGACCTCATTGCAATTTAGAACTTCCTTGTGAGGGAAAATGGAGGAGCAGGTACTGATCTCTTCACTCTTGTGACCAGTTACAGAACTCAAGGAAATGGCATGAAGCTGGGCCCAGGGTATGGTTAGGTTGGATATCAGGAAAACATTTTTCCCCCAGAGGGTGGTTGGGCACTGAAACAGGCTCCCCAGTGCAGTGGTCACAGCACCAAGCCTGACAGAGTTAAAACCCCATTTAGATAACACTCTCAGGCACATGGTGTGACTCTTGGGGTGTCCATCATATGGCCAGGAGTTGGACTTACTGTTCCTGCTGGGTCTCTTCTAACTCAGCATATTCTATAGTTCTATGATGATGGAGTGCATATATTCCTATATAATCTCACTTGTTTTAATTCAATTAAAAAATTCTCAGTTTCTTCTACTTCCTTGTTTTTCTCACATAAATTTTATTCACACTTTCTAAATTGGATCACGCATATTGCATAAAATTTTAGCAAGGTAACAACTGGCATGTTAGAATGGACTCTATTCCATTTTTTCAGACTTTTTAGACTGAGCTATCACACTACTTTTCTACAAAAATATGTGAACCAATTTACATAAAATATGCTGTCTTGTAAAAGGTAACTCAATCCACATATCCACTCTGTTACATTAGGAGGTGCATGCTGGTATGCATAGGTTAGTGGGGAGAGAAAAAGAATAAGCTTTGAGAACATGATGCTCTCTGATATTTCACGGGATGGTTTGTGGTAAGCTAAGAATGTTTCACAATGGTATTAACTACTGACAGGTTTATTTACCACAGATAAATAATACTGCTTCTGCACAGCTGAAGAAAGACAGATGAGGAAAAAGTTAATCTTTCCATAAAGAAAGAAATGGTAAAGATGCATTTTCTCAAATAAGAGTTGGGATAAAGAGAGCTTGTAGTACTGGGTAGGAAATTGAAAATCACTTCAGAAAGATCAGTGAGCAATCAAAGACTAAATTCTAAGTTTTTATTGTACAGGGACAAATAACTGAGCAAGGAAGAGCAAAGCAAAAGAGTGATAGATTTGGCTGACTAGATTTGGTAGTACAGGAATTGTCATTTATAAAAATACCTGTTGCATCTCTCCTTTTCTTTCAAAATAAAATGCATCTCAACCATTTTGATTGAGCCTTTTTTTCTTGCATATGACCTGTTTGCCTTATAAAATTGGAATTTCTTAATCAGTTTTAGTTACTGAAGTACTATGCCTGGACCATGATATTTTCTGACCTATGGTCTTTAATGGTATGTCCATTCTGTGTTAGACGGAATTTGGGAGAAATTCTAAAAAAAATTAGCTGTGGTGAAACAGATTCCTTGGAGTTCTACTTTTGTTTAGTACCTACCTCCAAATGTAAAATAGCTTTGCTAAAATGCGATTGAACCCCAAAGTTTTTATTATATCTTACTCCAGTTATATCACAAGCAATTATACATGATTGTAAAGGTTTTAAATATTGTACTCTTGTGATAAGATATTGTCTGTTTTCTAGACTTTTTTTGAAAATATGCAAAAGGTTTCAGTAGGTTTTACTACAAGGTTTTTTAGTTTACTGTGTAACACAACCCTTTTACACTGAAGCACTCTCCTACATTGCTCCTTACTGCATTCTCTGACTGCACTTTGTAAACTTCTTATTTTCATTTCCACTTTGCATGAGTAAATTACTATTTTATTGGTGGAAAAAGTTTGTTTGTTCTTGACTCATGGGATCTTGCAGGGTTGTGGTGTGGTTTTTTTGGTGGTTTTTTTTTTTTTTTTCAGGTTGACACAAAGTTTTATGACACCTCAAATTTGTATTGCAAAGTGAGCCATTCCCTCCATCTGGAGTATTGAGTCTTCTGTACTTTGACCTTAAAGATTTCAAAACAGTAAAGTTTCCAATGTGTTATAAAATATTCAGAAGTTTATTTCTCCTTTTGTTTTCTGATAGTAATTCATATCTTTAGATGTGTTTGTCATGGGAATAGATATTACAATTTTTTTAGCACAGTCTAACAGTGAGCTAGCTTTTTCTTTCATACATTCTTGAAGAGCTTCATCTTCTTTGGGATTTGTAGGTATTACTCAATTTTTTCCTCTCTTTTGACATTTCTTCTGTAACTCATGACTTTTTTGGCATTTTATTCTACTGTTTCATTTAGTACTGCACATTATTTTTTCCACTGGTCATCAAGGAGAACACTGAGCTTAAAATTTGCAAGAGTTTGTTCCAACAATAGATAAATTAACATTTAAGTGAGAAAGAGGATTGGGAGAAGGGTCTTAAAATCTCTGTCAGTCAAGCTACCAGTTCTTTAAGGAGCAACTCAGGCAGTGTTGTGGTGCACTAGTTTTAGTTGTTCTCAGATAACCTATTTCAAGGTGGAACCAGCAAATTTTACTCTGTCAGTGGGCAGAGTACTGTCAGACTTTGACTTTATATGGAAAGCAATGAAACATTTGGAGAAGGCTGATTTCTACCCTGATCTGGAGAAATTTGCAGGTTTAGAATTGTTGTCTGTCTTCATGTTCCTTAGGCTGTATATGCAGTGGTCCCTCTGTTGTGGTGGGTTGCTGCCAGACCATTAATTCACTCCTAATGTTTGATCTTGGTCACTAGAGAAGCTTGTTAATATTGTAATAATCTTGTAAAACTTCTATTGCTATCCTGTGTAGTATATTATATTGTACTATATGTTGTTTTATACTATATTGTACTATATAGTAAATCTGTTGTGTATTGACTTTCCATCTTCTAAACCCTCAAAAAGCTCCCTTATCTTCTTCATCATGAAACAGGGCATGACAGTTTGTGGCTAATGCTTCATACCGGCAGAAAACTTTTCTTCTGGTAGTTGTATATTCTCCTCTTAGTAAATAATCAGCGTCTCCTATCTGTTATTTTCAGTGGTTTACTTTCACTGAACCTCTGCATTCAGTTGTTTAAAAAAGGACACATGCGGAATTAATAAGAAAAAAGTAAAATTTACATGCATAGGGTGAAATACAAGACAAGAAGGATATACTGAATGTCATTTATTTTTATTTTTTATAAAGAAACACTCATGGTCATGTTATAATGTTTTAATTATGACCTGTTTTCTTAGATTGTATTTTTCTTACTGATCACATCTCTTTGGTATTCTTCAGTGTACCAAATTTATCAACCCTCATTAAGTATTCTTATTATAATGTAGAACTTATCAGTTATAATCTCACTGTGACAGGTGCTTAACAGGTGTATTCCTGGTAGTGGAGTAAAGTTATTGTAGGCTACTAGTAACAGACTTTTATTGTTCAAATAAAGTTGGAATATTTTAAGGTGTCATAAAATATAAAAAAGAATGGCATATAGTTAAATGTGTTACGGGCCAGACTAATTGCATCTGGAATGTCCAGGAACTTTCATAGGGTTCCTTAGTGCACTAATTTATCTTTGAGATAGTCTCTTGATAGCTTTTTGCTAATTAAAGAAACACAACTAAATAATTATGAATAAAGTGATTGAACATGTGAACTATGGATTTTGAATATATGTGTGGGTTTTTTGTGGTTTATACTTTATCGGGCTTCTGTCATAAATCTGCTGAACCTGACAATCTTCAAAATATGTTAGAGTGTTCTAAATAATTAATCTCTACAAAGTGTTTTAAGAACATCTGTGTATATATTGTTTTCCTCCCTAAAATAGAATGAAGAAGCTAATAATTTTTATTCAAAATACATTTTGTCATTTTATCTTCATTTGAAAAAAATATATTTCCATATCAAATAAGTATACATTTCTGATATACATTTTAATGTTGTAAGAGTCTTCCAGATATATGCAAATAATTGTTTTGCTTAACCGTTACTATAAACATAATTTTGTATTACACGAGACACATACAATCACAGGTAGCATATATTATTTTCTTTTGAGTATAGTGTGGTTCACTGAATGAAGAATCAGACAAGTTAGGAATTCTATTTCCAGTCTTAATACAAAACTGTAATAACCTTTAAAATCTGCTTCAGGTTCATAAGCACAGTCATAAGCAAAAAAATATAAATAATTTTAAAATATTTGCCTCTAGGACCTCCTCATTATTATGCACATTCACATGATAGAGATTAAATTCTCCAAAGGTGTTAATTACAATCATAGTATGTGGTACATTACAGAATCAAAAAAAAAAGAATGATGTGTAAATGCATGCTGTCATGGGAAATAGAACAGACCACATACTTAAAAGCAGTAATCCAGTCGGATCACTAAAAATGTTCATTACAATGTCTAAGAAATAATTGTCCAATGAACTATATTCCCTACATAAAAAAAAAACAAACCATAGAAGTAGTATTTGAAATTTCCAAACAACAGCTTGTTTTGCTCATTTCCAAGGAATGCAACGTATGTCTGTGAGAACTAAGTTAGCTATGCCAGCTACAAGATGACTGTTTTAAGAATCATTGTGTACTTAAATATTTCTCACATTTTGTGGATAATTGTTGCTGTCTGGTGCTTTCCATGTGGTTCTCCTGTGCGTGTGTTAAGGATGGTGTCACGCACTTCACTTGTAAGAAACAAGTTATGATATGCTTTGTTGATGTAACAAATGTCAGCCGTAGGTGTGACTGTGTTTTAACAAGATTTGATGGCAAGGTACACTCCACTATTTACAGCATAGAGGGCAGAGTCAGACAAAGCTGTCAGGGAGGCCCACTCATTGATCCATGAGTTTCAGACAGGGCCCCCTTGCTTTCTCCTTCTCCTTCTCAGAGAGGAGTTTATGTGGGGCTGGATCCAATCCTAGCAGCACAGACTTGGACAGTGATTTATGTCTGGAGGATTATATGTACACAATTAATCCTTTGTGTCACTCAGCTGAGATGTCCAAGTTTAACTTGCACTTAAATTTAAAAGCAATTAATCACTTACTGAGCATGTGCTGCTACAAGGAATCACTCACCCCTGAGGTGTAACATGGACAGACATTCCTGTGCAGGAGGAGATCCTGGTGTGCAGCCCAGCTCCCCGCAGGACAGCCCCCAGGCCCTGGGCTGCTCACTGTTCATGTCTTACAGTCACAGTTGCAGAGCAGCAAGATGTGTGGGTCAGTTGGTCCAAACAGCCCTTGGCTGCCAGGTTTCATCCATGCCCCAAGGTCCAGAGTAAGCTGGGTGCAGCCATCACAGCCCCCACTGGTGATATCAGCTGGGGCTGGTGCTGGGGGAGCACACTGCCACAGCATTGACTATGGTTGTCTGCAGTGGCTGTGCAAGGGACGTGTATATGTATGTAGATGTTGATGTAGATGTAGATATGTAGATGTAGATATGTAGATGTAGATATGTAGATGTAGATATAGATGTTGCCTATGTCTATATCTATGTAGATGTATCAGAGAAGGAGTTGTTGCAGCCAGAGCCACACAGCAGTTGGTGCTATCTGGTGGCACTAGTACAGCATAACACCTGTGAAAATTTCAAACTTTTGGCCTTTCATCAACAAATAACTTGCCAGGAGAAGCAATACATGTAGTGGGGAGGGGAGCGGACTAAGAGAAAATTACATCCCATCATGTGACTATTGTAAGCTATTTGAGAAGTAACTAACACTGGACCATCTTGAGTTTAAGATTGGACTGAATCTTTCAGTCTGTAAAACATCATCTCAATGGAAAAATACAGATTTTGGATAGGGCTTGTGAGGAATTTTCTAATAAAATATTGCAAAATACCAACTTGTTGTAACTGAAATATCTAATTTGAAATACTTCAGAATTTTCCATGCACCTGACCTCCAAGAAATTGCTGAGAGTAAGGAATACCTTGTTTCAACATCTTTTAGTAAATTCACTGTGTACTCAGTGGCCATATCTGCCAATTTTTCTCTAATTTTCTCTTTTACATTATCAACATATCTTTCTGACCTCTTTTGTGGAGTTTTGCTCCAGTCTGGAAGCATTCCCCTGGAACACTGTCATATGCACTGCTGTCTCTTCATAATAGTGTTCTGATACCCATTATTCCAAATAAGGTCAGCATCATATCAACCGTGATTTCAGAACCATGATATCCAATATTTCATTACATGGAAGTTCTTCTGTGAGGAAAAAAAAAAAAAAGTAAATGCTTTTGTTATTTCTTTGGTAATAATATATTAAATTGATTTTGTTCAGACAATTGTTAAAATATTTTGTGACTTGTGTGAGAATCTTGTAATTTGGCTTGTAAACCAACAACCCTGAATGAACCCTGAATGTGCTTCCTAAGAATACACATTATCAGTATATTAAAAAAATGTATAACACAAAAAATTGAAAATATATCTTCACAATTGTAAATCTTCTCTACAGAATCTTTATCAAGATTGTCTTTTGATAAGCTGTTGTAATTCCCTTTTTCTCCTTAGTTCAAATGATCTGCCATAACATTGTCCTGCTCTTTGCGTAACAGTTGTGGGTTTTTTAAATTATAAGGCTTTCCAGAGGATGACAGTCTTTTCTCCTTTCAGAGATTATATTACAAGGTAGAGGTTGGACTCTGTGCTGATGAATTTAAAGTACATGCCTGTTGTGGTGCACCAGTTTGGTTGTTCTCTTGCACTGGTTGATTGGGAATTTGCATGATTCTTCACATGCCTTATGAGTCTTTGTTAATAGATCAATAAAAGTAAATTTTTTTAAATCAATTCTGTTTCAAACTGTGAAACAAGAATAGTTTTACCTTAATGTCCAATGAATTGTTAAGAGATGTGACTATTTAATAATTAATTACTTATTTGTTAATTAAATTAGGTTCTGAATAGACAGCATCAGAAATGGTTTTCACAACCCCTTCAGACTGTGGAGCATCTATTGCAAATCTTGTAGATATACTGGGCAGGAGTAGCTCCCTTTCTGTTTTGAGGCCTTTTTTTCACATGAGGCAGGGGATAAAAATAAAATCACAGCTGATTCCAGGGAAGGAAACCTCTGTCTTTCATTCTTTATATATTCTCATCTATATTGTTCTCCAAACTATGGAGAATTAATTTAATTAGAAAACTGCTCTAGACATGCCTTACAACATCAAAAATTATTTGAGTGTTGTGTCTTTGCTACAAGCTGCTAGTTGTGTATCCAAAGGGCAAAGATCATCACCAATCAAAAATAAACAAAAGAAATTTATTAAAATTTAAAAGCCATATTAAAATGTTATCAATTATTGAATGAACATGATGAAGCATCATTGTTAAAATGGCAAGGGCAGGCAAAAACCTTGGCCTGTAAAAGTTGCTTGGTAATGTTTTCTTCCTATAATCTTGTTCTATGAACTTAAGCTGTTCAATAGCAGCTGTTTCCATCCACACCCTTTTTGTGACAGAACATTATGCTTTAGCTGTCACAGAAGGAGTTACAAAGAAGACAAAAAAGAATGACTTTGAAATAGAAATCACCTAATACTATAAAGGCAGTAGTTTCTTTACAATCAATACATTATTTCATACAAGAACTGAAGTTTAGAAAACTTGGTTGGAAGGTTCCGAAAGCCTACATCAGAAAAGAATATGGCTTTTCCAGAATTTAGTGTATATTATGTGAAAGAAACTCTTCAATAGAAAGATGATGTAGTTACTAATAGATACGGTCTTCATTTATAAAGCAAAACTATTACACAAAATGTAATTTAATCCTCTTAAGGATGTTTAAGCCTTGGAGTAGGCTTAGCTCTTTATATAGATTCTGCAAAGGTAACTAATATTTTTGCATACCTAATTCCATCTGTATAATAACTTACAGAGAAACTTACTGTTTAAGTGTGACTTTTGCAAAGTAGTCTGCTTAAATATATAATCTTTTGCAGATGGAAAATTAAAGTCTTTGTGAGGAAGAGATAAGGAATTAGATAAGGAATTCAAGATGAGCAACTGGCAGTATAAAGGTTTTAGGGCATTTGAGTACAGATGAAGTAGCCTGGGTGAGAGTATGACACAAAACTCTACCAGCTAGCAGTGGAGCCTTGTCAGCAGTGTTAAGATTTGAGGGAAGGCTGGAGAAAAATGAAAATTCTAATGCTTGGGTGTATATGAAAGTAATTTGATTGAAAGCCAGTTAAATTGTCTGACTCACTTTTGACTTCTAGAAGACTAACACCTCAGTATGTTGACAAACAGGTTGCAATGCAGGCCACCTGCAATCATCTAATTTCAGACTATTTTAATTCCTGTTAAACACAATTTTTATTTACCTATTACAATCCAGTCTAATGAGAAAGAAATTATGACTCTGTAGCAAGGCTCTGTTCTGTGTGCTATAACAACTAATAATTTGTCAGTAGTTCTCTAGAAATCTTAATTGCTTTCATATACATCCTGACATAGCTACACGATTGCATGTAACATGATGGATTTTGGTATTAATTTGAAGTTGTTTTATGTTTTCAGGAGGTTTTTTTTTTCCCTTAAAATGATGGTGTTTGAATGTCAATATATTTTCATGCAATGACTAATAAAAATAATCAGTATTGTGTTTAGACTAAAATGTGATATGGCTCAAAATTAATTTAAATTGTTTAAAAATAAAAACACTACCACCAAAAAAAAAAAAATTAGATAATAATTTCCTGCTTGTAACTACAAGAGGAGAAGTCCAGATTTTTTATAAAAAGACTGTTATGACATTGCTTATGCTGGTAACTTATAGCTCATTTTTCAGGGTAAAATCTTTCGTAAAATCTAGGAAGCATTTTAATGCTTCCTAATTAATTTATTAATAGAGATTAATTAATTTATTTCAATACTGGGAAATAACTTATAATAATAAATTAATTTCTTTCAATAGCATGTTCAATCATGGGAGTTCAATACTGGGAAATAACTTATAATAATAAATTAATTTCTTTCAATAGCATGTTCAATCATAAGACCTAATCATTAATTATGAATTACGTTGTGAGAATGAGTTAAAATATTCTGGGATTTTTTTTAGCTGTGCCATCAGTTGCTATGCTTTTGAGTCACCAAAGTTGTTTATAATGTTTTGGAATGTTTTGGAATATATTGGAAAAAATATTGAGAAGTATGAAATGCTGTCATTGCCTACAGGTTAAGAAAATGTTCAGTTTTTGTCTTTTGAATATGAAATACTCACAGTTTTTTACAGTGTCAGCATTCCAGCTATTAATCTGTAATAATCTAAGAAAACACTTTTGAACTTTTTAACTCTAGCAGAAACTAAAGCAAAAAAAACCTTTAGGTGTTCTTGACATATCATTGTTAGACTACCCAGTGACCTGTGGCAAAAAATCTGAAACATTAATGTAGTTGAGAGTGACAAATAACATCCAAACAAATTTATCTTGGCTGTCACCAGACCTAGCAGTTCATATGTGCCACACTAGCCTTGACTATGCAGTACAAAGCTCAGTTGAGTCCGAGTCGCAGGAAGAGCAGTCAATGCAAAAGTTCACCTGCTTTGATAAAGGCACTGACATCCTCTGCAGTGGAGAAAATGTCGAACATGGCTTTACGAAGTAGTGGCTTCTTCTTAAATACAGTGTGTATGTTCTCTTTTTTACATTACAGTTTGCAGTGTCTTTTGCATTACAGTTTCCAATGTCTTCAAAAACTGAGTGGCAAACCCTCAGTCTGAGGCCCTTTTGCCTCTTTCTCTGTTTGGAAAATACATTTGTTCTGCTCACCCAAAGTATTACTGGTCTGATGGAAAAGATGGTTGTGATCACTGTTGATGAGCATGTGTGCTGTACACAAAGGGCAAATTATGGCTGCTTGGACAAACAAGTTTAGCATTTTTAACACTTAGGAGCCTGTCTTAAAATCTTTATAATCTTTCCTGTAGGTATTTTCTAAGTGCAGGTTTGGCTTTTTGGTTAATTTTTAATGAAAAAAAAATTATGCTATTTTATGTTGGCTTCTTCATTACTTTTCTGTATGCTTGGCTGTATCTGTACTTCCATCTTTATATTAGGAAGGATTTACAGGGAGGTGAATGAATTTTCTAATGTTTGGATGCTGGAGCTACATAGTATCTGAGTAAGTACATTAGACATCTATCAATATATTCAAGATGGGTGAACATGCAACACTGCAGATATGACACTTTTTTCTTTTTTTCTAAATTTTATTTTTGGGATTGTATTTTCCAGGATTCAGCTGGTTATTCAGCAAGAATGTTTAAATATTTTGTTTTCCATATAATTTCTTTTACTTGAAAACAATCTAAACCATTTGGGATGAAAAAAGATGGATCTTTTCCAGCAAAGTTATTTTGGTTGATCTTGGCATATTTCTATAATGGTTACCTATTAGGGATTTAACTAGAAGGGTATGGGGATTTGTTGAAGTCTAAACTCTTTTATTTTTTAAGTTTTGCATTTTAACAGGACAGGATTCTATTTTCTCAGCTAAACTAAAGATCTGAATACAAAAATATCACCTTCAGTAAATAGATATACAAATTAAATACTAAAGAATTAAAATGTAGAAATTTTAATTTCATTAAATCCCAAAGTCCAGATAGCTTTCTATATTCGCTTGGTGTTTAATTAATTTTAATTTTACATTCTGCTTCTTGTTTGTATGTATTTCCATACTCACAACTGCAGGAATTAATCCACAGTTTTTATTCATGGTTTTGCTTTCCATGAAATGTCTATCATAACGATGGTGACTCATTCTGTAGATAGGGGTTAAAAGCACTATGGCGAAATAAACTATTTCTTTGCATTCTGATGCCCCTTGTATATTGTAAGGGTTATAACCTTCCTGAGGTCTTCATGTGTGCTACTTCTGCACCTGTAGGCCTGTAAGGCCCCTGAATTTTGTAGAGCATTCACTGAAATTTAAGAAAGTATTCTTTTTGCGTGAAGAAAGTATTTTTTTTATACAGCTCTGAGAAAAACAGAAACTGGGGAGGAAGGTAAAAGAAAAGATTCCTATTCTAATAGTAATTATATGACATTAGAAGCACAAAATATTTTTCTTCCAGGGCAAATGAGGACTATTTGTATGGTAGCAAAAGCATCTTTATTAATTATAAAATCAAGCTGGAGCAATGCAAATATTACAGTCTCTAATAATAAAAGTGTAATAATCACTAATAATAACTACAGAGATTGTACAAGAGGTAAAACAAATGGAAGAAGAAAAAGAATGAATTAAAAATCACTTTAAAAGAAAAATAATTTAAACATAACAAATTTGAATTAGCTATTGGAAACTGAATTCAGTTGAAAATCTCCTTGCTGTTGCACTCTGTGGAAAAAAAAAATAGAAAATTAATGTCATGCTGACCATTTCCTTACTGTGAAAAATGTGGAGGGAGTGGTGAGTAAAATGTTATGATAGCCTTGCTAAAATAAATCAAGTAAAATTAATTTTACCAAGACTATTGTTTTGTAAATAAGCTTTGTTCAAAACCTAAGACCAACAGAAATGTAAATATTCTATTTAAATGTAGTTTACATTTCTTTATATCTTAAATAAAATATCCAAATGTTTGAATATATATTGCTGCCAATTCAGAAAGACAGGCATGCAATCATAAAATGAATATTATTTTTAAAAAAAGAGTCAAATCAGGAATGGAAGATGAGGGAAAACATATCAGTTCAATACATAAAAGGAAAGACAGAAAGCACAAGCCATCTATTTATGTCTCAAAGAGTAATCAAAGGAAATTGTTTTGTTGAGTTTGTTGAAGTCTTAACCTGAGAGTATTTTCGTATATATTAAAGTTGCATGAGTATATTGTAAAGCTTTGTGGGGTTTTTTTTGTTTGTCATAATAAGCCATCCATTTAGAAACTGATAAAACAGTTATAAAACCAACTTCGTTTGGAAAAAAAAATTCTATTGCTGTTTCTGACCAATGTAGAAGTTCTGTTTTATTTGTATGGGAGAATGAATGTACTGAATTAACAGAAATATGGCAAAATAATTTATCTCCTTGCAAACTGACTCTTCTTAGTCACTGAATGAAGCATAAATATTGGAGCTGTGAGACTTTATTGTTCTTTGAACTGCACTGCTTTCGGTAGTTGGAGGGCAAGCATGCCAGGGGAGGACCAGGTCTGAACACGCAGGGAAAGGGTGTGGGTGGTGTGCTGTCAGAAGCAGTCTGCTGGCTGTTTAATCCACGCAGGTTAGAGATCACTTTGCAGTGAAGTGTTGCTGCCCTGAAGGTTGGTACCTTGTCTGTGGCTCTGAGCAAGTCTTCTTCCACGGCTGGGACCAGAATTATAGCTGCTTGGGGAGTACATTTTCTCCTGTAATCTCTGTTATCTTATAACCCAAATATTTATAATATATGCTACATTTATATAACATATATATTTAGGGAGAGGAAGTAGAAGTTATGCTTGTTTACTTTTAACAGAATTTTATTCACTATTATGCAAGTACTTACATATTGTATGTCACCACAGAATTACACATTTCAGATGTGTAGTGACTGAAAACCATTGCAATGGATTAAAAGTAAATGTTCTACTTTTTTGAGTAGCAACATAGATAAATTTGCGGAAGAGCGCAATAGTAGAGATTTGTTAAAGATTTAAAAAATTCGGATTTTCCAGTGATGGAACTAAAAGACTAAACAGGAACACTCCAGAAAGAAAACAAAACTAAAAAGATTAGTTTGAACTCATCTCTAATGAAATTATTCCTTTTTAACACACTTCTTTACAACAAATACTTTAGATTTATTTTTATTACTTCTTTTGGAGGCAATTTTCACCAAATAAATTCAGACTACTTTAACTGAGGATGAATATCTCTATTACTGTTCAATATGATTAAAGTAAGCACCTTTAAATTAAATCTTCTATGAAACAGCCAATGCTCCAGCTACTAAATATCCTGTCAGAAGTCTACCTCCTCTCCATATTCTAATCCACCTGAATCAAAAGAGGAGCACGTTCAGCACTGGCAAAGTTATGTGACTATCATACAATCATGGAATGTCTTGCATTGGAAGGGACTCTAAAGATCATCTCGTTGCAAACCCCATGCCGTGGGCAGGGACACCTTCCCTTGGACCACAATGCTCAGAGTCCCATCCAACCTGGCCTTGAACATCTGCAGGAATGGCACAGCCACAGCTTCTCTGGGCAGCCTGTTCCATTGCCTCATTACCCTCACAGTGAAGAATTTCTTCCTAATACTAATGCCAAACCTACAGTCTTTCCGTTTGAAGCCATTGCCCCTTGCCCTCTCACTGCATGCCAATATAAAAAGTCTCTCTCCATCTTCCTTCCTTCCTTCCTTCCTTCCTGTAAGCTCCCTGCAGGTACTGGAAGGCTGCAATTAGGTCACCCGTAGGCCTTCTCTTTTCCAGTCTGAACGAACCCAATTCTCTAAGCCTTTCCTCACAGTAGAGGTGATCCATTCCTCTGACCCACCTTGTGGCCCTCCTCTGTACTATCATTTGACTTTAATATCATTTTAGTAGTAGGCACTTACTAAGGGGCTTTCTCCAAGGAGTGGCCATGTGGTTTATACAGACAGACAGTGTTTCAGAAAAAGAATGTCCTCGAACAGGGCTAAAAGGGATGGAATATAGGAAAAAAAAAAAAAAAGGGATTGGAACATATGAGGTGGAAGAAGCAAATGCTTATATTTAAACTGCATGATAATTATGAGTTCTAGCACCTTTTGGAACAAAGACCAGCATGCTGCATAGCCATTACTTTTCTGTGTTGCCTGGAAACTGAGGTGAAATAACCCTCTTCATTTGCAGCTTGCCCTAGCTCTCCCCTGCTGAAGTGTTTGATACCTCAGAACAGAATATGTACTGAGCAGAACGCAACATTGGTAAACCCATTAACTATGTGGGGGTTTTTAAAGTGTGATTGGTGCTACTACACTGCAGTACAACACTGTAGAAAAAATAGGAAGTAAATTTTCAGGTGGAGGTAATATAGGACTATTTCAGTTCTGTTAATCAGCAGTGTGTTTTCAATGAAAAATAGAACTATCTCATGCATTCATAATGTCAATATCCTGTCTGAAAAACTGATAGGTTTTGTGCTTGGCAAACATTGGCAAATTATGCCAGTTGCTAAAGTAGCAAGTAACAGTCTTGGACTGGTAACCCTTCAATATCAAAAATTTAAAATATTTATTGAAAGCAGTAGAATTAATAGCCTCAGTGAAAGATAAGTGAATCCTATAGAGTTTAATTAAAATTAGCTATTTTTTTACGTCAAGTATCCCACCCGACCCCCCCAAAAAAAAAAAGAAAAAGAGAAAAAATGAATCTGTGGTGCAAAGAATAAACCCAAACTTTTTGTTACTGATCAAGTTATTTTCAAAGATTAGATCTTTCTGCTTAAATAGCTGTATAATAGAAGCTAATGTTGTCTGTTAATGTGCAGTTTCTAAGAAAAAAAAGATTTTTTGTAGACAAAGACTCTTTGAAATATTTTTCTGGACAAAAAGTATAATTTTCCACAAGTGTTATTTTTCAGTCCAGCAAAGTCTGTAGAAAAGAATACAGGGCTGGCTTAAGGTCTAGGTCCCTGCATACCTGTCTAAATAGCCAAAATTTAATTGCATTTATCAAGCCTAATTCCAAATATTAAAGGCCACTATTAGTATTTTTAAAATTGTGTAAATTCTGTCATACATTGTAATAAAGTATATTGTGCAGAACCTAAAAGTTATTAACATACCTTCAGTTCATCAGAGCTTGTTTCAGGTTTTGTGGTTTCACACAGGTAGAAAATAGGCTTTTTCTAGCCCACTCTATAATTCCTTTTGAAAAGAACTCAGTGTTTATGTGTGTAACATAAATGACAAATGATTGAGAGATAAGAAGAGCGTTCAAAAAAGTTAAAGCAAGAACAAAAAAGCAAACCAATTTTTCTTCTATCAGAGTTCACTAAAAAATAGCTTAGGCTATGTTTTGCAGAACTTTTGCTTGCAAGTGATGAATTTAGTGTTTGCTTCAGACAGAAAGCAATGACTGCTCAAAAAAAAAAAAGTAAAATTAGTAAGTTTATGTGTCCAGATGTTATTAATTCAGTATTTCCAAAATAATTCAAATTCATAAAACTATTTCTTCCATCTATCTGTGAGATCAGTGTGATACCTAAAGATGAGATGGTGGCAAACATTATGCTGTATTTTTAATGGAATTGTTTTTGGAGAGAAGGAATATTTGATTTTGGAGAATCCAGAGAATTCCTAGCAAGCATGCCTTAATTCTGTACTGAATAAGCTCCAGAAACGTTTTGGAATAGAAAAACCCCTTTTAGTGCAGTGGGCTTTCATAAAAGATAAACTTCCTTCAAACTAGTTAGAAGGTGTGATGGGTTGGGGTTTTTTGTGGAGGAGAAGGGGATGTGTTGAATTTTATGCTCTTGTATCTTTGGAGTTTCCTCTGGTTTTTTTTTCCTTTTTATTTTTTTAAATGGATTTTTTAGATAAACTTCCTTCAAACTAGTTAGAAGGTGTGATGGGTTGGGGTTTTTTTTCTTTTTATTTTTTTAAATGGATTTTTTTAACGAGTTCGTAAATGTTAAGTAACATGTTCCAGTTCTTTTTTATATATGGATTTCAGAATAGCTTTTTATATTGTACCCTTTAAGAGCTCCTAGAGTCAAGGCTATCAAGCAATAGTGATTCCATGTAAAGAAACATGTTGAAGAAAGCTTGTTGGCAATAAATACAAGAATACAAGAGGGGAAAAAACAACTTTAGCTATGCATAGCTAACAATGGATCTTAAATAACACTCCTGGGTTCTAACAGTCATTGTGGGTAGTTGTCTGAAAATAGCTACTTGGGGCTGAGCAGGAATCTTAAAAGATTATAAGATTGTTAGGAGTTATTAAAAAAGAAATAGTAAAAAAAATCAAAGATTGATCAGATAGATTAAGGTGCTTGGGTTTATACTAAAATATACACAGATGTGAGATGATGAGGAAATCTGAAAAAGTCACTTGCTATCTCTCATGTAAGAACCAGGTCACTCAGGTATGATCAGGCAGAAGCTTTCAAATAAAATGTTTTTTCTCAGCATAATAGACATGAGATCAAGTATGTTTAGGTAAAATTCAACGATGAAAGCCTATTGAGAGCTATTCAACGCAATGATGATGTGGATTTAACCACAACTTCATCTTTCCATATTCTGACAGGAAATGTTGAGAGAAATGCCTTCTGTTTTAAGTTCTATTTTCATATTTTCCATAAGCACTTGTTAGTAGCCTCTGTCAGAGAGTCAAAAACTCAGCTAGGTTGATTTATACTCCAGCCCAGTGAGGTTGTATCCACATGTGCTTATGACTGGAGAGTTTGTATGTCTGTATCCAACCAGTGCTACCTGGAGGGTTCCCAAATAGAAAATATATTTTTATAACGGTTAATATGAAATCAGTGGTGTCATGTATGACTGAATTTACTCCCCAATATTTAAGTGTGAAAATCGAAAGTATCAAGGGCAGGATATCCTTATTTCATTAATTAATAGCAGTCCTGTGAGGACTTCTCTTGCTCACCTGAACTGGCTGTCATTTTCATATATCCTGAATATTGTTTATCTGCCTGCTAGACAGTATTTCATTGGCCTCAAATTCTGTCGTGTTGAATTACTATCCTTTCTCATCCTGTAGGAATGCTGATTAATTAATCTTTCTACTTGTTTTCAATATAAGCAACATCATATCTTAACATTCCTAGTTGTTTTTAAGCACACGGTCCAAACTGAGATGAGAAAAAGGAAAACAAAAGGTGCCTATAGTAACCTGGATAATCACTAGCAAACCTTTACCAAAAACATTTTGATAACTTTTGCTCTAAATACTTGAATCTTTGATAACTTTGTTGATCACATTTATTACTTTTACTTAAATTGATTTCTATCTGAAAGGGTATATATAAGTTTCTTTGTGTTTAAGACCAAGAACTTAGTACTGGTATGAGTTGGGGCTGGGTGGGACTATATGGCACTGGTAAGGCTTACTAGCAGATATTTGGGAATATCTTAGTCTTGTTTTATTGCTCAAACGAGCCTTTTTTGGAATTGCAGAAAGTAAATGAAAATACTGTGCTGGGCCTCTTGCCTAGGTGAATTTATCTTGCCATTAAATAATTACAAAGCAGTAGATTTTCAATATTTTTAGGATATGGACATATTATGTTGCATTTATTAAAAGTTTGTTGTTGTTGAACAGTCAGAATAAAGATGTTTAAGAAGGAATTGGTTCAAGTGTGCACTGTGGTGTCTTTTTTCCTTTTTCTTGTGGAATAATGTAAAATCCACTGCTGTTGCCCATGGTGCTTTAATTGGCATGTGTGTGACACACATCAGAAATATGTAAGACAAAAAAAAGGCTCTTTTATTCAAAAGAACAACAAACAGGCAGTGGCCTGCTGTCAGGTAAAAATAATTTTCCAGGAATTTCACAGTTTCTAAGTAGATTAAAGATGAGTAGAGATTTTTTATGATCACTGATTATTTGTTTATTATATTCATTTTGTTGAAAAACTATCATGTTTTCTCACTTTAGAGGACATTTTCGGATAGTGTTATCATACAATATTTAATCTACTGCAGAAGGCATAAAATATGGTTAAAATTTTACTTTGTAACTGACTTCACTGACTTTCTATCTGCTTTCCTCTGGAAATATTTCAGATGTTTTTGTGTGTTCATATAGTTATATCTCCCTTTGTTAAATGATATAATTTTATCAATTTTGTTTCTTCTTATCTGGTGTTTTTTGTGCATATTTGGCATTTTTTCTAGCAAATTTTGTAGCACTCTTCACTTGACTGTCTATAGCTTGATTAGAGTATGGGCTAAATATATCAAGAAGAAAAATTAAAACAGAGTTTGAAATGTATCCAGCTGACTTATGGATTAATGGAGCTGTATCTTTATATGTATATAAAAAGCATATGTTTACTGCAAGTAATTTTCAAGATAAAGCAACATAAAACAGCAATGGCTGCTGCATACTCTCTTTAATCTATATTGGTTATGTCAATTAGGATATTCTAGATTGAGAGATCCTGAAAAATTTATTGGCAGGTCAGCATGTCTGAATTAACAGTTGATTAAAAATTAACAATTGATGAGCTGTTATGACTTCAGCTCTTGTTATAGTGGGGCAAATCACCATGTGAATTTGCAGTATATTTCCTGTTTTCCATATGTTTGTCATTGATGCCACATGTTCCAGTACTCTATTGTCTCTTTTGCACATAATTAAACAATATAAAGCTATACATAAGTATTTAGCCACAAACTGTTGTGCTTTGTGCAGCATTCTGGAAGTTGGTCTGCATTTGATCCTCCTCTGCTGTTGCTTCCCTGGCTCCCTCTGACAGTAGCTGCTTGCACACACTCTACACCAGTTTTAGGGAGAAGAATGTGATAAGGATCAGCCTCACTCACTCCTTTTTACTCTGCTGAGAAATGTGTTTGAACAGAGCAGATTTGCAGTCTTTTTGTAAGTTTGCTGAGTCCAAAGTAAAAATGCAAAAATGGGAAATTCTAATGAGAACTGAAGGAAGATGAGAATTGCAGTGATTCTCATTGCACTTCAGACAGCAGGCCTGAAGCCTTCCCAAGTTATATCATGTCACTCATTAAGAGGGTGTTTCCAGCAGTAAAGCCAAAAGAAAGAGAGGAAAAGAAGGAAAAAGTGGTGTTAGGGGGAGGCTTTTTAAAACCTAAAGTATCATAGAAATATAACCCTTGGCAAAAGGATTTTTGTTGGACAAGCCCAGGTATTGTGTGTGTTAAAAATCATCGTTCACACTGACTGTAGAGCCCTGATTAATGTGAGAACTGACTCTTCTTCTACTGAGAAAAAAAAAAAAAAAAGAAGCCATATTGCATTGTTTCTTATCTATTGCATAGTAAAAATGAGCATATGAGCAAACACCACAGAACAATAAACCGGTAAAAACTTGTAACTCCAGGAAGACTTGTCAGTGTTTCAGTTTTATAGTTACTATGGTGCCTCTATTTTCCTGGCCTGAACCCTAGCATTGCTAGATCGTCAATTTATACATTCTGCCTTGCCAGATGCTTTCAAATACAATGTCCTAGAACTTAGCCTAACGTTCTGCGATTGAGTTTGGAAGCATATGGCAAAGCTAAATTTGTCATTTGGACTACCAGTGCAAATAGTTCGCAATATGAAGTTGTCAAATTTATCAGGAAAGGAGCAGCAACAGGCAATTGAAACATGCACTTCGGAGGGTGCAAGTCACCAATATGAATACAAGTCTATTCTCTGCTAATTATCTTGGGGCTGTAAAGGACCAGTATAGAGGCTTCAGAGATTAAAAGGATTCATTCATAAAGGATGTTAGGTTGACCAATGTTTGGGGTATGCTGGTGGTAGTATTACAATGCATTAATAATAGTAACAGAGTGCAGTGTAAGACAATGATATAGTAACACCAATGAGAGAGTGAAAAAGTAATCCATCGCTTTTAGACTATTAGAATTAGGTAGGTGATCATAATAAACTTCTCATTTTGGATAGAGCCCAGTTACCTGAGCTTGCCTGTGAAGTCCTACCTCCTCTAAGCAGATTTACCTAGGAAGCTGTCTCATGTGGGTTTCTAGAGCACTGCAGCAAAAAGAAAAAGAAAATACTGTATAGAAGTAATTTCAGATTTTCTTTGCGGCAGTATTCCACCACTCTGTTAGAAAAAGTGAGTCATGAAATAATGTAGATTATAATTACAATCTTTAAAGAAAGTTTAATTGTGACTTGGATTTCTTTTCATAAGGTAATTACTCCCTATTATTTGTAGAACAAAGACTTGAAACAAATCCATTATTGTGTATATATATTTTAGTCTATTATTGTCATTAAAGTAATTATTCCTCTATAATAGTGGATGAAAGATAATGTGTCTTGATAATTTACAATATTCATTGAACTACTTGTTGTCTTGAATATACTAAAAAGCAGCTCATATAGAAATGCTAAAACTGGAATAAAGCAATTTCCTGTTGGTCTAGGCAGTAATTTAGGGCAGAATTTGAGGCAGAATGTTTATATGTAGCAAACATATCTAAAGGTATGAAGCCTGTGAGTTTTCTTCTTCCTACCATCCCTTGTTCTTTTGATACTATAGGACACAACTTTTGACAAACAGAAGCACGTATATGGATAAGATTTATGTCTTTTATAAGCCTTATAAAAGACTTATAAATCTATTTATAAGTTTTTTATAAGCCTTTCAAACTTTTAAGTGCAAATACTTTCTAAGGAAAATCTTGGTGGTTTTGTATTTCATAGTAGAAAAAGAGCAAGAGAACAACAGTTTCTGTATATAACAGACAGATTGTATTTGCTTTTTCCTGAGAATGGAAATAACTATCATTAGTAAGCAAAGTAATACAAGCAATTGATTTGCTCTTTTCAAATTTGAGACTGTTTTTTAGCTGTTACACAAATACCAGAAGGGTTACAGTGCTACTCTAGAAATTATAAAAGTGCCATGGAGAAATTATATTCTAGGAAAAAAAATTGCAGAGGAATATGAATAAAGTATACAATTAGTGCTTAAATAGTCTACAGAACATAAATGACTTCAAAATATCAGGTTTTGTTAATGGTATTTCAAGAAAACATTCATGATGTATAATAATTTCATGTGACTTTTAAAATTTTAATTTTTTAAACAAGTAAATTTTTTTTAATCATTTCAGTTTAGTATTAAAAAGACATGTCAAAAAAGAGAAGCTCTTTGACAAGCATATGAAGTTTTGTAAAAAAGGCGTTTAAAATTATAGAATAGTTTATCAATACATTTACGCAAGAAAGGCAAATTTTCTCTCTATTAAATGTAAATTAGACTTATTTGTTGAGTATGTTTTTATATAGACTCACAGAATTTTTGAGGCTACCAGGGACCTCTAAAGGTCATCTAGTTCAATCTTCCTCTCGAGCAGGGTCACCTAGAACATGTTGCCCAGAATAACCTCCAGACAGCTCCTGAGTATGTCTAAAGATGGTGCCTCCACAACCTCTCAAGGCAACTTGTGCCTGTGCTGACCCTCACAACAAGAAGAAAATGTTTCCTGATATTCAAAGGGAACCACTTGTGTTTTAGTACCCTTTGCATCTCATCTTGTAGCTCAGCACTGCTGGGAGGAGCCTGACTCCCTCTTCTTTGTAACATGCCTGCAGATATTTGCATAGATGGACATGACAGCCCTTTTCTTGTCTTCTCGAGGCTTAACTGTCTCAGCTTTACCAGTCTGTCTTCGTGTGAGAGATGCTCCAAACCCTTGATCATATTAGTGGTCCTTTCCTGAACTCTTTTTCAAGAGTTACGTGTTTCTCTTGTCCTGGGCACAATACTCCACACATGTCTGCATCAGTGCTGAGCAGAGGGCAAGGATCACATCTCTCAATCTGATGACAACTCTCTTCCCAGTGTAGCCCAAGGCCATGAACCCTCTTTGCCATAAGGGCACAGTGCTGGCTCTCTGGGAGCCCCTGGGCCATTGAAGGAAAGCTGCTTTCCAACAGGGTGGCCCCCAGCAGCTACTGCTCTGTTGCTCTATTCCTTGTGTAACTGCAGAAGGCTCCTGTCAGCCTGTTTCTCCAACCTTTTGAGATTCCTTTAGGTGGAAGCATGAACCTCTGGGTGTATGAACCACACCTTCCAGTTTTGAGTCATTGGCAAACACCTTGAGGCTATGCTCCACCCTGTCATTCAGAATAATGGCGATATTGGGCAAAGCTGGATCCAGTGCTGATGCCTAGGGTACAGAATTAGATGTTGGCTTCAACTAGGTTTCATGCTGTGGATCACTACCCTATGGATCCACCTATTCCATAAGTTTTCAGGCTGCTTCACTGTCTACTCATCCAGCCCATGCCCCATTAGATTGTTTCTGAAGAACTTATAGGAGACATTGTCAAAAGCCTTTCTGAAATGGAGGTAGAAAATATCTTGCTATTAGATTTAGAAGAGTAATTCTCTCTTGCTCATGTGGCTTTGCACAGTGCAAAGTTTGATTATTATTTTTCATTTTGTGTCAATGTCATACATAAGTTGTAAAAAAGTTTTCGTTCAGTTATATTTGGATTCTTTCCCCGCCCCCTTTATGACACAAGAATTATTTTGCTCATGAGCAGTTTCATCAGTAGGACTCCCTGTGGGCTCTCAGAAATGCCTGTATACTCTGCTCCTCTGTTCCAATGAATGTATCATTGGTGATAGTATATGAGGTGGTTAATTTCTGTTGCTTTTAAGATCACAAAATAATGGATGCTGTTGCCTGTATTTGAGCAGAAGAAACAGTAGCTGCAGAAAGGTTTGTTTTAGAATGCTAACAACTCTGAATTCATATTATCAGACTGAATGTATAAAACTTATACTTACACAGAAAAGAAAAATGCTACCATATTTTTTATATAAAATATTCAGCAATTATTCCCTTATAATTTGCTTTGGGCAATTGTATTCTTAGTTGCATACACTGAGAACAAAAGGGACAGTGAAAGACAGCATCCTGTACATGGGATCCTAATGTTTAAAAGATAACATGTAATACAGGTGACAGGAGGATCATGTCTGTGGATAAGTCATAGTTTCTTAGCTCCTATTTATTTTGCTGCAAATTTATTAGTTAGGCAGCCAGCCTAGTGCTAGGTGGAAGTCCTTATTTTATAAATAAGGAGAAAAATAAATGGATACTCTATAAAGCCCTTGCTAAATTAAACTAAGGAAAAATAACTCCTGGGATGCATTATTTTCCATCTGAATATTTGCATTATTTTTATAGCATATTTTCCAGTCTTTATAATTAATAAGAAAGCAAGCAAGCAGTGTAAGTTTAACGATACCAAATTAGTTCTTTAACTATACTAAGCTCATAATTATTTTTTTGTTGTGTAATATCTCATACATAGCACAGTTACATTGTCAGTTTGTTGGCAGACTCACAATTATGTCTTTTGGTGTTGTGAAGCTCAGCGTGCTTTGTGAAACTCTGTTTTTCTGATATCTAAGCATTAATTATGTTTCAAAGCAAAAAAGCCAACAACTAAACATGCAGAAGTTGATACAGAGAATATGTGCTTGTGCTTTTTGGTTAATTTTGCTATGATTTCTGCCATCCTAGTACAATTACATTAAGCAAAAATGTAATTTGCAAACAATTTTGAATTCCTTTTGATGCCATGAAATGAATGTGAGTCATTTGGCTAAAATAGCTTAATTTCCAGTAATCCTTGTAGAGTCCAGTTCAATTTCTGGATTATTCTTAATGTTTCTTCATAACAGGAAGAATGCAAACATTCTCAAGATTTTTGGAAAATAGAAAATTTAAGGTTTATATTTAACGGAAGAAGGAAAAAAAAAAGCCAGAATAAAAGAGAACACACAAAGACCTCCGCTGATCAGGTAACAACCAAGAGCATCACGTGGGCTGGTACAAAAGCAGGGTAATACTCTCATGTTTTCCATTGTATCAGCCACAAGAAATATTTACTTTTTCAATATCTTTTAATATATATAATGTTTAATATTTGTAGCTGTGAACCATTAATAATTTTGCATTAGCCAACTTGATGCTATAACACAGAATGGAACAAGTAATCTGCCTCAAAAATTCGTGTTTAGGGATATTTGATAATATTAACATTTTCTTGTAAACCAACACCACATGTTAGGGGTATTTACTGCTCTGTTCTGTAAAATGACACACAAGTGGAAGCAAAGATAACCTGTGGCTTACAAGTGAATTTTCTTGGCATATTTGTGTAGATGGAATGGCCACTTCCTGCTGACACGTACTATTGAACTATTTCAGTGAACTCACAAACCAACTAAACACAACAAAAAAATCCTGGAACTACACAGTGTTAAAAATTATAATTGTGTTATGCTTAAAACAATTAAGCAATGATAAGGTTTCAGTGCTCCTCAGCATATTGATACTGTCAGCATCTCAATGGTGGTTTCAGGCTCATGTAGACTTCTGTGCAGGCCTAGAGCTTCCAATTTTATTTTGAGATTCTGGAGAACTGGGATGAAAAAGAAATTATTCTTTGTGTTCTTTTTCTTTCTTGTTTTCCCCCTTCTTGGTATTTTTAAAAAAAATCATGACATAATTTTTTTTTCTGTGGATGTATTCAGTAATCTGTACTAAGCACTTTGTACACTATGCCTGTGAAATAGCCTTTAGGCTTCATCATCTAGGGGGAAGCTTCCACAGCAATAGGCAGCAGGCACACTTCCAGTCTGCTAAGGCTTTTATAAGATATGTTGGAAAATAGTATATATTGGAAGATAATATTAATCTTATGATGAATCCTTATGTGCTCTGGAATTTAAAACCCCCTATTTTCTATTATTAGGGCAAATCATGATCTGTATAACCTCAACTTTTTTTTCTTTTTTTGGCTTGATGCAAGTAATTTTCAAAAGCTAGTGCAATTACAATAAAAAGGCTGTGTGAAGCAGGACTGTCTACTGTTTTGACTGAACTTAAGATATATATGTCTGCTGTTTGGAGTTTTAGTTCAGGCTAGAATCTTTGCTGCCATCTTTTTCTGATGGTTTTCTAGCTGTTCTAGCTGTATATCATTATAAGGAAAGTAAAAAAGGCAAAGACTATACACACATCCTTCCAGTTTTGTTATGCACATCATGGACAGATGGGCATGTTTGCTGGAACCACAAAATTCCTAGGTTGGCGAAAGTGAAGCATTTGTGTTATAGATAAGAAAAAAAAAAGGCAATTACTATTGTAACCGGGTTACTGGCAGAGCATTACAACACCCAGTGCAGCAGCTTCACTGCTACTCCATAAATACATGATATAGCTCAGTCTGGTCTGGACCCCGACACTGTTTTGCTGTGCAGAAGTAGCTCACAACAAACAGAACATGGTGTGAAACAAATTAATGTCTTACATTTCCTCATGCCATAACAGACCTTTTGTATCAAATCACATTCTTACCTCTAGTTTGAACTAGATACTGAGACCTTTCTGTACCTAACAAACGCTCAGGCATCCTTGTTGCTGTGGAGTACTGACTTATTATGCCTACAGACGTGAAGGAATTGAAACATTTATATACTGCAACACAAAACAATTAAGAACAGCTCTACTAGAGTATGGATCAACCCTATGCAGAAATAGAAGTGATTGATCAATAAGATTAACTTGGGTTTGTTTCAGGGGCTGTTGGTTTTTGTTTTTGCAGTTTCTGGTTTTGGTATATTGGTTTGAGCTTTTTGTTGTTGTTGATTTTCTTTTTTCTCCATTCATTTGTTGTGCATAAAACAATTTAGAGACTGTTTTACACAACTGGATCTGTTCTGGTAACCTATGCTAAAGTTCAAGCAAGAAATTCACAAGTTAGAAATTTCTACATATCAGGAAATTTTTCCAGTGTTCTTCTTGGATTTTTCCCCCCATCTCTGCAAGAACTGAAAACAAAAGAATGCCTCATGATTTAGTAGTTTGAAATTAATTTGAAGAGTTAGATTAATCATGTTCTCTCTCCTTTATATGTCACATGGCTGTGTGTTTGAGGACTAAAGTATTGTTTCAATTTGATTATTGACTGATCTTTAGCAAAGTTGATCAAGTAAATTTTGTGCTACGTTGTTGTTTTGTTTTTTTTTTCTTTTTGCCCTGCCAAAGTTAGGCAACACATAGAATTGAAAAAAATATAACACTTAAGGCTACTAGTGGCTAGTTTGCATGGTTAAATTATACAGTTGCATTAAAAGATGCTATAAACCACTTTATCCCTGTGTGGTTGGAAACTGGTAAATATGTGTAGTTTTAAAATTAATATGAGTATCAGTGATCTAAAGCATAGATGCAATTGTATTATGCAATTCCTCATGATCCAAATGATACACAAAAATCTTGTATAATGATGACATTTCTGTGGTCTGTATGAACTATTGTACTGGCAGACATGAGTGAAAGCTGAAACACACAGGGCAGGAACAGGTTTATATTCCAGTAATTCTGATGAACCATTTTCTGTACTGTATGTAGGTACCTGAGCTGCTTTAAAATTCATGCTAAACAATGCTGCATTGTCAGAAATTATATTTTCACTTCATACCAGGAAATACAGATAATAAATTAAGAAAATTTTCAAGGTATGACATTTTTCATGTCTATTTGCAACTCATACATATCTGTCAATACATATACTGCCTTAGGACACAGCAACACTTTCAGAAACCAATAGACTTACACAGGTATTTCATATGTGTTGAAGATGTGAATCACTGGACTGGGCTCTCTGCTCTTCTGTGGGGGAAGTTCACTTTTCTTTTTTTGTACCCTCCCCAATTTACTCTGGACGCAATTCCTGGACCTCTACTGTTCCATGTTAGATATTCATACGCAGAGTCATCTGTCAGTTACTCTTTTCTACACCTGTGTTCTTAAAGCATCACCTGCTCTCCCTGGAAACTGGGAGGAGACTATATCCAGATACCTTTGGGTGTTCCTAGATCAGTGTAGAGGAAGACTGGAAAATTCACTTCATACAGCAATAGGCATTAGAGACTCTTCTACTAAGAAGTTAGTCTCAGTGATAGTATGTGGTAAAACAGACATTAATTTGTGATTTCTATAGTGCAGCTTTAGACACCCTTGGTGTTTTTCAGGAGTTTGCTCAGAGGGTCTCTTAAAGACCTCTTAGGCTGTAATTTAGCTGCCAAATAGGGTATAACAGGGAGGCTACTGCAGCTTTGAGCAGTCAGTACAGATAAACCAGTGCCTACACTGCCCACACTTAAGATCATTTCTACTTGTGTCCCACTGGCCACGGAGTTCTGTCTACACAGACCTGGTGCCTACCATCTGGTTTCACTTTGTTTATGTCTTATTCACATACTACAGGACTTCTCTGCTGTGCACAACAAAGTGGTGAAGGTGGACAGGTTTCACAATGCATTCCCATGACAAACTAAAACACAAATATAGATGCAACCTCGAACTGTGAGCATTTTGTCTAATTTGCTGATTTTGCTAAGTTTCTCCTAAAGAGAACGTGCTTATGTTCCTTAAATAACAGTACCATAACATGGGTCATATAGAAAAAGAACTCTGAAATTAGTGAAAAATTATGGATTTTTCTGAAATGTAAAGTTTGGTCAAATATATAAAAATGGATTATATATAACTGTTGTCACCCTGAACAACCATATGGACCAGATAACTAAATAAGCCATTTCATCTTTTGCATCTACAATTACAAATTTCATACTTTATTTCTAATGTAGGAAAACAGATGGAGTTTATAGTATAATTTCTTGTAAATACCCCTACTTTAATGAAATTTACTTCTTGTTAGGCAAACTAGAGTTGTTTTTAATACTATATTATTTTATCATAATCCTAAACTTCAGCTGAGTTGGTGGTTGAGATTTTCCATTGTAATTAGAAGCACTGCCTTTTGTAGCTAAACTATACCACCTATTTTATTAATAATTTATTAATTTATTAATATTTAAATGTTGGTTTTTTAGGCAGGAGAAAACAGAGTAGATGGAGAAGTCTTTAATCTAGAGTCTTTATTTTGAAAATTGTGATTAATAGTAATAATTTACTGTTGTAGATATTTTGATTGCTTTTTCCTAAGTTCTCTGATGCTTCTCTTAGAGTCAGCATGGGATTAAAATGAAATGAGACGTGTTTACCAATTCTTTTAATGCCTTTAGAGGTGCCCTGTTTAAAACTTTGTGCAGACTCAAAAGACAAAACATCTTTGTCCACTTCTTTTAATACAAACAAGCATGCTTTTAAGTCTTTTATTTCACAAGGCCTGTTTTTAGGAATTTCCAAGTGTTCTTTACATTCACAACAGAAGAAGGATAATTTAAGGTGAGCACAAAAGTTGAGTACTTTCATTTGTGTTACTTTTCAGCACACATTTGCAAATATGTCTAAATTTCATAATTATCCAATAGAATTCATATACAAACGATTCGGATAAAGGACACATTGCAGAAGTATGCTCCAGTATTTTCCTGAACTAAAGTGGCCTGGCATATTAAGTGCATTTTTTCCTCTAACAAGGAAATAGACAATTAAATTACTGTATCATTACTGAAACAGCCTTCTAAGTTAATTTTAAATTTTATCAGAAAAAAGGGAAGAACCATAAGATGATATATAGAACACACTGGATAATAGACATCCTGTGAAAATAAGAACTACAGGTTACTGTAACAAATTTCCCATCAAGGATGGCTAGAAAGGAGCCCAGAATGGTACAACAGAGCCACCTACATTACGATGATGTGATGTCTGGTGGCTTTTTTGTAACATATAGTTAATAGAACATAAAATTAACTGCTAAATAATACAGATGTTGTTTTACACAACATTATGTTGTCAAGTTAGTCAAAACTGAACAAGTTCCACAGTGTACAATGTTATGAAAAATTGACATGCAGAAATGCAAGTACAAATTTTATTTCCAGAAATTCATTCACAGTCTTGGACACTATCAGGAAAGTTATGCCTTCTGGAGAAAGAAAATCCATAAAATGAAAAATTGCTTAGAAAAAATCACAGAGATTAATGTTGTTGAACTCCTGTATTTCAAATTACAACTGCAGTGCTACCATGAAGTTTTTATCTTATTCTCTATGTTGTGGGCAGAACAATATAAATTCTTAAATTTCTTAGTGTAGCCTCCATGTTGCGGACATGACGTAAGAATATAAATAGTACACTTGTTTTTTGCTAGTTTTACAGAAGAGTCTTTCAAGTGAAAGTTATAATTCACTGTTTTCTGAATATGCCAGTGTGTAAGAATTTATAATCTAGGGGACATTTACTTTGCAAAATGAAGACGTTGTGCATTTCAGTGCTGCTGGATACAGATTCAAGCAAGCAAGACAATTTAAGTCTTGTTTTGTTTTTCTTTTGTGCTGATTTTTAATATGAAAAGCAGCTCATCTTGAAGCTACAGGGAGTATATTGTGGCCACAAGTGTAGGGGTGAAAGTGTATTCATTTAGTCCAGCATAGGGAAGACAGAGTTGTGATTTTCTGTCTTGTCACTAGATGTCATTGTTTTTCTCAACAATATTGCTACTAGACATTTGAAAACTTGTCAGATATTTCAATGAATATATATAATTCAATAACATGGGTTATAAAGAAGAGACTTTTGTTCTTTAAAGAAAGTGAGATGTCTTTCATAATTTGTTTTGTTGGTTGTGATTTGCTGCCTCTTTGGGTAAAGTTCTGTGCACAGGCTGCATGAATGAAGGCTGCCCATTCACCTTGCTCTAACCACTTCACACTGAATAGATGAAGCTCTGGAGAACAGACTGCTTGTACCATTGCAGAGAATAGCTAAAGATGAGTTGGATAGGGGAGAGCCTGAGTGGGAAAATGTTGGGGAGACCGCAGCATGAAGAGAGCTAGGCAAAAATTCTGAGAAAAGCAAAGAGGGGGATGAGTGACCAGACCAAAGCAATGGGAGAATGCAAATCTTTTCCCAGGGGCATGGCTGGGAATACGTTATTGGCAGATGCTTAGATTTGTTTTTGCAATGAGGGTGACCTCTAAGGGAAGAATCCACTCTGAGGTCTGGGTCAATCTTATTGAAGGAAAAGCATCTTTATCGATCAAGCGTCATTCAGGTGTATTCAATGTTTCTCTCTCAAAGCTGCTTGAGATGATCTCATTACCACCTTATGCTACCTGACATGAGAGTGTGCAAAGATCACCTACTTCAAATATCCCTAATGCATTGTCAGAGCTAAGCTTTTCTATTTTCTGTTTTCTTCTTCTTTTTTTTCCCCTAATCACGTTCTAAGCGAATGTCTTAGTCTTTTTTTTACAGTGTGTCAATAAATTAAAGGTTAATATTGTCTTCTTGCTTGATGTGTGCTAAATTCATTTCAAAAGAAGATAGTTCTGAAAGCCAGCTAATACTTGCCCAACATTACTATAAAAAGGGAACTTTTGCACTTTTCACAGACATAAGTAATATAAATGAAATTGTTAGATATTTATATAATATTCTTTATTGAATAAGGGTAATTTGTTCACTTATAAAAGCAAATGCTTAAAACTTTAAACTCTCTTTTCCACTTTCCTATGTGAGATACAGTATATAAATTCCTCTTCCTTTACTAGATTAAACTCTCATGAAAGTTTTGTGAAATTAGGTGACTAATGCATGTGTGTATAAGTTATGGGCTAATTTTTCTCTTAAGATGTTATTTTTAAAACAACTGTCTTAGAGATTTTATGTACTACAACATCAGTTTTGTCTTCTAAATTCTATGGAAAAAAAAACCCTGTGACTTTCAAAATTATTTTATAGCAGGCAGATGCAAAGGGTATACCAGAAATCTATTTCAATAGGAACATCAAACAAAAATATACTAAGTTGTTCCAATGAAAGAACTGCTACTTTAAGGTTTCTATAAGGCTTTATTTTGGAATGGATTTCAAGACAAAATGGGAGCAACAAGTTGTTGTGTTGGTTGCATTACATTTATTAATTAGCAGCCATTCAGATATTTGGCAGTCATATTTTCTAATTATTTGGAGAAATCTGTCTATGCAGGATGTACTGCAATTTAAAAAATATTTTATTTTTTATAATTGTGTTTTATATATATAATATAAAATATTTTTTCACTTCTAAGATGTTTGTTGCCTTGGATATATATATATCTTAATATACGTATATCATATATATATATCTCAATTTAAACACAGGTACAACTATGTTATATAATGTAGAAATCTGAAGAAATCCATGCTTATTTTCTTTTATTTTCTGTATGTATCATTTGTTGCAGTTTGGACTATGAGTTCTAATATGAAGCCTATCACAGCAAAAAATGTAGAGGTAGAATTTTTCTTGTGAAACTGAAGTGAATTTTCATAGTGAAACTGATTTGTATCATTACAAATTAAAAGATTCAGATTTGTAACTTATCCTCAAGGTCTAGATGAATTTCTTAGTGTGATTATTTTCAATGACAGATTGAATGGAAAAAAAAGTGTGGGTTGGGAGTGTGACTTCTTAATGCTAGACTGTGTGGTCAGGTCATGACTTTGACCTGACCAGCTAGAAGTTAATTCTCTCAGTAGTGTCAAAGAAAAGTTCTAACATCTCTGCAATCAATTATTCACTGTACCAGAGATACTGGTAAGAAACTCACAGTTCCTCACAGCTGATATTTGCCTTCTTTTAATTGTCCTTACTGCTGAGCGCAAAAGTGTTTGAAACTCTCCTTGGAATTAGCTTTTTATAGTTGTGGGTTACAGGCCACATTCAATGATCTCTGATTGTTGCCATTAACATCTTTTAGACCTATCAGTAATAAGAAAGTGGATTTGGAATATAACCATGGCTTTCATTTTCTTTACATAAATTGCTGCCTTGGTTTTTGAGTGCACTTCTTTTTAGTGTCCTTGATAAAACCTTCACTTGCTCATGTCTTGAACTGAATTCCATCCCAGCATGTATCATACCTCCTTACAGTGCTTGCTATAAGTAAGAAAACTCTGAAGACTCAAAAATGAAGTCAAAACTACCACTTTGTTGCCATATTAATGAGGAACATATCAGGATAGTTATTATATTTAGGCTGGCCTTGGAGGTTTTTCATGTATTTGACATAGCTTAGCTAATTATAAGCTATAGTGCTTTAAGCCATGAAAGCCCATGGCACTGTACAAACAAAAAGGAAGTTAAATTCTTAGGGATTATAAGCATGAAAATGGATTATCAGTAGGAACCTTTTTAACTCAGCAACTTTCTTGTTAGAACCTGAAGTTCAAAACAATATATCTTTCAAAACAATTAGATTTTTATAGCCGGAGATGAAACAGCCGTGTTTGTTCTCAGTATCTATATTTATTGAAATTAAAATTAGTTTTTATGTGTATATATTTATAAGACAAGTGTTTAGTTAGCTTTTACAGAAAAAAATATGAACAAATCTAGTGCAGACCTGTCCTTAAGCCTGAATTTTCTTTATAAGACAATTCCAAACCTTATATATTTCCTTTAGCAAATCCTTCCCACAACAGTGCTATGATCTTGACTGTCCTCTTTGCATAATGACAATCAAACATGCAAGTGCTTGGAGAGAATGAAACTTCTGTGTTTCAGAAATGAATGAGATACAGAATGCGGATCTTGACTTTTGCACATTTCTGTGCATCTCTGACCCAGTACCAGGGGAAGGTCATAGAGCAGCTCATCTCGAGTGCTGTCATGTGGCACTTGCAGGACAACCAGGGAACCAGGCTCTGCTAGAAGGGGTTTATGGAAAGCAGGTCATGTTTGACCTCTTTCTGTGACAGGGGGACCCACTCAGTCAGTGCAGGAAAGGTTGTGGATGTTCCGTGCCTGGACTTCAGTAAAGCCTTGGACTCTGTCTCCCTTAGCATTCACCTGGAGAAAATGGCTGCCCATAGCTTGGATGGGCATGCTGTGCTTGGACAGGCTAGAAACCTATCTGGATAGCTGAGCCCAGAGAGTGGAGGTGGATGGAGTTACATCCAGCTGGCAGTCAGTCACCAGTGGAGTTCCCTAGGGCTCAGTATCAGGGTCAGCTGTGATTAATGTCTTTATTGATCATCTGGGCAGGAGGATTTGGACAGTTTCAGTCAGTTTGCACACAAAAGCAAGCTGGGTAGGAGTTGATCTGCTGGAGGGCAGGAAGGGTCTGCAGAGGGGTCTGGGCAGGCTGGATCATGGGCTGAGGCCAATGGTGTGAGGTTCAGCAAGGCCCAGTGCTGGGTCCTGCCCCTGGGTCACAACAGCCCCAGGCACTGCCACAGGCTGTATTGGGTTTGTGTAGCCAGGTTTTGGAAGTGGGGTGGGAGGAGTGGTGGAGAGTCTACAGGAGGGGGTACATCCCCCATGTACAAGCCAATGACAGCTGGCTCCAAGACGGACACTCCACAAGCTAAGGCCAAATAAATCAGAGATGGTAGTAGCACTTCTGTGATAGCATGTATTAGATGAAGAAATAACCCTTATTATGCAGTTGTAGTCAGTCTGAGAGAAGAGTTAGAATATGAGAGGAAAAACTCTGCAGACACCAAGGTCAGTGCAGAAGCAGGGGCAGGAGGTGCTCCAGGGGCCAGAGCTGAGGTTCCTCTGCAGCTTGTGGTGCAGACAGCACCATGGTGAGGCAGCTGTGACGTGACCCTGCAGCCTGTGGGGATGCAGAGGTCCACTTGCAGTCCATGAAGGAAACCCACACTGGAGCAGGTAGATACCCATGAAGAACTGTAGCTTGTGAGAAGGAATCATGCTGGAGAAATCTGGGGAGAACTCTCCTTTGGTAGTGGCCCCACGTTGGAGCAAGGGAAGGACTCCTCCCCCTGAGCAGCAGCAGAAATAACCTGTGATGAACTGAGAGTAACCTCCATTCCTCTATTGCTGTGCTGCTGTGTGGGAGGAGGTAAACCTCAGGAAGGAGGTTAGGATTGGGGAAGATATTTTAAGACTAATTTTACTTCTCGTTATCATGTTCTGATTTTGAGTGTCAATAAATTGAATTAATATCCCGAAATTGAGATTCTTTTATCTCTGATGGTAGTTGGTGAGCGATATCTCTCTGTCCTTACCTTAACTCATGAGCCTTTTATATTTTCTCAC
This sequence comes from Passer montanus, assembly GCF_014805655.1. NCBI lineage: Eukaryota > Metazoa > Chordata > Aves > Passeriformes > Passeridae > Passer > Passer montanus. The sequence goes on along the minus strand of NW_024366815.1, from coordinate 9,202,144 downwards.
CCCTATCCAGTGGCACAGGGATAGATGAGTACCAGCTGGCATCCAGCAAGGTCAACTGACCATACAAACTTAGAACAGAGTGGCTGGAAAGCTGCCTGGAGGAAAAGGACCTGGGGGTGCTGCTGACAGCAGCTGAACATGAGCCAGGCTGTGCCCAGGTGGCCAAGGAGGCCAATGGCATCCTGGCCTGGATCAGCCATGTGTGGGCAGCAGGGCCAGGGCAGGGATTGTCCCCTGTACTGGGCACTGCTGAGGCCACAGCTCCAGTGCTGTGTCCAGTGCTGGGCCCTCAGTGCAAGAGAGACACTGAGGAGCTGGAGAGAGTGCAGAGAAGGGCAGTGGAGCTGGGGCAGGGCCTAGAGCACAAGTGCTGTGAGGAGCAGCTGAGGGAGCTGGGGGGGTTTATCCTGGAGAAAAGGAGGCTCAGGGGTGACCTTATCACTCTCTACCACTGCCAGAAATGAGGCTGTGGCAGAGGGTCAGCCTCCTCTGAGGTAACAAGAGATAAAGCATGAGGAAGTGACCCTGAATAGTACCAGGGGAGGTTTAAATTGGATATTAGGAAAGATTTCTTCACTGAAATGTGGTCAGGCATTGGAACAGGCTGCTCAGGAAAATGGTGGAATAAGTGTCCCTGGAAGTGTTCAAAACTGTGTGGATGTAGCCCTAGGGGATATGGTTTACTGATGGACTTGGCAGTGCTGGGTTAACCATCAGTCTTGATGATCTTAAGAGTCAAGTCTTTTCCAACCTAAATGATTCTGTGATCCTGTGGATTCATCAGTCAGCTCACTCAAGTAAGATGACAAGCAGTAACGCACAGTTCAGTGGTGAGATGTACTAATATCAAAAATCTCTTTGATTTTTCAGTTTGGGGACCATGCTGAAGCAGGTCTGATAACCCCTAGTGAAATAAGGGGAGCAGTAGACATTGTCAGGGACATAAAATCCAGCAAAGGGGTTTCTACAGACTTCTTCCTAAAGAAATTCTCATTAACATTATTTTCCAAAATACTTTGTGTGAAATAGGATGTTGTACACAGTGAACTGTTGGTGGGCATATTTAATACTGTAGTGCCTTAAAAACAGTATGCTGCAGTATTGCAAGTAGTGTGCATGCCTATTAATTATGCCTGATATCCTTAGCAATGTGGAGAGAAAAAAGGGATAGATGTCTAGATAAGGGGAAAAAGAAAAGGAGAACAATATGCATCTGTAAGGGAAAGCTAATAGAAAATAATTTGCACTTTCACTGGGCAAAAGTAGTATCTGAATACCCAGATCTGGCTGGAAAATGGGAATTGGCTTTTGGGGAAAAGGAATTTTAATATTTTCTTTGTATCTGGAACAAACCCAAACTTTTAAAATTCATAAATATAAAATTTAAGCCATTTGCCCATGCTTTCCAATATGGAAATGTTTAAAAATGTTTTTAATTGTGATATAGGAAGATGAAACACAAGTTCTTCCTTTGCATGTGTCAGCGTTGAGCTTCAACATGCATTTCCCACATGCTGATTCCTTTCACAGGGAATAACTAGGATTCCTGGAAACAGAATCTAAGCATGCAGTCTGATTTAGCACTTCCTCGGTCTTGTTAGCCTTTCATGATCCGCAGGATAACAGGTCCAATTTTCATTTTATAGATAATGAGGTCAAAGCAAAACATCCTCTTTTACCTCCTTTAATATTTAACATCCTTTGTCCTTGTCCCCTTCCTTCTGCTCTCACCACTTAGTCTGGATTATAATTTCAAGAATGTAGAATTGTCAAAATCAGAACACCATAGGTATTAAGATGAGCAAAAAATTGCAATCAGTATCCTGCTGTTTCTTCTCACTCTCTGGATGAAAACTCTGTGCATTTTCTATAGCAGGTTTTCTATAAAAGCTATAGTGCAACAGTTTTCTCTTGTTTTTAAATTTTATTTTTTTTCCTCTGAATTAGCCACAGTGTCATACAAAGTTACAAAACAAAATAAGTTTCTTATACCTCCAATATTTGCAAAAATACCCACCCAAATTTGCTTAAAATTTGGCAGTCTGAAATCGCTCTGGATAGAGAAATTCCTCTTTCTGATAAATTCTTCTTCTTAATTATACTGCTTGAAGTACCATTTTCCTTCTGCTGTCTTCAGAAAGTTTGGCATTCTACCAAAATAACTGTACACTCAAACTTTCTAAAACTCAAGGCTTCCCGCATCAACAAGGCAACAGCAGCAGATTTTGTGGGCAAATCTGGAAGCCAATGTGTGAGTTGTCACAGCAGGTACAGCATGGCAACTCATCGTCTGACCAAGCTATAGCAGACAGGTTTAATCAGAGCTATGATGATTTAACACTTCCTCAGCAGTGCTCACACCTAGCTCCCAGCTCCAGACAGTGGCCACAGTAGAGACAAGAGCTGTCTCCAACAAAGGTATATCACCTCTGCATGGCAGAGGTATTAATTAGGAAGATGGGAATACAGGAAAATCAAAAAAACCTCAGCTTTATGCCTGGGCAGGTGACTTTTTTCTTGCTCTCCGTAGAGATCTGTAATGATGTAGCATTTAATTGTTTAATCTTATTTTTTATTTGGAACCCGTTTGGCTGGCAGGCACAGTCAAGGTTCACTGAAGAACGGCACCAGCTAAAATAATTTTACAGCAAAAAGCAGCAGAGGGTAAAGGCAGAAGAACATAACAGACACTGATGAGAGGAAGACCACTTAATCTACAACACTGAAGTGATCATGAATTCATGTAATGTGCTCAAGACAAATTTCACTTGAGTGTTTTTCTTAAGCTAGTACTATAAAAGGCTGTGGTCAAAATCTTTTAATTTTTCTGTTAGTTGCCATTTTGTATAGCCTCTTTATTATTGTCTTAACAATTAAAATTTAACTCTCACTTTTTTTAGTCTTCTTGCCCCAAAAAACTTAAGAATGTGTAATAAATCTTTACACTAAAGAACAGCAAGAAATGTGTTGTTAGTTCCTTTCAAAAAGGAAAGAATACACATCCTTTTCTTTGTAAATCCAGTATTAATTTGTTTATTGACAGTATCAAGAATGACATTACAGAAGTTAACGTATCTTTTAGCTATTAATTCTATTGTGACAGCAAACAAAGATAAGCAATTGCCTAAAGGCATAATAAACATATGGATTCAATCAAAAGGATTAAAATACAGTATTTAAAATAATATGTTTTAATATCAGTATTCCCTCTAATGTACCACATCATGAAAACGTACTTGCAAAGTTCCAAAATTTTATGTCTGGGGTATCAGTTGATGAAAAATATGAAGCAGCGACAGCAAAATAAATAAAATGTGGTGAAATCTATAAGTGCAACTGGAAATGCATTTTCAGCCGCCAGCATCTGAAATATCTATTAATTATATTTGCACTACACAGCCACCACAGTATAAGTTACTACTCTTGGAAGCTGCTTGCATTAGGACATAAAATGAGTCTTTTTCACAGTTCAAGAAATCAACTACTTCATGCCAGGAAATGTTAGTCCAAAAAACTTCCTGTTTCCACCTCCTTCTTTACATTCTAATAGATGTCAGACACTTATTCACAACATTTTTACAACAGATGTCCGAGGTGTAGTTTTGGATTAAAAAATGTTGCCTTAGGGACTTTTGCTTCAGAAAACAGTATTACTATTGTTGTCAGGCATTGCAAGTAAGTTTGTCTTGTCCCCAAGTTTAGAACCAAAACAGGCTTATTTATGAAACAATGTACAAGGAACCATTTTTAAAAGAATGCCACTCCATAAACCTGATGTAAAAATAAGAGTCGTGTTTAAGCTTTGGCAACATGCTATTGACATCCTGGTAGACTGATGCAATGCCAAAAAAACCAGTAAAGTGGCAAGACACGCTACGGCAGATTATAATAGTCTTTCCATGTCACAATTAATAAAAATTTTTAAAAATGCCCAAACCTAAAACAAACCAAAAATCCAAACACAGTATTTGGAAAGAGTATCTTCATTACTATTCCATCTGCTGTCAAGACTTGAAGAAAGTTAAAGGTATCCTAATTCCTGACCAGGCATTTAAAATCAGTATGCTAAAAAGTTAAACTGGCTCTAAGTTGCAGCAGCTTCTTCTTCAAAGCTGAAGGGAAAGAAAGGGTGCTTAAAAATAGTTATTTTGTCAGATTGTTTTGTCGATAATGGAATAGGAAATCTGATTCAATTTTTTGCTTTGCCATCTATGATTTTCCTTTTCCTTCTTCTTCTCCTTCTCCTAATCATTTTAAGAAAACAAAACAAAAAAATCCCAAACCAAACCCCGTCAGAGAATCCTCTAACCACCCTCAAGGATGAATCTCAGTTATGAAGTCTTGAAGGATACAAAGAAGTCTCTTGCTATACTTTCAATTATTTGCATGCTATTTGAAATGAATATCCACCACTTATTATCTTTACATATCTATAGCATAGTAATTATCTTCTATAAAAAGCAACTCTAATAACCAGCAAACACTCAAAATGCTGAGTTCTGTATTATAACAGAATTTTAGTTTTCAGTGAAAATGGTTTCCCAGAAACTTTAAGTAAAAGATGTTGTCATCAAATTTAAAAATGGTGGCATTGAATATTTTAACATAATTTAAAAAGTATGAAAAATAAATGGCTACCGAACTGTAGAATTACTTCAAGTATACACAGATGTAGTGTAACTTGATTAATAAAAATAAGTATGAAATTTAAAGGAGATTAACACTTCTTTGGATAAAATACCAGAAAATTTCAAACAAAAAACAATTAAATCAGTGGTTGAAATATTGAAATGATTGAAATTATTTCCATTTATTAATTTAAATTATATTAAACTTTAAATATTTAAATATGTATTTAAATCTCTCCAATAAAATTAGGGGAGTAAGTCTCTTCTGTCTGTGTTTGAAGAACTTTTATCCCAAGTTATCAAGACCTTCTGCTTTATGTTCTGAGTGTATTTTGGATTGAGACCTAAGGCCTTTTCACAGCTGTCTGGTCAGACTGTCCTCACAGAATGAACTCTACAAAGACTGAAGAAATCTCCCATCTGTCCTGAAAAATGCATCAGTTACTGAGTATGATACATAAATTAAATTATATGGAGTGGCCCATGCTGCTGAGGACCCTGTGGTGGGCTGTCTTTTCATACCATTTGGCTCTGAATTCCCTCTGGATCCTACGTGACACTGTTAAGACAGCAAGATAATAATTATTTTTTATACATTTAACTGGAAGTGTTTGAAATAATAAATGATAACTCATGGTGTATTGCAGCCCACCACAATGTTGCTTTTATACTGTGTGGCTTGGGTTTTTGAATGAAGGCTTTTAGTGGTATTTGGGGATAAAAATTTCTACTGCAACAGTGGAAGATTGTGTAGGTCAAAGGAAAACAAACTTGATGCATTCTGGCCTATATCACTTGCTGAAACTCATCTTCAGGATGAACTACTTCAGGACCTTTTCCTGATTTTGTCTTAGAGTGAAGTAGCTGGAGTGGTCTGTAAGAGAGCCATGGAGAGACTGTGCAGCGTGAACACAGCCCATGCTGAGGCTGGCAGTGTCATAAGTGACAGCACTGTTGGTAGCTGAGGAAGTTCAGTCTTCCTCCTGTATGCATGTTGATCAAAAGATCTGAGTGTGGAGCTAGACAGACTCACAGTTTGAATCTTTGTGTCTGAGGTTGTTTGATGACCACAACAGAAGATTGTCCAGATCTTGATAGATAAAAACCTGCAGTCCACAGATGTTTCAAAGAATGATTTGGAATTATGGAGAATATTTTCATGCCATCTACAGGACTATTACAGGACAGGATTTATCAAAGGCCTAAATAGGAACAGCTTTATTTTTAAAGCTAATAAGGTATTCCTACCTGAATATTTTTTATTGGTAAAGCCTTATGACAGAGATTCATCTTGTTCTTGAGAATTTTTCATTGTTGTTGGTGGTGGTGTTGTTGAAAGGAATTTAATTTATTACCCAAATCGAAATCCTCTGCAATTTACCTGCACCAAATCTTTGAGCAGACACTGTTGGACAAAACCACACCACAAAAGCTAATAAGGTATTCCTACCTGAATATATATAATGTCCTATAAAGGACATTATTGGATCATTTAAAAAATAATTATTGGATATTAAGTGGGGAAAGACTACCTGAGAAAAAACAGCATTAAAATACTTAATATTTATATGCTTTCTAACCTGGCAGGGAAAGCTATGACAATCTTCCATCACTGTACAAAATTTGGAATATATATAAAGATATTTTAAAATGGATCACTCAAAAAGTTTCTTTTTAAAAACTGCTGCCTATAGTGATCTCTCCCGGGTTTACAATGTAAGAAATTAAATACTTTCTATATCCAAGAGACAATTCCAGGGGACAATAATAATAACAATAAGAAAATATTTTTTTGTGTTTCCAACTCCTCCACTCTGCTTTGTAATATTTTTTCTTTTTCTTTTTTGTACCAAATACAAGATCTCTTTCCTAGGAAAGACTGGACAAGATGATCCTCTGAAGTTCATTCTAACCTGATCTGTTTTATGCCTCCATGACTCTAAATGGCATTGCAATGATTTTGTAGTTCACCAGTACCTGAAAGACAATTATTAATTCAGATATATGGGCTTGCAGAAATGCTGACAGTCTGACCTTCAGCTCAGTATAAATGTTGATCAGTGAAGCATTGCTTGTTTCTCTACATTGAAAACAAACTAACCAAACAAACCATACACACACAAAACCCAGACAAAACAAACAAAAACCAACAGTAAACCAGAACTGACTGATCTTCCTAAGAATTTGTTTACTTTTCTTCAAAAGAAAGACAGCCAATTTATATTGTCCATTTTTACAGATGTGCCACAAGATGCAGCATATCTTTACAGCACCTTCTTACATGCTTTGCTCAATTGTGAAAGGAACCTTTTCCATACCATGGTTAAGGCTTCTACTTTTGGAAATCTGTGTATTTATAATTTCTTTTAAACATTGGCTGTTTCAGATCATTGCTTTTCTGAAATAAATGCGTTGTTGTTATTTAGGAGCTTTCTTTTCAATATGCTTGTGAATGCATATTGAATGCTAATTACCAGACAGTCCAGGCATTGTTTTGAACATGGTTGTGTTCTAGTATTTTCAGCTATTTCAGCCTATCTATGTGTGTGCTTATAAATTGCCTAGAAACCTGAAAATTACACAACTTTTAGTGAATGTATAGTGATGGACTATGACTTTAGAAAATATTCACTTGTGAAATAGTTATCGTGTGAACACTTGTAAAACTCAAAAAAGAATCTATTTTCTAGAATTTCTTTCTAAGGAAAAATGTAGAGATTTAGGGCTGGAGGGAAGAGGGAGTGTTCTTGTATGACAAGTTAAAATTTTGTCCCCCAAATCTGTAATTATATTTTCTTTGCATTTGTGCCAGAATTAAGTTGAATTGTGTGTGGGAAAAAAGCTTTTAATGAACAACAGAAAAATTACAGAAGCTATGTAAAATGTACCTTTCCTAGAAAAATGAATGCATGCCTATCTAAAATGCATGAGGAGAAATATATCCTTAAGCTTTCCTTAAGAACATGCCTCATATTTTACAAGATTTGTTTTCTTCTTTAGACTTGTGAAAAATCTTATGTATTGATATATTTGATAATGAATATTTGCATGATGATAATTTTAGGTGTGACTGAATACATCTGGTTTCAATATTGCTACCAACTTCATACCATGAGTGTTTAAGACACACTGCATCTTATGGCAGCTGTCTTTTTATTGCTGTAAAACAGAGGGCCTGTCTAAATACTTCATCTGGGTCAACGTAATAGGATTTCATAACCAAAGTTTAAAACATCTCAATAAATTTAGAGCACATGAAGAAGCTTGTTTCGAAAAACTTCCTTGTCCAAATGCAAAGACATTTTATCAAATGATTCTGAAATTCAATCAAAGTATTCTGAAATTTTATCAAATATTTTGAGGTGCAGGGTATTAACTGCCTTGGTAATAAAACCCATTTCCTGTCTTTGTCTATTTGGACCTTTGTATATGCTTGTAAGATCCCAGTTTCATGACTACTTTCTGAAAATAAAGAATTGCTCTTCTGTACAGTCTTCAGCTCTGTTAGGAAATGTATTAAGAGCTGATGGTTTAAAAATATTTTCAATACTAATTTTTCACATTAAAATCTTGCTGATTGCATATTAAGTCTCTAATTAGTCAAATGCAACTCAAGTAGTGATTCCTAATGTGTTCAGATGTTTGTCCATTTTCTCATATTGCATATAGAATCTTTAAAAAATTCATAAAGGGTGATGAAATGATCTTCCAGGAAGCTTGTCACAGTTTAAAAATAGCACACTGTACTGCTTAATTGCAATTGGCCATCAAACTCATATAAGTATCACAAAGGAATTTATTATTGAACAGTATTACATGCACTGTTGGTGTATTAATTAGATTAATTACATTAGGCAGTCACAGATAGCCTTACATCTTTAAAACACGTTATGAAGAATAATTAATCTTCACAAAATGATGTAAGAGATCTAAATGAGACTAAAAATGTACTGCCTGGGAGTAATTTCTTTGTCTAGGATAGACCAGGTATTGTACAATACGAAAATTAAAAAAAATTATATTGAAACTTTCTGTCATCCTCTTTCACAGCATTTATGCATAATTTTTTATAAAAGCCTTAATAATGATTTCTTATATGGTATAATAACATATATACACATAATTCCTTATGTGTAGAAGATATCTATGTAGTGCTGAAATATTAGCACAGAGAAATGTAAAAAGGCCAAATGAAAAGCACTGTAAATTAAGGATTCAGGATATGCCTATGAAACATGCTAGAATAGAATGTATAAGAATATTTCAAGCAGTAGACACATTATGAAATGATATTTCATTAAACTTCAATTTCTGCCTTTTACCTTCTACTAAATTTATGTAAAATTATTTGAAACATGCTTCTGTATCAAGATAAGTTGCAATAGTGGCTGCAAGTAAAAGTTTTAAACATACTGGATTAATTGTAGATAATCTACATGCCAAGATTTCATGTCACATGATTTACCATCAGAAATTCCCTTTGGGTCTATTACAGGGCACCAGCACTCAGTTTAGAAATCTTCTTCTTCAATTAAACATAACTTTTCTTCTTGACATCTGGGAAAAATGCTATATGTTTATGCTACAATGTCTACATGATTACTTATTTCAAACCATTATTGCTACAACAGTAATTGTAAAATAAGTTTGAACATTTCCTGCAAACTTTATTGCTTGTGTATCTAAAGATGTTTTCAGGTTTTCAGACTTTTTCAAATTTTTGTTCCATATATGAAATAATATAAAACTAAGTTCAGTTTTGAGCTCTCTGGAGAATAAGCAGAAAGAGGTACCTGCTCAAATAATGGAAGTGGAAGTTTCATGTCCATTTCTGTATTGCTTTCTAAGGATTAGACTGAGATGAGGAGCAGGTGGTCTTGGGTTTAGTTAATATTCCCTTCCATACAGATGTCACAGTTTCTGTGCAGATGAAATCTACAACAGCTTCCTCATTCTTGAAGTAGCAACTGGAAATTTTATGTTGGGTGTGATTTCTGTGCTAATTTAATATGGCATGTTCCAATGAAAAAAAATCAAATCTGGGTTTCAGTGTTACCAGCATAGTCAATTAGCCTGATTTTTCAACAGCTGAGCTTTCCAAATTCCTATTCATTTGGTGGAGCTGCTCTATGTCCAGCCCTTTAGAGGACAATTTCAAATTTTCAGTCTTAATTGAGGTAATTCTGTTATTCTCCTACTTTTGAAAAATATTAATTTGGCCTTTGCCTTTTCTTTTGGGAAATAAAAGCTTCTATTAATTTTTTTTAGAAAGAAAGTATTGTACGATGGCCTTTCAAGTGATTAAACAACAGCCAGAAGAGAAAACCCCTCTTAATTTTTCAAGTAGTCTAAGTTTTACTTTTAGAGTTTAAATATGGATTTAAATATGGATTTAAATGAGTGTTTAGAACCATTTTTGCCAAACATTTTGCAACTCAACCTTTCTTGAGAAAATTGAAAATATTCTGTTGTTATAAGTAGTAAACTTGTGGTCATAATAACAGTGATCTATAAAATAATACAAAAGATCTGTTTGACTCCTATCAAGTGCAAGATATGAAATTCATGCATTCTTTTCTCCACAGAATATTTTCTAGATAGTGATAGTCTTCTGGATGAACTGGTGGTGAAGTATACTAATAAAATGAAGAAAATAGTAAAGCAACAATTTAATATTTATTTCTATGTATTGGAACAAGCTTAAAGTTAGTACCTGACAAAACATTGATGAGAAGATATAAAATACTCAGATGCTGGTATCAGGCTTCAGTTGTAATGACATTTTGATAACAGGTTTGTTTAGTTGGCAACCTAAGACAGTGTTTCTTGGAGAAGTTATTCAGTAGCTTCTCAGTTTTAACTTAGTATATGCAATAGAAAGCATATCGTGCTTCTGTCTTATATGTTTTGTTCTAAAGATCACTTCCACTAGAAGTTATCACACAATAAATACCTTCAGCATTGACTAGTGTTTTATTATTATAACATGCAAATTGCGAGGGTACTAAGAAATTATATGTATAACTTCACTATCATTTTGTAGGGAGCAGTGAGATGATGCTGTCCCCAGCTACCTACATTAACTGGGGGAGAATATTTGAGAATGTAAACATGTCCAGCTTTAAGGATAATGTAATCTATTCAGATAAATAAGTGTCTGGCCTATGTTACTAATAACAGATGTTCTGTTTATTCATACACTCAAGATTTCAATCTATAGAGAGAAAAAATCAGAGCCTTCTCCAAACACTACAGAAAATACATGTTATGAGCATACTTTCTCAGGAAGAAAATATTTGGGTTTTATTGGGTATTTTTATTCCATTTAATTACCAAAATTATTTGCGTAGTTTTGAGAATAGGGAACGTCAGCAAAAGAGGCTTTGAAAGTATGTTTTCTTTCTTTATTTTAGTGAACTTATCCAATATTCAACTTTATTGGAGAATGTAATGTGAAGACACACATTAGAGCTTTTAATATTGATTTTAGAGGAATTATGGCTACTTATCAGGCTACCAGGAAATAATACTGTTCTAGTAACATTAATTAAAAGTAAGCCTGGAAAATGTATATTTAGGGGAATATAACTTTAAAATACATCTGTTTTCTTGACTAATCTTTTCTTCTAATCTCTTAGATTTTGTCTACATTGTACTTGACATTTATACTGACATTGTTTTTATATCTGTATTTTTGAATAAATAGCAAAAACAGTGTGATTAGTATGGCCCAAACTTAGCATGACAAGTAAGTGTTTATAGTTCAAGCAGTGCTACCCTGGCTTTCCATAATATTAAAAAGTTTCCATGGTTCTCAGGGGTTATGTTGGCAAAGTACTGTAAAACCAATCTATGTCATGAGAGCTTTCCAAATTTCCCAAGTGTTAATAGCCAGTGACCAGAGGGCATGACTCTACAGACCTAATCTTCTGACTGGACTTTTTGATGTCTGCCTTTGTACTAGTGATATGTTCTTTTTTTCAGTCATCAAATGAAAAAAAAAAATCAAATATCAAATAGGTGTCTTATGTTTGCAGTAATAATTTAATTCTCAATTTCCCTTGACTAGATCTAAAATTTAGGATATAAATATAGGATATAGTGCAATGCCTTGCCATTTGTCTTCAGGGATAATGGGGAACTAGGCCTAGATTCAACTGATCCTGCAAAGACTTCAAATATATGTCTGACTTAAAGTGTATGGATCCTATTGCATTTCATGATCTCATCTGACTAAAATAATTTGCAAAATGGAGGGATTTCTCTGAAGAATATTTCAGTAGACTGACAAGAGACAAGTCAGTAACTGAGCTGTCACCTAAAGTTGCTGTCTGCCTCAGAGATACTCAATTTAGGAGTCTGTTCTTCAAACACTCTGGAAGCATATAGGAAAAAGAAGGTGTGTTTTTATTTTTTTCGTGCTTCCTAAAAGCAGCAGTTTCTAAGCATTGTACTTTTAACAGGCTGCAGGATATTGTGACGGAAGACTTCCTTTTCTCCCAAATATATTAGAGGAAATAATCAGTGAGGCTTCATAACTTCTGTTTGTTCACAATTGCACAGTTAGTGGTTAACACCATAGACGGCATTGGGACATTTAGCATTTTTAGCTATGAAAATGCAGTAGGAACTGGACCTCAAGCTTTAGAAAGGCTGCTCTAATCTCATGCAAATTTGTACTTCAGTCTGCAAATCAGAGAGGTTTGCTACTTAGATTGTCACATGTTTGTTCTTTATTGTACTCCTTTAAATAATAAATTAAAAAGAAACTAAGAACAGCTTTGTATACAGGGAATATTGGCCCATTTTCATCTTACAAATCTCATTAAGTACTTTATAATCAGCTTATTATTCTGCTTCTGTTAAGAATGTTTTAGTCCACTTCTCTATGTAATGAATAATAATTTCCCTCTGTTTTCTCCTTATTTTAGGATTGTAAACTGTTTGAGATAAAGATCTTGTATTTTTCTATGTTTCTTAGTAACCCTAAGCATCTGTGGTTCTATATAGCTATAAAATACTATTCTATGATTAACTACTTGTCCATAGCTACATCACAGAGAATTTCTTAATATTATAAAAAAGTCCTTTTTTTTTTTTTCCTTCTTCTTCTTCCTGTTATATTTAGCTGGGAAACATAACTCCTATCTGAATTAGCTTTTATTTGGGCACTCAGCAACTTAAATGATGTGTTAATTCTTAAACAGCTTTTACTTAAGAAGTTGACTCTGGCTCCAATGTCTTTTCAAGCACGAGTTTTAGTTCTCGTACTCTAATTCAAGTTATAAATTTATGTATCTTTGTCAGAATACAAGTTGCCACTTAATGCTAGAAATTGCCAGAAATAGAATACACAATCACAAATTTACGTTTTGGCCACATCTGACAAAAAGGAAAAAAAATGTACTTGTGTACAAAGGGTAATTTACATGATAATTCCTGTCTAAAGAATTATTTATCAGTACTTGTGTGTAAAGGTGGGTGGACAGCATTACATATTTGTGCATGGAGGGTGATCTTCAGACCCCTGGAGGATGTTGAACTGGTTCTAGAGACATATGGGAATGGCAATTAGAAAGTAAAAAGTGTCACCTTGCAGAAGTTAGGTCTTTGGGATTTGTGTATCCACTCATAGGGGCAGGATATTACAGTTTGATGAATTGAAGCTAATACTAAACAAAAAAGGAAGAGGTTCCATATAGACAAAATAGTGTGTTGAGTAAATATTTCCTGGAAATCAGTACCAGGAATTATGATATTATGAGAAACTTAAAAACTTCTTGTGTTTGTGTTGCATAGAAAAGTCTGTAAAAAATGGTAAGGGCTCAATATTCTGACTAGATAAATCCAATCAATTTCTTTATCAATATTCAGTGAATGAACAGAAAGCCGAAGGTGCATAGTGTTAATACAGAAAATTATTTTAAGCATCAAGACAAGCATGATAGATAATAACAAAGGTATTTACATATAAATTACTACAATTTTTTGGAAACAAATCTCATGCAATAATGCTCTTAAGTTAAGGGAACTGGATGACCTTTGCTCAAGAACTTTGAAAGAACTGGTACAGGAAATCTCACTCTTGTAGGGATTGCTAATAAGATTTTAAAATCAGGAACAGAATAATATTAAACATGTTACTTATATTTTAAGATATCAGCAGTGACCTAGACAGGTACACAGCCTTTTTCATTTAAGGAAGAAAAAGAAAAAAATTTTTGAAGAATTTTGAAGAGTTATTAGTCTTCAAGACAAATATAAAATTGGATAAAATTTTTATCTATTTACTAAACTAATTTGCTCTCTGCAACCTTGTTTTGCAGCCAAAATAGTAGGTGGACTCAAAGAGGTGATCTTTGTTATAATGTTACTTGGGAAATTGCCATTTAAAATAGAAAACACGAGTATAACGAAGGAATTTTAAGGCAGATTAGGAGGTAGTAGCAGAAGGAAAAAAGGACTTTAAGAAGGTAATATTATTTCCTTAGTAAAATGCTACTAGAGTTCAAATATTTCACTTAGTACTTTTGTTCAGGGAGTGCACTAGTGACATTTTCATATGACTCAGTGTTCGGAAACTACCACTACAGAGAGGAATCAGATTACAGGATCTTGCAGTAGTTCAGTAGGAGGGAATGTAAAGCTTACACTGACATTTTTTGAAACTATGAAAGAAAATAGAAAGTCTATTGATGACAATGAACATAGGCTGACCACAACTGAAAAGCAAATTCAGTGACTCACTACTTATATTATTTTCATAATTGCTAACTTTTTTATGACATGATCTCAATGTTGAAATGGTTTGATTTTGCAAGGCCTGAAGGTTTTGACATAATACATTTATTACTGACTAAGTTACCAACAGGCAGAAATTATTTGCTAATAAATAAAATTAAAAGCAACAAGACCAAGGCAAATCAAATAAATAAAATAAAAAATATTTTAATTTATTAGTGTATATTGCCTCTCAAATATTCAATTTCATATTCCCATTTCAGAAAGAAATTATAGTAAGGTGGGTAATTTTTGGGTTTTTTTCTCAGAAAAGTTATATCAAAGGTTGTAATTTGATAGAAAGCTGGAAGATCTAAGTTATTTATTATTAAAATAATAAAATTGCAAAATTCATAAAGGCATCTGAAGAAGTTTTAGGAATCCTCACACAGAAAATATTCATTTTCATTTCCTAAAAGGAAAAGAATTAAAGTGTGTCCATTTCCATCTGAAAAATAACATAGAAATTTTTGATGATTAAACAGCTCCAGACAAAACAGAATGATTTTAATGGGTCATTAATGATTCTAATGGGTTATCTACAGCTTAGATCTTCAAGAAGCTTTTTTGAGATTATTAAGAAGATTATTCAGATGTCTAAACCATATTATAAATCATAAATTGAAATTTAGTTAATTGAATGTTTATTTGACATCAGAAAAGCATACTTGATATAAATATAAGATATATTAGGAGAAATGAGATTTCAGTAAAAAATATCTCAAAACATTGTCTGGTGTTTTACATGTCCCCATTCTACTGCTAGATAGGAAAGTCACAAAATAAAGTATGTTCAAGTAAGATTCCATGACAATTGTCAAGAAAAATACTTTTTCTCTGTTTCTTGTTGTAAATCATAATTGAATCGTTCAATTCAGTTAGTTATAATTCCTTTTACAAAATATACTTATGTTCAGAATAATATATCATGCTTGATAATATAGGAAGAAGCCATCTTCCTAAGCTAATGTGCAACTGAGGAGTAAATGTAATGCAAACATTACCAGATATATTTTTTTATAAAAAAATTATCAAACAAAAAGTATTACCAAGAAAAATTTCACCCTTCCTTGTCATTTAAGATACAAGTACTCTGAACAATATTATATTCGAAATGCAGTTGACCAACATAATGCAAAATAATCTCCATATTATAGAACAGGTCAGGAATATTTGCTGGATGTCTATTTAATCTGACTTTAGTTTGCTAACATTATATAAATAAAAAACTGTCATAATTTTCTCATGGTTTCCATTTTACATTTGTGAAAACATACAACTTGTTTTCTTGAATAACTGCTGCTAAACTGTCTTTGGGAATTTCAGTCATATCTAATATTTTCACTGAGGTAAAATTTTAAAATTTGTGGTTACTGGAAGTCTCTTCCTGTTTCACAGCAGACATGCATCCGAACTGGGTGTGTGTTACCTGGCCCATATTCCATAGCAGTGACATGACGCCTTACAGAGCGCTCAAGCTTTGTTTCTGGCCAAAAATAAGACAGCTAGGACATAGGAGGCAAAATAACTTGATAAACATGAGTCTGAACTGTCACTTATTTTAATATTTTAAGTCTATTTTCTGTCAGCAAACTAGAATACTTGCTTTTTTCCCCCCTTTTTTTTAAGGCAAAGAAGATTAATTGGTCAGCCAGTGGCTAAGGAAAAGGATACAATGGGAAAAGAGAGAACAATAATCTGCACCTCTTATTTACGTTCCTTTTGCATAGATCTAAAGTTTCTGTTTATATTTCTGGAATGATCTTTAAGTCATCTGAACTCTGTCCTATGCAATAGTAAGAGACAAGTTTTTGAGCAAAACCAGTGGTGCTTAATCTAGGGATATGTGTTGCTATGCAGGACATTTATTTTTCTTCAAGTATCACCAACCATTGGTATTCAGGACAGAAAGATTATTTCTCTTCAAATTAGATCAAAATTTAGTTTAATATCCCTGAGATGCCCTGGCATTCTTTTCCACACTACTCCTTCTATGCCAGTTTAAATCTATGGAGCCTTAAGGATCTTTCTATATCAATTATAAGACATAAATGGCACAACAAAAGTATAACAACAACTGATGCTTACTAAATGAGATGAGGAAAAATAACTGTTTTTTATACCATTAAGAAGATTTTACATTTTAAAATGAGATTACCTGAAAAAATCTCCTGCTCTAATTGAAGGGAAAAGGGAGAGACACAGAACAAGCTAAGAATTTAATAGAAGACACATAAAATATTCATTTTTCAAAGTTTTGGACCTGAAGATTCTTTGGACTTCAAAAAGGGCTGGGACTTGGATGGAGAATGTTCTGCTCAGAATACATTTATAGTTCAGCACATCATTTTCAGAACAAAAATATATTTGATAACTAAGCTCTTTTTGTTCTTAAGGGATAGCTGCAAGCTCTTAGCAACATTACCTAACTCATGATTGTTGTTCAAAACTGAACTATATGTTTTTTGAAGTTTTGTCTTTTAGTAGTCATTTCAATGCATTAATTATGACTCTAAGCTCTCAAGCCCTCGGGGCAAGTTATGTGATGTGGGTTATTTCCCCATTGCATAGTGTTCATTTAGACGTCTCTGAGTACAGGAAACAAGTTTTCTGTAATTTTTCAGTTCAAAGTGTCTGAAATCATGTGAGACTCTGTCAGACCCCAGTGGGGTGATGTTCCTATAGCATGACACCAAATGCATGTGGCTTGTCTTATGATTTGTCATGAAAATATTGGAGGGTGGAAGGTCCTTAAGGATTTAAGAAGACTTTTATCTGGACTGCTTGTAGCAAGTTCTTCTAAGTTGCATAGGTTTTTCTTTTTGAAGATGAACTTCCCTTACTCCAGGTAAGGGAAGGGAGTCCAATAGAGATCTAATTTATTTGCAGGGCAGGTGGCAGAGGAAGAACACAGGACAGAATCCTAAGTTTCTTGTCTTCACATACACTCGCATAACACTTGTTTGTGAGTGAAGAAGTCTAAAATGGGTTAAGGAGCTCACTGGGTTTATCTGCTCACTCTGATGAGATGAACTTGTTCCTTTACTTTCTATGCTAGTATTACTGAAGACAACTTGTGGAGACCTAAAAAGTTGTATGACTAAAGATCTATCATTTGGATTATTTCCTTGAACTATGTGCAGTAGGATACATTTCCTACCATTTCATTAACCACAGTGATATTTTAATCTGTGTGGTCTTCATGGAAAATTTGTAAATAATAATGCCATCTGAACACTCAAAATACAGAAATTAATCCCAAATGTGGACATTTTTCACATCCATGCGTTATATTTCCATAATATTGCAGATGAATATGTATTAGGATTTAGGTGGGTGCTAATTTTTCTGTTTTAAATAATCTCTTTACCTTTTTTATTGAAAATGCATGCAAAAATTCTATCCTTTTTATATTTTTAATAAGAATTTTTATTTCAGCCATCTTTCTAAAGCTTGAAATTGCTGTCTACACTGGTCAGTTATGTTAACGATGTATTTATTGCAGGCACTGGAGTTGATCTCCACTGTTGTTCTGATTTTTTTCTAAACTTTTTGATGTTTATATTCTTGTAACGAAATTTCTCACACACTTTTTGCAAAACTTATTGTTTTGCGTTCTTTTATGGAAGGAGAGAAATTTGATAGACTGTTGGTTTATCCAGTGTCATTGGAGAGGTGACACTTTCACCTTCCAATCCACTGTCACTTTTAGAAATCTATAAATGTTAGAGTCAAAAAATAAACTACCCTTTTTACCTCGAGAACAACAATATGTTTGTGTCGTGCTTTTTCAGATCTGATAGTGACACTCCAGAAACTTTTCTTTGTAGTGGTAGCATATTTCATATTTCAGGCTCCACAACCATTTTTTACTTGGAGGGTGTTTTGAAACTTCCTATGAAATTAAAAAATTTGATTAGTTGGGGTTTTTTTTTATTTTATTTTATTGATACTTATCCAGAATCTACTGGTTTAAGTCACCAGCTCATGTTATATAGCCTTAAAAAATCTGCCATTGGTCATTATTACTATTTAATAATGACACTGATGAAATATCTCTGAACGCATATTAGGATATTGCTTTTCAGCATTGCTTTAAGAATTATTGTTACCTTTCCAGATACAGGTATTCGCCTTTGTACTACTGTATTTTAAGCACATATTTTATCCTTTTTTTTTTTTTTGCCCCCGTTTTATGAAGATTGAAAGATGCAGCAAATTAAACTGATCTCTTTGGAAAATTTGGACTCAGTCTAGGAATACAAATGTTAGTCCTATATGTCCCTGGTGCAGTTTTCTTCTCAGGATGTGTACATCTATATGATATATTTTTGTTGGTTTTGTTGAATTTCGTATTAAAAATCTAACACTGGTAGAACAGTCCTTATCTCTCTTAGTCATAATTTAGAAAGGTATGCAGTGATAGGACATTGGATACAAGGTTCTAAAACAAAAGAGAGTTGATTCAGAATAGGTGTAGGAAAGAAATTTCTTACAATGTGAAATACTGGAACAGATTCCCCAGAAAGCTGGTAGATGACCCATCCCTGGAAACATGCAAGGTCACGTTGGACAGGGCTCTAAAAAACCTGATCTAGTTGAATATGTCCCTGTCATTGCAGGAGGTTAGGACTAAATGACCTTTAAAGGTGCCTTCCAACCCAAACCATTCTATGCAGGATAATGGGCAGAAATGTTACAAAGGAAACTTCCTCTGGTGTCTGCCAGTGCATTTGCGTGTATGAGAGGAGCAAACAAAATATTCTAGAGGATTTCAGTTTACAGCCGTCGACCTTAGTCAATTTTTAAGTGAATTTTCTGGTATGGCTAGTAATTGAAAATCTGAGTGGTATGGGAGGAAGACTGCATGGAAATGGAGATAAAAATAATCCTCTCTTTGGTTTGTCTTCTCCAAAACAACCGAATGGAAAGGTGTTTGTAACTCTGCAGTGTTAATAGGCTGATTAAAAATAAGGTTAATAGGACATATTCTTTAATCCTCCCTCTTTAGATATTTCACTGCGCAACAAGAACTGAAAGATTCCCAAGACTATTAAGAGACAGAAAGAGGATAGAACCTCAGTCTGTAGTCCAATGCAACTATTATTAGAAGTGAGAAATGGTTCCAGATAATCTGGTTCCTACTACAAATATGCTTTCTCCCTGACTAATTCAGTGGAAAATAGTCAAGAAGACTTTGTATAATGACTGGAGTCTAGGGGTCCTCCACATCAGGGAAGAGTCATAATCACTTGTGGACTCCTGTTTGTATCTATGTTACCTACCCTCCAACTTCATGCCTAGTCAAGATTCTGCTTGAATGAGGAAGACGGACTCACTGTTGTACAGTCTAAATTCTAGTAGTCAGAGCATTCTTCTGGTAATCAAGGAATTAGATGAAAATCTGCTTCCAGTTTTGGTTGTTTGTTTGTTGTTTGTTGTTGGTTTTGCTTTGTTTACCCTCCAATGGTTTTTGTTTTTGTGGGTATTTTTTTGTTTTTTTTTTGTTTGTTTTTTTTGTTTGTTTGTTTTTTGTTTTTTTAATGCAGAGTGTTTAGCAAGTTATTATAGGCTTGAACAGGAAGAATTTGGGAAAAGTCTCTAGTTTTAATTTGTCCCTGCTCTGGAAAGCCCATATATTGTGCACTCTGGTTTGCTGGTGAGTTCTTTAACTGGTTTGGAATACTGTATAGTAACTTTGTATACGCCCACGCTCCTTCTGCAACTCTGCTTCTGAATGAAATTAGCTGAGTCAATGGGTGCTATGGTTTGTGCTGAACTTAGCACTAAAGAAAAACAGAGAAATTGTAACATATATGCAGAATAGACTCATTCACAGATTTCAAATGTTATAAGTGACAGGTCAGTACTGAGAAGCTATTTCTCAAGATAGTACAAGTCATTATGTAAGTCTAGTGTTGAAAATGTCAGCGCCTATGAGTGATCGGGCAAGCATGCAGTGAGATAAGTGCAATATGAAATAGTAATGATGGTGCAGATTTGTGTAGCATTTACTACAGTTAATATTTCATAATAAGTTTATCTAGCTTAGAGAAAGCAGTAGATAACTGGAATAGATAGGATTTTGTTTTTCATATTCAGATTAATCACACAATGTTGTAGCTTTTAGAGTTTTGCTTATATTCTCTTTAAATGTCTCTGGTACAAATTCCCAAACTAATTGGCAGGTGTGGTACAGGGCTGCTTTTTACATAAAGCATGAATATAACATAGTTATAGCAACTTACCTGGTCCCTTTAAACTCATACTAAATATTTATCTTTACTGAACAATTATATATTTTGTTTTGTTGCATCTTTGTGAAAAATGCTAACTTTCATTCTCATTATTTCTAATTCTCAGAATATGCTTTCTGTCATAGTTGTACTTAAATGACAAAAAAAAAGTCACCTCCTGTATAGAGTAGTAAATTGTAATCTGTGGTACTTTTGTGCTCTAAGTTTTCAAATAGTTAGTAATATCAGTAATATACAAATATGGAGTAATTTAAAAATGTGTGCGCCAGTATAGGCTTGCTTTTTATTACTGAATTGAAATAAATGCCATTTCACTGTCAATACACTGTGACATTCAAGTACTTTAATATTTTATACTTTCTTCGAGTGGCATCAACTCTACTAGGGCTAATCTGGGGTATTGTAGAATAGGGTTGTGACAAGCATCAGAAATGATCTTAAGGAAATAGGATCTATACAAATGTGACGTGCAATAGCTTATCATGTTACTCCCAAGTTCACCCACACCCTAATCAAATACAAAGTCTTATCACACGTTTTAATGTCATTGAAGTTGCAGCTGGCTTCCATACTGCAGGATTTCCTGTCCAAAAGGGCAATGGGTCGTTAGAAGTTTAAGAAGCCTTAGTGCAGTGTAAACCATTTAGAAGAATGGCAAGCAAACAATGTATGCCTTGGGTATGCTGAAGTATAAAAGTCTAGGAATCTTTTACATGTCAGTACAGATCAACATGGTGAACTCTGCTTCCTGCGCGTCTCTTTTCCTGCAGATTTTTGCACTTCCATGCAAAATTTTCAGTGCTTTCTGTCATCCTGGAGGCACGGACCGTCCTAAGGAAGGCTCTTCCGCTAGTGCCCCGTCCTTCCCCTCCATCCCGGGCGGGTGGGAGAGGCAGGGCAGGTTGCGCGGTGCCGGGAGAACCCACCTAGAGGGCCCCCTTGACGCCAGCAGAGCCTCTGCCAGGCAGAGCCCTCTCCGCAGCCGAGCCCAGTCTGCTGCAGGACCGGTGCCACGCAGCCCGACACTGTCCGGGGCTGCCGCGGCTGCCGCTGCTGCTGCTGCTGGGCGCGGAGAGCAGCAGCCCGAGGGCAGGCTGGAAATTCTGGTCCGGGAAGGGAAGTGTGAGCCTGTTGACTCTGCATTGCTTCAAAATAGATGCCGTCTCTGTAGCCTGGGCTTGAGAATCTTCCCGAGGATGTTTGCCAGAGCGTAAGGAGTGATAACTACTGTCTGGGAGCTGAATTGGGAAAAAAGGACAGCAGAGAAAGAATGCTTAGGTAACATGGGACTTATAGCTTTGCTTTCGTTTTGCAACATACAAATTGATGCACGTGGGTTTATATACAGTATAATATCAAAACAGAACTAGACTCTGCAGTGAGAGTCAATAGCTTAGTCATTTCACTTAAAGGGAGCAGGCAGCCTTATTACGGGGTTAGACAGCAAAAATGAATTTGATCATGACATGATCATATCCCTTGATGGTATCTAACTGTAGTCCTGTCCTATGTAGTGGAAAAAGCGTACTTCCTTCCTTCTTTCTTAGCTGAAGAAACAAAGTCACAGTATCAAATTCAGAAAGAAGTTTGGGGTTGTTGTACGAGGCTATTAAACATCCTTCTGTTCCCCAGGCTCGTAAGAAAGGAAAACTGCATTAAATTGATCATTGATGAATATGTGTCTAAGAAAGAAGAAAAAGCAGTATTCATTTCTGAACATGGCAAAGCAGTCTGAAGTTACACATCTCTCCCTAAACACTGATTTGGCACAGATGGCAAGAAACTATCTTTTAACTAACCTTTTCCAACTGTCCAAAATGCTGCATATGAAGATGCTTTAATTCACAGTCAAAGCACTTGGATTTTTATCAAGGCAAACTGTTGGCATTGTCAGAACAGTTTCTGTATACTGATTAGTTTAATGTTTTTTTTAAAATAGCAAGTGATGCATAAATGGATGGACGTGTACCTAGAAAACCCTGTGAGAAGTCTTTCACTGGATCCTGGGAATTTTTATTTTTGTGGATTACAGTAATTGCAATAATCCCTGCTGTTGACTGCTCATGCAGTTGTTCTGGCATGCATCTATGAATACCATAACAGATAAATCAGTCTGACAAGGAAAACACTAATGTTGGAAGACCTGTGAACATGATGCATGTGAATAATTTCCCCTTTAGGAGGCATTCATGGATATGGTGAGTAATCAATACACATTATAGACTGTTAAACTCAAAATGCTTGTTTGCAAAATACTGTGACAACTACCAGATGCTATGTTTTTACATAAATAAATGTCAAGTAAGGACTAACAGAGCTATGAGAAAAATGAAAATCAGACAGAGATAGTAGTGATGAAGTAATATGAGTTTAGCACTTCTTCATATTTGCAAAATAAGCAAGTCATAGAAATGATATTGTTATGGTCATGTTTTCTTACATAAGTATTTTGAGCAAGGTGATGCATTTTCTTCCTGTATCAAAGGACAGTTTTTCACATTTCTTTCTTAGCCTGATTTGAAAAACATAACGAAGGCATATTTTTCCTCCTATGGTTGGTTTGTCCTAGAACTTATTTATTTATATACTTTCAAGTGACCTGAAAAAAATGCTCATTCATATGGCAATTCAGTAATCATTTATTAAAGATATGCGTAAATGCTGTAGAATGTTTGTGTATGGGAGGTTCTCAAATGTGGCCGTTTGAAAGACAATCATATAGCATTAAAATCCCTTTATCATCATTAAAACATCTGTTTCCTCTTTGAATCACAGGCATCTATAGTTCTTCCTGACTGAAAAAATCTTTCTACTTGCCTTGCAATACAGTGCAGTCAACTTGCTTATAAATTCTACCAGTGGTTGTTGCGTCATGTCTTCTTCCTGATGCTGGAATTAGTGTCTTGGTTAGTGCTTAATGAAGATTGTTAGCTAAGGCAAAAACACTTCCCCATAAAACTTTTGCCCTTCGGGTAGATACGAAGTCTTTCAGAGCACGGGCAGCAGCCAACCCATTTGGGAAGCGGCAGAAGCAGAGCGGCCCAGGAGAGGCAGGCCGGCGGAGGGGCGGGCGCGGCGCCGCGCGCGTGCCGGAGCGCGGGCNCGCGGCGCGTCACCGCGGCGGGGCGCGCAGGGGAGGGGGCGGGGCCGCGCGCCGGGCGGACAATTAGCGGGCGCGCGCTGCCGGCGGCGCCGCTGCCCGTGCTCTTAATTAGAGCTGGAAGCGCCTCGCCGTGAGACCGCTTCGGGCTCTGTGGAGTCCCTGAGAGCCGGCGTCAAACCGCATCCTGCCCCCCCCAAATAGTTAGCGAGATCTCGGATGTGTTTCATCTTCCTTTTTGGCGGCTTTTTTTAGCAGCGTGCTGGAAAGGACACTGCAGGTGTGCCCGCACCTGACAGGGAAAGCGCTTCCATTGTCTTCGTAGAATATGGTTTACTTCTGTTTTTATAAACTTAGAGTAAACGTTTTAAGCACTCCTTAACCCACAGGTTAATCTCCTGACTAAGCATTTTTCAAACATAAACAGTGAAGTCTGCTGAAAGACGTTAGGAGTGAACTGTCCGGTTTTTATTTATCTTCTCTAAAAGCTGGTTACCTGTCTTCCCTGTCTGCTCCTTGCCAGCCCTTGCTGTCTGTCACAGTATGTGAGCCCATTGTCTGGGGAAGCCCAGTAGAAGTGTTTGATGGGAAGCCATAGGAAGATAATTACATGTTCTATGTTTGCTGTTTTAACTGAATGCAAACCATACCATGGTTTCTGCCTGCATTTGTGCTTAGCCAATCACAGGCCTTAATTTAGAATGCAAATATTTTTAGCATGCTGATGTTCATGTCAGCTCTTGGAGAATTGGCAAGTTTGCTTATTCATGCTACAGTAGGTCTGTAAGGGGCATTTTTGAGTGTCAGGATGTTAAGTCGCGAGTCATTGGTTTTCTTTTAATTCTGAACCTTCAAAAATCCATGCAATGACTGTAAGGTATGCTATCCTTTTCCAGTGAGAGTAGAAATTGTCATGAAGCGTTCTGTATATGAGTACACTCTCTCATGCTACTTTCAGATGTCCTTTAGAGGATGACAATGAAGCTTAAATAAATCATATCTTTCATAGGATGTAAATAGTTTTATGTTTATTAATACAAATACTAGCTGATCATCTTTAATAATGTTTCTTCAGTGCTGATGAAACACATCAAAGGTGCCCTTTGACCTATGTCATGTGCTTCATGATGTTTGTATTGAGCGTGCAGAACCAAATATTTTAGAACTAGATAAGTGATATTAAAGTTATTTTCTGTACCTTAGACACATACATTTTGCCTTCATGTGCCAGTTCCTGCTTGTCTTGCATGAAATAAGGGGAGAACGAGTTGTGGGACATTAAAATGTGAACCTTTCTGGAATACAGTTTATTATTTTGAATATCCAGGATTGGATGTCGTGTAACAAACCAAGGGAGTGG
Source organism: Passer montanus (assembly GCF_014805655.1). NCBI lineage: Eukaryota > Metazoa > Chordata > Aves > Passeriformes > Passeridae > Passer > Passer montanus. Next base: position 9,177,019 of record NW_024366815.1, on the reverse strand, counting down.
ATGTGTTTGTGTTAGGCCCTCTATTTGGATTTAGGGAAAGAACAGCCAAAATAGTGATGGCCTAGAGACCAGAGTTTGATTTGGAACCTATAACCTTTAGCAAATGTAATGAAAATTCCAGTATCTGAACCCTCCTGATAATGTTAGCACAAGGTAGGAATAAACTACTGGCAAAAAGCAGCAATAAAATGTGTATGCTCCTAGGCAGTATGACTGGGAGCACAACTATATCAGACAAGTAAATGTAGCCATAATGTAAATAGACTCTAAACAGCTTACCAAACAGAAACTTGAGTAAGAAAAATAGGGTATTTTGTCTGAAACTGTTTCAGAGTTTGAATAACAGAGGAGCAAATGTAGAATACATTAAAGAGGTGCAGTGGTTGGGGCAAGTAATGTCCTGGGTGAGGATAAAGTTAGGCCTGGAAATACTGACACATTTGCGGTGACAGTTGGAGGAGTAGGATTTTATATCTACTTACTACATTACACATTATGCAGCATAAATTATGTATCAACAGTATGTAGCCTGCTGCCATTCACACTGGAATTTATTTTAGAAACATTTACTGCTGAGTTATGTAATCTGGCTTTCCTTTCATTGCATTCTATCTACATTTGTGATGACAAACTAAATAAAGATGGTATTCAATTTTAGCTTACTTAATTACATAAACACCTACTGCATGTGCCTTTTAGTTTTACCATAAGGAAAATAGAAGTGGAAAAAGCATGTCTACCTTTAAACTGGCAAGGATTTGAAATTTTGTCCACAGGTTAATTCACCTTAACTTCAGAATCAAAAATGTAACCTGTGACTGTTCATCCTTTTTCTATCAAATTTCTGCCTGTTAAAATTGAATAAAATTTAGTTTGCTTATCAGGGCAGAGAATAAAAGAAAAAAAATCCTGTCTTGGTTCCTTTTTAATCCCCCCATATTTACTTGAGTATTATTGTTCTATATATTTAAATGAAAAATGCAGTGCAAATGCATGGTAATACTCATTACCCTTTGCCTCATATAAATTTTATTTTTAACTGTTTTTTCAATAATTTCTTAGTATCATCAATGACATGATTTATCATTAGTACTGTCTAACAGGGGAGGTCATGGACGACTGCAGGTTGGCCAGTTTGATGACCATCCACAGGAAGAGCTGCAAGGAGGATCTAGGGAACTACAGGCCTGTCAGCCTGACCTTGGTGCTGGGGAAGGTCACGGAACATATGACCTTGAGTGCCATTATGTGCCACTTGAAGCACAAACAGGATCAGGCTCAGCCTGCATGGATGCGGAAAAGTGGGTTCTGTGTGATCACCTGATTGCCTTTTATGACCAGGTGATCTGCCCAGTTGATGAGGGAAGGGCTATGGATATAGCCTACCTGGGTTACAGGGAAGCCTTTCCAACAGCAACACTGTTTCCCAGAGCATTCTCCTGGAAAAGCTGACTGGAGTGAACAGGCACACCCCTTGCTGGGCTAAAAACTGTCAGGATGGCTTTGCCCAGACAGTGGCTGTGAATGGAGTGATATCTAGTTGGTGATAGTCAGAAGTGACATTTCCCTGAGCTCAGGATTGGGACCAGCCCTGTTCAGTTTCTTGATGATCTAAATGAGGGTGTTGAGTGCACCCTCAGTAAATTCACAGGTGACACCAAGTTGGGCAGGAGTTGATCTGCTGGGTGGCAGGGCAGCTCTGCAGAGGATCAGGACAGGCTGCATCGATGGGCTGAGGCCAGTGGGGTGAGGTTCAACAAGGCCCAGTGCTGGGTCCTGGCCCTGGGTCACAACAGCCCCAGGCAGTGCCACAGGCTGGGACAGAGAGGCTGCAAAGGACCTGGGGGTGCTGCTGATAGCAGCTGAACATGAGCCAGGGTGGGCCCAGGTGGCCAAGAAGGCCAATGGCATCCTGGCCTGGATCAGCCATGGTGTGGGCAGCAGGGCCAGGGCAGGGATTGTCCCCTGTACATGGCTTCTGTGCTGATGAGGCCACACTTTGAATTTTGTGTCCAGCTCTGGGCCCCTCACTCCAAGAAAAACACTGAAGTTCTGGAGCAAGGCCAGAGCAAAGCAGTGGAAGTGAGGGAGCTGGGGTTGTTTATCCTGGAGAAAAGGAGGTTCAGGGATGATGTTATCAGACTCCAGAACTGACTGAAAGGAGATTGCAGCTAGGTGGGGGTTGACCTCTTCTCCCAGGAAAGACTTGGCAGGATAAGAGGACATGGCCTTAGGGGGTTCAACTGGAACATCAGGAAGAATACCTTCACAGAACGTGATGTTAACCTTTAGAATGTGCTGCCCAGGGAGATGTTGAAGTCACTGTCCCTGAGGTGTTCAAGAAATGACTAGACATGGCACCTAGTTCTGTGATCTAGTTGACAGGGTGGTCAGTTTAAGGTTGGAGTCCATGATCTTCAAGGTCCTTTCCAAGTCAAATGATTCTGTGATTAGTAAATCCCTGAAAGAATGCAATTGTTAATAAACTTCAATCTTCTGGTTTTGCCAGTATTCTAAAATAATGATGCCAATTTTTTTTTTTTTTGCCTCTTTAGGAATGCTGCATGATTTTCAGCCAGCCAAAATTGGTTTGGCCTTCCATTATTATGCAAGTTATTCTAGTCTATAAAAGTAGAATGTGTAACTGTAAAGAAAACTGATGGAAAATGAAGATATTATGCTAATTCCTGAAATCAACTTTTCATTATTTTCCTGGGATGTGATGAGTCACCTCAGCTCATGAAGTTATCATGGGGAATTGAATCTGCCCGGTGCTATGTCCTTCTCATGGCATAACTGTTCACTTCTAACCAAAATGTTTCATGCAGTATTTATTCATCTGCTTTTTCTAGAACAATTTTATTATTTGTATTTTATAATGGGGAAATAGAAAAGGCTTCTTTTCTAACTGCATTTCAATATAGTATTTAGTTAGCTTTCATATATTTTATACTTAAAATAAAAACGCTAGAGGAACATCTCAGTTTATCCTTTGGAAATCTTGATTTTAGCCTGAATTTGGGGGGAAAAAAAGAAGGTTTCTTAAACTAAGAAGCAATCTTTAAGAGCAAAGAATGTTGGTCTTTGAACAGTAGATTTTGACAGTACTGCTAAATATGAAAGGTCACCTAAATCCCTGTTTTCTTATTCTCAGTGGCAGGTGAAACTTTTCTCTGGGCATAGTCGAAGTCTATTTCTCTATTTTTTAGTTAGAATGAATATAGTGGGATGTAGTAGGATACTGACTGAAACAAAGAGTTTAATTTTAAGGTATCTTAAGCATTTTCCTTTGTATTTATAACACATTATCTGCCCAGTAGCATCTAACCAGCATTCAGTATACTGAATATCAGATAAGAGATTAAATAATTCCTGCTGTTTGGAAGCAGTGCAAGGGTTCATTTTTTAATTATTTTATTTTTTTATTTAATATTGGCAGTCATTTGACTTACTGTAATGTTTGCATGTGAAAAGTTGAAAGTTCTTCAGATACCATACTCAGCTAAGCCTGCCAGCACCCCTGATGGGTAGGTTAGATATGTATCTGTATATGTGTATGTAAATTACCCCTTACTACAGAAGTACTTTATGGTCTTCCATACAATAGTTATGGCACATTTGCATGCAAAATTTCTGCATAGGCAAGATTATTTAACCATACAAGCTAATATAAACTCTAATTTATCAATTTGTATGTCCTAGATAGACGAGTATGCTGTTTGGATGCTAATCTATTTTTCCAGAATAATGACATCACATAACCTGTATTTTCAGATTACTGTTATGTTAATATTACCACAACTGACACAAACTAAACTTTTTTGTATTTGAAATATGGATCTTACCAAGCCTTGTCTTCTGGTATTCTGTCATCAACATATAATCTGTAAATGAAGCTGTTGTTGTCTAGCTTGATTCTTTTGATGTTCTACTGGTTTTGTCAATTCGGTTTGAAAACACTTTGACACAATATGTCTCATTATAAATAGGGAACATATATATTAACCAGTCATTTTTGGGCTAAGTTAAAGTAATTTTTTGAAGCATCCTATAAACTTGCTGAAAGTCTTGCTGTCACTTAATATAAACCTGATTTGTATCTTCATGGAAAATAAAGTCACAATAGCAGAAACTAAACTGAAGCTTCTTCTACTCATAAAACACCAGTTGAGTGTTCATGCAGTTTTTCTACAGTCTTTTCACTCTTAACTGCACTCAACACTTAAAAAGAGTTGCCTTTTCTTTGGGAAGAGTTAATCCATACTGCAATTTCATGCAGCAAAAACTACCCTGCACCACTACCGACTAGGTATAATTTAATAATTAAGAAAAAAACTTCAATCCCAATTAAGGTATTATTACTTTAGGTACGGCTGATTATATATTTGTTATTTGTAAGTAATTTCATCTATAAAGTATTTGTTTAATTTATAGAGTATTTTGTTAGTGGGTAAGTGGGTGCTTATATTGTTTCTAAACATTGTGGCCTGAGTTTAGTGGGTGTCCTCTTTATTCACAGAGGAATGGCTCCTATTGAAAAAAGAAATCATAGTGTTATATAAAATGGTAAATTAGCAGGTTTACTTGAAATCCATGCATTTGGCATTTATAGACAGCCAAAGAATTGACCACGTCTGTAAGTGAAGATTGACTATTTTGTTTGATATTTTCAATGCACTATTTGTGGACAGGGAGAAGATTAGAGAGAGGGAGAGAGAACTACATAAATATATTGAAAGCTGGCAGAAAATTAAGAAGGTTGGCCAACAATTATAATTTACATCTTATTGTACTTTCATCTCACTGAAATGGAATTAGTTCAGTTTCAGGGACACTATACTAAATGGCAACTTTTGTTTTAATATTAATTCAGTATTGCCTGCTGAAACCTAAGCTGAGTACATGCTGCTAGATATTTTTTGTGACTCACTTAACTCTTTGATCATAGCAGAATGATTTAAGATAATTGTTATTTTAACCATTACAAAATACAAGAATATTTCCAGTAAAAGCTACTTGTCAGTAGATCTTAATAAACAGAATAATTTTCCCTCTGTGACTCACTCCATGGAATTAGTGAAATGGAGGGCACGAAATAAAAGGCTTCAAAGGAGTGGATAATATCAAGAACAGCATCTGAAAGAGGAATGAATAATTTTTCTTAAGAAACTATTTTTAAGTGTCTGATCCATTTATACTCTGAAGAATGTAAAAATATTAAGAAAAAGGACACTTATTTATCTAATTTTACAACTAGCTAAATTGAAATTCCTAGATTACCTTGAGAATTTATTACTCCTTTTGAAAATGTGTAGTAAAAAAATGGTATGAACATTTGTATTTTGCTTTATTTAGGCAGTAACTCTTCTGCTATTGTGAATTGAATAAAACAATTCCCTGAAGATTAAAGATACTCAGCCTCTGGAAAGCTATAGTGAAATTAAGTAAACCCAAGTCTCAAATTAATTTATGTGATGGAATCTGTTTCTTTTAGTTCTATTTGGCTTAGTTAATATCTCAAAAAGATGATCTCTAGTCTACTTATGTCACAAATTTTAATTTTGCTGAATGGCTTACTAAGTAACATTGCAAAAAATGTGGAAGATTTAATTTTTTTTCTCAAGCATCATGGTTTCATGTTTTAAATTGTCTGATGCAATCAGTTTAGTTTGCATTATTCATATTGTCTCCTTTTAATTGGTTTACTTTGGTATGGCAGATGGTTGCTTGTTCCCTTCATGAAAACAGTTGATTCTTAAAGAGGTGAAAAGAGATGACTTTAACTCTTTCCATCTGCAATGAAATCTAGCTCCTTATGTAATGACCAAATTCACTGACCAAATTCTTAGCGTTTGTAACTACCAAAGGTTTGATCTGAGTATGGATACTTTTTTGACCTCAGTAGCTGAGATTTAAATTGTATGGATTGTTCTATGGATGGTTACATAAATGTAACTCTTAAAGAATATTTGTGTGGCCTTCACAAGTTGTTTGTCTCGGCACAACAGTTATATGCTGAAATTCTAAGATCAGCTCTATGTTTATTTGAATAAAAACGTGATATTTAGAACAGTTTAAAGAAAAAAAAGGGATTCCATATTGAATCATAGCACTTTATATTCCATTCTTTTCACGTGTCCTATTCACATTATTAATGGATTTTTATTTACAAATTTATTTGAACAGATTTTATAGGTCAAGTTCTTAAACCATCAGTTTTTTAAGATCTTTTTTTTTTTTTCTGATGATGTCGGTATACCTTCTGTTACCCACAAACAAGGAAAAAATTCAGTTTAACTTCCTTTAAACTGGAAAAATACAGCTGATTTTTTATGTATCTTGGAGATTCAGATCAGGTCAAGCCCTTCAAGGTGAAATAGCCTTTCTGGTAATAGTGGAAGCATCATGCTTAGAGGCTTATCGACCTCAGTGATATATGCACATGGATACTAGGGAAAAGATGTTTCAAAAGTTGGTTTTGTTTGCCTTTGCATCTGTGACAGTCCACACCTCTACAGTATCCAACTATATTCTCTATAGGCAAATGATGCCTCTAGGGGACAAGGAATTCCCTCAGGAAAGTGAGTGGGTTTTAGTTATCAAATGATTTATTGCAGTGTGGTTTTCATTTAGTTTGCAGATAAAAACTTGAGATATATTTTAAAAAGCAGGTTAACTGTGTTTTTGACTGCTATTTAAAAAAGATTCAGTTTGATGGACCTGGACTTCAGTTGCTATTTTTTATTTTTACTGAATGTTGACCAGTAAAAAATTATTTTGATACATAAGATCAAAGAATCAAAGAATAGTTTGCATTAGAAGAGCTTTATGGATTCATCTAGATCCAGCCTTCTTACCATGAGCAGGAACTTTCACCAGGTTACTCAGAGCTCATCCAATTTTGTCTTGGACTCCTCTAGGGAGGGAGAGTCCACAATTTCTGGACAACCTGTGCCAGTGCCTCACCACAGTAAGAAATTTCTGCCTAATATCTGACCTAAACATCTTCCTTTTCAGTTTAAAGTCATTCATCCTTGTCTATGTCCCTGTAAAAAGTCACTCTCTGGCTTTCCTTTAGGTCCCCTTCTGTACTGGAAAGTGGTATAAGATCTCCCTGGAGCCTTCTTTTCTCCAGGGTGGACATCCCCAACTCTCTCAGCCTTTCATCTTGGGAGAGGTGTTCTGTCCATGTAATAATTTTTGTGGCCCTCCTCTAGGTCCATGTCCTTCTGATGCTCAGAACCCCAAAATTGAATGCAGCACTGCAGGTGGCGTCTCACCAGAGCAGAGCAGAGCAGAGCAGAGCAGAGCAGAGCAGAGCAGAGGGGCAGAGGGGCAGAGGGGCAGAATCCCCTCCCTGGCCCTGCTGCCCACACTGCTCTGGATGCAGCCCAGGACATGTGTGGCTCTCTGGGCTGTGAATCAGATGGCTGAGTCACATTGAGCTTTTTGTTCACAAATACCCCAAAGCCTCTTTTCCCAAAGCTGCTCTCAATCCATTCTACAGGTCTAAGATATTGTGCATCTTAGGCCATTTTTGAAGTTTTGTTTTCAAGGTCTATGAATTTAAGAATGTCATCTTCCACTGTTACTTCTTTGGATCATTTGTTTAACAAAGTGTAATAGTCGAAAAAGGAGTGAGGCATGTTATCCATATGCACTCTTAGAATTTCAGACAGAGGAACAAGTATCTTGTCACATTCAGCATCTAGATGTATTCGGAAATGTATGGAAATCAATAAACTAAACTAAAATGTGCATATTCAGGAAAAAAAAAAGCAATTTTAATAGGTTGTATTTAGCGAAATAACAACCTACAAATCATACCATCCTCCACTAGCAGGTTTATTTACTAAAATAGTATCAGTTTTAGAAGTAAATATATCGAGCTTTGTATTTGGTTGCATCCATTCATCAACTTTTTTATATCTAGGCATCTAAATAATAACTTAGTTTTCCAAGTTGAGATTCTTTATTTAATTCTTCAACTCAGATAGAGGTATTTTTTTCAATGCTTTTCAACTTATGGGGGATCCAAAAGTTCCCAGGAACTATCTTGAAATCTGTCACTCATGTTTTTTTCCCTGCCCAGTATAAAGTATCTTTTCATGCGATAGACCTCATGGCATAACTGTCCTAACAAACATGGCTTCTAACTGCTATTTGGTTTCTGTGTTTTGCCTTTCCTTAATATTTTGATTTGTAAACAGTGGGTCTGAATTTTACAGACATTCCAAATTAGCCACACAATTTCATTTGCGATATTTGGCTTCTGTGTGTATTCTAGTATATGACAATTTTTTTCATCTGGCATCCATCATCTTTCTAGTTTTTAAAAGTTTTATTGTCTTCTTTTTTTCAAATAAGCAACACGCAAGGTGAAATAAAAGTTATCATTTTCTCCACAAGCTAATTGAGTTTTGAGATATGAATAAATTAACATCTGGGAGAAAAGTGGGACATAAATTCCTTGAATGTTAGGATGGTATTGTAGAGAAAAGCATATTTTCATGTACAGGCTGAGACATACCCAGCCCTACACTGACTTATTTTTTGACGTAACTTCAGCCCTTCCACATTTCTTACCAGTCGTCTTGAATGCTGAGAGAGTGTAGTTTTTTTTGTCTTTAACACAAATATCTTGGAGATTTGGAGAAGGTGACAAATCAACTTCTTTCTTTCACCTTGGACTTTTCACCTTAAACGTCTTGGGAATACTCTTCAGGGTAAAAGTAAAGCAGACACTGTGCAGTTCCCCCACAGAATTTTCCATATTTTTGAATAACTGGCATAGAGAGTGGTCTTTCTCATGGAATATCTGTGGCAGTGTAACCTGTCCTGTGAAGGTATAATCCTAGAAATTTCCCAGACAGGGAAAGTACTGCTGTGTTTTTGGTTTTGTATTCCCTTTTCTAATTCAACAGTATTTTGAATATCCAGCCCATGAATACTGAAATTACCCTTTCTGAAATTAGACAGATTTCTACTGAGGGTTCTAGTTTCGACTATTGAACACCATATTTGGATAAAAATAGAATTAACGTGCAATGTTTGCTATATGTGTAATAAGTATTTTCAAATTTTAAATGCTCTTATGCTTAATCATTGAATCACACATTGGTGAGCTATATACTATACATATGTTTTAGTAAGAGTGGAATCTCTATACACTGTATAATCCTCAAAGCCTAATCATATTTCTTTCTGTAGGATTTCATTTTGCAAGGAGATGTGGCTTGTGGTGAAGTAACTGCTGCTGGGAATGCCACAGTCACAAAAAGGTATGCATGCTGAGCTGCAGCTGAGCTAATATCTGCCTATTTATGGCAACCAAGCAGGAATCAGAGATTAAGTCATAATAAGGTAGGGATTGTACCAGATAGAGGCTCACTTGTTTGTTCCATGAAATGGAAGAAGGATTTTAGAGAAGATGATTTAGAGCATTGCTTATCCCCTGCAAAGTGACTATGAATAAAAGTTTTAAGAAGTTTTTTGCATAATGAACATTTTTGAACCATGGCTGCATGCAATCCTACTAGAAGATCAGATGTTCAGGTCATTGTTTCATTTTTTATACAATATATTAAATAAAATAAATTCAGAGAGGCACAATGAAAGTACTTCCTGGATCAGAATACGGTATAATGCATCAGAATCTGCCCTTAGAACTTGTATATAGAATAGATCTGATCACACAGATAGTGGCATCTGTATTAGAATAAAAATATAGTTAAATCACTGATGAACACAAACAAACCTGCAAATTTTCAGTCTTTCTCTTTGCAACTTTCATTGAAATGTTTCACTTTTGCCATCCCCCTGATACTTAAAAAAAACCCAAGGACCCCAAAAGGCGTATCTCCTTATCTAAAACTTTTAATAAATATTTTTTTACTTGGAAAACATAAAATACACAAGCATGCTTGTGACTGTGAGCTTGAGTTCACTTCTTTCCTGAAATGCCATTTACTTTCCATATATTCACAGGTATTTTACTGGATTTTAATCAGTAGAATAGACACAGAATGCTAAGCAGGAAGAAATGCTTTGAAGCTCTTTTTTTTATATATATATATATATATACATATGTACAAGTATTTATATATGGGGATTTTCTTTCCTGGTTTCTTAAAGAAGTGAAACCTACATGATCATATATATCTGTTTCCTCCCTTTTATAGCTTTGGAACCTGTCCTCTGATTTCAACCAAACCATAGATAATATAATTTTAAAACTTATAATCTTTTATAAAACAGTCTTGGTTAGAAACCACCTTCAGTTTGTACTATCCATATGGAAATGGCAGAGGCCAGGCAGAGAGACCTTGTAGAACTATTTGTCTGCTTAGTGCTTCCCACCTCTTCTACCCTCAAACTGAGCTTGTGCTGATGTGTCACTGGTGAGGGAGATGTCTCAGCTTCATGCAGCAACTTACTCTTGCAATTCAGGGGCACTGTGACAATGATGCCAGTGAAGATGTCAGTCTGCTATTACACATGGGTGAGAAATAGGAGAGTCTAGGCATTATCCATGTAGACCTGTTCAGGACATAAACACAGACAGAATGGAGTCTGAAATGATGATTAATCTATATCTCTGATAGCCACAGATGTTAATCTCTTAACATCAGCCTGAATACTTTCAAGAATCCCTTGTGCAGATCTTAAGTGCTTTAGCTGCCTCCACAGAATGGCAGGCTAGTCCAGTTGTGTTATCCTTCCACATTATCAATAATGCAGGTAAGAGACAAGATTGGGAAAGTACCAGAATCTCTCAAAGGAACAATGATGTAATATTTTCCTTATCAAAAATGTGGTCAGTATTTCTACTGTCAATTACAGAAAACACAGGATGAGATCATTAGAAGCATTTCTAAATTTCATAAAAACCAACTCTTATTTTCTAGCTATTCACCAGCGCTTGAAGTGCTCTAAAACTGCTGAGTACTCAAGATGCCTCAGTTTTAGGTTTCAAGAATGTAAGTTTAGGACATTGATACATTTGGAATGAGATTTGTCTTAGCAGCAGTGAGTGCTACAGGCTTTAAGATGTATCATATTTCTGATATCAAAAGAGGTTTTGGCACCCTAGGTAACTTTTGCACTCTCATTAATGTTTGTTAGGGGATGCTTTGAAAAAGCACAAATATGCTTGCATGTGTTAAAAAAGGAAGTGTTCTGAGTCTCTTGGGGGATCACATAGTATCAAAGAATGGTTTGGGTTGGAGGGGACCTTTAAAGGTCATCTAGTCCAACCCCCTCCACAATAAGCAGGGATATCTTCAACTAGATCAGGTTACTCAGAGCCCATTTCCAGCGTGACATTAAATGTTTCCAGGAAAAGGACATCTACCACCTCTCTAGGCAACTTGTTCCAATATTTCACTACCCTCATTATAAAAAATTTCTCCCTTAGTTCTAGACTGATTCTACCTCCTTTCAGCTTTAGAACCATTACTGCTTGTCCTATAACTATGTTAAAAGGTCATCTTTCTTATAAGCTCCTTCTCAGTACTGAAAAGCCACCATAAGGTCACCTTGGAGACTTCTCCATGATGAACAACCCCAGTTTTTTAGCCTTTATTTGCAGTTAAGCTGTTCTACCCCTCTGATCATCTTCATGGCCCTGCTCTGAACTCACTCCAACAGGTCCAATACTCCTGTGCTGAGTATTCCAGACCTGGACACTCTACTTCAGGTGGAGTCTCACCAGAACAGAGCAGAGCAGAGGGGCAGAATCCCCTCCCTGGTCCTGCTGCCCACCCTGCTCTGGATGCAGCCCGGGACATGTGTGGCTCTCTGGGCTAGGAGTGCCCATGGCTGGGTCGTGTCCAGCCTTTTATCCACCATCACCCTCAAGTCCTTCTGGGCAGGGCTGCTCTCAATCTCTTTATCCACCAGCCTGTGTTGTTGTTTATTGTTGCCCCAACCCAGATTCAGCACTTTGTACCTGGCCTTTTTTAACCTCATAAAATTCACATGAATTCACTTCTTGAGCTTGTCCGGGTCGCTCTGTCTGGTAGTCAGTCCTTCATGGTCCACACATCTTGGAGTCATCTGCAAACTTACTTAATCCTACTATGAAATTGATGAAGATAATAATCAGTCCTGGTCCTGGTATTTGTCCCTGTATGGCACACCACTCATCACTGATCTCCATCCAGACATTGAGCTGGTTACCACTACTCTCTGGATGCAACCAGCCAGCCGATTTCTCATCCATCCAATGTATCTCTCTCCAGCTTGGAGAGGAGGATATGGTGGGGTACCATGTCAAAGACTTTACCGAAGTCCAGGACATTCATAGCCCTTCCTTCATCATAAAGGGCCACTAGGTTGATCAGGCAGGTTGCCCTTGGTGAAGCCATGCTGACTCTGTTGAATCACCTCCAGGTCCTCCCAGAGCACAGTTTCTAGGAGGATTGCTTCATGATCTTCCCAGGAACAGAGGTGAAGCTAACAGGTCAGTAGTTCCTAGAGTCCTCTTTTCACCCGTTTTAAGAATGGATGCAACATTTTCCTTTTTCCAGTCACTAGGGACTTCACCTGACTGCCATGACATTTCAGTAGCTACAGTCAAGGATTTTCAAGTGAGACTTTCCATTACGAATCAAGACAGTTTCCTTTTCAGGAGAAAACAATATATGATATACTTTAATTATTTTTCTTTACATTAGAAGTCAGGATAGGGAAATAAAAACATGGTGTGCAAGTATGCTCAGTTATTGTTACTGCACATAGGTTTTCAACTATTGAACATGAGAATTCCAAACACACTGTGAAATTGAATGGTAAATATTGGATAATTTTTGTATTTTAAATACATACCTGCAATGATAGGAAATAGCAGAGTTCAAGAGAATTCTTATTAAAAAAAAAACCCAACATATTTTTAGAAAGTAACCTTTGATAAAGATGTACTTGAGATAGTAAAAGAAACATCTCACCTGTGGCTCCTCTACTGTTGCAGAGTTTTAATGGCAAGTTCAACCAACATGGCTAGGCAGATTTAGCTACAGACCATTGGATTTTCTAATATTCTCTGTTAGAGCTGTGTTGGCAAAATAGAAGAAATCAATAGGGTTTAATTGGCCACTGGAACAGACTTTCAATAGGATATTGGAGAAAGGCATGAAAATAATTGACTGTTGCATGTTAAAAATAGCCATGAAGAGGTTTGTACAATGTAGAGCCTGTGACAGCAGAGCAGCTAGAAAATCCATTCTGGTGAATGAATTAATTTAAGTACTTTTTGTTTTGATTCATTGGTTGGAGATTTTTTTGCATTTGCTTTATTTGTTTGTTTGCATTTTTTTACCTGCCATTTTTGAGGACTAAATTTTTGGAATAACAGATATTAGTAGAATTGGTTTAGGATGCAACTGCTTGTATAAGTAAGTGTAAGTGATATCTTGATATCTAAAATGTATAAACTTAATATTTAAGAATATTTTATATTATATTGATATGCATTTGGGTTCTTATTGTATTATTAATATATATATTTTAAATAATGCATGAATTATTTACCTTTTCAAAAATAAATTTCTACAGACTAGTGATTAGTTACTTCTTTTAAAGTTATGAAAACATGGAAAGAAATTTATGAAACTGTGAACAAAGTAGATTCTTGGAATAATATTAGATCCATGAAGGAAGTTCAAAAAGTCATTTAAACCTTTGAAAATGGGATTTGCAACTGTAGAAAACTTTTTCACCAAGGCATTCTTTGAAAACCATTCTTTGGCTTCTATTAATACCAAGAGCACTTCTGGCTTAAATTGCATTAGTAATTTCAATGTGTAAAAAGGTAGTTCATTGGAAAAGATAGTTATGTGCTGGAGCAGTGTGCCAAACTCACATGAGAGTTTATGTTTCTGATGGTATCCTCATCCACCAAAAATAACAGCAAGAATGTGGAGAGTTTGTTTTCTCACATTGCACAGACTTGTAGAATGCCCTGAATACTAGGCCACATAGTAATCTTATGGGTCTTTATTGCAGATCTTTTTTGTTGGGACATTAATTTTACATAGTATGCTCCCATAGTGGTTCTGTATCAAGGTGAATAGGGCAATCAGCAAACAGCAGAAGCAATTAAATGTAGATCCTGTTGTCTCATGGCAGAGCTGTTTAATAAATTATGATGCCTCTGGCAGTAGCTTCTTATCTCAATAGCTTTTTCATCTCAGTGAGAAAAACAGATTAAAAATAATTTATGAATAATCCAAATTGATTTTTAAGGGTTTTTTTATGAGATAACTAAATCAAAAATCTATTTACTTCAGCAGTATTATTTGCAAACTTCTTTTCCCTTTTTCTTGTTAGATTATTTTATAATCCTTTAATACTTAGGGCTCACACCTCATTTGGATCAAAAAAACTAACATGACTGAGCACAACTGCATTCTATAATTGAACATAACTTTGATGATAGCTTTCAGTTTCACTATGCTGTGTAAGTCAAGTATTTTCAACCTGATCTGATATATCTCTTTAAAATAGTCTCAAGATACTAATATATTAAATAAAAAGTACAGTAAATGGTGTACTTATTATCCATGCATCACAAATATAATAATTCTATTACTTCTGCTGAAGATTTTCTGTCTGTACTATATGCTCAGACAAAATTCATACTTTTCTGTAATTTCTGAATTCAAATGTTTTCTAATAAACTAAGTAACCTAAAGTAGTATATAAGAGGTTTTTTTATTAACATGCTAAACTATATCTTTTACTGACAGCCTGATTTTCTCTTGTATTATTCATGAATTATTTGGGTGAAATTTTATATCACTTTAGTTCCTTTGTGCATATTCCATTGTAACATAACATCTGAAATAAAGTGACAAGCATACTATGTTTTTTCTATCTCATTCAATCATAGAAATTGTTTCTATTTTGATTTAGCTTGAGTATTTGGCAATATGTTACATTGGTTTTACTTTTCCTCACTAGACAGAAAGGATGGATGTTTTAAAAGATTAATTTTATAAGGTGTTTGTTTCAACAGCTTTCAGATAGCATTTCAAGAATGTAATTTGAATCATATTTAAAAGTGCATTCTTTTTTATTTCTTCAATAATACTTTTGGTGCTTATTTGCATTACATATCACACTTTACTATTATTTGCAGTAGTTTTGTAATTATATTTTCAGTTACTTTTAGTTCCTATAAAATACTTCCTCTTTTCTTCATAAGACAACATTAGTACCTCTGATATGTGTTTTGTATGTAGTTCTTGCTGCACATCTTGCTGCAAGCATTTTAGAACACTGATACCAATAACATGCAGGATGGAAAGCATGACTGCTGCTGGAACCTAATAAAGCATTTTCTCTTGTTAATTTTTAAGGGTAGTAGATTATTGAGAAAATGTTTTCTGAAAAATGGTAAACTAGCAAACATCTCACCTTATTTTCTTGTGGTTCCCCCCGCCACCCCCAGTCACGATGAAATATCTTCAGCAGAAGTTTCAGAATACTCATTGCATGATTTTTTTCTCACATACCCTACCTTTGTGTATAGACTGTGACTATAAAATATCATCAAGTTTCTAGTGAATTGTATTCTCATTGGTGAGCTTTTAGTATCCAGTAGGGCTTTGTAGCTCTGTATGTGATTAATAGGTCAGTTCTGAGTTCTCAGAGTACTATTTCAGTGCCTCATAATCCAGCTCTGCTGTAGCTAATTTCATTGAGACGTCAGCAGCTATTATTCTCACCGATGTTACTGGTATCACTCTTAAGGACCCATGTGACTGCTCTTCTCCTTTTTCTCTAGTCCTAATGATATCTTTCACTTTGCAACACATCAGACACCTGTTTTAATGTAATTGGACTTCACTTCTACTGTGTCATCATTAAGCCCTTTTATTTTCACATTTATATCTTACTAAAAAAAAGACCGTGTGCCTATTTCTGGACTAAGTTTTTGGTAAAAAAAGGCCCTCTGTTCCCATCACAGTCAGGAAAGAACAAACAAAAACTCAAGCCAAAGTAATGTAATATTATGGAACATATTAATTACAGAATAATCTTATTGATCTGCTAACAGAATAAAATGTTCATTGCTACAATGAATGTAAGGATAAGTAAAATCTTCCATAGTAAATGGTCTTTTGCTTTCCAGTAGTCATGAATCTATTCTGACTGAATATTAAATAGAAGTCTAACTTGAAGTGGCTAAAAGATAATGGGTACAGTGGAAACCCAAAACCTCAGATTTAGGGGAAAGTTTGACTAGTTTATGAAAAGAATTAGGTGAGATAGTGATGCTCTGGATATTCTTTAAAAGTAGAAAATGTGGGTAATTTGAAAACTGTGCCTGTGTTAAATAATTTGCAGAAGCATTACAAAATAGTTGCTGTATCTGATAGATTTCTGTTCAGAAAAATGTTTTCAAAAGGCATATGAGAATTGCCATGATTGTAGGAGCAAACAACCATGCATACCTGATTTTATTTTTACTTTTTATTCTGTAATTTTTAAAATATTTTAAAATGCTCTTTCCATTATAATGGAAATGGCAGCAATGGAAACTTGTGTCATGGTTCTCAAATGACCTGCCTAAGTACCTTTGAAAATTGTAAAGTAATTACTAAACTGAATTTTTTAAGACTTGATTCTTCACAAGCAACTTCACATTGATATTTTTTCAGTAAGTTTTGTTTTATAATTATAAAATTATTAAACATCAGGTAGGATTATTTTTCCTCTTTTCCTTCTCCCTTATTTTTCTCTTTTTCTCTAGCAATTGTTTACAGGGTTTAAATAAATTTTATTTTTTAAAAATTCTGTCTCTTTAAATTGGTATGTGTTGCTACTGAAGGAGCCATTAATTTCTTATCCTCAGCCTGAGATACCATGGTCATGGTTTTGCACTTACACTAAGCACAGAACAACATACTGAGACAGGGCGAGGAAAATGAAAAGAATGGTTTCAGTTTTTAAGTTAGTACCCTCCTTTTACTTTGGTGTGTGAGGTGGGGTTCTCCCACTTTTCCCTTTCACTGGAATTTCTTTTGTATCTGTATCCTGATCTAATGACATCAACATGCTTGAATGGAAAATCTTGGTTAAAAAGTGGGTATTTAATATAATCCAGATCCCTGTCCCACAGAATGCAATATCTTTGGTTAATTAAAAATTCGGGGATTTTTTTTTCATTAAACTAAAATTTTTAAAAAATCACTTGCTGGCACAAGAAATTGATTTTTGAAACCAGTGAAATAATTCTAATTTTAGAATATATAGACATGAGTCAAAGAGAGCTGAGCTTGCTAAATATTTGTAAAAGTCAAAGCATTATTGTGTATGTTTTCAGCTCCATGTTGTGAATTTGAAAACTGTGTCTGGATAGCTTTTCATTTAATATGATACTCCAGAATTATTTTATTTTTAGCTATTACCAAAATTAGTTCATTGTTTGTATACTTTTCAATGTCAAACCAAATTCCTGAAGATAAACATTTTGCCTTTTAGGAATAAGAAACAAAAGATGTTGTGTCAAACAGCATTTTATTGTCTTAAACAGGACACTGAGTCCCATTAGGGCTTCTGCCTGGAAGTGGCCTCCTCCCTTTATACGAGAAATAGCATATTGACTGAGCTGCTGTATTCTCAGAGATTCCCTAAAGCCCTTAGCTGTTATGCTGTGGCAAGGAAAAAGCCAAATTGCCCCACAGACCAGTACTCAACTCAATGAACTGTGTGGTGGAAGACCTGAGGCTCTCCCTTGTCAGAGCTGCAGTGTGCTTATTACTCATGATAATGTCCTCTGCAAAAGGATGGCAGCTCTTGGAGGTCAAACTCTTTTCTGGTTTTTAGCATTCTGAATAGTTTTGAAACTATGCTTTCACAAGATATTAACTGGCCTGAAATTACATGTTGGTAATAATATCCATCAAAAGTGTAGAGATGGAATCTGTAACAGCCTATGATACCACTCTGAAATTACTGGCTTTTTCTCTGTGAATCAGTGTTTCAGCAGGGCTCTTAAAGTACATTATTTTCTTCTTCTCAGAGCTGATTATTAATCTAATAGATTTAATATTAATATTAATATTTTTTGTTGAGTTTGCCCTGTGCATGAGTCATAAGAATTAAATATTTAAATATATATGTATATATATATTTATACAAATTACAGTCACCTCTCTTTTCATACACTAATTTTCTTGAAAAAAATTTATATCTGTTATAGAGTTGCATATAAAGTGTTGTCAAGTATAATTAGTGTATGAAAACAAAGGCGACTGTCTAATTTATATAATTCTGCCTAATATCACTCTGTGGCTTAAGTGTTTTGGAAGATCCTTTTCACAAGCCTTATAGTCTTATGCCAATTAAAATATTTGAGTTTTCACTAAATCCTATCTATTATTTTAAAAGTTTTATTTTTACATTTCACCCAGACTTCTTTTTTGAAAATTTTTTTTTTAAGATGGGAGTCAGTAGACACGAGGCCTTGGTATCCTCCAAATTTATATTTTAATTTAAGGGACATATTATTAGCCAATAAACCCAGGTTTCTTATCGATCAGAATGTAGTTTGAGAGAGTAATTAAATGGAAATCCATAGATTATCATGATGGTGGTCATTCTAAATGGTTAACCGTGCATTATGTGGCACTCTTGAGAGACAAAGATATTTTGCTTAATTTTGAACACCTTTTATTCTCTCTTTGAAATTAGCAACAGTTAAATGAAAAGTTGCATACAAAGAAACGAAATTGAAATACCTCATTTTTCTGTGCACTTGTAGGAAGGCTGAAATTGTTTTGGGAATAAAGGTAGGATTTACTGGCTGGAATTTTTCTTCTTGAGAAAATGGTATAGCTCTTAAGGTGACAGGAATGCTTCTGCCTCCAGCTCAACCCGAAGAGGTGATATATGATTTCGTTAAACTAAGAAGGAAGGACTAATGATGCTTTGATTTTTTTATTGAATTTGCTGTGGTCAAACATGGATTTCTTGAAATTTTCAGAAAGTAGAAAAGCTTTTAGAGAAAACAAGTTGTATGCCTAATTTGTCACTTTAAGGTCTTCCTGCATAGTGCTTTATATATAATGGAAACACAGTCTTTCTCAACCAAATTTTTATAACTATCATTAAGAGATTAGACTCGTTGGTGTTCAGACTAGTTCTTTCCACTGTGAAGTACGTTTCTGCATCTTGGTTTTCTTCAACAGATACAGGCTATGTTTGATAGCAATAAAAACGCATTGATGTAAAATTTGAGGGAAATGAGAAGGCCTATAAATCTCAAGGGTATCAATATATTTGCAACACACTAAAGGGCACAATTTCATCTGCTGCGATTTTCTCTCACTTATTATTTATTGTCCCACTAAATTAGACCATAATGACTACAAAGTGTAATTGTTGAAATCATGACAGAATATTTGAAATTTTCATTTTTACATGCTCCCTTAAGCATCCTGTTTTTCAGTCATAAGGACACTGAGGCCATATCTGGTTTTAAGTTTTTTTTACGTTTAGAATCACAGAATCTTTGTTTTAGTTCCTTCCTTTGGAGAAAATAGTGAAATGTCTGTAAGGGTAATCTAGTATCTTAATTTTAATGATTTTTTTATAGGAGGTATTACTACCACTATATGCAATGTGGCATTTGCGGATATGAAGTGCTGGGCTTTATAGGGTGCTTTACAGAAGGAGTATGTGTCAGAGGTTAATAGAGCTCTTTCAAATACTGAAAAAACACAGCTTTGTTCAATTCTGTCTTTATCTTAGCCGATTGCATGATATGTTTGACACCAATTCTTGAATATCATGCTGTTGTACCAGTCACATTAGATTTAGATTTGGGAAGGACCACAAAAGGTTCTAGGCTATCAAACTGTCTTCTGTGACAGTTCATGTGAGAAGATTATAGATAAATGTGAATTTTGAGTATTTCTTGAATCTCCCTTGATAACACAGTGATTTTCTCTGACTGTCAGGGTTGGAGCTAGTAAGATGCAAGACAGTTTCTAACCTAAATGACAAAGGTATATTTTAGTTTCTATTTAAACTACAGGATTATCACTTTCCACCCCACCTTCCCCAATAAACCTCCCCCCACCCCAGTCTTGAAAATTATAGAATGCATACCTTTTTCTGTAGGGGTTAGAAGTTGCTTTTGTGTATGTGTGGGGCTGGGATGAGGGGGGTGGGGAGGAAGCAGGATGAAAAGGTGGCAAGTAACATGCAACATCCTTTTCCCAGAAGTTGGAAAGTAATGCTGGAAAATAATTTTCTCTTGTCTTAAGAAGTCTGGAATTTAGATCTGCAATTCTAATGTTCTTCTCTCACTTTTGTGTAACAGTGGCCCAGTTATATAGTGACCCAGTTGTATAATGAACACTAATTTAGAAAGAAATCAGGACCATAATATTTTAAATATATTTTTATGTTTTCATGGGTAGCTTATTACTAAAAATGTTTATTGTGTGAGAGAATTGAAGGTTTATTTTTTTATTTCCTTATTTTATTTCTATATTTTCTAGGATATTTCATTTTAATGGTAAATGTTTTTGATTTAATATTGTACTTCCTATATAAATATTGAAGTTTATTTTGGAAAGGTAATTAGTTTAATTCCTTTCTGTTTATCAAATTTACAGGGGGATAAATGGAAGCACAGGAAGCCATTTCACCTGTAGTGTTTTTAAAAAATATGTTATTTGTTGTTATTGCATTTGAGTGTAAAGATTATAATTAAAATTAAGATTTTTGTTTTGATAGCTGACATTGTTAGAATTCACAGTAAGAAGTAACCTCTGCCTCGAAGAGTTTAATCCAGATTCAGGGACAGGGTTGGCGTAGAATTCAAAGATAGAGAGAAGTGCATAACAAGGGCAAAATATTTGTGGGGTTCTCAAAGTTAACTTCTGCTTTCTATTCTACTGCTTTCTGCTCTGTACTGTACTTCATACTACATCATCTTGTCAGATAAAACTGTTTTAGTTCAATCTTATTGTATATGGTCAGTTATATTGTGTAATGGTACTTTAGGAATGGATTTAATGGGCGAAATCCATGATATCTGTAGACCCATGATATCTGTAGACTGGTATTCTGGCTTTTAAACAGATGTTCATAGGAGAAAGTGCAATATGATACTTCCCACAACTGCTCTCCCAGCCTCCAATTATTTTCATCTCAAGTATTGCCTAAGCTTTTGTCCAGTGTCTTCTGGAAACTTTGTAAACCTTTTAATCTTCAACATCCTTTGTCAGGAAATCCCTCAAGTAACAACAACCTGTTGTATGGAGAACATCCTCCATTTTTACTTGGAATGTAATATATTTTCTTTTTGAACTGGTTACTCACCAAAATTTAGATTTGTGAAACCTAGTCAGGGAATATTAGGTACTGTTAGATATTATCAGTTTATTACTGAAGAAAATCTTGTTCATGGTCATGTTTTTAGAGAGGAAGTTGTTTTATCATATGTAAAAAAGAAACCACCTTTGAGGCTGATGGCAATTGTTTGTCAGCCTTTAACCTTGTTTTGCCCTCTTTTGAATAAGACCATTGCAAAAGCCTTAGAAAAACATCTCTTAAAATATTTTGGATGTCATGCATTTCCTTGCCTTCTATCTATCTGCGCTCAGATGGAAAGATACCTGATAGCAAGATGACTATTAGTGGTTTGGACTTTTTTTCTTACAGTTTTTATGTTCTTGCTGTAGAAATTTTATTTTTAGAATTTTTTTTTTCTGTCTTGTCATTTATGCTATAGAGAAAACATTTTTTGTTGGGTTTATTTCTATTGAGAGCCAGGGATAGGCAGGAATAGAAATATAAGGCCAGAAATTTTATACCCACTTGTAAAGACAATGTCATTATTAACAATTATCTATCCTTACTTCATGAGCCTCCATTTAGTGGGACAAAATGCTAGTTAGTCTGATTCAGAGTTGGAATATTTACATTTACAAAAGTATTTAGAAGTGTTTAAATACTTTTCCTCACAGTACCAAACCAATTGTGCCTTGCAAATCTCAAATGATCTTAATGATGAGGAAGGTGGAAATCACCAGTTAAAGTCTCATGAACTTGCTCTGCACGTGCAAATTGAGTAGTTGCAAAGAGGCTTTTTAATAGACTCCCTGTTTCCTCTCATTGAAGTTTACAGAATGTACTAAGGCATGATTTCACATGCAGCTGTTTAAATAAATTTAGCATCATATATGTCACTGTAGCAAAGAGAAAAACTGGTTTATGCACTTGCATGAAAACTAACCTAATCTTGTTAAAAACAAGAAGATTTGAAGGAAAAAAGTTAGGAAATGAAATTTTGGTAATTTTCACCTTATGGTGACTGGAAAGTTGGCATTCCTAAGAGTGTGAATTACTTGTTCCAAATGCACAAAAGCACAATGTAGCTTCCACAGTACACCTTATCCCTTCACTGCCTTGGCAGTTGCCCAATATTTCTTGTTCTATCAACACCCCAGCACTTCTTGTTCAAAATAAACAATTTAAAATCTGCACCAGATTTGAAAAGGCCTATTTCTTCTTGAACATTGTAGAAGCTATGTGCTTTACAAAGATTTAAATCTGTGCTGTAACAGCACTGACAAAGTATCATCAGGTCTGTTCTACAGATAGGGAGTTTGAATATGAAGTACTGCCCATTTGCAGTATTCAGAAACTAACTATCCCGCATTTCTGGTTCTTCAATAGTACAAAACATAATACATATACTGTTCAAGTCAACTTTTTTGCAGTTGGGAATGCTCTTTCTACTAATCTATCTTCAAAGCTCAGAGCTAAGCACTGCCAAAATTCAGGAAGGTGCCTGTGGAAATCAACTTTGAAGAATGTGGGTGTGACTGAGAGTAGGTGCCCCATTATAGCACAGGAGCTCAGAAATCTCATTTTACAAAACTACAATGTCAATAATGAGCAATTTTTTTCATTTATATGAAATATAAAAATTTCTGGCTATCTGAATAATTTTAGGTAAATCTATAAATAACTAGAAAGTAACATCTTAAAAGAAGTATCAGGGAATTCTAATGATCAAGAGTGTTATTTTTTTGTCAAAAGAACTTATTTTTAATTGTAAATGCAGATTAGTACTAGTTTCTGTCACTCTTGTATATGAATAATTTGCACAAGAAAGAGTATTTTATGCAGTTACTTTTTCCTAAATGGAATTAAATAATATCCACCAGTTTAATCCTTAAATACATCTTTGCCTCTTAAGAAAACTGTTTTTCTTTTCCAAGGATTTATTTTCCTGGACCATTACCTGATAAATAGCAACTTGTTTCAGTAATGCTTAATGACGCAGGACCCATCTGGCATTATATCAGGATGTGCAGCTGGCTATTAATTACTGAAAACTCCTCCACAGCTCAAATGAAACCATCCACCAAAGATCTGATTGAACAGATTCTTTTTTCTTCTTTCTTCTATAGCAATTGAAACAAAGGAGTAAATAATTCATACTTATTTACTAAGTTAGTCATGGATACTAAAGTTTCCAGCAACATCAATGTTGAATGCATCAATGATTTCTATTCTCCACTTGTCCTGATTTTTATTCTTGAAACAATGTAATAGTTTCTCTTTTGAATTCTCCTTCCATCTTTATGGGATGCAACATTTGTTTTGCTTTAAGGGTTTACAGTGTAACAATGCATACAGTTTTGCAAATGATTTTGTACCTTTATCCATGCCTGGAAGAAGTGAGGTGCTGCAGGTTGGTGTTGTCAGAGCCAGCCTGGATGCAGCATGAGCGTGCCTCGCCCATGGGTACTCAGTGGGGTGCAGCACTGAGTTTATTATGATAAACACATGATAATGGTCATGGCCACACATATCAGCACAGATAGAACCACTTGGCATTCAAGGAAAGCCCAAACAGCTCTGTTTTCATCTCATGGTCTCGTCCGGCTGATCAGGATGGAGGTCTGTTATTGGGGCATACATATGCTGGCATCCCCTCCAAAGGCTGGACTGAAGTCCCAGTAGTTATGTGTTCAGCAGCTGGTCCCTGGTTTCTTCATTTCTGTCAGCATGTGTGTGTGCAGATGGACACCCACACACACTTTGGATCTCTTCATGACCAGGCTCTGAGACCCATCCCAATCAAACCCTGGCAGGCTCTGTTGCCTTCCACTCAGACACTCACACAGCAGATCAGCTGTAACCTGGACCCTCTGGTAGCTGCTTTCTCCAGGTGCCTCACTTGCAGCACATGGCTCCCAGGCCACTCAGACTGCTCACTGGCTAGTTTGTCTTGATGATCACTGACAAATCCACAGGGACTTTGTCCAGCTGCTGGCACATCTATATGCTGTCTGGCCCCAGTTGCTTTGGCATAGAATGGATAGCCACTTTCCCAGGAACATAGTAAGGTGTGCAGTTTAGTAAGCAGACAGAACAAACTCTGGGGATTTGCCACAGGGCACAGCCAGACAAGGGAACCAACTGCCTGCTTTAACCCCTCTTCCCTCTATTTTACCCTGCTTGCTCCTCTGCAAACCACCTTATTTGTCTTTTCCCTCACTTTTTCTTCCTCCCCTGGACCTCCCAGGCTGCTTCATCCAAGCCCCAAGTGCTCTTCCCTGATACCCCGTAACTTGTCCCATGCTCCATGGAAGTAACCCTTCAGTCTGTAAGGTGCAGTGAGAAGCTTCTCCCATCAGGTCCCCAGGGAGGGGCCAGTGGGGACTCCTTTTCTGTGACTGGGCTATTGGAGTCTCACTTCTCCCATTGTGCCTCTGTGCTCCTCTGTGTCTGAGAATGTGTGTAGAAATTAATTACATTACCTGTATCGTTCTACTGTTACTCATTTTGAGCAATTTCTGCATTGTTTTACATACACTAAGTAATAAATCTTCTTTAAAAGCATATATAAAACCTACATGAAAGGAAGACAGTAAGAAAATATACTGAAAAAACAAATATATTTTGTAGGAAAGCACAGCAGAAGTAAATGGAGTATTGTGTCATAACTATAATGGGAGATTGCTAGTAAGAAAATGGCCCTACAAACTATTAAATGGAAAGAGATCTTAAAAAAAGTTCTTTGTGTTAAAATGTCACTAAATAGTATTAGTAAGCATTTTATGGAAATGTATTGGATGTTTTACAAGGTGTTGTGGCTGTGTTATTGGTTGTCTCATAAAAAAATGGGGTAAATGTCTTTCTGGCTTCGACAGCACCCCTGAACTGGCATTGACAGAGAGCTTGTCAAGGCAAATAGCCTCTGCAGTCCCACTCCAGACTTGTACATCTTGTAATAAATTTTTGTACACTTCTAGAGGTCAGACATCCAAGGAATGCTGGAGGCCAAATGTGGTCTGACTCCACCAATTATTTAGCTGTTTAAATGAGCTGTCCTGAATAAATAACTGAGCTTGGGCATTTGAAAAATGAGTGCATGGTAGCTGGAGCTGAAGACTTGGCAGAAGTACTTGTGCAGCAGGCTAGCACCACAGCCAGGTAATTGGTTCATACAGCAGTATTTTTCCTGGTCTCAGAGAGGAAGAAGGTCTCACTCTATCCATGTTACCAATCTGCCATGCCTTGATATTCTAATTTTTGGAAGAAAATGTACACTGTGAAAAGTCTATTGCTGATCCTAGCAAAATACTGATTTTGATATGTTACTTAACTAAAGTACATTTTTTATCAATCTGGTATAAGAGCAAAAATATTTGTTGCAAAAATTAAATTGGGTTCGGTTTCTGAGAGAAATTAGGAAGAGTGAGTTAGTACTAAACCATATGCTTCGTTTTTACTTAGTTTGTACAGACTGTGTTGCTGCTTTGTTTTCTGTTCCCTTTTCAGGCACTTTTTTTTTTTTTAGTGGTAAGAAGTTGAGCAGTGAAGGTGAAGAAAGAGGAAAGTCTCTAATTAATTTTGTAGTGTGTAGCAATGCCTTCAGTTTGTGTAAAGAAACTACAGGAACTCACTAATTTTAATCAACTGTATTTTAGCCTTGAGGGATCAAAAACTTAAAAAATATTTCCTAAGTTTTTATGTAATACTCCTAGATTTAAAACCCAAAAATCCTTGTCTTTGCTGTTGGGTTGATGCTTGAAGCTCTTCAGTAATGAAGATGAGGTTTGTATTCCAGAACAAAAAAACTGTAACATGTTCCAGCTGCTGAGTTGCACTGTGTGCCCTAGAATGATGAAATTGCTTCCCTGGCCACTGCCTGGGAGGAGCTGGTAGTAGAAAATTTGCTGTTTAAAAGAGTCACTGTTCACACGCAGAGCCGTCCTCAACATTCCACTGTCATATGAGGGGCTGCAGCCTTCCAAGCTCTCTGTGTAGAAGAGGAGAGAACATGCTGTCTGTTCAAGCAGACTGTGCTTCCCTAGCAGCTTGTTCCTTTCTTGCCAGCCTGGGGAACTCCCTTGCCTCTTTGGATCCCCACTTATTTGTGGTGGCCTACTGCAGAGGGCAGCTACAGACATGAAATGGGCTCAGCACTGCATTGCATTTTCCAGTTTCCCTAGAGATGCTGGGAACAGGCTGTGTAACTAAAAGTTGAGATTCTTGCAGTTATTTTCTTAGCTAATGTTTTAGAAAGAAATTCAAGGTCTTGTCAGACTGTTTAGTGATAGGATGAACAATGAAATTCCTACCAACTTTGCAGAAATACTGCAGCTTTGTAGGAAAATGTGCTGATTAGTACTACTCTCTCTTTGTACGAAGCTTGAAGGTAACAACAAAAATGCATATTTACACATCTATGTCTGGTTGTTAGAAAACTGAACTACTGTTTATAAGGTACTTTCTGTTGAAATTCTTGTAATTGTCTAACCACCATTCTTAAATGAAAACTACTTTTTAAATTGGGAAGGGATAATTTTAAAAGTAAATTATATCTGAAAACTCAGCACAAAGAAAGGGTTAGGTATTCAACAGTGAATGAAAGAGCTGCTAAGTAATGTGATGTAGAAGACGAGCTTGGTGAGTAGAAATAAAAAGACTGAATGGGAACACACTAATCTTTATTAAGGGAATCACTTCAATATATCATATAAATTTTATGGAGAAAATGGCTTTCCCTCCCCCCCCAAAACATAATTCAGAAACAACACTAAAGGTCATAAATCTTGTAAATTATAAAGTACATTGCATTAGTTTTGAAATTCTCTTTCTAAGACAAGAAAGAAATGGAAGTAAAAGTGCCTTCTTTGTCAAGAATAACAGGAAAAGTATGCTTATGGAGAAAATCCTAAAATTCAGGTATTGGAAGAGAAACAAGAAGTCCTTCAGGTTATAACAACAATTAATAATGAAGTTTGCTTTAATAAAATGCTGTTTAAAATAAGTCAAGTAATGGTGTTTTTTCATTAGTTAAAGAAGAAAATCCCTGAGAACAATAATTTCTGACTTTAAAATAATCTAAGTAGATGACTTGTTTTGCATGGAAGTCACCTTTACACTGGAACAGAGAATAGCTGACGTGGAGGCAATTATCTAATAACCCAAGAATGTGAGGTTTTGAAAGACAGCTGCAAAATATGGTAGAAATCATCTACAGACTGTTGTTTGAAAGGGCCCCTTTTAGATTCTTATAGACTTTGTGTAAAAATGTTTGTTTCTTACTTGGGAACAGCTGACATTTCAAGTGAATCCTGAAGAGAAATTTGAACTATGTTGATAGAATAGAGGTTTTTTTAATAGAGTTTGTGAGCTGTACACCCCTGAAGTTCAGTTCTGCTGTTCTCTGTCTTATGCTTTGTGTCAGAAGCTTGAACATCCTTATGCTTTCAAACACATGTATGGTGGACCACACATGGTTGTTGACATTCCACAGGAAAATGCCTTAGCATTTTCAATTTGTGATTTTATAGTAATAAATAATATCTTAAAATTTTCTATGAAGACCTGAAGTAAAACATCAGATCTTGCTGAGGCCAGTGTCAACTTTCTCACTGATCCCCTACAGCAGAGGATTTAAAAAAGTGTTTGAGACAAAGTCTTTAGAGATACAAAGAATTGTTAAAAATATTCTGTACTTTTAACCTGCTAGTGACATGGGTTGGACCCATTGGTAATTTTCTACACAGCTCCAGTATGTGTAACATGGACATCATAATAGTTCCACAGAGCAAGTGCCATATTTTGTCATAATCTATTTAACAGGACTAAATTTTCCTTCTTTTTGTCTGTCTGAAAAACAATATGCAGGCTGCAGAGGAAATAGCCCTTTCTTGTGCTTTTTGTGCCTTTTATAATGTTAAGAATTTCATCATAATCCTGCATCCCAGTGCTCTGCATGAACAGTGGCCAGACTTTATACAGCAGGCAGGAACATTTCCTGAAGTAAATAATGCCAAGGAAAACCACATGCAGGATGTATGCTTGGGTTCTCTGCACCTTTTATAGTCCTAGACTGAGTAAATTGGTGCCAGGGGGGTTTCCTCATATTGTTCTATTATGTTTCACAGACTTCTCTATTTTTAAATGAATTTGTATTTCTCTTTAAATTAGCTGGAAAAGCATTTGGAATGAAAGTATTTTCTTTCTTTGTATTTGTATTTTACTAGAAAAGCTGTGAGTTTAGACAGTCTTGTTGTTTTTTTTTTTTTTCAGATTCTGCTATCTTAAAAAAATTATATAAATATAGCATATTTATCTTATTTATGCATATATCATCTAGGAATCAATTGCAATCATAAAGAATTATAGGCAGGTAATCTATATTTGAATCCAACTATTTGGGAAGGGGGAAAAGAAATAACAAAAAATTACTTCTGATATTATAATTTATGAAGTCACAAAAGGAAATTTCAATTTAAATTCAGGCCTTCACCTGTTTGTTATGATACTTTCTAGCACCATTAGTTTTTAGGCTGTGTGTTTATTTCACAGCTTCACCAGAACTTCTTTGAGAATTTGTTTAATAAGACTTGCAAAGGTCAAATTAATATTTCAAATAATTCCTAATTTCATTATTTCTATATAAAAATAGAAAATGAAAGTAAGCTTTTCTTATACTCTTGCTTTCTGTGTGTAGTTGAGTTTGTCACAGCTTTACATTCTTTCTCATTCCATACTACTTTTTATTTTCTAGTTTGAATGAATAAGTCGGAATTTTGAAGTGATATCCACACAGTAATTGCTGAGAGACTTGTCAGCCTATTGTCTTTTGAAAATTTAGGCCAAATCTAAAATTATCACCTAATGTCTTATTAAACAGCACTAAAACACAAGAAAAAATAAATATCACAAATATCTGCAATAAAGGAGAAAAAGAAAGTGCTAAAAGCCTGCTAACACACCTAAGATCTATGACCTTTTTCTCAGCTTCATTTGTTCTGGTCATAGTGCTGTGCATTTAAGTGTCTAATGCCTATTGATTTTGATACAGGAAGTTATGTACCTGAACTGGAGGGGAGAATCAAAGTCTCCAGTGCCTTGCTTGGCAGTCAGTATTTTAATTTTCCATGAGAACAGTCTGAAGAAAATCCAAAAAAAGGTATTAATTTTCAGAAGCAGTCAAATGGAAATGAAAAATTAATTTGCCTATCTGCTTCTCTCTTTTTTTTTTTTCTTTTAATTCACCTCTATCCTATGACTGCTGAATGTAAACCAAGCCTATTTAAGTTCAATAAAGTAGTTATCTGCTCTATTGATAAATATTGCAAAGGTTCTTAGGTAAAGTCTTTATGTGTCTCAGTACCATAACACAGAGAAAATCTAAATTATTACATGTTTTTGATATTTTATGCCTGCTCCCTACCATGCTTACCAATACCATGCCATTATCTTAATTTGTTTTCTTTGTTGTATTAATTTATCTGGTTCTGCCTATGTCAGTTTCTTTTCTGTGGAGTCTTGGACTTGGAGATAGGAATTAAGTTTGTTGCTGTTCTGTTCAGCAGCTAACAGTGTGTATTGATACAGAAAGACAGAGGTGCTGACAACAGTGGGAGGCCCTTCAAGTTGCTAAACGTTGACAGTTGTCATTTTAAATTTGAACAAAATCACATGTATTTGCTCTTCTATACCTTCTGATTATCTACATCATTTACTCAATTTATCACCCAATCTACAGGTGTTCCTTTAATATTTAATATACTCATCCATTATTCTTAAATTAGCTTTCATATTGATTGCCTGAAAAATAATTTTGAAAATTATTACTTCTATCAGAATGAAAGAGATGAAGGCAATTCAAGAGATCATTAAGTAGCAGTTTGATGCAGGATCACATACATCCAGAAACTTTATGAAGATTTTAAGTAACCTAACTGATCTGTTATGTATAGTATCCAAGGAGCAGGAAGTGAAATGTGTCTCAGTTTTTGGGCATCGTTGTCTTTAAAATGCCATCTAGGCCAAATTACCCTGGCTCCAAATTATGCAAGCTTCTTGTCTAAGCTCAGAGAACAGGGTGCATAATCAATCAGTGTGTTTTCGCAGTGTGGTTCTCAGTGTCCAGGTTACCAATATCAATTGCCTGTTAATCCATCTGTCTTAAATCTTTTTCATCACTCTTCTACTTATAAAATCAACTCTTAGCCACTTCATGCTTTACTTCAAGACTGTGATGGAAACGTGATACAGTCTAAAGGACTTTATTGAAGATGTGGTATTACTACTTGACAGAAGTTCCTTTCTATATTTACTTTTGTCCATGTCAGTCAAATATTAATTTAATCTAACCCAGGCATACCTGTTTAATTCCTGTGTAAGTCACATAAAGCATTACCTAAAGTTTTGTTAAACTCAAATATATGAAACGTACAGCTTTCAGTTTCAGCCTGTATCTGATTGGTTCTTTTGCCAAAGAAAGTCATAATGATCTGGAAAGATTTTAAGCTATTTTGGCTGCTTATTATTATTAATCTTATCCTTTGGAATTTTGGTTAGTGATCTACTTTTCATATTGGAGTTAAGCTGGGTCCTTCTCCTTTTCCATATTGGCATTGCCTGCCCTCTCCAATACCCTGTGCTCTCACTAGCATTCTGCAGTTCATGAAAAAAATTACTTACCTAAGTATTATTTCAAAGAGTCATGTGGTGTGATGTGATAGACGCAAACACATAGGGGTAGATTTCACTTTTTCCTGATGGTTCTCTACCAAGTATTTCCACTGTCATTATTTGGCCACTATTTTTAAATGGTTTGATGCCTAATAATATGACAATACTTCTATTATATTTATATTAAATAGGAAAAGATAGTATCCTGTTATTATTTTGAAAAATGTCAAAGAGTGCTTTAAAGTTTTTCAACAGACTTTGAAGTTGTTATTACAACTGGGAAAAATATAATAATAAAATATTCCCTAAACTAGGATTTTCAGTTCTTGATACTGTTTACTAGGAAGAGAATGAGATGGGTTCACTAAATACTGGTTTTATATGACTGTGTGAATGTGCTTTTTGGTTTGGGCATAACCATGTGAGCAGTATATTTTATAGTTAGCAGGTATTTACCTACTCCTTTTGTAGAAAAGAGTAGTCAGAAAAAAAAATTGCTTCCTTTGGCTAGAGAATTTTCTTAGAATTTTAAAGCTATGAAGACTTTTATGTTACTCAGATAGGAGTTAATACTTTTCAGTGTACTGAAGCAGAATTTTAAAATATTGTTAATAGTCTGTTAAACTTCTCATGATACTAGTATGTACAAGACTATTTTAGAATTATTCAACATAGCCAACAAATATTCTTAAGACACCAAGGAAAATTAGCCAAACTTGGTTTACTCTCTGTCATACATATTTAATCTGAGCTGTGATGAACTGAAACCATTTTTCAACACTAATTTGTCAAGATTTAGCTGTCAGGTTGAAGACATTTTAGGTTTTGTTCTGAACATTTCTTCTTTTAGCTTCACTTCTGCAGAAAAGAACAGTAACCTTGTATTGTTAAAACAACATAGATACTAATGAAACAGTGTGGACCAGGTTTGGCTTGCATCTGGAAGTCATACTGCTCTGTAAGAAGGTAGCAGTGGTGTATCTCAGGCATGTTTTTACTAGGCTGCCAAGTGCCAGTTTCCCAGTGGAAATGTGCCCCTCCTACAGCATCCTGCGGCATGTGAATCCTTGCACTTCCCACCAATCCCCTGTGCCTGGGGCAGCAGGCTCCAGCATCCGGTAGCATCTGCAGGCTCAGGTATGCAGTAGCAGTGATCTGAAAGGACAACTAGCTTCAGAACATGTGAAATTACCTTTCTGTCCCTTTCAATCCCTTTTATTAGAAGTACTCTCTTTGACTCTGTGATAAGTATATGGAAATATATTTCAAGTGTCCCCATTGAAAAAATAGAAAAATAGTTGCATGGCCAAACATGGAAAAATATTGTTGTTTTTGAACACAGTAAATCCTAGAAGATTGAGACAACCTGTGAGAAGAAAATCCAGGGAAACCTGGAACCACTTCATATTGGTCAGGCTCATAGAATCATATTCTAAAGTGATGTTTGAGCTTACCTTGACTCAAAGAGAATATACTGTGCATTCTTTTACTGCTGTGTATTGCACCACATAACAAAGCCATTCATTAGATGCTTAGTCCAAAGGTGTAAATTTTACACCCAAATTATTTGGGTGTAAAAAAAAAATTTAAATGGTGGCTAACTATAAAGTTTGTATTGCACCACATAACAAAGCCATTCATTAGATGCTTAGTCCAAAGGTGTACCAAATTATTTGGGTGTAAAAAAAATTTTTAAATGGTGGCTAACTATAAAGTCGCTATAACTATAACAATATAGTTGCTACTATAGCAACTCTGCAGAATCTAATGACACAGCTGAAAGATTATATAATTATTCAGTTCCTTACTTTCGACTTAGATTCCTAGCAGTTTATCTGCCCATTTTATTTCCTTGTGATTTAATTGCCCAATGAATTAAAACATTTTTCATCTTAGTTCCCACTTTTATTTAAGACCCCAAATGCCTGATCCAGCTAAGGAATCCAACTAAGTGGAGTATTGGTGATGAAAAACTTGAAACTAACATCAATAAAGTCAAGAAGTTGTTTCAAGTGCACTCTGAAACCTATTAAAAAGGCATAAATTTCTTGAGAAACTGATTATATACTTTGTGTTACTTTTTTATTTTCCTTTTTAAGTTTACCTTTGGTGTTCTAAAAAAGTGTAAATGTGATTTTTAAAGTGGCAATTTCTCTCTCTTGTGTGTGCACTCTCTCACACATCTGTATCACAGCATTTTTTTAATGTTGTTCTATTTATCTTGGTTTTTCAGGACTTTTTCCCCCATATGTGAGAGAGGGATTGGATTTCACCCCATCATCTGATATCTTTAACACCATGGCTCTGCAAGCCCTAACACTATTCATTACCAGGTTTTAATTTCAGAATATTCTGATCTCCAGCATGGAAATAGAGCCTTTGAGTTTTAGTACCTCTTTGTGCATTCTTTTTCTGATGTGAAAAACTTGAAATGAGAAGTTATTTCTTTTTTGTTATTTAAATAACTAAAATATAAAACAATTGAGCTAATCAGATTTCTATTATTGATTCCCTTGTCTAGTGGACCAATTACTTTCTCTGGTTTTCCACTTTAAATTTTAGCAGTTTTGATAGAACAGCATTCTCATATATTTGTAGAGAGTGTTAAGTACAGTAACTCTTAGGGGCCTGTAGAAATTATTGGAATATAAAATATAATTTAGAAAATATTTGCCATTGATTCATGTTGTTTTTTTCAGTCCTTTTCCTATATGTGATAGATTCTTTTTTTTGGTGGTTTTTTTTTGTTTTTTTTTGGTTTCAATTTTACTGTTTAAAGCCAAATTTACTTGTCTATTCCTAATAAGAAATTTACAGTCTTGAAAATGGTATAGGATGTTGGAAGGAAGATGAGTAGATGATAAGGAAATTTAGTCTCTAATCACAGTTCTCAGCCAGATTTAAGGAAGGAACTGTGTCCTTTTACTCTTTCAGCACTTTGCAGGTCAGCACAGGCAACATCTACTTTTTGTTCATTTTATCAACAGCTTTTTCTTATGATTTCTCAGGAAGGAAATAAATATGTTATGTAAATTAGGCCCAGGGTTTGTGTCATGTCTCTTTCAGGCTCTGTAAACTATTTTAAAAGTAGTAGCTTATCTCTCAGCAGCAGAACTGCTCTTAGCAGTTCAATACAGTGGTAGTTTCCCAACGTGAGTAAGATGAAAATAAGTAAGGCCTATAAGAAACCTGACATCCTGGCTTAGTTTAGGCAGGAGAAATCTTCAGAGATTAAACTAAAGCTGTAAAGCCTCAACTGCAAAGTCATAATTTTTGTACAGAAGTCCTGTACAGTCTAAATCTGGAAAAACTGTCAGCACTAGAACTATGGGACCAGTCACTGTCTCTAGTTACAAGTTAAATGAAATTTTCAGTTAGTAAAAAAGCACAGTGTGTGTAATCTGAGTCTTACTTTGTCCTAGAGAATCAACAGCGATGACCATGGTATACATTCTAATGCAATAAAGTTATAAAAGATATTCAAGAAACAGTGTTTTAATTGGTCTGTGTGTTTGCCTGCTGTAAGATTAATAGAGAGTCAGGTGCAGTAGTGGATTTCAAAAGGTGCCAAATATTTTTAGAATTAAGATTTTAGTATCAGCATTTTACTGCCAGGAGAGGTATAGCTAGATATGCCAGGTGATTTACTGCAGAGTCCATGTGAGGAGTTCCCTCACCTGCTCACAAAACAATTCACAGAGTACTTTTTACAGTCTAAAAGTTGGTGGCCATTTCCCTGTTTCTACAGCTATTGAGGCAAGGAAATGACACTTCCAGGATAAGAAAGTTTAATAAATAGATTCTCTGTGTCATTGCCCTCTTACACATGTGCTCACAATGTCTCCTATTCATACTTGTTGTTGCTGTGCATAGAATTATCTTGAGGTGTTCATCAGTTTTGTATATTTTACTTCTTTCCTTGAAATGTGTAAATGATTACCTAGTTTACGTGGGAAACAACTGGTAATTGAACTTAATTGTATCAGATTTTCTTTTGCTTTGGCTCATTAATCAAGAAGACTTTTGTTGCTATAGTTTTTGAATTTCTTTATTTTTCCTGCCTCCATTTGGAATATCTTTTTCTCTGTAATAGAATTGTGTGCCATATACATTATTTAAAAAAAACCAAACCAAAAAACCAATGCTGATGCAGATGAATTTTCACCAGTGACTACTTTTTAATTTCAAAAGGTACAATGATAATATTTTAGGCATATTACTTTTATTTTTTTTATCTTCGCCTTTTTTATATGTATCTATACAAAACTTAGTATTTTTTAAGGACACTGTGATGCATAGTTTCTTTATAGCCCTATATTGCTTTTAGCTCTGCAATGAGGGTTGCTGGTATTGCAGAGAGACACTTGTGGCCATGATCTGAAAAAAATTTTCCACTCTCACTAAGGATTTTCATAAAATATTTTGTTTCAGCAGATAAATTCTGAGAACTTTCTCACATTTCAAATTTATCTAAATAATTGTTTAAACAGCTAAAACTGTAGATTTTTTTGTTCTTTTTTAATTATCTGGCCCCAAGGCTAAGGTTAATGAATAAGGCAATAATCATGATGAAAGAAACCCAAACAACACCCAAATATTAAAAAAAAAAAAAAAAAAAAAAAAAGGCTAGAAGAGTTCTGAAAAGAAATGCTCAAATTAATAAGTAAAGGAGGGCAAAATCAACATAATGACACCAACAAAATCTAGTGTAGCTTACTATAAATATTTATCATAATTTGTTAAGAATATGGGGAAAGTGAAGATGTTTGTTCTTCACATGCTTTTGTTATTGTTAGAAGAATCACTGATAAATTCAGAGCTTGCTTTTCTGAAACTCTTCTTTTAGACGATCTGTCAAAATGCTTTTCATGTTTGTCACTGACTTTCATTTTGCCTCCTCCCCACCTCAGGATACAGCTCTAAGTAGGACCTATTTAATAGTTTCATGCAATATTCTAAAAATTCTAATCCATAAGATAATGTCTGAATTTGGGATCATGTTTTGAGATACCCTCGGTGAATTCTTTTCTGTTTGTCTCTCACGTATGTTTAAAAAATAGTTCCTGACTTTTGTTTCACCATCGAATTCCTCTCTTGCAAGTCCTTTCCCTCATCCCATCCTGGCCGTGGAGCAAGGCTGGCTCGCACAGCCTGTCTTGGAGCTCCCCCTGCTGTAGAACGCCGCTAAGATTGTTCTGCTTGATTAACTACACCTAATAATACAGCCTTTTCTAACAGCTTGTTCTTTTTCTTTGAAATTTAGTCTCTCTTTTACATATGTGCAAGCTGAGTCAGATCAAGCAATTTGTTCCCAGCCACCTAATAAATAAGTGATATGAATGGTTGTCTAAAAGATATAGGTGGAACTTGCAGTCAGTGCAAGATTTCAATGAAGGTTTCAGTGAAGATTTCAAGAAGTTGTTTTACTAGGCTGAATTCATTAGGATTCCAAACTCTTTATATTTTAC
Source organism: Passer montanus (assembly GCF_014805655.1). Taxonomy (NCBI): domain Eukaryota; kingdom Metazoa; phylum Chordata; class Aves; order Passeriformes; family Passeridae; genus Passer; species Passer montanus. The sequence goes on along the minus strand of NW_024366815.1, from coordinate 9,140,573 downwards.
AATATGTTAATTTTGCGTGCTTATAATTTTAAACCAAGAGTTAAAGAGTACCAACACAATTTCTCCTTGCAAGCCTGAGTCACTTCATAGTAATATGGGTCCCTATTAGTCTTGTCATGATGCCTAGTCCAGTCTGTACTTTAAACAGTGAAAGGAAAATTTCTCTAACTACCCTTGGTACCTAGCCTAAACATCTGGTAATAAACATGATCCGTGAGAAAGCAAAAAATATTTTATTTCTGAAGAGCAAGACATAAAACAATTCCATTTATTTTCTGTTCCAAAATCATGCTGATTTATATGCTAAATATTTGCCTACTTTTCCTGATAACGTATTTTCTGAAAATATTGGTATTTGATTTCCATAATATATTTGTGAGAGGCAAGAAGCAAAGAAATTTAATTTTATGCTCCTCTTTCAGCAGCCTTTCCAGGAAGAAAATTCATAGAAAAATCAATTCATTATTCAGCTGGTGGACATTTTTTGGTATTAGAATAATACATATTGCTAAATGCCCTGATGAGCTCTCTTCCCTTCAGGGTTTGCCAGAATGACTAGACTTCCTGTTTTGTAAAAACATATCTTCACAATCTTTTTAACCCACCAGACTGAGAAATCAGCAATCATGTCAAGGGAAAAAAAAAAAAAAAAAAAAAAAAAGCTAAGCTGAAAAGTTTTATCTCTGAAGGGAAATCGTAGGCTATATCCTTGGTAATGCATGGAGCTGAAAGGCTGCAACTATGATACTGACTGTTTTTCAGAAGAATTTTGCAACAGTAAGTCCTCTAGGTTTCTTAGCTGATGCAGCAGGGCAAAGATTTATGCTCTTATAAAGGAGAAAGAAGGATTAAATATTGAAATAAAACCATTCAACTTTATTTTGTGAAATAATAGTTTATGCTTTATACAGTATTGTTTGCAGAGTCCCTAAAGTTTCCTATAATTTCGGGATTAGGTTATGTCAGGAGCAGGGAGCCACCAGTGCTCTGAGCTCAAGAATTGAGATAAGCAGAAGCGGCTGACTAATATGTAATAAGAACCTAATACGTATTAACAAATGGAAAACTTATGCAAAAATATTCAACTTTTCAGATGCCCTGAGAACTCACACCCATCTTTATTACAAAGTTTATTTTCAAACTGAAACATTTTGATTGAGGAACACAAATCCATATTTCAAACATTGTACATGAATTGCAGCGAAGACACCATCTGAGTATAAAGTCTAAACTAGAAACTAATCAGTGTAGAAACCTCATAAAGTGAAAGGATGCAAAGAGGACTGGAGATCCAAGAAATTGAGAGAGCTTTTACAGGACTGTAGGTGAATCATCTTAGCAATTCACTTTATATTGTATCAGATGAAAGCTGTCAGCCTATCAATATTAAGGAAATAAATGGATTTAATTAACAGGTTTTTTCTTTCAGTGGTGTAGCAGGCAGAACAGAAATCAACTTGCGAAAAAATCCCAAAAATTAGAAAATTGTAAAAAATAATATGTACTGGTTAAATGAGGGAGTTTAACCAATTTTACTTCTCCATCAAGGAATTGAAAGGTAGTCCAGTGGCAGCACAGACATATGGATAAGAGCACAATAGTTTAATAAGGGAAGATATATATTACAAAAATAGAAGTTTAAATGACTGATATATGAAGCTAGAAAATTAACTTTAGAAAAAAAAAATTTGAAATAGAATATTTAAATAGATATTTCACAAATAATTTACCAACATTTGCACAGATTCTTCAACAGCACATTTTAGAGATATGGTGTGTTTCAAACAGGATTAATTTATTTTGATTTAACAATCTTCCTTATTCAATGAGTTGGATTATGTGAACACAGCAGTTTTAGCTTCACAATTTCTAATGCAATTTATGTTGCTTAAAGTACAACCTGCATGTCTGTCATCATCTTTTATTCCACATACACATGTGGTACACATGACTAATGCCAAGGCAACTGTAAGATCTCTTGTAACAATTGTCTAAAATGAAAAAAACTCATTCAGACATTACTCTGACTATGCATTCATTATGAGGAGTGAAAACTATTGTAAAGGCAAGGTAGAAAAACACAACTGATCATGACATCTATTAAATATATAATATTTTAGGTGCTCATTTTGTTGTGTATTGATTGTCCCCAACACATTGGTAAACTTTAAAGATCCTACTTTGGAAAATAAAAATAACAAGTAAAAGCTGTCCTAGTAGCACAGTGCTGTTGTTAATTCTAAGAAAAAGATGTCTTGAAAGATTTGATGACCTGAAAACATTCATAAAGTTGCTACTATACTAGTAAGGTACACTTACTTCAGTATGTATGCAGTTTTTGTGGTAAGGAAATGGCTATTTTCCTACCACTTCCCAAAAAGCCTCTAAATTAACAAAATGCTATAATGCTTTGGAATCACCCCAAGGCCCTTTGAATCACACTAAGTGTTAGGACCCTGTCCCTCTGAGCTGTAGCTATCCATCTGCTGAAGTGTGGCAGAGTTAAAAAATTTCAGTGCTTCAAGATGTGCTGCTGATTGAGGAAGTCCTGTTGTTCTTTTGTAGAATATGATCATGCCACTTTTGTTTTCTAGCTCTGACACATTTTGTGAGCTACTGCATTAGAAATGAAACACAGTTTTACATTATAAGAACAAATTCTGTAATCATAAAAGACTAAATCATCTATTGATGTGTTTTCAGTGGGGGTTTGTTCACCTAGATGCAGATAATTTGGCTCAATGTCATAGTTCACAGTACACTCAGATTTATTCTTTTCAACTTCTCAACATCACCTGCTGGTAGGACTGGAATATGTAAGAAAGAAAAAGAAAAGATAGCGTTGTTACTTGGATCTGATTGTATTATTTCCTGCTGTGGCAATCTATGGTTTGTGATGAAAGTCTGTTAAGATTGTTAACTTTAACGAGAAAAAAAACCTCTTCCTTTATTGAAGAGGAAAAGTAGCAAGTAAATAAAATTACTTGGGCATCTTTATTTGGTCATTAGCAGGTTATTTTCATCTCCTGTGACTGAGAAAAATATTGCCAGAGAAGACTGAAATGCTTTTTACAGAATCATGAGCTAATGGTTTTGGAACACTATGAAAATACTACTTCTAGTCATAAATATTTACTATTTTCTATTTACTTATAGAATAAATTAGATTGTAACTGATAAAAGTATTCAATAGAAATACTCTGGTATGGTACTTATTAATTTTACTGACGTATGGTTATTTCTTTATGTTAGGCAAGCTAAACTATGGGGTTAAAAATGCTTTGTTATCATAGTGTTCTTTAAAACATTAATATTATTTTTCATATGGATGTACATATAGAAATAATAGTTTCTGTGTTCTTTTGTTTGGGATTTTAAGAATTAAATTAAACTTATGGTTTGCTTATTTCTCTCTGTAAATTAATTTTGTTGCGAAGGAGATTAAAATCCCTTTATAATTATATATGTATTTCCTTATAATGGAAAGACCTACAAAACCTTAAATATAAATATACTTTAAATACACTCTAGTGTATTTAACTCATCTGAAATATTTTAGAATGAAATAATATAAGCCCAAAATATAACTGCACCATATTTAGTTAGTATAAAAATATTTCAAAATGTATTCAGGAAGTATCTAAATCATCAATTATCAGATTTGTTAGTGGAGTTAAACATAGAACATCATGTGTAAAGTGGACTTATTTTGTAAAGTACTATTGGCCAATTTCAAGATTTCTGGAAGAAATCCTAAATTACTTGCTGTTACAAACATCTTCCAAACTTGAAATTATTAGAATAAATAATACTGTTTCTAAAGCTTTAAATATAAACAACGTGACTCTGTTGCAGCAGAGGAATAGAGGAAGACCCTTCATGACTGCAGCATTTTCTTATTTAGGATGCTCTCCTTTGTTTGTAAAGGTATCCTCATCTGCAGGCACAAATATGTGCACCTGAGCACAATATGTGGCACATCAATAAATGAGATCTGTTTTCTACCAAGTTATTAATAATAGATGCAGTGCTTTTGTTTATTTTTAAACTGAGAACAAGAAGAGGTTTAGCAGTAGAGTTTTGGGAAAGATTTCTGCATAGTTAAAGACCATTTTCTTACACATCCCTGATCAGCAGTGGGGAGCAGCAGGATGCTGTTCTGGGTTGCACGTTCAGCCATTGAAGCAAATTGGTTGTGAGGTTTCACATGTTGGAAGGGCAGTGAGGGACAGGACTGGAGCAGTTCCTGGAGAGGGAGAAGCCCTCTTCCCAAGCCTGAGAAGAACAGGCATAGCTGCTTGGTGCACCCACAGCCCTGGCAGCATCTCTGTCTGCTATTTCCTAATGGCATTGAAAAGTTTGAAAACAACATTTACTCTCTGGTTGCAATTCCTGCTCTGACTGCTGGAGCCAGAAATGGATGCAGTTATTGTTGCAGTGGGGAATAGTTAAGCTATGATTTCTCCAGGGGCTGAGTAATGATATCCATTTCTGGGTCTTTTTCTGCATTTGTTTTTTTACTCTGTGGCTTTGTGTTAATGACTAAATGGAACCTGGGCTCATCTTTTCTTCTGTTTTTGGGGATTTTTTTAGCAATGCTGGGGAACTGGTTTTGTTTCCTAAAAAAACAAAATCCAAAATGAGACAATCATATGCAGGTGTATTCCTTTGGTTTGAGGAAAATGCAGTTAAACATCTGCAGGTCAGGGTTTTTCACCTCTTATTAGGCTCAGAGAAATAGGAGTGGGCTATTGGAAAACAAGAAACTTGTAGGAAACCTGTCATGATAAAATACAGAGTTTTACTTTGGTCCAGCTTCATTGTTTAAATTTGGACTTTGATTTGTTGTCATTGCAAGTAATTGACTATTAAATCTTGACTGTACAGGTAAGAAAAATCTTTCTACCTGTGGTTGCATCCCATTGTAAACAGTCTAAGTGAGTTTTTCCACTGGGCCACAGGTAGTTATGGTAGTTAAAGAGCTTTTTTCTTCAGAGCATCCTCTTCAGCTCATCTTCAGAGTATCTTTATTTTTGTGTGTATGGCTAAGCAGGATCAACATTCTGCATTCTACAGCTCATAGTAGGACTGCAACATTTATAAGTATCCTATTATCTATAGGATATATCTATAGGATATGTTTATATTTATGGCAAAGTAGAATTTTAATGGAAAGTTATAATTTGTAATTTGCATTTTTGCAAACAGGACTTCAAAATTTTTTATATTATTGGAATGCTGTTTTACTTTATACAAGTATTTGAAGGTGTTTTTTTTTTCATATGTTAACAATCATGGAAGTCTTTTTCTATTTACCCTTAATGCTAAGGCATGTGAATAGGAAGAGTGGGGGGAAGAGAAGAGAATGGGAGAGAAGGGTGTTGTTTCCTTGGCAACAGGCACTCGGCTGTTCAGGGCACAGGTGACATCTGTCTTAAAGGCTGTTTAACAAAGCATTGAGGAAAGAATGAAAGAAAGCTTAGAATTTCTGTGGCAGAGAAGGATTTTCTCAATCAGTCCCAAATAAGTCCAAACACTTCAAAAAAAGTCTCAGCTGATTTGATTGTGAATTTGAATAAAAGTTAATAGGAAATAAACATTTATGTTTATTACTCAAAAAAAAAGTCAGGGAAAATATCCTAGAAATGAGTGAATTCTAGTAATCATGATCCTGGTATTGTGAACTTATAATTGTCAGCTTTAAGTTGGAAATAATTTTGGAGAGATGGGACCCTCAGAGATGTCAAAAGCTAGCGAAGCAAATTATAGCTTTTTAGGCGACCTGGCATCACTGGCAGTGGGAAGGCTGAAAGCAATTTGGAAGTTATCTTCTGTGGGAGTTCTTCTTGTAAGGAGCACATTATGCATTTAATTTTCTGCAATGTTAAGGTAACCTGAGAGTCAGTGTAAAAAGAAGAATGTATAATATACTCATGTAATTTTGAATCTATATTCTGTTCTGAATTTTCACAATTACCGATTCACAAAAGTCTGCTAAGATTCTGTTCTGACTTTGCTATTCTTCCATTAGACATAACTTTGGAGGAATGAAATCTGTGTTCATCAACTTCTTGCCAATTTAGTTGAACATACTTTTCTATGAAACTTTGCTTTTTGACAAAATTGTCTTCAATTAGTTGTTTCAATACAATAGTTTTAAAATGAAACTTGAATTTTTAATTTATGTCTGGAATTGCAGCAGTTATATCAGAAAAATACATGGCAAATGTGGTAGATGTATGTAGTGTGTGCATATTGCAAAAATAGCTAACACCAATGAAAATAAAATAAATGTCAATTTAATAGACAATTTTATTATTTTTGTCAAGTATTTTCAAAGACAGTGTGCTCGATTTTTCAGTTTGGAAGCACTATTTTTTTCAAAGTGTTCAGAAAAGCAGAGAACTGAAGCAAATAATATTTGATTTATTGGTGAGAACTCAGAAAGTAAAGACAACACTGAAGGAGGTGTGACTCAGTCTAGATATTAAAAAAAAAAAATCTGGGATAAGTTTAGTGAAACAATGAAAATATTGCCCCGAGACATGGTGAATGTCCTTTTCCTGGAAACATGTAAGATAAAGCTGGACAGGCCTCTGAGTAACTTGATCTAGTGGAAGCTGTCCCTGCTCATGGCCAAGGGGGTTGCATTGGATGACCTTTAAGGGTCCCTTCCAACCTGAACCATTCTATGATTCTGTAATACAGGTGTATATCCAGACAGAGGTGATACAGCCAAAACATGTAGGTCCAGTTGCAGGATCATGGCTCTTCCCAACAAACACTGAAAGTTTCAAGATTAAATTTCTTGGGGTTTTGCTTCTTTCCACTTGCTGTACTGGATAAAGGCAAGAGCTAGATGGAATTTATAGGTACAAAAGATGAAAGCAGCAGCAGAGGCACAGCAGCTCCGTGTTTCATTGGCCATTTGGAAGAATCTTTTTAAGCATTGAGGGAGAAATAGATTGATTTGCTCTTTGTGATGAATAATACATAGAAAATTTTTGAGAGCTCCCATGAAAGTGAAGAAATACTAAAAATTTGACTGCCTTCCACCAACTTGCCACATTTCTTTCTTAAAAGCATCACAGGGTCTTGCCTTGTTTTTAGCAGGAATCTCGAGAGCTCCCTTCAATTCCACTATTCTGAGTTCTCTGTACATGTATTAAAAGAAGACATAGTATATAAAGGATTAAATAAAACCTACTGCAGGTGATTGCTAAGTCCTTAATTTTTCATTAGAAATTTGGGATGGAGAAAATATGTGATCTGCTGCATTTTTATCACATATTTTGGACTGGAATTAATGTATGTGAGTATTGAGGGTGGATCTGCAGAAAAGATAAAACATTTATCAAAATGTAGTGAGGGCTATTTCAGATCTTCGATCCTAAATGTACTTGTTTTCTGGGTGCTTTAATATCAAGAAGCATGAGACACTAAAGATGAATTGGTTTTGGTGACCTAACTATTGACACTTGATAGACAAAAACTCTGTATAACTCTCAGTTAGGATTTTATTTTAAAGGTCAGAATTGCCATTTGTACATAATGAAATGCCAGCTCTTAGAAACATAACATACAAATTAAAGGACAAGAAAGTGAAGCAATTTTCACCAGATTATGTAAATTCACTGGATACAAACAAGGAGCAAACAGATTTCCTGGCTTACAGTTATGGGCTTCACATTTCAGAAGAGTAAATACATATTTAATTACATTCAAAAAAGATTTCAAGTGAAGTGTTGGGGAATCAGAAAATGTCAATATAAAGGTAGTTTCTTCAGTTCACCCTCTCAATGTGAGTGCTGTTTTGAAATCTTTAATTACATGGATACTGTGATACCCTCTCTGATGAAAGAGGGAAGAAATGTTATTTTTTTAAATTTAAAAGCCTTGGGTAAGTTTTGTCCCTCATGATGGTGTAATACAGTGAGATATTCTGTTACAACGAGGCAAAATGCATTGTTACACTCACTAATTACATTACAAGATTTCTTCATGACATAAGAGCTATCTAAATACACCTTTAAAGGGACATTTTTAAATAATAGCTGAAATTGAAAACTTTACACAAACCATGCTAACAGACATTATTTTTTGTCCCAGGATATTTTTTTATTTTTATCCCATTTTAAGAAAATCACTTAGTATATCATATTAGTTTAAAGTGTTTGCATATGATAACTAAGATGTAAGAAGCAAGTATAGTAAAAATTAGTGTCGTGTAGACCAGATAATTTCTAGGGAGTGTAATTTTGATATATTTTGGTACCCAGAATCCAGCTTACAGATTTTTTTTTCACAGCACTAACTGATCAGCTTGTGGATGCCAAGCAATGCATCTTTATATTTAATGTGTGTTTTATGCAGTTGTAACATTCACCAATTATTATTTCAATCTACATATCCAAATTTGACTATTATATAACCATAACTATTATTTTATATGTCTAAGCAATTTGTTTAAAAGACATTTATTATGCAAAATGTAATAGTCTTAGTAAATAAGAAGTTAAATTAACTCTAGTTTGCTCGTAAATAACACCATTCTGAGATATCCAAAAGGGCAGGGATGGATGTCACTTTGAATTAATTAGACACAGGTACAAGAGTGAAATAGGGGCTTTTTGCCAGTCAGTATTGCTACATTGCTGACTTCTGCTATAAGTAACTTAACAACTTGTAAGGCTATATGAATTTTATATTTATGCATCTGTAATTAAGATGTTAAATAATTCAAAGGAAATGAAAACAAAACCTGGACAATTTGGTAAGACCTGGAATTAAGGAACATTTTCGCTATTTTCTTATAGTTTAGTAGAAAAAAAATTGTAGTGATGTTATGAAGATTATAAGAAGAATTGTGCATAACAAGTATTGTGTATAAGAAGTATTGTGCTTCATTTGTAGTCACAATTATCCTAAAGAATGCTCATCAGTTTTTGTATGAATGACACTTCATAATGTAGTACCCTACAAAGTGCAAGTGTTTTTGGAGTCTCTAATAGTTTGAAATCAGGATGCATATAAATGTTAATTAGTGCCACAGAATCATAGGATGGTGTTGGAAGGGACCTTAAAGGTCATCTAGTTCCAAACTCTATGCCATGGGTAGGGGTGTCACCCTCTAGATCAGGTTGTTCAGGGCCCCATCTAACCTGACCTTGAACACTTCCCGGGAGATGGAATGCACAGCATCTCTGGGCAACATGTTCCAGAGTGCTTCAGCAATCTCTGAGTAGACAATTTCTTGCTAACATGTAATCTAAACCTGCCTTTCAATTTTAAAGCATTATCCCTTGCCTGTCACTATCTGACTATAGAGTATTCCTACTTTTTGTAAGACTCCTCCAGGTAGTGGATGAGTTAACTGGGCACAGATAGGAATATTTGCTGCAGAATTAGTGTTTTAGCCATGTGTTGTGGCCTAAGCTTTTGAAGTATTTACCTGAGTAACTTTTGCTAAACAGAGAACTGATTTCCCCTATATTGTAAGGTAACTTTAGATTACTAGTTCTTAGATTTGATCTGGTGCTAGATAGCATGAGTCACGCACCAACATAGTTGGTTCAGCTAGGACTTGTGGGAAGCAGTTGTGCTGTAGGTGTCTTTTATTTCCTAAGTGTTTACAGCATGGCATTCACCTCTTTGTCCCTTTTTAACATATTTATGCAAAGTGCTTTCTCACTGGTTACGGACAATAAAACAGCAGTTTCTAATGTAAAACTTCCTACCTCTATAAATGTTATTGAGAAAAGCATACAGGCATTATTAAAATAGCTATTAATTGGAAAACATGGTGTCTGTGGGTGAGGTTGGTACTAGTATAATCGTATCATCCATACCTTCTGAAGTATAGGACCTTCTTGTGTTCTTTCCCTTTAATAAATATAATGCTGTTTCTGTTATCTTGATTGTATGTCGCTGATATCATCAGCCATTTTTCCTAACTTCTGAGAATAACACAAGATTTTCATTGCCATAGCAACTTTTGAAATGCTTGAAATATAGTATATCACATGTTCTTTTCTTTGGAATGAAGTCCTGCAAAATATATTGGAAACTTCATTTCGGTTGCGACTTACTGCTAGAATAGTCATGTAATACACAATCTTAAAAAAAAAGAGCGCTGTAGGTGTCTTTTATTTCCTAAGTGTTTACAGCATGGCATTCACCTCTTTGTCCCTTTTTAACATATTTATGCAAAGTGCTTTCTCACTGGTTACGGACAATAAAACAGCAGTTTCTAATGTAAAACTTCCTACCTCTATAAATGTTATTGAGAAAAGCATACAGGCATTATTAAAATAGCTATTAATTGGAAAACATGGTGTCTGTGGGTGAGGTTGGTACTAGTATAATCGTATCATCCATACCTTCTGAAGTATAGGACCTTCTTGTGTTCTTTCCCTTTAATAAATATAATGCTGTTTCTGTTATCTTGATTGTATGTCGCTGATATCATCAGCCATTTTTCCTAACTTCTGAGAATAACACAAGATTTTCATTGCCATAGCAACTTTTGAAATGCTTGAAATATAGTATATCACATGTTCTTTTCTTTGGAATGAAGTCCTGCAAAATATATTGGAAACTTCATTTTGGTTGCGATTTACTGCTAGAATAGTCATGTGGTTATGCAAAAAGTAATACACAATCTTAAAAAAAAGAGGTATGAGACTAGGTTATTGTGTATTTATTAGAATACGTGTATTTATTTTCCAGAGGTATGTTTTTTCATTGAAATGCTTGAAGACTTTTTCAATTACAATTCCACACCCACTCTTTAAATATATGGAAGGTTGTGAAGGGGGGAATTGCAGTGTTGAAGAAGGAAGAGCAGCAGTAGATAGAAGGCAATTCAATACTACAACTTCTCTAAGATCCTTTAATTAATATATTTGAAATATATCTTCTCTAGCCATCATGATTTTCAACTATGTGATTCAGAAGCCTAAATAATGCTCAAATGGAAGCACATTAAGGTATGCCCATAATTAAGTCTCAAATAAATAGGGGCGTAAATTTGTATTCATAGGTGAAACATCATCACTGTTTTATCTTACCTGGTAGGCATGGGAAACAGACTTTCCTAAAAGGCCTAATCTCCCTTGCATCAGAGCTGTTGCAGCAAACAGGATTATCAACCAGATAATCCAGCAATCAGGATTATCAACCAGAACTGCAACTCTCCCTTGACTCCATGTGACTCTACACAGTCACACAGGATCCCTGTGGGACCTGAAGGGACCTGAAAGAAGTGTTTTTAAGCTAACTAAGCACAGGGAAGTATACAAAAGACAGGAAGTATTTGTGAGGAGGAAAGAAAACAGTATTGGGTGGTAGAAATACTGCTGTAGACAGTAAATAACATTTTCTTTTCATGATGAATACTCATGCAACATTAGCACATACATGCCCCCTCTGTTGTCAGTTCCTCTATCTGTCGGTGTTATGCTGTCATAAACTAAAAGCAGAAACACGCAAAGATGACTTTCTTAGCCTAATGTCTGCCATTAGCATCTGACAAACATTATTTTCAGAGTGGACATCTTTGATCTCCTTTACTAAGAAGAACAAATGAAAGAGTAGAAGGACAGATAATGCTCAGTGTGTTGTGGCAGTGCCATATATCAGTCAGTTTTCAAATATTCATTATCCAAGCATTTTCATTCTGCAGTCTAGTGAGAACCAAATTATACTTCTTCTTCTGGTTTCTACAAAAAAGGCTGAGAGGATTTTAATATATTTGGGGGGAGAAACTAAAATTGCTCCAGATTTCTTCTTGTCTTTGTAATTTTTCTTCCAGCTGTGGCTTTAATTAGTTCTGCAACAGCACCACTGAGAATCTATCTTTCAATGCCAACATTTGAACATTATAAATGCACATGCTTTTTCATGTAAAGTAAATAGGTTTAAAAAGATGGAACTTTCTAAAGTTGTATGTAAATTTGGACTTTATGACTATTTCGGCTGCAATATTTAAACTATCAGAAAATTTCATCTAAGTGATAGCAGAAGCTCCTCCTTTCCATCCTCCATCTGCAGATATATACAAATATCAACATAAAAATTCTGACTCCCAAGTGCTTCCTGGATGTCCTACTCATATGGCATTAGGGGGCATGTCTGACTGACAAAATAAATAATAGTAGACAAACATTATATCCCTGAATGGCTGGGATCCTCACCACATGTCTTAGCAAGACATTCCTCCATTCAACTCTCACCTGTTTCCTACTGTCAATGGGAAAGTGCTGTGATGGCTCCTTTAATAGCCTGAAGTGCCTCAGATAAAAGCCAGTCTAGCAGACAATCTAATAAGCCCCACTGAGGAAGTTAACACATTAACCTGGTCTAATAAGTCCCACTGAGAACGAGAACACATTAACTTGGGCTTGACTGTCCAATACAATTACACAACACAGCTTTCTAGTTTTTCCTGCCACTGGGTCTGCTAGCAGAAGCTTGAGACTGCCCAGAACCCAGCAGGGCATGAATGGTGGCTGCTGTAGTTCAACAAGTAAACCTACAACTCTTTGTCAGAAGCTGGTATCCTTAGAAGGTCTGGTTATTTGAAAATCATTAATGTTCTAGCTTTATACATAACAGTTATAGCCTCCTTAGCCAAATTAAAACTCAACCAGTTGCTCTTACCCCTTTGCTGGTTAAATGACACATAAAATCTTCTTCACTTTCTAAGCACTGCTTTGCAGCTCTTTTATCACTGAAGCAAACATGAGGAAAGAGGGAGATAGATTGTGCTATTTTAGGATAGCATACAGGGATGTGCATCATATTTTGATGCTCTGGGTCTGAAGAATTATCTAAATCTATTTGCACTGCTTGGCAAAGTTAGCTGTACTCTATCCCACTACAACATACTTCCTTAATGTGTTAAAACAGAAAAAACCAGAAAAACAAAAACACTTTCAAATGAGGATCTGGTTAAATGACATATAAAATCTTCTTCACTTTCTAAGCACTGCTTTGCAGCTCTTTTATCACTGAAGCAAACATGAGGAAAGAGGGAGATAGATTGTGCTATTTTAGGATAGCATACAGGGATGTGCATCATATTTTGATGCTCTGGGTCTGAAGAATTATCTAAATCTATTTGCACTGCTTGGCAAAGTTAGCTGTACTCTACCCCACTACAACATACTTCCTTAATGTGTTAAAACAGAAAAAAAAACCACAAAAACACTTTCAAATGAGGATTTTTTGTTGCTGCTGATTTTTCTTTTGGCCTTAATCTGAAAATATTCCTTCTGGCATTTGTCACAGGTATTTTCTTATAATCTTCTTACTTCTGCTATCCCCTAAGGGCAAAAGAATAGATGTAATGAGAGCAAAAGAGATGTCTTAAAAGCCTGTTTTGGCAAACAGTGAAAATGTAAGTCAACCTATAGATGTTAAATATGGAAGCATCAGTTGTCAGGTTCTCCTGACTATAAATACTTTTAGCCTTCATGTACTGAGAAATTTAGTTAATAATATTCATTCCTTCAGCCACTTAAGGTCTTTTTCAGCCTGTTTCTGCTGAGTGCTGTACCTATTCCAGAAAATAATTCCACTCCTGTTTTGTTTTCCCCTAGGAGTTATGTCCAATATAAATTTCAGTTTTGTAAGAGCTCTAATTTAAGTCTAATAAAAGGCTTTTTGTCACACTTTTCTTCTAGAATTTTGTTACTAATTTCCATAACTAAATTATTAAGCAAAACTATTAAATATGGAGGAAAAACCAGTGTTTTTAATAAAATATTATGTCAACATTTGTAGCAATGAATCATGCACACACAATTGCTATCATGACAATTTATAGAACCTTTAAAAAATAACTTTTCCCCTCTGCTATCCTCACCCAGTCATGGATTGACATCTGGATTGTATTGTGCTTGGAGTCTCATGAATTTTGTCTAGTTGGCGCAAGAGGAGGTAGATATGAGGTCTGGAGAGTCCAGGTGTTAGGCTTGTCAACAACACCAGTGGTGAGTGTGATATTTGCTGAGAAAAGAATCACAAATAGGCCTGGAAAATGATGAACAGGAAAGCATAGAGGGAAGGATTTTACAGTAGCAATGGCTTCTAATCCATGCCAAATTCACTTCTATTACCTTGTATTCTCCATGAGACTCTTCAGTGTCACTTCTGGACAAAGCTTTCAGACATTCATTAATTATATTTTCCCAGTACTTCTGCTGAAAGTATAACAGGTTGTAAATTCAGTGGTACTGAATAATAGGATTTTATTTCATTGGTTTTAAGTTTTTTCTTGTGGAGAGCTTTATTTGGCCAGGAGTTTCTGTGTATATGTAACTGAGATGACAGCATGCATATTTTTATACTACTGAAGATGATATTTTTTAAAACACTAATTATTTACTGTTTATTGTTAGTACAATTAGGATTAATTACTAAAGAGAAACACTGTACTGAGAACTAACTGGTAAAAATCCTGGTTGTTGTCTAGTCATATTTGAAATGCAGAGCATTTTAATATCCTCTTACATAGTTCTTCCTAAAACTCAAGCAATTTTTTAAACTTTTTCAAATACCTTCAATATTTCAATTTTGGTCTATCTAAAACTTTATATATCTGTATGCACAATGACTGAAAAACTGCTTTTTCTGTGAAAATATGGGAACTCAAAGTTTACTTGCATGTTTTGGTATTAGTAAATATAGTTATATTAAATAATTCTAAAAGAAAACTAATTTTAAATTCAACTGCACAAAATATATATACTGGAAGCTAATGATTGTGGCTGGTAAGTGAAATAAAAAATTTTATTCTGCTGTCCACTGAAAGATATAAATATTTTGTACAGAAGCTGTCAAAAATAAGTGCTGTATTAAATTTTAAGTATTACAACAAAGAAGATTCTTAACAAAATTCAGAAAGATTTTTGAGTATCGAAGGAAACATAGTGTCCTATATCTATATTTATGTGCTAACTTCACATTAATTGTGCATTAATTAATAATTAAAATACCCTAAGAGAAACAATACAATAATTTTTTCTAGGGCTTCTGTAAGTATTTTTATATGCCACTGATATAAGTAAAAATTGTAAGCTTCCATATTCTAATGATTTCTTTCTTAATGTTCTGTTTTCTAGGTAAGTACTGTCTTTTTCTTCCTAACATTCCTCTCTGCCTTCTTGAAGTTCAGTGAAAGAGGTAAAAATCAAGACAGCAAAAATGAAGGTCTGTTTGGTAAGAATTTACTTTGGTTTACATGCTTATCTACATTTTTCTTTTTATAATCAAAGCAATGCACGCATTACAGAGGATTAGTTTGTGCAGAATTGGTGAGAGGAGCAGTTCATGAAATGCTGGTGGCCCTGCCAGACTGCCCAGGTGAACTGCAGGCAGCACTGCCTCCTCTCCTGGGTCTAGGGCCACACTATTAGGGTAAAGGCTCTTTTATTTCCTGTAAGGCTGAAATACATATCTGGAGGGTGGCAGAAATCTCTATGTTTGAAAGTTATTTGGCTCGTATCAAAGATGGAGGAAACTGCCCTTTTGGAAAAGGTGTTACACAAGGTACCTGAAGCAGTGAAGTACAATTACTAAAGTACAATTTGATCTTGCTTCCTTGAAGGGAAGCAAGGCAATTACAGGGCAATAGCAAAAAGTGAAAAATAGGGGAACATGCCTTTAACTGTGGTCCCTTTTAGTTTGTCTCACAACTATTTATGTAGCAGTAGAACAGATGGCCTTCTGAACTTCTCCAAAAGATGTTGTCTTGCTCAATTGGAGCTATTTATGAAGCTATTACTGATAGCTTCCATTCTAGCTACAGTTTCAGGAATGCAGGATACAGCCTTAGCCAGGCTAAAACTGATAACTTTATTTAGAAGGCCAAGGAGAGGAAAAAGAGAAACAACAGAGGAGGGGACTGAGGATAGTTACAAGGAAAATTACACAAGTGAATGTTTTTACAGCAGAAACATGAATCTCACACACCAGTGCTTTTCAGGGCCCAACTAAAGATATTTGAGATAGTGATGTCCTCTGGAATCATTCTCCAAAACAGAGTTTTTGAAAGCTTAATGGTGCTAAGGGGATTCCAGGGGTCCTGGACATGACCGTGGGAAAGCTGACATGCTAGCAGAGATGAATCTCACTAATCTACCTGACCTTTGTAGTACCAGTGTCACACTGGTAAATGCTCCAGGACTCATACTGGCCTAGGAATTTAAACATGTTCCTCTGCAAAACTGGTAAGAAGTATGTTACCAAATCAACCTGTAGAGGGCAATATGAGGGTTTAATCATAACAAGTGATTTGCTGAATAGGAAAACTAGAAAATTCACTAAGGTTTCATTATCATCACTATGGAGTTCAAAAATTCATGCAAGTTGTTTCTAGATTTTGCTGCTTGAGATAATAAAATAGTATAGCTTGTTCTGAGCTGCTGTGGAATAGAAACTATGTTTCAGAGTAATTTTTTTCTTTTCTCGTGTAAAACACCTTTGTTCTGCAGTTCTGGTAAAAAAAAAATAAAGGCAAACCCATTTAATTAACCAGTAAAATCTTGTAAAGCTTTCAACAGCATGTTCCACAATATTTTCTTTCTGACTAATACATCATATGTAAAGGGAGAGGTTAAATATGTATTTTTGTATATAGAGAAGTATGTATAAAACATATTATGATTATATGTCCATTCTATATTACTTTAAAATTCTTTTAATTTAAAATACCCCTTGAGGGAGAGGAGGGAGATCTGTGGTATGGTAAAAATCAGCCATGACATATGGGCTTGGCAACCTCTTATTTTCTGTTGCTAGTGGATTGCATGGTTCTGTTTGCTTTCTGACAGAAAATTAGGTTGAATCTGACTTTTGTGAGTTTTTTGACTAGGAGCCTGTTGAGAACTGCCTACTGTGATCTCTGTATTGCCATCCTCAAGGCACAAATAATAGAATCATTCAGAAAGGCTGCCTTAAGAGGAATAGAATTCGGGCTTGAAAGCTAGAATGAGTTTCTTTTGTACCTCGCAAAATAAAGAAACACACCTATTTCAAGCAAGACCTTTTATTTATTTCTGCAGGGACCGTTCAACTGTGCAAATTGTACTATTTAGGTAATATCTTGTGTATACACATAATATCTTACAGTAGCTCATGCATGCACATCACAGTGTTGACAAATGGTGCAAACATAATTGCATTCTCATAAACACAGAGCAAGCTGAAATATAATGCAGCCTTGCTTTAGAGTTGTTTCTGATTTTTAATTTTTTTTAACCTAATCTTTTTTGGGTTTTAATATTGGTATTTTACATTCTAGCAATTTCTGCTGATGTTTTCCTAACATGTTTTGTCAAACCAATTTAATATGCAGCTGTTCTTACATACAGAGAAAAACTGTATGCAAATCATGCATTTAGTAGCAGAATCTTATTAATGTAAATGCTTGAGGTTTTGAGGGGGTTTTTTTTGTGGGGTTTTTTTTGTTTGTTTGGTTGGTTGGTTTTTTGTTTGTTTTTTTTTTTTTGTTTTTTTTTTCTGTAATGAAACCTTTGTTGTCTAGCATACAGTGGGCTTTTACTGGGTTTGGAATGCATTTTCTTTGTCATTCCCAAACTTGTTGCATTATAGTATAGACACATAATTAAGCACTGAGAATGTATTCTTCAAAAGACCAAATAATGTACCTTCTAGCAGGCTGTTGCAGGAATTAAGGCTGTGAAGCCATAAGGACAGGAGTAGTAAATTGTTGTTTTGGAACAAATGGGCTAATAAAAGAGGAGCAATCATGTGTGTGCTACAGATGATGACAATAGAAATGGAAATGTACCTGGTTTGTGTTTTTGCAGCTAAGATAAGCTCAAAATCTTTGTTCTTATTTCATTTTGAGGCCAGTACTCTCACATGTTTAAGATAAGATCAGATAACTATAAGGTTGTTGCATACTTTCCATATTTGGAATGCATGTAAAAATACCAACATAATATAGCTTGCTCAGACTCCTGCATAATCCTTATACAGATAAGTCTGCACTATAGAGCTAAATGACTTTGGTACAGTGACCCTCTTGCATATAGAAAATGCAAGATATCTAGAGGGAAATTACAGGACCGGTGTTTTTCCATTTAGTTTTGGGTTTGTGACCAATGTGAGGGTAGTAATCCTTTGGTAAATTTTTCTAAATTGCTCACCTCTTTGAGGCCAGAAAAGTATCCTGTTTTCTGACTCTTCAACAAGTTGTGTGCTTTTGATTTCTTTAATTTTGGATCTGGAATAAGCAAACACAATCCAGCATGCCAGTCATTAGAGATACACAGAAAACTTTCAGCATTGTTGAGTGGAGATGATCTTTGTTGTCTTGTTCTCTGCCCTTTCAACTCAGCACAACCTGCCTTGTTTTATCTGCATGATTCTATTCCCCATCTTCTCCCCCATTACGTATATACTTTGGGCATATGCTCTATTGGCTGTCCCCAACCTTGTTCACTGGCGGTTTCTGGAAAACAAAACAAAAAATTGTCCTGTTTTTACAAATACTTTAGTCTTCTAAAAAGTGCAAAACCATAGTTTGAGATCTTATTTATGTGTTGCACACATAAATCGTACACCACTACAGTATATTGTGATGCTATCCTGCAAAATTTTACTCTTTCTTCTTCTACATCTTAGCCTTTTTTGCTTCAAGAGTTTGGCATGGAAATTACTTGTCAGACATAAACCATTGTGACTCTGGTGGTTTTTAGTTGCTGGTGTTCTCAACAGAAAATTCCATCATATTCTGAAACCATGTTTGGATGAGACCATGTCTTGTTCTGAAATGGAACTATGATCTATAGTGGCCATATCCAGAGTAGAAATTGATTCTGTGCTCATGTAGTTCTGAGGTTTGATTTCACATTATTGTGGCATCCAAAAGCCTCCACTGCAACTGACTCTGTACACGCTTTGTTCCAAAGAAGGTTTCTCTTTGTACTGTGTTACTTCCTCAGACTGAAAATCAGTTCCCCGTGATTCATAAGCAGTTTCATTTTGGCCTTTTTCAGACTGCTCTGCTTATACCACTTCTTTATGCAGTATTCTTTTCCAAATGGCTACTTCCTTAACTGCAAGCACACAAAGGTTTTGAGTACAATAATGACTAAATCTTCCTAAGGGACTCATCACAGCAAGAGTGAAAGAAGCAGTTGTTAAAGTAACAAAACCCCACTGAAATCGAGGTAATAATTAATTGGCAACATCTGCAAAATTTCAATTTCATCCATGCTTTATTATATTGAAAGAGCAACACTGTGGAGAGTCTTCTGGGTGATTTCTGGGGAGGGATAAAAGGTGACCAAGTTTGTCTGAATAGACAAAAAGACTAAGTTCACACAGAGAGTTCTGTCCTGCTATGATGAAAAGAGTGTATCTTTGAGTATCTCCCATCAAAATGAAGGCTTGCTCTATCCACGTATCCACATTCAAGTCAGACTCTCAGAGTCTATCTTGGAGACAGAGCAGTTCTCAAAATGTTCTAACAAGCACCATGATGTTCAGCTGTGTCAAACATATAAAGTTAGCAGGATCACATGACAAATTTAAGACTGGATTACAGTCTGACTGATTGGGCTGACACCCCTCATTTCCACTATCCTGAGGGGGTAAAATCTATCAGTTGTCCACAATTGGATCTACACTGACACTTACATAAAACAAAAGGGACTGTGATCTTTATAACTTGCCCAACTCCAGCTCTGAAAATTACTTGCTTACTTTTCTCTTAGGAATTGGTAGGAAATGCTCCTGAAAATTTTCCCAGGCATTTTACCTGCTGTAATTATACCTAAGATGGCAACATGTGTCATCTGGTGCTGTTCTCGGGTTTACCTTCAAGCCATAGAAAACATGAAAGTGTTGACAAGGGTCACCTTAGCATTTGTATTTATAACGTACTAATTAATGTCAACATTGCAGAGCAGATTTATTTCATTTTCTCCACTAGTTGAAGTCTCTGATAACACAGGAATAGGTAGCCTTTAATTGGTAATCTTTATCAGTTTGAATGAGGAATTTAAATGGACTTCAAATTTAAGGGCATGAAAGGAAAACCATAAAAGGAAAGCCTTTTAGTACAAAGCTTCAAGAGCTTTGTCATGATGGTTATTTACTTTACTGTAAATTATTATGCATTAACAATTTACAATACAAAATTGAGATAGTAGCTTGACTTTAGTTTTTCTCCTGACTTTTATAATGGTCTTCAATACATGCTCCATCAATCGTGGAAGGAATGTGAAGTAATATTTGCAAATACTTAGTGACCCTATTATTCTCCTTAACTCTTGCTCTTCGGCTCACCCCAGGAAGCAGTATGACTCATTTCATACAATAAAGCCATTTTGAAAAGAAATATTTCATATGAAGTGGTGGTGGCTTGCGTTTTATCATGATCGAAATCAGAACTTATCCATAATGGACATAGAATACAAATAGGTATCTCCATTATATTGGAAGAAGGGATGAATATTACTATTTAAAATACTTTGAAAAGGGGAAAGGAAATCTTACTCACCACTTCCTGCATAAGAAATACAACTGCTTTTTTATTATAAAAAGAAAATCATAATAGCATTCCTATTCCTACGTGCACAAATGCAGAAGCCATGTCCCTGTGTGTGGAAGCAGATTCTCTGTTCATTTCAGTTGCAAATCAGCATGTAATTTTCTTTGCAGTGTGTGAAGTTTATTTGTAGCAGAGATCAAGAACTGGGATGATGGTATCAAGAAAAAGACTTCAATACTCAACATGGCTGGTGCAACACAAAGAAGCGTTACAGCTATCATAGTGAATAAGCTAAAGTGCAGTACTCATAGGATCTCTGGGGAAAAAAGGGGATTTTTATGCGTTTTTCTGTACAGACTTTGGTTTATACAGTATTTTCATAACTGGGAATGTTCTCATATTTTCAATTTGCTTCATCTGCTGCAACATCCTTAAAATTCCATACCAAAAGAAAAGCTTTAAGAAACGTGTGTTGCAAACTTTGACATTCTAGATTTACAAATAATTAAATTATCCTTATTTAACAAAGTTCATTTTCAGGTGTTTAGTTTTGAACTTTTGCAAAGGGCCTTAACCTGATGTATTCAATGCAGCTGACAGGACAGTTTCTTATTTTATCTTCACTGTTTTTTGTGGAGAATCTCCTTTCCATTTTTTGCCCTTTTAAAAAGTAACTCTGTCCCACTGACTACAGAACATTGTGAGTCCTGACTGGCAAAAAAATTTATTCCCTTTTTAATTTTCCTAAAGTGTTCAACAGTATAATATCTGGGTCTATACTTATCTTTACGGTAACTTGAACATCTAAAATGCTAGCAACTCTTCTATTGCCTGACACAGGGAGGTCAATGTCACAAATATATACTATGTATTTTGAGTATTTAATATACAAACTAATGATCTGATTGTTTTATTTTTTGGGGGGGTTTATGGCATCTTTTTTGGTCACATTGCTCACCAAAAACACTTAGAAATTAATGTTCAGCATTTCCACAGAAGAGGCAAAATGGATCCATGATACACCTGGTTAAAGGCATCCTATTGTGGATATTGGGGATATTGCATTAGGCAGTTTTAATGGAAAAGACATCAATATACTTTGGGAATAGTTTATTTCATTCTTTAACTTTGAATACTCATCTTAGCAAAACATGACATCTTTCTCTGCTCTTTCAGTTAATAACTGGAATCAGTTCACCAGGGGCTCAAATGAGCACCCTAATTCACACAAGAGCAGGAGGAAAGCTGGAGGCAGCTCAGTTATGTGTATGTACACACATGTACCTCTGTTCAGGCTCAGCTCTGACAGGTTGACAGACAAAACTGTTGTAACATACTCAGGATCTTAAGAATTATTTTATTTTCAAATATAAGAAAAAGATATTTAAGTTTTGATTCCTCAACAAACCCTTAACACTTTAGAGTGATAGATCATATTATAGATCACTGAATCATAGATACAGTGCTGTAAACAAGGTATTGTGAAAATTTCTTAAGGCAAAGAGAACTCAGCTTGTTAAAATGTATATCAAACTATATCCTGTAATTATGCTAGATCACCTTGGTTTTAGGGCAAGAGTTCCTCATTTTGCCTTGACAATGTAGAATTAGGATTCCTTCAGGAAAGGATTTTTTCCAGCAGTTAGATTAAAGGTATATCCTTCTGCTCCTTCTCTTATATGTGATTTATGTGGGGTGTGACAGCCATATGGACAATATCACTGTGAGTTTTGTTTTATTTTGTTTTAGTCTATAGGAAGGTTTTAAGACAGCCTGGTTATATCATTCAGGGAAGAGATAAAGAATACTATTAGATCTATACTATAAATTTTAAAATGTCATGGAATGTGGAGGTGAATTTGTACCAAATAGAGATATCTATTCCTTCGAGTTTTTCTAAGGGAGTCAAACATTCTTTGTAATGTCAGTGTTAAAGAGAACAGCACAGTCTTCACTTTCTTCATGGAGTTGTTAATAAAAACCAAACCAAAAAAACCCAAAACAAAACAAAACAAAAAAACCCCAACAAACAAAAAAAACCAAACCCCAAAACAAAAATAACAACAACAAAAGAAGAAAAAAAAAAAAGAAAGTTGGAAACTAACCAGAAGTCATAACCTTTATAAACTGACAGTTTCTGATGGAAAATATCTTTCTTGAAAATTAATTATCTGTGGAAACCTGTAGTGAAATACATAGCCTGGTGTACAACCTGTACATTTGCCATAGTTTTCAAATCAATTACAGATGAAACATCATGCAGCCACTTGATCAACCCCTTTTCTTTTCTCCTTGCTGCCTCCCAAGTGCAATGGGAGGGAGAATGAAAGTGAATCTTCTATATTGAGATAAGTGCAGTTTAATAATTGAAAATAAAATAAAATAATAATTTTAAATAATAAAAATTATAATAAAAAGCGGGGGGAAAGCCCAAGTGATGCACAATACAATTTTCATCACCTGCTGACTAAAGTCAGACCCATGTTCCTGAACCTAGATCAGCCATGCTTCCCGGTAACTCACTCCAATTTACATCCTAGGCATGACTTCTGTGGTGTGGAATATCCCTTTGGTCAGTTTGGATCACCTGTCCTAGCTGTGTTCCATCCCAGTTTTTTAGGTTTTCGGGGTTTTTGTTTTTTTTTTTTTTTTTTTTTATCTCCTCACTGGCAGAGCATGAGACAAGGCAAAAATAAAAGTCTTTGACATAGGATAAGCACAACTTGGCAAAAATAAAAATGTAGTGTGTTAGCAACACTATATTCACCTGAATCCTAAACACAGCACTGTAATAGCTGCTGAGAAGAAAGTAAGTATACTTCAGCTGAAACCAAGAAAATATTGTAAATAAAATAGAATAAGTAAATAGAATAAATAGAATATTAAAAAAAAGAACAGAGGTATATACCTAAAAATGAACTCAGAAATTACTTGATTATTAATCTATACAAAATATACAAAATATAAAATTTAATCACAAATAGATAAATTTGTAGTTAGTATGCCATAGAAGTAATGCATATTACCAACACCTAACATTTCTATATCTTTTTTTTTCCCTATTCAGTAAACAACATTGGTAATACTAACTTGATATTCTAAATATAGTAGTAGCAGCCAACGTTCAAGAAAATGTTCATTTGGTGAGATGAACAAACAGAATTTTTCTGCTGTGTAATTACTGCAGTGTGTCATTAATGTCTTGTAATGAGTAACATCATATACAGTGACACTATCTATACTTGCAGATTGAATTGAATAAGAACTCCTGATTTTTTAATTTCCTCTATTCATTAGCTATTTTATTCCCTTAAATAATTTTTTTCTGTCAGAAGAATGTTATTTCCTTGCAGTGAGATAGCTGAAATTCAATTTTTCAAGTCTTTTTGGTTTTATTGGAAAGATGCATGCCAAGTAAAGGGCAGGCCTCTGGGCCAGTGTTGCATGGGGTGCTGAGCTGAATGGACCCACTGCAGCTATTCTAATGGCTGAATGATATGTGAGGTTTAGAATAGAATGTCTTCATTAATGATTCCATCCATTACTTAATGAGGTAAAAGGAAGCAAAAGGGTTTAGAAGTCCATTGAGAAAAACAGGTCTTCAAGGGCAGCAGCATGTAGCTCTACACTTCAATAGCAAAAGTGTATTGGCAGAGTTGTAAGAACATATGTTAAAACCAGATCCATCTTTGTAAGACAAATCTAAACATTAAAATTGAAGCCAAGTATATGCTGTTATTGACTATTTGTCTAACTCCTTTGAACCTGGGAGTCTTTTCCAGTGTTTATTTGACATAGACTATTTAAAACCATTTTCATTATCCCCATATGTAACAGAAAGACTCACAATATGTCTATGCAATCTGTGCAGTAGTGTAAGCAAGAGCTAGTTCTTATTCACAACTTTATTATATGATCCATATGTTATGAATTTTTGTTTATGTGTTTGCTTTGGCTGGCACTATGTAGCACATATAGCACACTATCTCAGATTACTACCAATTAACAGTTAATAAAAAAACCCATGCAAATAGTTTTGGACAATTCAAGCAGTAGTGTTCAAGTAAATTAGCAGTACATTTTCTAGAAAATTAGTTTTCTAAAAGTAGGAGACAATATCAAATATTCATCAGTCAAGAAGATATGTGTGTTGAAATAATACTTGTATTCTCATCTTTCTTTTGCCTCCATTTAGAGTTACAAAATTGCACATATTCAGCAGTCAGGGAATGTTCCACAACAGTATTTTAAATAGCTATTTAGACAAATAAATATATACATGTGAAGGGAAAATCTTCAAAACAATCATGGTAAGGGGAGCTTTGTCCAGTCTATTAATCTATAAATGAAGGTTCTTAATTATAATTGTATTCTGGACAGACCATATCTTCCTCAGAAAAGTTTGTCACGTGTTGCCACACCATGTTCATGTAATCTGCCAATTCTTTGTCAGTCATATTTCTGGGAAAAATTTCTTGTCACAAGGAAAATTGTCTAGTCAGTAGATAGAAAGTGACACTATACAGATGAAGAAAAATATTTTCATATATTTTGGCTGTAAATGTGAGCAACGCTGGACTTTTCCTTAAAATGTTCGCCAGTCTAGGAAAACCCACTACATTGGCTGAGGTCATCTATTCAAAACTGCAATCTAACAGTATTAATAGCAGTAATAGGAGTCAAAATCTTATGTAATTTTCTCTCATACAGGAAGAGAAGATTTTCTAATTATTCTTTAATATCTAGCTATTTCCAGATGCCAAACTAACTTTTGAAAATTTTGCAAACTTTGTTAAAATTTGATACATAAAAGTATTAATATACCATATGCCAAAATGAATGTAATTCCTTAAAAGACACAAGGTTAATATTCTCCATTTACTTAGACTTGGGTATATGAATAAAGAATAATAAAAATGCAACTTTTGTTACATTAAAATTCAAAAAAAAGTGTTGAAAAACTTCATAAGGCAAATAAATAGGAAGATGTTTTATTAATACTTGAATATTCAATGATGTTATGGGCAAAAACTATGATTAAGTTTCATTTCATTTTTGTCAAGTGTTTGGAGATATTTAAATTAAACTGTATGGCAATTCAAAATATCAATATCCATCCACAGAGTAAAATCTCAGATGGATTAGTTTTACATCAATTTAAATATATCTGATTCAAAACCTGAAGATATTTATTTCACATAAATTTTGATTTTAGAGAATTTTTGACTGTTGTAACATACTGGAGACCACATCTTTATGGAAAAAGTTAGATGGCTCTTAAGATTAAGTGGTTTTAATTTTTCTGCCAAAATTCCACAAGTCAGTCCAATCTGAAAATTCCTTGATATATCCTGAGGCTAAACTTTCCACTGAAATTTCCCTTGAGATTAATTTAAGTACGGTCTAATTACCTGCACACTCATTATTCTGGAAACGTTACTTCAAAGTAAGTTCACTTTTTCTGGCTGCATACTGTACAAAGGTGTTAGAGCTGGAGATGTGTTTCATGTATTGTTTTCAAAAATTCATCCTTCATGGAGAAAGAAAAGAGCTCTCAGCTCTCAGAGAAGTTTCATGGAGCATGTCTGGAATCAGTGAGACTTCAAAATTATAATTGCTCCATACTTTCAATCTATTTAAAAAAAAGATTAAAAAAATAAGATAAAAATAGATAATTGATAATAAGAAAAAAAAAATTGTCGTGTCTAATAGGCTGTTCAGATTTGTAGAAAATGCTCTGCAGTTGGTACAATATTCCATCCCTCATGTGACCCCAGCCCATGAGATGGGAAGATACTTTTTGCTGTAAATTTCACAGTAAATTTTCATGGCCTCCAAAGCACAAGACTGACAGGAAGTTTGGAGCCTCTCAGTTCTTCCAGTCTAGTGCTGCTGAGGGCAACCTGGTGGCTGGGGTGCAGGCATCAGCACTGCAATGGAGAATTTACTGACACAGCATGGCTCCTGAAGTGCTGTTGTGCCCACTTTAATTACTTATAGGTGAAGAATCTTAAATGCATAAATTAAATTTTATATCTGGAACAAATACTTCCAGTAGTGCATATGTACCCATTATGAAATGAAAAGAAACTATTCTACTTCATTCACAAGGAAGAAACTGTTCCATATATAAAAATACTGGTTTAAAATCAACTTTAGTTGCATTTAAATAAACCCCAAATATAAACAAACAAACAAAAAACCCAACTAAACAAGAATCCAATAAACAAGCCACAACTGAGGAAAAACCCTCTGATTTTCCTCTGATCTGATTTTTCTAAAATTATTTTTAGATTTGCCTACTTTTCTTACCTTTTTCTCCTTTCTTTTTCTTTCTTAACTAAAGAACTAATAGGCATGGTATTCAAATTGCTTACTTTTTAGCTTGGGGGTTTTTTTCTTCATAATAACTCTATTTGCATGTTGGAGAATGGCTACTTGAGGCTTAGGTTAGATATATTTATTTCTTTTAGCTTTCTGTTGTACAAAGCTGAAGTAGTTTCTGGAAGATTTTATAATTGCTGTTATTTTATGACCTAAATAGAATCAGATGTAGCCTTATACTAATGTCACATTTAAAAGACTAGTGCGGATTTTCAGCTCACTTCGGTCGCACTTTCATCTTTCCAAGAGAATGGATTCCTCTTTACTTAGCATGGGTCTTAATGCAATAGGAAGTTTACCTTGAATTCAATCATAATAGCTGTGCATACAAAGTTATAGAGACAAACCAGTTTCAGGACACAAATAGAATTAACAACCTATAAAAAGTATCATGCACACTTATAATTTGTATTAGATGCAAGGAAAACACACAGTATAGATGACTGTTCCCCCTTTGCCTGGTTTTTTTTCATCATCCTGTGAGCACTTTTACACCTGCCAAGTGTCCATGACAAATTGCTTTTGTTTCCAGCAAGGCAGTGATGATGGCAGAGCATGGAGCAGCTGCGTAGTGATTGCAGGCAAGAGCACCCCTCTGATGCATCTGAACTTTTGAGCTTGATTCCACTTCATTTTAGCAGTTCCAAGGCAAGGCATCCTGCTTCCCATTCTGTTGGACACATCTGCTACCTGTCTGCTTTCACTGAGGAACATTGGGTGCATTCTTGCCTTTCACTTCTTTTTGCTTCTCTAGTGAACTGTAGTCTGGGAAAGGTGTCACCCCCTCTGGAACCAGACATAGGGTATTCCCGTTTGGGAACAGTCCTGTGTCCATTGTTCTCACAAAGTGCCCTATCTTTCTTTCTATCTCGTTTCCTGTTAGGTTTCCACCTTTGCAACCTCCTTTGATTAAATGCTGGGAATTCAAGAGGATTAATACTAGCCAGATAGATTGAGGTGCTTATAATACTTATATGTGGTACAAAAAAAATACCCCCAGTTTTCTAGTTCTCCATGATAGCTTTTTTTTCTGTGCTGAACATAAATATCTTCCCATTCCTCAGACTATCATGCTATAGTGTAAAATGCACTTCATACTTTCATTGTGCTTGAAAGTAGTATTGTAGGGATACTTTTCTGGATATTTTTTTTGTACTTGGGACCTCTAAGAACATTGCACAGAAACTGAGACAGTGGAGGCCAAGTAGATGTAGTTTCATAAATAAAGGCAATTCCATGGATAATTTAGAGTTGTTGAATTGTATAAAATGTCTTATAGATATTAGAAAGCAGCTTTATATATTGTTGTTTTTCAGAGACAGAGTAGGTTCTTAGGGTTATTCACATTGTATTACTTTGTATTAGTGGAAAGTGCTTTGCTATTCAATAAGAAACATACCTCAAAATATGAAACTTCATAAAATACATAAGAAATTTTATGATCTTCATTTAGTCTTCATAGAGATAAAATTCTGAAACAATTTGTAGGGGAAATTTAATCAGTCTGAGTTCACATCTTGAATCTTAAATGTTATTTGACAATTTCAAGTCTACCAAGATCCTACTTCTCCCTTCTGATCTTTTGATATATGCAAAAAAAATCTCTTCTGGCTACCTGCTTCTTCAAAGTCAATTTAGTCTGTGGCTTTTTCAGATATTAGTCTTAACTGATTAAACTATCCTTAAGGTCTGTCTCCCACCTTAAAAAAAAAATAAATCTAGAAACTAAATAATGTTAGGGTTTGTGCCCACAGACAGGTGAGGGAATCTGTTCCTGAGTGACTTTCTACTTTATCTGCTTAATCAGTAATTGGTTGGAGTATGACTGGGTGGAAATAAACAGCCAACTTCCTGCATCCATGATGGTGACAGATGCAGCTGAGGAACATTTGCTTTCCAGGCTCAGGACTGCTCAGGACTGCTCGGCTCTGTTGGAGCAGCATACTTCAATGACGTTGATTATGTAACATTTTGTTTCCAGTTTTCCCAGGAATGCATCCTTTGGGCTGTTAGTCTTGTGCTGCTTCTGTTGGGATAAAATGAGTTTACCACCTAGCTGTGATCACCTGGCTCTGGGGAAAGTGGCTAGATTCCAGAATGCTTGCACTCACGGATCGCCTTATGCTATTAACAAGCCAATTGATATTAAACAGCAAAGGAGACGGTATGAGACTTTATTATTCTTCAGCAAAGTGTTTGCATTGTCTACAGCTTGCTGCCTTTAAACCTTCAGAGCTTGTGTGTAGAGAGAGGGGGAGATGGGGTGTACCGTAAAATCCATTTCTCTGTTTGTGTGCTCAGTATTGAATCATGGAAGAGAAGTATAATGAAAAAAGAAAAAGGTACAATACCAGGTAACAGAAAAAAATTATAGCAGCAACAAATTATATTTGTGCTATATGTATGTGCAATTACCAATAATTAGAAAGTTTTTCAGGGGTGAAAAATAAAACTAAGGCTATTGTCTTTAAATTTCAAGTAAAATATATACTAGAAATTTGACCACTGACAAATTATTTCTTAATCCAATTTGTCAGATATTAGGTGCATTATGTATGACATTAGATACTTTCTATCTTTTTCTCTGGAATATATTTCTTAACTATTTTAGCAAAGTAGCTGAAACAGCTATTTGCATGTTGTTCATTGTGGCAGAATTTCCATCAAATTTTATCAACCTGTGACATGGAGAGAAACTTTATTAATGGAATTGAAAGAGGTACTGAAACTTCTTGTTTGAAAAAATTGTTCTCCCTTCATTTTGTCCCACTGGAAGTAAACAAAAAGATGCAAATTTCCATGTCAGATCAGAGAAATGGTGTTATCTGCTTAGTATGTTAGCAGAGTCTTTTTTGAGTTAAAAAAGGAGATTTTAATGAAGAAAGCTGCTTTAAGGAAAATAAAGAACTTTTATACCAGCTGCCTTACCCCAAGTAATTTCAGGTGCAATAAATATTTATGGTCCAAAATCCTTCATATATTTATATATTTCATAGTACTTTTTATTGAAATTACCAGATGATATGTAGATTTTAAATAGAAAATACAAATTTTGAATAGGAGAATGAGAAATCTACTGGAAAACTTCAATGAAAACCTTTCTCTAATTGAAAAAAAAGTACTTTTCCATATATTCCTGATGTTAGTTTAAAAAAAATACTGTTAGGAAGGTAAGCACACTAAAATGAAAATTTTGAGTACTTTTTACTGTTATGCTTAGAGATTTTGCTACTTGATTTTGCTACAAAATCTAATTTTCTCTTAATTGTTTACAGTTTGAAAAATCAGTGTAATACATAATTTTTCCCAAGATTTCATTTTGTTGTCCTAGGATAGTATTAGGCTATATGAAAGCTTGAGCCTTGGTTTTGGTATTAGAAGGGTATATTTCTCTGGTCTGTTCATGATTCCTCACCATGTAGACTTCCGTGTTTGCTGAGTACATATCAATATAACTTCATCAGAAGTGCTGACATACTGGGGAGAAAAAACTAACCAACAGTGAAATACAAATGATCTTGTACAAATGCATAACTTGATTTTACATCCAGTGCTCCATTTTTTGTCTGTAAGACAGAGAAAGTTCCTCTCTTACATGGCATTAAGAGTGGGAAATGTGTCCCAGTCTCAGCTGTCTTTAAAGAATATGGAGGTTGGTGCTAGCATCTGCTGAATATGGTATGATATATCTGTCAGTCTCCACCTCCATGTGACCTCTTTCTAAGGTGTCACGCCAGTCTGGAGGCTACTGCACTGCTGCCTTTTAGAATGATGCTCTCTTGTCTAATAACTGTTCTAGTTAAGATTTTAACCTTTATTGTATTGATGTGATACTTCGTTCTCTTTTTTTGTAAGAGGCTGATGAATTGTGTGACTATCCATTCTTCTCCTTCCTTTTGTTACAGCTCAAACCCAAATCACTTTAAAAACAAAATAATATAAATAACTGAAGTTATTCCACAGTTTCATTTTTTTCTACTTGTTGTTTCACCTTCTTTAGAAATCTCATAAACAACAGTGCAAGATTGTACTTTTTACAGTTGGGACTACTGGTTGACCTTCTCAGGGAGAAGAGGTTCTATGTACAAGTTAATTTGATGTATATATAAATTTTATATATATACACACACATTTTATCTACCTGTCTATCTATCTATCTATCTATCTATCTATCTATCTATCTATCTATCTATCATCTATATCTATATCTATATACTTTTTTTTACACATATACACATTTTTCAGTGCATTCATTTGAGGCAGGACTTGCAAAAATTGTAGGTGAAGAATTTCTAAGCAAAATATAATTATTAGGTTTGTATTATTTAGGACCTTGTAAGAGAGTAGAATTCAAATTATTTAAAATGATTAAGACAAATGGGACAAATATTTTCATTTCTACTATATTTATATAGTGGAAATGAAAATATTTATTGTAACTTCGAAGCCAGAACTGGAAGTACAGCATGCAACATTTAAGAAGACTGGGTCACTAAGAATGCGTCTACCTCCAAACACACCAAATTAATCTTTCTGAAGGAGGATTTGCAACAACAGTTTTCATGTCTAATAGGAAAAAAGTGCAGAGGGTGAATAGCAGAACTTTTATGGATATTGTTTGCCATTAGGTAGCATTTGTTTAGTCTTGCTTTCAGTGCCTGTATGAGGTACAAGAGTTTTTCTCAGAGATCACACTCTGTGTTTCTTGACATGCAAGATGTCTCCTTGCTGACTTTGTTTTTATTATCAACGCAAAAATATCATCAAGCTTTGGGGAAGTAATTGCATCTTTCATAACGAGGGACTCAGGAGGTGAGAGGTAGGCATATTGAGGTTGTGGACTTAGAACTATGAATTACCCTGATAAGTGCATGTCTCTTTTTAGAGAAAAAACCAGTCACTTGCACTTGCAGATATAAACCTTCTAAATAGACACACACACACAAAAATGTATACGTTTTGAAATGATGTAATGCTTGTTTTCATGGCTGTTACCGAAACCAAGGCAAGCATCTTCCTATTTCAGTAGTGCTAGCTGGATGCTTCCCAATGTGTCTTGAAAACTAATACCTTTTACAGAAATGTATAACACCAAATTCCTTGAAGATTTTCAAACTGATAATTCCATATTATCTTTAGGAAAAATGTGTCAAATGTTTGTTTCAAAAGAGGGGGTTTTTTTAACATTTTTATATGATAAGCTTCCACATGCTAATAAAAAAATCCCCAACAAATGGGAGAAACATTTCAGGTTGGTAATACCAAATACATTTAAATTATATTTATTTACATTTAAATAAATAAACAAACAAACAAACAATAATCTTTATATAAAATAATAAGATATAATATCTAGATATAATATTTATAATAATATACTACATAATATATATAATATATAATTATATAATGATATCATATATAATATATATATAAATAATTTACATTCTATTTATATAAGTTTAAATTATATGCAAGCGTTTTAAAATTTTGTGTCACTTGAAATTTCTGCATTAGTAGTGTGTTCTGGAATGGGGTGAAATTTAAGTATTGCAGTACTACCTGTTGAAGCAAAAAGATTGTTCCTGATATTGTCCTGCCCAGGAGTACAAATAGGTGGTTTTGTTGAATCACCAAGCCAGTTGCCACTTTGTAATGATATCTGTTAAATGTTTAAATTCCAATGTCGCAATGGTTAGGACTTAGACTAATGGCAATGTTTTAGTTACATCTTCATGTTCATAGAAACAGAATGAAACAATCCGTAATATTTATAATAATATACTACATAATATATATAATATATAATTATATAATGATATCATATATAATATATATATAAATAATTTACATTCTATTTATATAAGTTTAAATTATATGCAAGCGTTTTAAAATTTTAAAACTTGAAATTTCTGCACTAGTAGTATGTTCTGGAATAGGGTGAAATTTAAGTATTGCAGTACTACCTGTTGAAGCAAAAAGATTGTTCCTGATATTGTCCTGCCCAGGAGTACAAATAGGAGGTTTTGTTGAATCACCAAGCCAGTTGCCACTTTGTAATGATATCTGTTAAATGTTTAAATTCCAATGTCGCAATGGTTAGGACTTAGACTAATGGCAATGTTTTAGTTACATCTTCATGTTCATAGAAACAGAATGAAACAATCCGTGAATCCCAATATATGGTGAACCATGTTGCAAAGTTCACCTTGTTCCAAGAAGAATGACCTGTTTTTTCCTAATGAAAAATAAAAACCAACCAGAGGGAAATTATATCCATCGTGTAGAGGGAAATTTTTTTTTTTAAACACAGTGTCATACGCACTCTTAATACAGTGCTTTGGTGGCCTGGTAGAGCTGGAAGTGACAACTTAATGAGTACTTGGCTAGTCCCATATTGATATAAAACTTGAGTATTAAACCCTATCATTAGTGCTTCTTAATCTGTGGCACAAGCACACACAAACCACGGAGCTGAATTGCTGTTTAATTTATTTCTGTTCTGTTCTCATTTGGTGTGAGCAACTTCATTTCACAAGCAGGTCTTGCATGGCAACATTTTATTACTCTTTTTTTCTGAAATGCTCTCTAAAAACTACATTTTATTTTGGTGCAATTCTACAGTGTGTTGCTTCATCCTATGAAAACTGTGTCATATTATTTCATTTTTCCCTGTTGTAATGCTCCATTGGGTAGATTATTTTTGAAGTTAAACTCCTGGAACATTTGAAAGAGATGCTGCTTTAGTAGGTTATTGTGTGATCAAAAAAGTGTAGTGCCAAACTGAGCAATACCCTCAACTGGTTTACAATGCTGTTCCTTACTGTAAAATTCCCATTCCTTTTCCTCCCTCATTCTCTATTGCCCTGGATGGTGTTTACTCGGTTTGGGAGTGATCTGAGCAAAGGTAGAATTAGTCCAGCAAAGAAACTATGGTAGTGGTTTTTTTCAGGAACTACAACTCACAGAGTATCAAAGTAGGTTAGAAATAAATAGTTGGGGTTTTTGGTTGCAGCAATAAGTACTGGAAAGATATTATTGAAGTGTGCATGGCCTGTTGCTTTGAGAATGTAGTTTGCTAATCAGTAATTAAAAATTACATAGTAAATAGTAGTGCTTGAGGGTGAGGGGAAAAGAGTAAGAACAACTGAGTAATTTTCTTTATATTAATATATATATTAATTTAGCTTGACAGTAGGATGTGATTTCAAACTTTTTCTTCACTGAAAGCAATGTCCTGAAACCAAGTAGTGATATTTCCTAAATCACCTGGCTTAAGTAACACTGTATTCCAGGCAAAAACGCTGATGCTTGATGGTGGATTTAGGCATATGGAGAGTATCAAAGTAGGTTAGAAATAAATAGTTGGGGTTTTTGGTTGCAGCAATAAGTACTGGAAAGATATTATTGAAGTGTGCATGGCCTGTTGCTTTGAGAATGTAGTTTGCTAATCAGTAATTAAAAATTACATAGTAAATAGTAGTGCTTGAGGGTGAGGGGAAAAGAGTAAGAACAACTGAGTAATTTTTCTTTATATTAATATATATATATTAATTTAGCTTGACAGTAGGATGTGATTTCAAACTTTTTCTTCACTGAAAGCAATGTCCTGAAACCAAGTAGTGATATTTCCTAAATCACCTGGCTTAAGTAACACTGTATTGCAGGCAAATACGCTGATGCTTGATGGTGGATTTAGGCATATGGAGATGTGCCAGAAAAAGTTCTGAAATTTGAAGACTATCATTCTACCAGTGAGAATGTTAAATGCTCTCTCAGTCCTGAAAAAAAGCATCTTTGTCACTAGCAACCAATTTTAGACTGTTGACAGCTGCACTTCTTAGTAGCTTTAACTGAACATGTTTAAGAAATTACCTGAACAACTGGGCAATCCTTTCTTTTCATACAGTGAGATAGATCAGGAGAAATAATGAGGACAGACAAAGCTTCATCCTAAAAGGTGGAGGGGAGAGCTGCCTGAAGTACAGCAGTCATCCTGCGGGCTGAGGCACAGGGCTGTGCTACCTCATTTCATGGATCTTTGATAACAACTCTTGCCTTTTGTAGTAAGAAGAAAAAAGTTCCTCACCTAGTGAGATTTGAGAGTTTGGGTAGGCATACAGAAAGTAAAATCAGGTAACTCAGGCTCTCAGTCAGTGCTCTCAGCCTGCTGTTCTGCTCACAACAATTAAACAGATGTTTGATCTGTTTGTGAATCAATTTCTGAACCCCAGCCATGCCTGGATTTGACTCTGGGTATTAATTTACTCTCTAGTTTAGTGAGGCAGTAGTACCTTAGATGATATTATATATT
Organism: Passer montanus; assembly: GCF_014805655.1. NCBI lineage: Eukaryota > Metazoa > Chordata > Aves > Passeriformes > Passeridae > Passer > Passer montanus. The sequence goes on along the minus strand of NW_024366815.1, from coordinate 9,105,348 downwards.
TTCTGTCAAAATTTAAAGCTAAAACATTTAGCCTGTGGCTTGTCATAGCCTAAAAAGTTACACAACTGTCTGGCTTTGAAGAAAAATTAAAACTTTTTAAGTGTAGCTGCCTATTTGAGCCTTAGTCTTCATGATGAGAAGGTTCCTTAATGATTTGTCACACAATCATTTTATATGCACCTGGCCGACAATTAAGTTGAAAAGAAACCCTGACAGGCTTTTTTGACCAGGGCAAATTACGACCAACCAATGTAATGCCCTTTAGCAGGATAACTGGACAAGTATTGAGGAAATCTACAGGAATGCTATGCTACTATTCCTTGAGAGACTTGCAAGCAAAGCAGTTGCAGTGGTTTGGATTAAATTAGTATAAAATTAGTATCCATCTTTAAATTTAAATGTATTTTCAGAAAAGAGCAAACATTTAATGTCAAGAAAGGTGAATTAAAGAAACTTTTGTTGAGATCTTGATTTAAATGGTGAAACAGGAAGAAATTGAATGACAATCCAAAGAGGGGTCAAAAGGCTTAGTGTCATGGCTGAGATCAAATCCAGATGAAATTCAGTGTAAAGTGTCTAGGAAGAGGAAACAGACTGTGTAAATAGGTGGGCAGCTCTGTAGAGAGCTATTTAGAGAGGACTTGTAGACTGTGGTGAATAACAAACATGGCGGTGATACTCCATCTCAAATATACCAACCTTGGTATATTCCAACCTTACCAAGCTTGGAAAGGACCTTAGTGTGCTGAATATTTAACAGAAGAACAGGTTTTAAAAAACCCTGATACATATGAGGCTGAAATGTGTGGGAAAAAAAATCAGGGCTCTGAACTACCAAGTTACATTCAGAAACAAAATCTTGATGTTTTAATAGCTCCCTGAAAACATTATGTCAGCATTGCTTAAATGCCAAAGAAGAAAATTATATCTGGAATTATGATGAAAAATGTAAGGAACAGAAAGGGAAACATTATGCCATTATTTATAGCTATGTTGTGGCCATGTTTTGGATGTTAGCTGCTCTGATGTCTCTTGATTTCAAAAAAAGGGTGGTTGACAAAGCTACAGAAAAAGATAGCAAAAATGATGAATAGCATCTGAGAAACAGAACAAAGACTAGGGATTTTCAGCTTAGAAAAGAAAAACAACTGGAAAGTTTGAGAAAGATTAGGAAGAATGTGGCTGGATAACAGCTGCTTAGTACCTTCTTCAGAACCATGACAAAGCACTGGTCAGGAGCAGGGAAAACACCTTTCCATAAAATGTGCAGTTAAGGTATGGAAATCTTCATCAAAGGATATTGTTCTCATTGAGTTTACATGGGTCAAAAAAGCAATTTATATTTATATGTATATTTATTTATTTGTCATAAGAGGATATTACTACAAATTATTATAAGCCACAGTCATCAAAATTAATTTAATACTTAAAAAAATTTATTTAGTCACTTCTTTCACTATGAAGGAATATTAAAACTTGGTTAATAAACAGGAACACCATGGAAGTTCAACCTTTCTATTTATAATCTACAAAAAATAATGCAAAACCATAATGCAAGAAGCAGCAGTATAATATCCTTGTAACCAGGTCTCCTAACAGCAGTGGGGTAATTAGCAAGGGTACACTAAGATGATGCCATTAACGTCCCTCATTCCCTCACCCCTCATGTTTTTCAAATGCCTGAGGTAGAGTGTGGCTGATAACAGGCTGTACAGAAAATGTTTGTGGGAGAATGGGATAAATAAGCTATCATAGTTATCAGTGGGCTGAGCTGCTGACTGAGCTTTGTTGACTGTGATGGGCTACAGGAAGGTGAAAAGGGAAGTTTATATATGAGATCAATGGGCAACACTGAGCATATTCAGTCACAGCAATTATCAGTCAACATGAAGCCTTCTGTCTCTTGGGAGAGCTGTTGTGTATGAGCCATGGGGATTCTGCAAGTGGTCTGGAGCACTTATTACTTCTACTAACATGCTATGGTGAGTTGACAGCTGGATGCCAGGTGCCCACCAAGGACCCACCTCAGCAGAACAGTGGGGACAGAAAATAAGATGGAAAACCCTATAGGTCAAAAAAAACCCAGTTTAATAAAGTAAAAGCAAAGGCTGTGTGGAAGCAAAGGAAAAAATATATTTTGGTCTCTATTTCCCACCAGTAGATGATGTTCAGCTACTTGGAAAGTAGGGCTTCAGAAAACATAGAGGTTTCTTCAGAAGAGAAATATGAAGAGTAGATAGCCCCTTTTCTCTGTCCTTTCTCTTAGCTTTTAGTGCAGAGCAAATCCTATATTGTATGCAATAACCCTTTGGTCAGCTGTGCCCCTTTCCTTGATTTTGCCCATCCCCAGCCTACTGATGCAGGGAGGTTGTGTTGGGAGTGCCAGCATCTCCAGCAGTCCCAAAACACAGGTGTGTTATCAACATCTTCCTGGGTACCACTGCAACACTGTCAGGACTGCTATGGGGAAAACTAACTCTGTCTCAGCCAGATCCGATGCTCACACACCCCTGAATTTCACCTCATACTTGTGTAAAAGATAATTAGTAGTTGTTTTTCAGCTACTAACATTCCTGTGGGCATATAAGGAATATAAGGGAGTAGTGCAGATGCATTGTTACTTTAATGTAACTCAAAAATTTTCAAAGACATTTCAAAATAAGTTAATTTTTAGATATTTCTATTAATGAAATCACAGTACTTCAGAAACTGGCCAGTATAGTATACATTTAAATTTTCTAGACTAGTAATTTGGCCAAAGTTGATGCAAGATTTCAAAAATTGGTTGAGAGCTGGGTAGTAGGTTTGAATATTTCCCTTTATCTCCCCTTATACAAAAACTCAGTTAAGATTTTTTTTACATGCTCCAATACTGGGTTTTATAGCTGTAGCTCTCTTCATGTGGAAAAGATCTTTTTATGATATGGTCCTCTTTTTGGGTTTTTTTTGTTGCTACTCTTAAGACTACTAGACTGCTTTATAATTCGTCTGGCAAATATCCATCATGAGATTGATCTAAAATAAGGCAGTTATAATTTATATATACTGCTAAGAATCAAACATGTTAGGAAGCTGTCCAATGAACTTATAAGCACCATGATAAATTATAAGGTGTATGGTTTATGTAAACTAGTAATGCAATTGTATATTTTCCTTAACCCGTCAGTATGTTTCAATAAAAGAAACATCACATAGCTATTAAAAAACTTATCGGATATATCAGCTAACAAAGAACTTCTAAGAAGTAAATGAGAACCAGCAACACATGTTGGCAGATAGATAAGGAAATGCACATTTAAATAGCTTTATAATTGAGATGAATTACCAAAACCAAGAAAATTTAAAGCAGATGCTTGTATGATGGAGCAAGTTCATGTCTTGATAATGGTGCATTTCAGCCATTAAAATTGCATAGATGCAAAACAGCAGTTTGGACACTACACATATTTGCTTTTCACATATCCTCCTTTGAGTTTTCAAATGCTTGATTCCAGAGCCAAATTTCCTTGGTGTCTTAGGTAGAAATATTAAGACAATATGAAGACTTCTTCAATTATTTACTATTTTAGGAAAGAGATTAGTTTGAGTGTGAGGGATTCATGTTTCACTAATGGCTACTAAGGACTGGTAGTACTGCTAAATTCTTGCTATTTGTTAGCAAGAATATTTTTAAGGAGAGATATTGATGCACCTCATGCTATTTCAGTCCTACTTTCTCATTCTGTTATGGCTTTCTCAGTCATGGAGAGCTAGATAAAGTTCACTCTTTTGAGTTTTATGTCAGTTGTTTCTTCCTGGAGTTCTTTGCAATCTGCTTCATATTGCTTTGGCAATCTAAAATAGTCTTAAAATGGAAATTAATTTTTTTTACTGCACCTTACAGCTAAGATTTTGCTAAGTTGCCATCCAAAAAAAAAAAAAAAAAAAAAAAAGAGGAGGTTGTTATTTTCAAATTTATTTTGGAATTTATAAATAATATAATTACTTGTATTTGCAATCACTTTTGATCAGTCTGTTCTCTTCTACTGGTAGATTTTTGTCGCGCTTTATCATCAGTAAACTATTGCAGGTGACTGTTCAGTGATATTATAATTTGAAGAAAAAGAGTTCTTTATGCTTTGCCGGTTCATTAAATAACTCCAAATTTTCTCTGGGATTTTTCCAAACAACAAATATAGTCTTCTGTATTACAGCAACAGCTCACATGCATCTTTAATTTGCATCTGCTCTAGTGCTGTTGTGATTAAGCCCTATAAGAATCTTGAGATAGAATATGGTATAATGACTTCTGTCTCTCTTCAAACATTTTAATAAAATTCTTTTTCTTGTCACTTAAACATCACACAGATGACACTACCATTCTGATAGTTGTTAACCGTGTTTCCTAAAATGTTGCTATTACTAGAGTGGATCACTAATACATCATTTTGTGCTGGGAAAGCAATCATATTGTATTTTCTGTGTATTTTCTGCTTATGAGATATTGCAGAAATAGATAATTCTGAATTATGATCAGTTTAATAAGAAAAGTTTGAGAACCCAAATATTTTCTGTTGAATTTCAAGGTGTACATAAAAGTGTTTTATAAAAGGCTGTATTTTCCTGAAAAAAAGTGAAATCACAAATATCAACTTTAATAAATTTAGATAATTTTTCCCTCTGATATTGTTGAATTGATTGGCCCATTGGAATTATTTGAATATAAGAGCCTGTGTGTGGTTGGAATGTTTTTGGTTCACAGCTAATAACTCTGAGCCCTAGTTCACTTTGAAGGTTCCTAGGTATTGAAGTTAATCAGTTCAGCCGTTGAACTTTGAGATAAGCTATTGTTTTGCTGATGAGAAAGTAAATGCATGGGGTAGACATTCTTAGTACTGATTATTTCTGAAATGTGTGATATGGCAGCTCTCTGAAATAAAACATCTATTGAAGAAATGTTACTTATCAAAGAGAAGCTAGGTCTGAACTGCTGAAAAGAGCATTTTCAAGGTTGTATGGAATAGCATTCAGCTTCACAAAATAAAATTATTAGGAATGTGGATTCTTTATCACAAAATAGAATCTCCCAAAGGAAATATCAAACACAAGGCAATACCAAGACTGTTACTAAATGTGTTTTCCTCAAGATGACAGCTGTAATGGGACATATTCTGCTGATTTATCACAGCAGAATATGCTGTCTCTATAAAAAAGAGAAAACTTTAAGACAATTTATCTGAGGTAGGTCCATTATGATTCTCTAGTCTCTACCATGATGCTGTGGCATTTTAGAGCCACAAAGCCAGACACTTCTGAGCCCAATTCCCCTTTCTTCCCACACCTGGCAGAGAACGAAGAAACAAATGCACCATTCCAAATCCCTCATTTGCAAGGCAGGTGTACAGAGTACAGAGCCAGGTGTACTGAGAATTTGAGGATGGGTAATGAACTGGCTAACAAAATGATTGTTTGGAAAATGGGAAAGGTAATCCTCCAACCACTGCTTAATGAGTTGTGTGAAAAAAAGGTGCTTACAGTAAGAAGCAACAATATGTGTTTGATTTCCTGTGTAGCAAGATAAGTGTAGAATACATACTCTGCAATCCAGTATTCCACAATGAAGGAAAGAGTTTAAAAGTATTGTTTAAAATTGAAAATAAGCCTTGATAGTCATAATAGCAAATTAAATTTCTATCCTTTTTGTGTAGTTCTTAAGTAATTTCATTAGCAAAAGAGATTGTGTTTTTAAGACCAGAAACTTGAAGAAGAGGGACTTAGCAAGCAAAATAAATTAAATTAATACAGCTACATCCTGACAATAATCAACTGGATTGTGATTCAGCTCCATCATTTAAAAGCAAAGCATCTTTGTTAATAATCACGCAAATTTATTTTGTGAGTATTGAAATGAGAAGTGCACATCTAGAGTTATGTCCAAAACTGACCTTTAATGTAAGTGAAATTAATCACATATTCAAGATTCCTTTCTTTGTTTATTACTATACACAGACTAGTGAAAATATTTCAAATTAAAGTAATTTTTAAATAACTAATAGTAAGTGAGGGAAATTCTTTTCATGTTGAAACAATAGGGCTTTTTTTTTGCAATAGGAATAAGTAAAGCTATCTAGAACAGTTTCTTGAGTTACCAGAAACAATGTAGAACACCAGATGAGAAGTCTAACATTTTTTAAAATTCCATAGAATAATATCCCATAATTTCCATTTTATGAAATAGAGGCTTGCTGCATTTGCTATGTGCATGTATAGTGACTACTGCAATAAGGGTTGATTTTGAGGTTGAAATGTTGCTTTTAGACTGTTCAAGCTCCTGAGATCCTATTTACTAAAATAAGAAAGTTTGGAAATCCTAGATTTATCTTTGAAGATAGAAGTTTCATTTTTAAGAATTTAAAGTATTTATCCATATTTAAGGGTTGCTGGTTTAAATGCACATGTAAAATATAGATTGCTGCCAATACATGTGCAAGTTTTTGAAGACTTAAACAGCTACTTATCTGACTTTACCAATGCAGGAAAATTAATTCACTACTTGGTTATTGGTCTGATGTTCACTTGAACTTTTTCATTGTCTTTTAAATTCAAAATAATTTAGAAATATCATAAAATACGCCACTAAATAATTCATAACTTTTAAATATTCAGTATTTTAATTCAGACTCCACTTGCTTGATAAATAGCTTTTGGGATTTAAAAAATGTACTAAATGTAAGACTCTATGTATTCCAAAACAAGCAAAGCACATCCAGGAGGCATTTTGATATGTGGGGCAAAAGGAAAGTGACTAACATGACAAATGTCAGCAATTCATGTGGCGTGGCAGGAGGATTGAGCTAATCTTATGAAGTTCAGTAAGGAGAAACACAGAGTGGTGGGTCACAATAACCCTGGCACGTTGTAAATAGCTAACTGGCAATTCCACTGGAAAGCACCTGGAGATTTTGATGGACATCTGATTGAATATGGGCTAATAGCACACTTTCACCATGAGCAAAACAAGCTGCATACTGAGATACATTAGGAGATCTGTGGCCAGCAGATCAATGAAAGCAGTTATTTTCATCATAAATTATGAGTTACTGAAATACGTCCTGTAGTTCCGGGACTCCAATTAAAAAGGGATTTGGGGAAGCCATCAGCGATCCAGTAAGGGAGCTTGCAAGGAGGTCTTAAGAGATGTTCAATTTTACAGTAGGAAAGAGGAACTAGGGAGGGATCTAATAGTCTGAAGCTAGTCGTAACAGGCTAATAACAGCTAGTGAAGGATAGTTGCAAACAGGGACATAGCAATCTTTTCATATTGAACAGTGCTCTAAACAGGGACAATGGTCACAAATCGACTTTGGGTCTTTGTATCTGGTTTTGAAATACATTGTTTTGGGTTTTTTTCCCAACTGTGAGGGTAGTGCAGTGTTCCATCTGACACCTGGAGTCAGTTCTTCAGCTTTGGAAATTTCTCAGACTCAAGTAGATGAAGTAATGTCTGGTATATCCAGTATTGGTGATAACCCACTTTCCAGCAGGAGATTGGGAGAGATGAATTTCTGAGACCCCTCCACCTAGTGTGTGACTTCATGGTTCATTGCTGCAATATTAGCGTACTGTACAGCAGAAGTTTTTTTCTTCACAATGTGATCTAATTGATGAGGGACTAATATTGCTTTCTTTCTGTAAGTGGGGACCGAATAGAGAAAAAATAAGATCAAAGTTTCACTCTTAATTTTATGTACTTGGTTGAACGCCTTAAAGATTTGTTAACTTCTTTACTTGTTCATTAATATATTTCTTTACCTTAATCTGTGTTTATAGACTTAGCACATTAGTAAAGCTAACTCAGGTAGCCAGAATATGAAGAAAATAGAACTGCTATGACCTTTTTCTTCTTGTGCCTTCAATTTCCTTAATAATAATTAATCATTCAATCACTTAATAATTAATTAGTCAATCTTCAATTTCTATAATTTCTCATTGTCGTTACTATATAGCTATAAGACATTCTTCTCTTGTCTTGTCTGTCCATACTTATTTTCCCCTCTGCAGCTCCATCTTAGTGGATGAAGTAGAATTCAGGGGGTAGAAGGCGTAAAAGGTCCTTTCCTTAAAGAATGTAGCACAATGCACAATGTACAAGGAGGACAAAGGCATTTTCATAGTTACAGACATTTTCATTTAGCTTGATTTTTCCTCAAGAATAGGTATTGAAAATATTGGCAGTTGTGTACATACACGTTCTAATTCTCAGTGTGCTCTCTTAACACGAGTCCTCTTTGCATCTTCTCTGATTGAAATAAAGAAAGGTGAATACCTTTTGAGCAATATAAGCTAGGAGAAAGATTTAACAAATATTAACTGAATAATGTTAATTGGATAAGCAGTCAGGACTGGATTAATAAAAGGTCCAGTAGAAAAAAAGAGTTCTCTGTATTTCCCCCTAGTAACTGATAAGAGACCTCAAAGAGCGAGGAAGAATTTGTCTAATCCAATTGTGTCGAAGAGTTTTGAATCAAGGCTTGTTGAGACATTGCCAAGATGTGTGAGTTTATTGTAGAAGTGGAATAAGGGATTATTCATTCTGCCCACTAAATTTCCCAACGCTGTCACCAGAAGAGTACAGAATTATCACTTTCTCAATTCTGTCACATGATAGGCAGTTTTGTAACAAATACAGCAATTACATAAAATTAAGTGGCCAATGTAATATGTGAATGTTATATAGTTGCTCTTAGTAAGTGAAAAATGGTCTACTACACAGCAGGCTACATAATCCCAAGGCTCTAAAACAAAGCCATGCAAAACATTTTTCATTAAAAAAACAGAAATTAGACTTTCAACGTCAAGTGGCTCCAGTGTTCTGTTTCCTTCACAGGAGACAATTGCTAAATTTCTGAGATAATGTATTAATCTTGACTCTTAAGTGTTTATTGAATTGGAATCCTGGAAACCAAAGTAAATTTTTTCTTGTCCTGGTTTGATGTTTCTTTAATTGAATGTTTTGCATTGTGGTCTTCATGAACATGTAATTAAATTGTTAAATGTAATTATTCATGAGTGGAGGCAATTATGTTAAAAAAATAATGTGTATTATTTGATTTACATGAGAAGCTTTTGCTGACAGGGATTGTAATATTTTTGGTAAAATAGAAACCTTAATAACAGTCATAGTTACCAGACCATAGCAGATGAATCACATAGAAAAACACAGGTACACCTTGAATTTTGAAATTCCAGGGCGCCTCTTCTACTCTTCTGGCAGCTACTCTTGAAAACAGTTTCAATAAATTATAAATTATCTTTTAAATAAGATGATCTTATTTAAAAGATAATTTTTTAAAAGTTGATTACACAATTATTTTATCTTATTTAAATACTAAACACATTATCTACTTTGAAAGTTATTGTTGCTCTCAAATCAAGGTGAACCTCCCTGTGAAGAATATGTTGCCTTTTTTCAGGAGGCTGTAAGAGAAACTTGTGAGATTTTTGCATAATTAACACTTGATTGGCAGTGTTTCATTTTGTCTTTCACTTTGAAGTTAGCTGAAAAGCATTATTCCTGTCAAATAATGGCTATACCAAAGTCGCTGTGCAATAATTTTGGGGCATGATGGAGCTTCAACACTTAAAATTAGGGAGGAAAACTCAGCAGAGTTCATGGGATTAACTTCATTCAGTAGTGTCTTTAGTTTTCAAGTGACTAGATCATTATAATATGAAGTGAGCCAGGCAGCCTACAGCTATTCTGGTGGTGATATTGTCTCTCTGATGTCAGATGGGCAGGACAATCCATGACACTGCCAAAATACTAACATAATTGAAACATTGTTAGGTCTGGATTTTTTTTACCAGAAAAACACATTGAATGCACAGTGTGGACAGACACAGCAAATCTGTCTCAGTCTTGGACAGGCAGCTCTACAAACAGAAAATACTCATATTTTATGAAAATCACAATTTTTTCACTTATATCCAATTTAACAGATGCATGTCAACTGATTCTTAGAGGAAATCCATCAGAAAAATTTGCAGTTGAAAATATTTTAAATACCTGAACTTCTAATGAGGAGAAATATTGACAAAATAAGAAAACGAAGAGAAACATTAACAATCAGCAAAGTTTTTGTTTTAAAGCAGATAAAACTATTAAGTCTACTACTAAATGTCTTATATTGAGTTAAAACTTGATCAGTAATGGTAAAATGTCTTGAAGATTTCTTACCAGCATAATAGATCAATGTACTCTTCAGCTGTATTTCGTGATTTCAGCCTTAACTGATGACTCAGCTACTTCTGTTACCATCAAATGCCAATTTACAGAAATACCACTAAACTAATTTCCAAAGTGTCTTTATTCATTCAACTAAATATTGCCTGTTCTCCAGAACTGTGAAGCTGATAAAAATGTTTTAGTGTACTGGCAACCAATTTTGCAAATCAGCATAGTACTCAACATTTTTTTCAAATGTAACCTTGCAATACAATATATAATCACAACTTATACATAATTTGAAAATATTGAGCAACAGAAGTGCTGACTTACACCTTGAAAATAGAGAAAAAAAGACTGTTATGAAACCAAGGTGATAATCACTGCTAGGAACTTTCAGATCGTTGTTTTCCTTTTACCCGTGATCTTAAAAGTACTAGCAACTCTGTTCCAAATTTCTACATTTAGCATTGATAAATTTTCTCTACTAGTTAATGCAACTATAAAAGCCTAGCACAAATTCTCAAGGTATGCACCCAAAGTCACATGGACTATTTCAAGTCTGGGGGAAAATCTTAGATTATTTTATGGGCTTTCACCAAGACTTTGTTATAACAGGAAAATAATTTTTGGCTGAAAGTGGTTGAAATACATATTTCTTCTCTCACCAAAACATGTATATGGTAAGAAAACAATTTGTCCCATGAATTGAAAAAAGAAAAACAGGGAAAATATTTTAGACTGGAAATTACCTCCCACTTTCCCCAGAAATGTATTTGAATTTGAAACCAGAGGTTTCTTTAGTCATATTTCCTGTGTCAACTCTGTGCTTCTCATAACATCTCTTTTTCCTTCCTCATCTGATAACTCCTACCTGCTTTTATAGTTCTTCTGGTAGATTTCCATCTTCCCTTATTTTCTCAGAGTACTACACCATTCTGTGTGGAGCCCTTTTCTTATCCTTTCCTGTGGTTTTAATTAAATCTTCTGCATACTCAAATTTCAGCCAGATGCATCTGACTCCAGGACTGGTACCTTGCTCTTTCTTGAGCCTTGGCTTCTCATGAAACAATATAGCCATTTCACTTCTGAACAAAGGGCTTTGTCTGCTTCTACACAGACACACACACACTGCATTCTCTATAATTTAATGTTTGAAACTAAGAAACAAATATACTTAATAAAAAGTAATATTTTGCTATACAAATAAGTAAAAGACAGCATAGTGCAAAATAATCTAATCTGAGTTTTTAATCAGAAACATAATGTGAAAAAAGGCTTGGTAAATAACTTTTTTCCCAAGTTATCCAAAGGTACCATCACTGCATTTATCTGTTTGGGGAATGTCTGCTATTAATTTTTTTTCCATGTTTTCTCATTGATAGTTTTTCCATATATTCTTTCTGAAAAGAATAAAAAAACCCCTCTGTTTGGATTTTTGTTCTGTTCCAACTTTCTAATCTAATTCTTTGGGGTAGAAAACTTTATATAAATCTATTATTCACATGTTCATGTGAAAGAAAATTATCATGGATGAACAGCTGTATGTAAATTCTCTACAGGCAGTCTGTGTCTTGCAACCTCATATCATGGTAAATGGTGATAGCTCTTTTCTTATTTTCATTTTCAAAAGAACCATTAAAAAAATTCGTGGAATTGAAGAAAATCAGCTGTCAGAGTCTGAGAGGAAAATAAGTTACCACTGTCTCAATTTCAGATCCTCTGTCTAATTTTTTTTTTGTTTGTTTGTTTAGAATTAATCTTCAGTTTCCATTCCTTTTTTTAGTAACAGACAAGATGGAAGGGTATTAGTAGTGAACATATTTGGGGTTCAGGTTTATTTTTTCATGATAAGTGAAATTCTTAGGGTTTGGTTGGGGCTTTTTTTTAAGTATATATGAAAACTTAGCCCTGGTTGTTGAAATAATGGGCAGCCTTGGTGGAGCTGGGAGGTGGCAGTGTGCCCCTTCCCACTGGGCCAGGGGTGCTGTAGGCATGAGGATGTCAAGTGGCCAGTGACAAAGAGCTGTCCTTGAGCAAGACTGAGCCATGTCACAACTTGAAAATGTACAGTTTTTGCTTTCCATACATCCAGGATTTGATCCTTTCTTACTGAGCGCAAACTGTTACTGGTGGGCTTATTCCTAAGCTGCTGAATTAAATTCTAATTTACGAATCATGCTGGCATGCATGTCAGCAGTCGGTATGGGAATTGTGTATTGGAGTTGGTCCAAATATTCCTCACAATTTCAAATACTTAAAAGGTATATGCAAGTGAAGTACAGATGGTTGCTGCTTTTTCTTTTATAAGAAAAAAATGTATTTCAACCTCAGCTACTAAGAGAGGCATAAGTCAGCCTTGCTGCTGTGTTCATCTTTAAATTGGTTCATTTGTTCCTACTTCTACCTTACAGTCACATAGTGTTGAGATTGAGTAATATGTTAAGTGCTTTGCATTTTACAGAGCTCACATTTTTAAATGCTAGGAATTATGCTTCCCTTAAAAATGCTGTCTAACCCCCATTTTCTGAGTGTTTTAAGCCCTTAAGAATCCAGGGAAGGAGCTTGCTCCAGATTAGGACAACCCTCTGAATGAAGATGTGATCTGTGCATGTGTGAGAGTTGTTGGAGCTACTGCAGCTGTTCAAAATGGTCGTTGTAGCTTAAAGATCAGCTGAGCTCACCACACAGACACATCTGGTGGCAGCTAGCTGAACAAGCCCCTCCAAACGAAGAAAATGACCTGGTTATGGATGTGTTATTATATTAGAAGTAATTGTTCTGAGAGTAACATTTTTTATTTTATTGAACACCAGAGGGCATGGAAGCATGTTTCTTGAGAGGGAGAGATGCTTTGCAGGCATGTTAAAGCACTTCCGAAATCCCACAGCTTTCATGATATCAAAACCTATCAAAGGTGTCACTGCTTTGCACCATCACAGAATCTGTCAGGCTGGAAGGCACCCCTGGAAATCCTTTAGTCCAACACCCCTGCTCAAGCAGGGGTTAACTGGAGCAGATGATCCTAGACCATGTCACTTGCTATCTTTATGGTTTTAGATGTAGTTTTGATGTGCTCTCAACACAAAGTGACCAAAATTATTACGCTATAGTTTTCCATAAATTTTTTTTTATTTCTGTCAAGAATGTTTCAGTAAATTATTAATGAATTTTCTTCACTCATCTGCAGTAACAAATGGTCTAATATTACTTTCACATCTGTTTAGTTTTTAGGGTAACTTGCAATGCCAAACACTACCTATTTCATCCTGTTCCTGAGTTAATTTTCATAATTTATGCTAGGAAATTTATGATAGTACTTTCAATATAAAATCTAAATAAGCTGTTCTCATTATCTAATGTAATAATTCTTGTGAGAGGAATGTTCAATTAAATAAGTCAGTAGATCTAAAGGAATGAATTATAAAAATAATTATCTAAATTTTCATAGACTTCAGCAGAAATTGAATGGGAATAAATATAATGAAAAATTATTAAAGAGTAAATATAACAGTTTTTCCTATCTGCAGTATAGATATGTTTCAGAGTTAAGTTCATTACATTTGCATTGCTATAAATTATGAATTGTTATTATACATTAGAGTCATGTGTTAAACAAGATTCTGGTCCTAGTCCAGGTACTGATATCTTTTTAGGTTTAGGTTAAAACTTCTAAGTTCCCTACTTCAACTTCCATTTTCACTGCATGAAAAGAACTTATTTACACATAGATAGTTTTCATTTTGATAAACTGTTGAAACACATAAAATAGATACCTAAAGTTTTCTATTGAATACTTTATTTAACAGTTCTCTTTAAATATAAAATATGTAGAATATTGGTTAAGTCAATTTGTTCCTTTAGACCTTTAACAATACCTGGGAAGTTTGAATGTAAAATCAATATTTATGTATGGAGACAAGACAGTTATCTCCACTTCTTCTGTGCAGGCATCACTTCTGGGATTTTCCAGTATTTTTGTTTGACACATTGACTACCAATTCACTCTAATCATTTTTACAGGGTATATTTTCTTGGAGACTAAAAGTAAACCACAGTTTGCTAATTCTCTAAAAATTGTGTCCTGGGCAGCCCTAATGCCTTTCCTCGAATTGTTCCTTTCTTCTGAATAAGACTTTGATGAATAAGACAAGCATCCCTGTTTAAGAACTTAATAAATATTTATAGATATATATACTTACTTATAATCATCTTTAAAAGACAGATGGATGTACCTATCTGAGCAGCAGGAGAATTGATTCATGCTTTTTCACTGTCACACAGATAAACAGGACTGAGTTGTACAGACTTTAAGACTCAGATTTCCCAAGTCTTGCTGGCAGCAAATTCTATCTTCTGCTGTTCAGGCTTTGAAGCAAGATCTTTATTTGCACCTTTACAAAAGATCACTTAATATTATACATGATGCAAACAGCATCATGTGTGTTAACAGCAAATTCAGTAAATTGAAAAGTAGACTATAAACTAAGCTTATTTCTTTTGCATTTCAAAGCTGTCCAGAGCTGTCCCATTTTTTGTCCTTGTCCTAAGGCACTTCTCAAATTAGCTCTGATCTAAGTGACTCTGATGCCACTTCTGTTGCAGTCACCTAGAAGTAGAATGTGTTCCTGCCAAATAATTTTTGAAATCCTACTAAAGGCATAGGATTTTAAGTGTTCAGGGCAAGGAATGACTATAATTCTCTGACAGATCTTTGTGGAATCAAAGAAAAAAATTTAAAGGTTTTCTAGGTAATTTGCTGAATATACATTTTGTTTATCTGTGAAATCCCCTTTCAATAAGCCAGCTCCAAACATGAGTCAAAGGTGCCTGGTAATCGTTTGCACAAGCTCTTCAATTTCATTTGTACTAAAATTAGGTTCCTCAGTAGTTCTAGAGACGCCATTTGTCCTTGAAGTTTATCAGCATCCTTTGAAAGAACAGATAAATAGAAAAGCTTTGATTTCAGCAGTGATTTGAAAAGCAATGACTAAAACACACATCTCTTATGCAATTTTTTTCTTGTATATATAGATTTAATAAAATAAAATTTCTTGGAAAATTGCCAGAAATGACAGCATTTCTATAATACATTTAATCTGGCTACCATTTAAAAAAAAAATACTTTCAATCATGTTTTTTACAGAATTCTGTAGTCTATAACTCTATAAGCTGAAGATCAGTGGTCACTGCTTGTATAATGTTCATAGATAACCACAGTAGTGTGTACCAAGGATAATGTGTTTACACAGGCTGCAGGGGGTATCAGAGAAACTCAGACAAATACCTTGCTCAGTAAAAGTTGTTGGTGCAAATTTCATAAAAACTCTGCTAAGACATATTTCAATAGTGTTAACATTGCTGCATGGCTTAGCACTTTCATTATTAAAATAGCTTATTTCTGAGCTCAGGTCTCTCCTGGTTTTTATTCTGATATTCCCTTCTTGATGATATCTGTCACCTATAGTAGGTAGTGTCTGTATGTATGACTAATGGAAGAGCTATCTGCTTAGGCTGGTATATTTTTGACATCTCTCTTCTTGCTCTTCAGTGTTAGTACTTTAATCGGTAGGAAAGAATTTCACACTTTTTTAATCCTTCATACACTTATCTGTTCATGTGATTTGCTTACAGCACAGCCACAGTCATTTCACTTTCTGAGCAAGAACTTCATAAAATGACTCTAGTGACAATGACAAGAGCATCAAACTTCCTCTCACTTTAAATTAGCCATCACTATTTAGAAGAGTTTCCAAAAAATAAATATATGAGAGGTCACAAATAGTTAATGACTGATGAGACAAAACCCATTATAACATGCATTTCAAATCAAGTTGTATCTGTAAAACTAGCACTAACAAAAAAATCATTACTATAAATTTTTTTTTACTGAAAAAGCAAAACCCAGATATTTAATTATGTTTTCAGAATTATTATATATATCCTAATTACAAAAGTAAGTAAGTACATGCTTGTGTATGCATATTTGTATGTCCTCCGTCTAGGTAATTTTTAACCCTTTAGTGCAATTGTTTTATAGGAATCTGGAAGATCATTAAAGCAATTAGAAGTTCACGATTGTAGTAGGCTAGATGTGTGAGGAACTGTTTTGACAGAGGGGCTACAGGCTTTGCTGAATCTTTATCAATCACAAAAAATTCTTAGCAGAGCATTCTTATGGAATCACAGGAGTCGTGTCACTACTACCAACCACTTCAGAAAGTTCAATAAAAAAGCCTTACAGAAATATTTTAGCCAGATTTTTTTCACAGACACAGTCTTTAGGATTAAGCACTGAAACTAAGAAAGGATGATAATTTCTAATAAAAATTAGAGACCATTTGCAATGCAAAGAGAGACTAGTCTTGGGCAGACTATTTAAGTCTACAAAACAAAACATGGAGAGAACATGCCTTTGTCTTGATACTTCGTCCCATGTGAAATATCTTGTGATTTATTTTGCATTGCACACTTTAGTAGGGCCAAGCTAGTATCAAAAGTAATATATATTCAGACCTCCTGAGGTGTTAAAATAGATCAGAATGATGGAAAAAATGAAAGACTGAAGGAAATCTGCTTGCCTTTTGAGGGGTTTGAAAGTTCAGGTTTTCAATATACAACTCAGTCATATTTGGGTAGGGGTTTTTCTTTAGGGTGACCCTTTTTTAGGTGAAAAAGGAATGCTTCAAATTTCAGGATACTTTTTACAGAGGAAAATATATCTGTTATGAATTATAATATTCTAAATAAAGGAATAATGTAAAAAATGGAAGTTAGAAGAATTTTTTGAAATAAGCTTGACGTTGTCCAAAACCTAAATGAAATATAGAAAATAATTTTATTTCATTCTAGGTCTTGCATATTTTTAGCTTTCCAGCATAAACTTTTGTTGAGGTATCTCTTTGTGATAGGGAAAATTAGAATGTAATTTTATCCTATATTCAAATTTTTCCATCATAATTCTTTCTTTGGAAGTTGTGTTTCATTTGTTTTGATAGCAAGACAGAAAGTAAAAAAGCTGGAAAAATATCTAGTCCATAACAAAATTTACATGAATATTTTTTAATTATTTATAATTTGAATTGTGCAAGATATATCTTTGAAATGGTGGGTAAATATTTGATTCTAGCTATGCAAAATTCAGTGGCATTTTGTTTGGAGGGTCTAACAAAACCATAAGAAAGTGTTTGAAATGAGAAGGAATAACTCTGAGAGAAGCATTTCTAAAATGCTGTCTGCTAATGTAAACCATCTTGCCTGTTGTAATGATCTCAGTTTGAACTCTTTCCAAGTTTCCAGTTGTTGATAAATAAGATTTTTTTAAACAACACGACAGAGTTTATATCATAGAACCATAGAAACATTGAATGATTTGAGTTAGAAGGGACCTTAAACTTAATCTATTTCTGACCCCCCTGCCATGGCCAGGGACACCTTCACTAGACCGGGTTAGTCAGGGCTCCATCCAAGGCTTTGAGCACTTCCAGGCATGTGGCACCAACAGCTTCTCTGGGTGACCTGTTCCACTGCTGCACCACTCTCACAGCTAAGAACTTCCTCCTAATACCTAATCTAAACCTACTGTCTTTCAGTTTGAAACCATTCCCCCTTGTCCTGTCACTACAGGCTCTTGTACACCTTGTAGCTCCCTTCAGATCATGTAAGGTCACCCCAGAGCCTTCTCTTTTCCAAGCTGAGCAAACACAATTATATTAGCATTTCCTCACAGCAGATCCACCCATCTGTCTTATCCTTGTGACCTCCTCTGGACTTGTTGCAGGTACATGTCCTTCCTGTGCTGGCTGACTAGTTGATAACTCCAGAGTCCTCCTTTCTACCCTTTTAAAAGATGAGTACAATGTTTCCCCTTTTCCAGTCTCCTGGGACTTCACTGGACTGCCATGACTTTTCAAACATCACGGAGAGTGGCTTGGCACCTCCAGCTGCCATTTCTCTCAGCACTCTGGAATGCACCTCACCAGGTCCCAGTGACTTATGTACATCCAGGTTCTTCAGGTGGTCACCAATCTGATCTTTCCTTACAGTGGGAGGCACTTTGCTCCCCAAGTCCCCATCCTACTGTCCATCCACTAAAGTGTGGGAAGAGAGGCTATCACTGAAGCCTGAGGCAAAAATATTGAGTATCTCAGCCTTTTTCTCATCCTTGTTACCAGTTTTACAGCCTTGTTCAACAGGGGCCATTTCTCCTTCTTTGACCTTCCTTTTCTGGTTAACATACCCATGGGAGCCCTTCTTGGTATTCTTTGTGTTCCTTGCCAAGTTCAGCTCCAGCGTTGCCTTGGTTTTCTGACCCTATCCTAAATAATCATCCTTCTCTATACACTTCCAGCGTCACGCATCCTAGCTTCCTCTTTTTATGCAGTTACTTCTTTTTCTTTAGTTTGACCAGTAGATCCCAGCTCAGCCATGCCATTTACATTGTCACAATAGTAACTGTAACATCCTTTTTCACAAGGTACAGCACTGAATACAATAGAAAGACACAGAGGATACAGGCTTTGGGAAGGCTGCCCAGAGAGGGAACATGACTGTGCAGGAGCCAGAAAGGGAGAATGCAGGAAAGCCCTCAGCTTAAAAGTATCCTCATAGTCTTTTTTTTTTATTTCTGCTTCCTACACCTACCACTGCTTCATCTGTCAAAATAGGAAAGTATACCACGTCTGTCAAGGTATTTATGCTTAATATTATTTTGCTATTTATTGATGCAGAATTTTTCTATATAAAGTAGTAGTTGACACATATGGGAGAATAATGAAAATGTTTCTAAAAATTCACCTTTTGTGGATCCTGTAAACCTGAAGCCATCATAGCACACTACAGGGGCACCATTAAGCAACTAGTACTGTGGGGCTGATATTCCACTATCTGTCAAAAAATGCAGAGCACAAGTTGCAATCACAAAACTGCATAGAATGTCAAAGATATGGCACCATATTTTTTTGTTACAGTATTCATTTCTATAAAAGGTATGGATTATCATTGAATGCAATGATTGATTATATCTCTTTTATATAAAATAATGAGTTTGTTTACTCACATTATTTAGTTATTTTCTCCAAAAAAACACTTCTAAAAAGCACCAAGTTCATGTCAAATCATTTTATGTTATTTGAGTGTTTCTAGAATTATTTTTTTTTTCTGAAAGAAAAGGAAATGGCTGGAAGAGTCTAGCAACCTCTCTGTAAAAGTCAAGGCATGTTGCGGACTTATTTGCTTCTTCATTTCTTTGAATTTCTGTAAGTACTGTGACAAGTTTTGGTACAGTGATTTACTGCATGCCAATACACAGTGACAATAAGTGGTTTTGATATCAAGGTATAAATTTAGTCTTTACTAATCTTGTAAGAGGCTTATTTCTATGACCTTATTGTGGTTGCCTTCATTAGAAGATTTAGTGCCACAGTGAAGGAAAAGCACCAAGGAGGAAAGAGAGCTCACAATAAGTGTGTTCAGATTATTTGGTTCAGTTTTCTTTATTAAAAGAAATAAAAAGGCAAGTGTTGCTGGTGTGTTAATGTGTTGTACAAAATCCTTTTTAAAACAGAATGTGAAAAGGAAAAAAACCTGGCAATATTAAGATACTTAGGATACAATTATAGAAATGCAGCCTATCCTGGCTTTATTTGCCAGAAGAAAAATATTGGTCTTGTCAAAGCTCACATTCAGTATTATTCAGGCACACTTAAAGTGATCTATTAATCAGTCAGACTTTAATGAGATAATAATTTTGAAGAAGACTATAGCTTATGATACTTGGAAGGCACCTTACTAACCACTGTTGGAATGATTTCAATTCCATTCCTTTGCAAATTAGTTGCTACATTATTTTAATTTAATTATGTAGTCTATATTTTCAACTACTCAAACAAAAAAAAAAGTTTTGGCCTTAAAGCTTTCACCTATGAATGCCACAAATTGAAAACTTATTATGTGAAGGTATTGTCAGTTGGTGCTGTAGCACATTTGTCAGTGTAAAAGAAGAAAAATGGTTCCTCCAAGAAGAAAAATATAGCCATTTATATCTGTAGTATTTCTGAAGAGTGCGCTTACTCATACTACATGAAAACAGTATATTTTATCAGATAATTGATGGATATTTCTAATTTAACCCTAGATATTCATTTTTCTGAGTCTCTGAACTTTTCTGGTAAAATAATTTTAATTTTTATCTTTAACCTTGCTCTGGGTGAATACTCAGATTCTTCTTGGTCACATTTCTTATGAATAAAAATATCTGAATTTATTTTGTTTCAAGATCACTGGAAGGGGAGAATACTCTGTCTGTCAGTGTTGAGAGATCATAGCCAGGCTGAGAGCCACTTGCTTTTAGTACTACTAAAGGTAGGCTGAAACAATTGTATGCAAGAGTTGAGGCTTGAATAAAAAATAAATAAGAAAACAAAAAGAAGTGCAAACCCAGCCAGCCAAACAAACAATGAAAAGACAATGATCTGCAATGATCCCAGGTAGGAAGGAACTAAGTTCAATTCTCAACGTCACTGGTGGTAATACAGTGCAGGAGGAATGTCATTGAGAAAAGCTGCAAAAAGGCCTGAAAATCATCTACCAGACTGAAACGTACTAGAGTGGCTGATCTCTTGTAGAGATCATTAAGCCCTCTCAGGAAAGCTGCTTAATGTTATAAATTGATTATCTTAAGAAACTGTGAGGGTGGAAGACACACTTGAAAATAGTTAAGAATTAAACAAAGAGGCAGTTGAGGGCTTTGTGATCATGTTCCCAGCAGCAGTTTTGCTCTCTGTTTACTAGCTCCTTGCTGTGCTGGGGGCACACATTGAGGGATGCAGCAGATTTTAATTTGGGAGAGCAGGATTTGTCCATTTGTTTTTTTTTTTCCCTCCATACTCTTAGCTGCCTAATATCAGTTGGAAGAGGTTGTTCAAATAGCACCCATATTAAAAATACTTTGAACAGAATTTGAGGGGTTTTGTCTGGGCAGCAGTGAATAATCAGAGCATTGTCTATTTCTGGTCTCCCTTAGCTTCGTAGTTCTGTGCTCTTTAGTGGCTGCTGTAACTATCTAAGGGTTTACCATAAGAGTTCTCACTTGAATAATGCGATAAGAGCCCCGAATATAGGAGATGTTTATGCAAAGGGCAAGCCTCACGCAGCAGGAAATCCCAGTTATCCCTTTAGCCTGTGCTCTCAGCCAGCCACATCTCTGCCAAAGCATACCATAGGAAAAGGACATACCCTTACACAGTTACGAGCATTTCATGATTGGTGTGGGGCACTTCCCGCACTAGTGTCCTGTGTCCCCTCAGGGATATACTTATTAGACAGTTTTAGAACTAGCTTTTCCCATGGCCTTTCTGTGGGATCCTTTTGGAGCCTATACGCCTCGTCCATCTCCAAGAAATAAGATGAGATTTCGCTTTTTGAAGTCCTACAGGTACCTCTTCTGGTGGCTTATGGTGCAATTTACAGTGGTAATAGTTGCAACTGTGGATCTTTTTTATTCTTTTACAACATACAGCATATAAAAAAATTGGGAATAGCTTGTATTAATTGTGACTCTCTTGAGCTCGTAAAGGTTTTGCTTGAACATAGTATGTCAGAAAAAAAGGTATTGTTTCTGTATAAGAAAAAATACTGTGAACAAGTGATCATGGAAGTGTATGAAACTGCACTCTTCAAGTAAATGATAACTTTGAATATTTTTAACATACCAGTTGGGGGAAAGGGTAGATTAAAGTTGATGTCAATGTTCTTATGCAAAAAATAATTGCAAGTATTCTCGGTACTTATGATAAGTTAGCATATTTAATTAAAAATATGACACACAGTTATAGAATATCAAACCTGAATTAATATTTAGAGTTGTGAGACTTTTGCCAGAAAATAATATTTGTTTTAAACATTTTTGAAAGTAAGTTTAGCAAATGAGAAAAACACACAGATTGTTTTTTTCCTAAACTATTGTTTAAAAATAGCAGTAGCAATGCTTGATTTCCATTGTTTGTTACATTACTTTTGGTAATTGAACAGATATTTTTTCTTCAAATTCCTTACATTTATTGCAGATTCGTTTGTTACAGATCATGTATATTTTCAAATAAAACCTCTTGTGATCCTCCCACTTGTATATAATTAATCAAATAACTTACTACATATTATCTTAATAAAAAATAATCAATGTAACATTCAAAATTATTTGCACACATGTACAATACAAAATGCCTCAGAGTATAAATGCTTTATGTAAGATTACTAATAGCAAACATTATATATATGGTTAAAAAGAACTCATTAGTTGCTGTCCAACTTCTCTCAGTATTTTCTTTTGTAAAATTAGTCTGCTCATACAGAGAGAACTAGTTTTATGGCAAAAAGAATAATAGCAGTTAAAAATATTACAATCTGTTCAAAATTAGATCATACAGTTAATGTGAGATTCCCTTAAGAAATCTTATTGTAGGAGATTTTTTTGCTTAAAGTAAGCTGCTTATGTTTCTTTTATAAATTTATATGAATATATATCTATTTATATTTATATCTATCTATCTAATTTCTTTAAAGACAAAAAGAAACATGTTTCATGTAACATGTTAATGCAGAGTCTGATTATTTTCATTTTTATGTACATATTGCACTTTTTCTTATTTTTCAATATAGCAAAGTGAAAATATTCTTAAAAGTTGTCAATTAAACTAAAAAAAAAATAAACAAGGAACCTTTACCAAAAGTCCAGAGGTGTGAATGAATTTTGTGTTACCCTAGAGTGTTACATGTTTTTTTTAGGAGATTTTAAGAACTAGGATGAGGTTGAAGACAATTTTTAAAAAAAAGTCATAGTTGTATTACTGAATTTGAACTTTATTCTTTGCTATTGCTGTTTAATTTAACTGTAAGTCTCTAAGAGGAGAAATTAAAATGCTTAATATATATTGCCATGTCACAGCCATGGCTCCATTCACACTGTAGGTTATATTTAGAAATCTACTACAAAATTTTACAGTACTCAGTGCCTATGTAATTTAATAACCTTGTTTATGTCAACTGACAGTTCTGCTCATGGTACTCAACCATTTGATGTCAAGAGATTTTGGTGTCTAAAACTATGCATCTGATAGTGCTGTCCATGCATTCCGTGGTGAACATTGTTCAGCAAATCTTTTAAATTTTGAAGTTTGCTATAATTTTAAATTTTCTTTTCTTACATTTTGGGAAAAAAACATAATTTTTTTTTTTTTTTTTTTTTGTGAGGTACTCATAATCTATTGATTAAATAGACCATCATGTTTTAATTTGTATACTTAACTTCTGGGAGATTCTGTGATACATTGATGCTCCTAACAGGAAAATTAAGAATGCCACCTTATAGCAAAATAGTGTATTGAGTTTCTTTGCTCATGAGGAAGTTTTCAGAAGGTCACGGAAGACTTGGGCTGATGCAAGTTTTCCCAGGTTAGGGGGAAAATATGCCTTGAAACAATGTAATTTTTCTAGGATGAGCTGGAATGTAATGCAGTCAGAGCTCTTCTTACTCCACCTGTCCCATCAAATAAACCATGTCTTAAAAATTCAGAAATTGAACTGAACCAAAACAAAGTAGACTAAAAGAGCTAATAGATACACTTATGACTGACTCTACACTAGAAATGCAAATATTCACAGAATTAGATGTAGAACCAAGGCCAGGAGTCAGTTCTTCACGGAGAGGAGATTCAGGAAACCACCAAAACCTTTCACAATTTACATAACTTCCTGCAGGCTGGAGGAGGATGGTTGTTTAGTTTTGTAGGGATGTGTACCCACTCTGTTCTCGGGAAGATCAACATTCTTCTACTCAACTACAAAAAAAATTTTATATCTTTATTTTTGTTTCTATAACACACAGATTAGTTTGCGTCTTTTCCTTTTTGTTTCCCCTCTCCCTTTTTTACTTTCATTTTAAAGCCCTGAGTCTCTCTAAATTGAAGCACACCTTCCTTACTGAAATGTAAGTAAGGATACAGTTTTCCTGCTGCTTTTAGATTTGCTCAGGAAAATAGCCCTAGATGTGACTGTAAAAACTATATCCTGGTCGAAGCACAGTTACACTTCAGAGACTCATGAAACCTCTGAAGAATGGAGATACAAGCTTTAGAAGCTTTTTTCATGATCTCTAAATCCTGTCACACATGGGTGAAGAGCTAAAGCACCTATCAAAATTGCCTGCACATTACTGAGATGTATGAATAAGAACATGCTATATGACACTCAGTCCTGCTATATAGTAAACACACCTCCCGTTGACCTAGTGACAGGTCCTCAGGACCACTTAGAAGATTCTCCAGAGGCATCAGGATCTTCTTTTTCTACCTCGTCTGAGTTGTTTCACCACTTGTGAAAAGCACAGTGACTATCTGCTGAGTAAAACTTTTCTGTGGATACAATTTTGTAGAGATGGGAAGCTCCAAAGTAAAATGGGTGCTTTAGGTAATTGGTGCACTCAATAATATTAATTAAATTGAATAATCAAATTATTAGTAAGTTTGCTAAATTATTACATTGTCAGAACTACATCTTCATTCAGTTAGCTGTGGAGGTACAATACCTGAAACAGTAATCATGACATTTGTACCTTCATCTGGAGAAGAAAGAGAGGCTCTTTGTTGTGTGATGTGATTTTCTTTTGTTCTGCTTTCTTTCTGTTTTTCTTCTTTGGCTGCCATTTGGCATAGTTCCCTGGACTAGAGGAACAGTCATGTGGCTGAAGCTACTGCCAACACCACTTCTGCAGCCAGCTGCTCATGGCATTTGTACATAAGAAGGCAGATTCCCTCCTGCCAGATAATTGTACTCCAAGCCACTAAACTCTTGGGAACTGGGCTGGAAAGTGGTATATCTCTCTTAAAGAAGTTTTCAGGAATTCCTTCTCAAGGGGATTTCTTAATCATCTCAAAGCTGTCTCAGTGAAAAGAGCATAATAAAACTTTTTGGTGTTACAAGCTTGGTGATGAAATGGAAATAGAAACCAGATAAAAGTTTATTATTTTATTTATTAGATATTACAGTCCCAGCTCACTGGAAATATCTTGGTTCTATTTGATCAGCCATTGAACATTTTCTGGGAAATAAAATATTTGAATGCATAAGTGTGAACTGTTCTAGTGAACATGATGAATCACACATTTGATTTCAAATTTAGCTGTTCCTATTCTGTAATTCATAGAATGCCGTGTCACCACTAAAGGGATGTTTTGAACCTCACTCAGATTTATTTTATATGAATTTATATGCCAAAATATCAGCTATTCAATTCAAACATTTGGCAATGTTGACTTGAAGTCTTGGGAAAAGTGGCAAAATAGCAAGGCACATTGCAAGTCAGATTAAGCAGCAGTAGGAGAGCAGGTGCAAGTGAATCACACTTAACGCTGTGTTGCTGCAGACCTACCTCCTTGTCAAAACTGCCTACAGAGTCCCTGATAGTGAATAAATATAACCTCAATACCATTTCCTAATGCTCAGAAAGACAAGGTCCAGTCCTTAGGTCCCAAAAGGCAAGAAAAAGCTGCTGAGAAGTAACACGTTCATAAGTTTCAGCTTCTGAATAATTTTTTTAATATAACTGATCATCATCATACCAATAGGTTAAGTGAATCTATCACAGTGGGAAAGGTTGAAGCTGTCAGTGTTTCTTATTGCTGATTCTGATTAGTGTTACCTGAGTGCTTCTTTAGTGGGATTTTGTGATTCTTGCTGCAGCCTTGGAAGTGATTTAATCAGTGTGAAATAAACAGAAAATAGAAGTATATCTATAGGGATTTTATGAACAGTTTTTTTTTAATTTATGCTTAAGCATGTTCTGACAGCCAAAGACAGATCTTCTATAAATAACCACAGGAAACATTCCTTCACACAGAGTGAGGCAAAGTATGATGACTGGTGTTGCTACAGTTTACAGTAAATAAATGGCTGGGCTTTGCTGTTTGTGGCTAAAAGATCCCCACACAAAGCCAGCCTTCGAGATGGAGCTAGGCCCAGACACTAGCATCTCTTGGGATGCATAAAAAGATTGCACTAACCATAAATGCCAGGAAATACTCAGTTTGATTTACAAATTGTAGATGTCCATGAATATTTATGTAAATGTCAGAAGTATCTGGCTTGTAATTCCCTGATGTATCACAAATTCTAGGAGCACTATAAATAGACCTATCATTCAATCTGATACCGAATACACCAGGAACAAGCTGACGCAAGTTCAGCATGTACCATGTCCAAATGTTGTAATTAATTTCCAGATACCTTGTTAAATAAGAAAAGTAGTACAAGGGTAACATATTAATGCTTCTTTTATGGCATTCTAGAATTTGGTTTTTTCCATTGTGGGTCTGAATAGTTAATTTTTTTTAAATGGAAATCTGACATTTCCTATTGGAGCTAGTAAATCTAATTGATTTCTGTGCCCTAGGAACCTGATAATCTCCAGGTAATTTTGTGTTTCAGTTGTCTCTATGAGAGGAATTAGTATCCTTTGGAAAGGATTTGGAAGGAGTGTCCTTTGGAAACTTCTCTAAAATGCTGAAAAAGTAATTTAATGCTCTAAAGCACTTTTCTTTATGGGGCAAGAAATGAAAATAAGGGTGAAAAATAGAGGCTCCTGCCCACCTAGAGGTGTCTGGCACAAACATCAGTCTGGTGCCCTTAGCAGTAAGGGCAGTGATACTTCAGGACATGGGTGGTCCCTGAAAGCTAATCCAGCTCTTGGTCTCTGCCAGCAGTCAGCAACAAATATTTGAATGGGAAGAGTAAGAAACCTGGTTACCATATAATCTTCCTTGAAGAATAATCTCAACATGTTCAGTAGTTCCTGTGTATGTGTATGTCAGAACTCTCCCTAGAAAAAAGAAAATCTGAGTATTTTACTTACAGTAAATGTTGATCATGATACAATAAAAAAATTGCTAAATTTTTCCCTTGTGCAGTTGTTTTGAAATTCACTTCCACAGATGAACCCTATGCAATGTACAAGATTTTCTTCATCATAGTGTCTAATTTTCCCAATAATAGAAGTATTGTGACCCAAGGATTTGTTGTCTTATATATTTGTAGGCCACTCCTTCTCATCAGCTTGCTAACTAATCTTTTCACATGGAAAAATTTTGTATCTGTATCATTCATGTTGCCAATC
Organism: Passer montanus; assembly: GCF_014805655.1. Taxonomy (NCBI): domain Eukaryota; kingdom Metazoa; phylum Chordata; class Aves; order Passeriformes; family Passeridae; genus Passer; species Passer montanus. The sequence goes on along the minus strand of NW_024366815.1, from coordinate 9,077,980 downwards.
TCTTAACACCTCCTCCTATCTCAGTACTCTTTCCAATGCAGAATGACCAGAAGCAAATTCGGAGCTTCTGATGAGGACAATAGATCCAGAATTAAAATAATGATCTTCTCAAAGAAAAAGAAAAAATCCATTATGAAACTTCTATTATTCCTCTCTATCTTATTTCCTATGTAGATTAACAGACTTGTTGATTAACCAATGTTAAGTGGTGAGCAATAATCTCCCAGTGCTGATGATGTCTGTACAGACCAGGCTAGATATTCTGTGTTCTTAACCCTGCTGGGTAACCTTACTTCCATTACTGCATACTTTTATTTCATCTCTCCCCATTCTGTTTTCTCAGAGAAGTTTTCAAGGATACAGTATTGTGTAAAGACAACAGGGATCATTTCAGTAGGTAGAATTTCAGTCTCACTAGAAATTTTGCATTTTTAAATGAAAAAAACCACCCAACCTTGTAGCAAATAGTTTTACATAATTTTCTATGGGAAGAACATTTTTATTTTCAGATAAGGACACATAACACGTAAATCAGGTTTTCTTTTTCTTGTAGTGTATCTTCAGGGTTTCTGACTCATTAGAAAGCTAGGAAGTCCTTCAGGAAATATGTCATAATGCATGCGGTTGAAGATATGGGGGGGTTTAGCAGTAGGAGGAGACAGATGTTTCCCATCAACATACCCATACTCTTTATGTGATCATTATGTACATGTGTGCTAGATAAACAGTCTGCACACATACAAACACACGTGTGGGTGTTTCCTACACTGAAGTGTATGAACTATGAAAAGTTTTCCAGGAAGAAGCTGAATACACAGCACTTACTTTATTGTTTGTCCACATGAACTTGGTTTTCCTTTATTTGTTTTACCTTTGCAACATTTCCAGTCAATACTTGGCTCTTCAGAGACAGCTTTCACAGGCTTTGGTACAAATTTCTGTTGCAGTTGTAAAAGTAAATGGCACAGTTGAACAAACACCAGGATCAGATAAACTCTTGTTAACACTAACTGAAGTTCTTTAGCTAGTAAAGAAACCTGAAATGGAAAAAAAATCCAGAACTGTTTAAAGAGGAAATAATTTTCTTCAGGTGGAGGATGGGAGGCCTCACTTTTTGTCTTGTTATGGCAAATGTAGGTAAAGCAAAGGGACAAATATAACAAATAAATAAATTTATTACTGCAGCTGAAGCTACATGTGCATTACTTTGATAGATGGTTGGAGTTACCCTGTGAATCCAGCTCAGCTGCAGGGAAGTGGTAATTGCAGATGGAGCAGAATCTGCTGCTCAGACAGCTCTGGTGTAAGGCACAAGGTTCATGTGGCACTGTGAAACAGATGTATTTTATACCTTCAGAGGTACTAATAAGTGTGGATGCATTCTTAAATTTACTACGTTTTTCTAAGTGTGTGAAATGTACTTAAGCTTCTAGACTGCATTATTTTCTTCACTTTTTTACCAACTGCATAATTTTTCTTTACTTCTTACTCTTCCTCGTGACATAAAAATAAAATGTAAATATGGTAATGCAAGCATTAAAATGGAAGCTCAGAGAAACCGGTTATTTTAAGCCACAAAGTTAATCTGATTTCTATCATGCACTGGAGGCTAAGTCAAGTGTTTCAACATCATTTGCACTCCACTGAACTAGGGACTGAACAATCAGAAAACTGATAATTTGGAAACTGGGTTATGTCACTAAAATAGTGGAAGCAAAATGCACCGAGTTAGGTTTCTACTGGTGGCAAAGGAGAAAATTAATTTCTTTTAAGCATCATATAAGAAAAACATGAACTTTTCATGCAGTATCTAGACGTGATGGGTTCCTCAAGAGAAGTGCCATTGGCACCTGAGAATCAGGAAGAAATTTCCATTAGTCTAGCATAAGTGGTTAATCCTGTGTACCTTCTGAAAGCAAATGTTGATTTGTGAAGAAATGTTTGTTTCAAATAGAGGGGAGAAAAAAGAGGGGAAAAAATGGAAAGAAAAAGAGATATAAAAGGAATGTAATTTCTTAGCATTGATCCTGGCATCCAGATGATTCCCATAATGAGGTAGTCATGCAGTCTTAATGAGCATGTAAGTGGCAAATGGTGTTTGTTCCATGTCTCCTCTTGGCCACAGTCTTTGTTTAAGCTCTCTCCCACATGACACAGTAAAGTGTTATTTGGAACCTGGAACATGACATATTTGAGGCTTATCTCATTTTGGCATAAAAATACATGTAGTTCTGTTTTACGATAAACTCTGCTTGCTGTCATAGGAGACAAAAGGAATTCTAGACAGAATAGTTTTACAATAAAAAATACATGCACACATTAACTCCAAAATAGGACTTATTGTTTACAGATGAGAATAAAATTATTTTGAACAGGTGTTATATTAATTAATATAACAAGTGTTATATTAATTTATAGGTGGGGCCAATAGCAAAATGTAATGTTATGCCATTAAAAATCTGTTTCATGACACTGACAAAATTTCATCCTCAAATACAGAGGAACAGATGTGTCTGTGATACACAAAAGATTTAAGTTTTGTTGTCACTGTTCTTCACGCTTGACTACCCCTATTAGACTACAATTAAAATATAAAATTTTGTTTATACTGTACATAATTTTCAGTCTGTATTACTAAATGCACCATATATTAACCCAAAAATTAATGTACTATTTAAATATAAATATGTAGTAATACATATTAGGTACTGTCTCTTAAATATCTAATCATACAGTGATATGGCTGCCTTATAAAAGCTGGAAGTCACAAACTATATATTTTTGTAAAAATGTGATTTAAAACTTCTTTTTTAGGTAGCTTGATGTTATCAAAAAGTGCTACCTCCTCTCATTTTAGTGAGTACTATGTGAGGGCCCTGATTTTTCCATGGTTGAATCTGCTGAGTGAATAAAACAACCCAGAAATCTTTTCATCTGGTGATCTGTTAATAGATGGCATGACATGGCAAGGAGGCTGTATCCAGGTGGTGGTCGGACTCTTCCAGGAAACCAGAAACAGGACAGACAACACAGTTTTAAGTTGTGCCTGGGGGATTTTAGGCTAGACATTAGAAAAAAAAAATTACAAGAAAGAGTGGTTGAGAGGAATTGGAATGGGCTGCCCAGGGAAGTGGTGGAGTCACTATCCCTGGAGGTGTGTAAAAAAAGATATGGCACTCAGTACCATGTTTTTGTTGACAAGGTGGTTTTAGGTAATAGGCCAAACTTAATATTCTCCAAGGTCTTTTCCAACCTAGTTAATGCTGTGATTCTGTGACAGGGCCATATCAGTAACACTATCAGCTCCTGCTCCCTGGAATGGAATATGAGGGGCCAAAATACTCTTCAGGGCTCAGGTGGTAGCAGTAGCATTCAAACCAAGAAGAGTTTGCAACCTTTCACTGCATTAAAATAGATTGATCACAGTTTTCTACAGGAATATTTTGTTTTCTGCTTGCATATATTACAGTACAGTAAAGTCCAATTGTTTTTTAGTTATGTTTTGGAGAATCACAAGAGTTTGTGTAAAAAGCCTTTCTTTTTCCTTATCTAGATCTTAAAGAGTTTATCAAAACCAGAAAATCCAGGACCTTTCTTAAGATGCTGTTGAGATTTTCATCTAAAACCTGGACTATAGAATCTTTAAGGAAAATACTTAGCCTGTGAGACTGCAAATATAATTTCAGGGGGCAGCAAGGCAGAATGATGTGACTTTGACAGCCACAGTCTGAAATATTTAGTTATATAAAATTCTAGTTTTCACTGCACAGAGTGGATGTGTGACCCAGAATGGTCATTGTAGTGCCCTGCTTTTTCTTCTGGGGTTCATAGTAGAGAGCTCTTAGGCAGCAGTATAAGGAATTTACCCAGACTAATGTTGTCATGCAAAACTCACCAGCTTCTTCTTCCCTGACATTCTTCCAAGATGCAGATTTCCCAGCTGTCTAATGCAACTGTTTTAGGAAGTAGGGAAAGGAGCAGACAGTCCTGGAAAAGCTGTGCTTGCTCTTTCCACTAAGAGAAAGATTTGCTGGTCTTGTACTCTCTTCACCATTTCAAAGAAACAGCTGTTCTTTGGCCAAGAAGATATTTTATAATTTGGACTGTTTATTTTGAATTAATATGTTGTTCTGATTATGGTTTGGAGTAGCTAATGTAAGTCTAAATGAAGGAGGATAAAAAGCAGTCAGAGGATGCAGTGAAAATTATGTATTGCAGTGTGGAGCTAATTGATTTGTAGATCACCAGGTTCTTGACTTTGATAAAGAAAAATCGATGGATTATATTAGCAATTTATTGTAAATATTTTCTCACATGATGCTTTTAAATGGTTTAGATAACATTTCCTTTTGGTGCAATATATTTATTTGATCCTGGAACATTTAATTCACCGTTAAATGTCACACACTCTGTTACTATAAAAGGCTAAAACTGCTTCCAAGTACATATTGTTTCAGTAAGACATGGGCTTGTTCATGCCAGCTCTTTGGGTTTACAATGTCACTTCAAAATAGCTGCTTTAGAAGTTATGGCAATAATGTAAAGCAATGTAAAACTCTCTGTAGTAGCAATATAAAGTGTTCTTGGACATCTGCACTTGAGGTCCCACAATGTTTATCCTAACTTTGGGCAGCAGCATTATTTTTGCATTTATACTTCTAGGAAAGTACATTATGACTGCAATGTTAGAAAGATGTTGTGATTCTACATCCTCAGGGAATGGTATTTTTTCTTCTTTTTAATTTTTACATCTTTATTTCTTCTATATTAAATATTTTTATTTGTAATCTAAGTATTTTTTTAAATTGTATTTGTTATGCTATTCATTAATTGAAGTCATTGGCATTGTAGAATTTCTGCCACATTTTAGGAATTTATTTCTGGCTAATGTGGCTAATGAATTGCCTGCTTTAGTTACCTTCTTTCTCTTTCTTGTGTCACTAAGAATGCATAGTAACACTATGATTTCATTTACCATTGGTATATTAACATTTGGTTGATATGATACCTATGAAACAGTATTTTTTCTTACATTACAGGAAGATTGAGAAAATTGTGTCTTTATTTTCTGTATTTCTAATAATCTAGTGATTTCCTTAGGCTTTGTCAGCACAACTCAAAACTTGAAACAATCTGACATTATTTTTCATCCACAAATGTCAGGTTTCTCCACAGCATTGTAATGCCTGTGGACTCAGAGTTGCCATTTAAGAAATGGTTAACTACAGAAAATTCAGAGGAGTCACAGAATTAACTTCTATAGATTTGATATACAGGTTTTATTTGGCAACATGACAGGAAACTATAGAGCAAAGAGTGGAAAGGAGAAAATAGATGCTAAGGGGGAATAGTATGCAATGATAGGGACAGGGTATGACAGTGAGACCTCTGTCTATTCACTCTGTAGCAAAAACTACATCACAGTGCTCCAGCTCAATTTTTTTAAGTTCTCTATTTTGAAGGGCTGAAATTGTTTCCCAGTTGCCTAGAGCCTTTTGATCTGTAATGTCTGCTTATAGCAAAACAATATTTGGAGCTCCTTAAAGACAGGAGTTCCTAGAGGTGACAATCTACTCTGGTGAGTTACCTTGATGGTTACAACTTACCAGGTTCAGGAGAACACGATATGCATTCCCTTCCTGTAATATAAATTAACTGTCTATAAGTATTTATCTAATAAATAGCTAGTAATATATGTAATGGCCAGGCATAGGTCAGAGCCATCCCAGGCTGGCAGTAACCAGTAGAACCAGGACGCAGATGCCTGTAATGGATAAAAGCTTCATTATAGTTTTCAAGGCAAAATTTTACAGCAAACCCTTAGAATTGAAAACATGGCAGGTCAGTGGTGCTAGCAAACAGAAATTTCCTGTTTCCAGCCTCCAACCATATTCATAAAATCTTACATATTTTTTTTATCAGTTATATATCTCTCACAGCCACTGTAATTGGAGAAGCATTTATTTATTTTGGAACCCACTCTACCATGGTGAATTTAGTATCACTAAAAAAAAATTATTTGTGATTCTTGTTGGCAAATATTCAGAATTTGCAAGGCACCTCTTGATGCCTCTAAATATAACCAAAAATATGGCAAAAATTTTTAATTAAGAAAACACCATTTGAGCAATGCTGCTGGAAATTTAATTTGTAAATTTACTTGCTGTATTACCCAGGCCACCCAAGTGGCCTGCAGACACTGAAATTTCCTAGAATAGCAGCTCACAGGACCAAAACAACATTCCTGCTCCACATGTGTTCAGAGGTCTGCAGACTTTGGAGTAATAGACAGTAAACCAGTACTGCTTCAGCTCCTTCCTCTTAGAACTGCTGTAAAGTGAACTAGTCAATACTGTAACATTTAGTTTGTGTAAAACATCACCTTGAAATCTTGCATTTAATCTTCAATAATTTTGAGATGATACAAAGAGTTAGTGTTTGCTGATAAGGAAGTCAAGAGGTTTTGTTATAGTTCTTTTCCATTTTTAGTTCAAAAGAAAACTTGCATTTTTTTCCCCTCTCAAAAACAAGAATGAAATTTTGAGGACTAGGTAAAATAGACAGTACAGTGCAGCTTTAAAGTGTTGATCAATGTTGAATATTCCTGAGTCTATTAAACAGAAGCACATGTACTATAGAAACAAACATACGTTTTACCTGTAATTTGGTATGCACTCAAGTCCATGAAGAATGTTCTCCAGCACACTGTAGTTAGGGTCCACTGGTGTGTTAGACAAAAGTTCAGGAAAAAATAATTTCAGGATTGGCTCTTTGACACCTTTTTCTCCATTTAGTTTGTGTAAAACATCACCTTGAAATCTTGCATTTAATCTTCAATAATTTTGAGATGATACAAAGAGTTAGTGTTTGCTGATAAGGAAGTCAAGAGGTTTTGTTATAGTTCTTTTCCATTTTTAGTTCAAAAGAAAACTTGCATTTTTTTCCCCTCTCAAAAACAAGAATGAAATTTTGAGGACTAGGTAAAATAGACAGTACAGTGCAGCTTTAAAATGTTGATCAATGTTGAATATTCCTGAGTCTATTAAACAGAAGCACATGTACTATAGAAACAAATATACGTTTTACCTGTAATTTGGTATGCACTCAAGTCCATGAAGAATGTTCTCCAGCACACTGTAGTTAGGGTCCACTGGTGTGTTAGACAAAAGTTCATGAAAAATAATTTCAGGATTGTCTCTTTGACACCTATTTATTTTGGTTCAACTTTGATATTTGCATGTTTTGTGGGATTTTTTTATATATAAAGTAAAAAAAATATAAAATAGTAGTCAGAGAAAAAAAAATCTGAGGTAGTTCAGCTTCTTGCTGGTTATACCAATAAATTTACAGGGAAAAATGTTTTCCAAGACCCATAGAAAATGAAGTTAACTGTTCTGAACCTATCTTGCTGAGATGATTGTCAGGAAAGTGACATATCAGAATGAATAATCCAAGTTGATTAAAACCAAGGAAATACATGGACTGCAAAAGATTTAGGAAATAATTTAACACAAAATTGAATGGATACTTGCCATTCTGTATAGTTGTATTTCTATGTTTTATATATTAAGAGAGAGAAGTGACAGTGGAATATGTGGAAAAAAAAACCAGCCCTGAGATGTGAAGAGGGTCTCCAGCTGTTCATTCAAACAGAAACCTAGTTACAGAAGCTGAAGATGACTTTAGCTCATTATTTACTTTATATTTTGTTCTTGCTAGTTATATGTTTTGGTTTTTAAAATAAAAGTACGTGTTTGTTTGGTAAGGCTTCTATCAGTCTTTCTGCAAACTGACTTTAAAAAAGAGTATCATGATATATTATTGCTGTGCTTTTTTTCTCTAATGGTGTAAATAAGCCATCAGTTTCCTGAGTGGTTAGAGTTAGTGTTTGCTGAAGTCACAATGCAAAATGAGGCAGGAAAATGTTATTAGCAATCATCAACTTCATTTATAAATCAATTGTAACAGAGTAAAATCAGTGTGTGTACCTAAAATCTGTCATGTCAACTAAATATATTGAGCAGTTAAATACCACTTTGTGTACTTAATAGCCATGTTTGCTGTAGGAAGGCTTAGTTGTTAGGAATAATGGCCCATCAGCTGAGCCTGAAAGAGATCCCAGACTGATTTCAGACATGAGTAAGATGAGAAACCATAGGGGCAAAAGTGAGACCTGAAGTCTAAATTGAAGAAATACAAGTCAAGTATTATTGGAAATTATTATTTTAACATTATTTTTTGTGTAACAGTGATAGTATTAGTGGTACTTTTTTAGCAATATGTGTCACGTTTTCCACTTTAGGACAAATTATTGCTTTTTTTGACTGATATCTGAAGTCACAATGCAAAATGAGGCAGGAAAATGTTATTAGCAATCATCAACTTCATTTATAAATCAATTGTAACAGAGTAAAATCAGTGTGTGTACCTAAAATCTGTCATGTCAACTAAATATATTGAGCAGTTAAATACCACTTTGTGTACTTAATAGCCATGTTTGCTGTAGGAAGGCTTAGTTGTTAGGAATAATGGCCCATCAGCTGAGCCTGAAAGAGATCCCAGACTGATTTCAGACATGAGTAAGATGAGAAACCATAGGGGCAAAAGTGAGACCTGAAGTCTAAATTTAAGAAATACAAGTCAAGTATTATTGGAAATTATTATTTTAACATTATTTTTTGTGTAACAGTGATAGTATTAGTGGTACTTTTTTAGCAATATGTATCATGTTTTCCACTTTAGGGACAAATTATTGCTTTTTTTGACTGATACACCTACTAAGGGAAGAGAAACAGGTTCTCTCACTCCATTGTAGCTGCTCTGCCTTATCCAAAGGGCCTCTCTTAAAAGAGGTGAAGTAGGATAACTTTGAATGTGTTGCTGTCATGCATATTCATATTTAAAACAGAGATTCATGTCTACACCACAAACTGGAATTCCTGAAGGTCTATCAGTTCCATATATTTGTGGATAAATCTCTACAGGAGAAAAAGATTCAAGTTATTAATTTCATTGCATACTGCAAGAGACAAAACATTAAATAAGTTTCATGTTCAAACCAAAACTAGACCAAACACAGGATACATAAAGGATGAAGGGAAGACTGTATTATAGGAGAGGCCTAAAGATTGTTTAGAAAAATGATTTAACTATTAAGATGTTCAATGGTTTTCTTCATTAAGATTTTGTTTGTTGATAAGAGTTGAGGAAAATTTTTGTCAGGAAAATTACTCATATTATTCTTAAGCTCCAATGCCTTTTTTTTAAATTCTCTAGTGCATTGTAAACACCTTAGACATAAGGGGTTTAGAGAGTTGAAGAAGGCCTATTTAAAATGTCATTCTCCAAAAAACAAAACAAAGCCAAGCCAGAAGGACTTGACAGAGCTTAAAGGCAAAAGTCTTGGACCCACAAAATGACATTTTTCATGTAGAACTTTTTCATCTATTAAGAATGCAATGCATCTCCAAAACTACCTCAATCAATTTTTTGTTTTTAATGAAAATCCATGGATTCTCATTACTGTAGTATACTTTATCCACTGCACTGGACATCATCATAAGAACCATGTGAATCAAAAGAGACAAGGTCTGCAACCTAGAATCATCTTTCTGAAGTAAGGGAAGGTCAAAAACAAGAGGAGCTCTGTTGTATCTCATCCCTCAATGTGACATGCAAAGGGTAAGACAGGGAATTGAAAGTTGTCATTTTGCTGGACTCTAAAATTAATAGAACCACAGAGTCATTGTTATTTTTGAGCATATATTTTCCTTACAATCCCACTCATCGCCTTCTATTCTATAGACGGTAATTCTCTCTTTTTGCTCTCCACAGGTCTGTTATTTGTTCTCTTTTCAGAATCTCTTTCTTCTTGAGTGCTCTTTTGTTTTGTTTTGTTTTCCCGTGGGTTTGTTTTATTCTACCTCTGTCAAATCACTTTTTGAGAGACATATTTTTCTGAAAATCTCTATAATGACATCCCTGTAAATGTCTTTTTTGATTAGGAGCTTAGAACATTAACATTTTTGACTTATTTTGGCACTACAGGTTTAATTGTCAGTGTCTACATATTTGAAAACTTTCATTCAGGTCTTATAAGGACAGAAGGCCAGTTTTATTTTGGAAACAAAACCAATCCTTCTCCAACATCCATGCTATTTTAGAAGTCAAGAACTGATATTTAGTACAAATATTTACTGACCTATATTTCAGAAATTTTTGGTCATCCTTATGAGGGCTATGAGTGAGTAGATCTGAAGGCACATTGCATTCCTGAGACTCAGCCCTGAGATCTCTGAGCCTCCAGTAACATACAGTCTGGCACATGTCTGTGTCAGGCCACTCAACCACAGCTCCTAGTGCTTCATTTGCTGGGACTGGGCATGCAGAGGGTCCCATGCTTATCCTCAGACAAGAGGACATGAATCTTTGGATGAAGTGCAAAGCTGAGAAATGCGATCATAATGCTAGTAGTCATGGTTTTCAAATTACCTTTCTCACTTTCTTGAGTTAAAATAATACTTTTGTATTGCTCTAGGTAGTTGAAAAATTATTAATTATTAGAAAAGTTTTTCAGTCTTTATTTTCCTTAGATGCCTCTGAGAAAGAATATTGCCAGAATTAGTGATTGCTGTAAATGGTTCTGTTAAGATTTCTCAAATGAAGATTTCTGCACAGAGCTTTCTCTGAAGTTAAGAATTTTTTGAACCATCTGGCCAAGGGTCATAAAGAAAGTAAGCAACAGAGTGCTTGAGGAGAAAGCTGCTATGCTGGAAGGAAAACAGAAGAACTTCCAACACACTGTTTGGAGTACTTTGGAAAAAAGAGATGGGATAACTAAGCTCCAAATATTCACAACATTATTAAATTTATCAACACTGTTATATACAGTTTAAAATAAACATTGATGAAACCCTAGTTTTTCTCCTGCAGTCAGAACAATATGTATTAGATTGAGAACTTATTAAGCAAAGCAGCTTAGTAGCTCATCCTTGTCTTTGCAAAAATGTCATCCTAACTGAAAAAGGTTTTAGATGCCAAGACTTTTTTTTTAAGTTGTAAAAGGCAAAAGTGAATAATTTAGTCATTTTCTTGTCCAAAGTAATAGAACACAATGGATAGAAACAGAAGGGAAAAAATTCCCTGCCAGTTTCTCTCTTCTTAAATGTCACTTTATTTGGATGATGATCAGCTGGATTGACTTTGCAAGACTGACTATTTACACATATAAAACTGCTTAAACAGCAAAAATAAATTCCAACATTTTGTAACTTCATATTCTAGAGGCAGTAATGTGCATCTTGCTGTGATTTGTAAACCTTCCAGTGTATTTTGAATGCTAGTTCAAATTAAACTATAAGTTTTGAAATATGTGCATATGAACATGTAAATTAAAAGAATATATTATTACAGCCAACATTTAATGTCATTAGTTGGCTTTAGCAATGTTTGCAATACAAAATACAAAACCATTTTCTGAATTTTTACTATAGTGAATTATAAAAGAAAAAAAATTCACTGTAACAATACTTGCAGAATAATTTTTTTTCCAAAATTTTCTATAAATTCATGTAAGCTTTCATATAGAGAAATCTTAGATGATTTTTTTTCAGTACTTTCATAGCTAATCTCAGGTGATAGTTAAAAAATGTTCCGAAGTGTCTTTTCACCCCAGTCTGTTTAATTTCTTAACCCACCTTTAGACATGTAAAAAAAGAAAGCAAACAATCCACCCTTCAAAATTACACACAAAATGCTCACAGTCGTTTAAAAGGGCTGACTCTGGTTTTTGTAGGTTTTGTGCAAACACAGTGAAATACAGCCCATATGGTCTTAACCAACAGTGAACACATTCTGTTAGACATGCTGTATAAATTAAGCTGTTTCAAATAAGAACTGCTGCAGTTTAGATTTCTCTTCTTTATATTCATGGAATAGATTCTCATGGAAGCAATGTTCAGATATATCCAAGACAAGCAGGTGAACCAAGGTAGCCATGATTTCACTAAGGACAAAAAGGGCCTCACCAGTGTCTGTGCCCTCCTGTGATGGAGGGACTGCAATGCTCAGAAAGGGAAGACTAACTGGTGTAATCTGCCTGGGCTTCTGAAAGCTTTAAACACAGTTTCACATAGAATCATAAACTCCAAACTGGACATTTAGTGTTGGATTTTAAGGGTAAACTAATGAAAGGGTGAGATGAATACAGCCAGAGAGCTGCAGTCAATGGCTGATGTCCAGATGGAGGCCAGTGATGAGTGGTGTCCCTCAGGACTGTCTTGAGACTCAGGCTCTTCAGTATCTTCATCAGTGTCAGAGGCACTGGGACCGCGTGCACCCTCAGTACATTTGCAGTGACAGGAAGCTTTGCAGCACAGGTGTCCCTCAGGGCTGTCTTGAGACTCAGGCTCTTCAGTATCTTCATCAGTGTCAGAGGCACTGGAACCACCTCCACCCTCAGTACATTTGCATACAGGAAGCTGAGCAGCACAGGTGACACTACAGAAAGATGGGATGCCATCCAGGGGCATCAGGAAAAGCTTGAGAAGTGAGACCATGAGAAGGTAAAGATGTTAGAAAGTCCAAGCACAAGGGGCTGCAGCACAGTCAGAGCAGTCCCAGACATGAGTGTGGAACTGGGAGTAGCATTTATTGAGAGCAGCCCTGCCAAGAAGGACTTAGAGCTTCTCATGGCTGAAAAGCTGGACATGACCCAGCAATGCACCCCTGCAGCCCAGAAAGGCAAACACGTCCTGGGCTGGATCTAAAGCAGTGTGGGCAGCAGAGAGTGGTGAGGGATTCTGCTCCTCTGCTCTGCTCTGGTGAAACCCCCCCTGCAGTGCTGCAGCAGCTCTGGGAGCCCCAGCAGAAGGAGGACCTGTTGGAGCAAGTTCAGAGGAAGCCACAGACGTAATGAGAAGGCTGGAGTTCCTTTTCTGTGAAGAGAGGCTGAGAGTGTTGGGCTTGTTAAGCTTGGAGAGAAGAAAGCTCTAGGAAGACATTTCGGCCTTCTAATAGTTAAAGTGACTTGGAAAAAATAGAGACAACAGCTTTTTACAGGAACAGATAGTGATAGAACAAGAGAGAATGCTTTTAAGACTGAAAAAAGGAGACAGATTAGATATTAGGAAAAAATTATTTATTCAGAATGGTAGGGAGGAACTGGAACAGGTTGGCCAGAGAACTTTTGAATGCCCTTTTCCTGGTTTTGTTCATGGCCAGGTTTGATGGGGCTCTGAGTAGACTGGTCCAGTGGAAGTTGCCCCCTGCCAATTGCAGTAGGGTTGGAACTAGGTGATATTTAAGATCCTTTCCAACCCAAGCCATTCTGTTTCTATGTTGTTTTGGTTTTTTTTAAGAAAATATGTTATAAAGTTGATGAATGCCATTTAACTAAAAAAAAAAATAACACACTAAATAAAGAAAGAGGAAGATTTGGTGCCTTTTGTTTTATTTTAGTCAGAGATTCTCTGTTTCTGCATTTAACATAGCAGCATACATCTAGAAGGAAGTTAGCTGGATTGAATTCAATGTGAAAAACAGAGATAGCTTTGCTAATCAAATACTGAAGGAGACCACCAAGAGAAAAGAATAGATTGATTTGCTATATTAGAAGGCCACCATATGTAAAACAGTAGCTAGGTATGAAGTGACACTGTACTGGTCGCAGAATGGCTGTCCTACAGGAAGCATGTTGAGGTCTACATATAAGTATTCTTCCATGTATATCCTTATAATAGGCTAAGCTGTGATGTGTTTGAGGACACACAAAGTATTGCTCATAGAAGGGTAGAGAGGAAAGAGGCACATTGTCCATGGCAATGCACTGGCAATTCTGAAATGCTTGCATCCAATTTAGGCAATTTAAATTTCCACAAGAACAAGAAGTTTCTGGCTACTGTCATCTCTGTTGTTAAAAGTCTCTGGGATTTATAGTGCAACGTGGTTTTCTTGTGCCTGGTATATTACTTAATAAGGGGAAATTCAAACACATAAATATGGAATAAAGTGTTCAGATAGACCTAAGAAATTAGTCCTAAACTGAGAAGAAATTTAGAATCAATGAATATCAGAACATATTGTATGTCTCCTTCCAGATGCCTGAATATTCAGAAGAAGTAAGTCTTATGTGAGTTTTCAGTGGTAGACATAATTGCTGTACTATATACATGGATATTCCTTTTGATCACTTTGCTTTCCCTCCCCTGGGAAGGAAGGAGGGGAGAGGTCAGAAGTGCAGCCTTTTTTTTTTTTTTTTTGACTGCTTTAAATATGGATTGGGGCAGTGGTGTCTGCCAAGGCATTGTTCATCTCTCACAAAATCCAAATCTGATATGAGGCCAAATATGAAAATATGTCAACTTTATATTTCTATAAAAGGAAAAAATTTAATCCTATCTACATTCAGTTCAACTGCTACAAGTAAGAGTAGTGAGGCAAAAATCTGCAATCCCCATGTTATATAAACTTATAGGTTTTATCCTGGTTCCATAGAATTTGTCAAGTACATTTTGAATTGCCCAAAACCTAGGTTTCTAACATAAAATAAGCAGGAAGCCATAGTCTACAGAAGGATAGATAGACAGCTGAGAGGAGCAGTGCTGTCTGTCTTTAAATAGATGTCTGAATCATGGAAACAGATTACCCCAGCAAGTGCCTATCAGAGCTGTCTCTAGCAGGAGCCTGGCTGACCAGTTTAAATGAGCAACCAATCCTCTGGCAGCTCAAGGCTGGTGAGAAAACTCCTTTCTTTGTGTGCCTTGTTTAACTCTCAGTGAATAATTCATGACAAGTAATGTACTCTCAATGTAACCTTCATTTGTTCTCACAGAAGTAACTTGCAACTTTTTAAAATACATTGTTTTTTTCCTTTAATTACAGTTTTGAGTTTGATAGTTTTGCATTAAAAATCAAACAAATTTTGACCTTTTGAGTGTTCATATAAAAAGTTCGTTTTTTTTTTCCTTTTCACCTCACACAAGCCAGATTAAACCTTTGTAGTTTTCAATACCCCAAAAACAAACAGAAGTGAAACATGAGAAGCAAATTTTATACAAATTCAAGTGGATTTTTTGAAACACAAGTGTCATGGAGGTATACTTCCTCTTCAAGAAAGGCTTTGTAACATAATGCATAATTTAGATTTAATTTTAGTTCCTGACATTTTTCTGAAGGACTTAGAAGTATGGATGATGTCATTCTACCAAACAAGAGTCTTATCCATGTCTGACTCATTCAGGCCATAATCCCATACCTGTAGATGCCAAGTTTCCAGTGAAGGACATAGAGAAATCCACTCTAGTGGATTTGTAGAGAACGCTTCTGTTGCACTAATGTGGTCACCTCACCCCAGATTTGCTTTCAGGATGACTTTCTGACAGTAAAAGTTTATTGTTTCCAAAAAGACAAAATGTTACAGAAACATTAATTTTAGAGTATGCATGTTTGGGTTGGGCAGCTTTACTGTTAATGTTTGTTTTTGGTTCTGGACAAGACAAAACTGGGGGAAAAAAAGTGTTTTACTATATAAGGCTAGCTAACATGCTTAAAATTTAAGTATAAATTATCACATTGTACATACAAGTTTTGTTTGTTTGAAACAGTGGTCTGTGTGTACTCTTGAAATACATACATAGTCTTGGAATGGTGGTATTCCTCAGAGTCTTCCAACCTCTTTTTAACCTCACACTATCCCATTCTTCTGAACAAGATGATGATGAAAGAAGGCATATCTTTCAAAATATAATGGTTCTCTGATAGTGAGCCTGACACTCAAGAGTAACTTTGTCCAGGACCAGTCATAATTATGAAAGCTTTGTAAAAGAAATGTAATTCTCTCTTGCCTTTCCTAGCAGCCAGTACTTCCGTTGGAGGAAGGAAAAAAAAAAAAAAAAAGAGAGAGAGAGAGAAATGTTAGCCTACTTTTTTTTAGCCTAAAAAAGCTGGCATGTTACTCTTGGAAACCATAGCTACTGCTTAACTCCCTACTGAGTTGAGTATGAACCACCAATGTTTATTTTTAAGCAACTATTTAGCTAACAAACTGTAGTCTCAGTTTGTGTGGAGCAAATAGTTCAAAAGAGAAGGTCTGATGGAAACATTGATAGATTTTTCCTTTAACCTTGTAATTTGTGGTGTATTACTGCAGTAAGCCCATTTGGATCTGACATCTGATCTATGTTTTTATAATGTAACCTGTATTTTTATATGTCCATGTGTTCATATATATATATACACACTCATGGTTCATTCTGGGGGGAATTTTTATGTTTATTAAAAAAAAAATCCAAAAAAACCCAGCCCAACACACTGAGCAGCCCTAGCTCAGCTGAAGTTCAAGGTCTGCTAGGAGGGTAGTATTTAATTTTAGGCTATTCGCTGGTATACAATGTTAATACAACATTAGCAGATATCATTTATTCCAACCTTAATGACTGATGTAACCATAGACCACAGCATAGCTGATGGCACTGTTTGCCAGGAATATAATGTTTCTCAGAAAAAAGGTATTCTCCTACTCCTAAAATTTATCTCTTTCTATTTTCTTTTTGAATCTCTAGCAATGAAGATTTGCACAGGTTCTATTTTTATTTTTGTAATGGAATCTATGTGGACAAACAATGGTCAGTTAGTAGTGTGGTTGCTAGCCTCTAATTGCATAACTGATGAAATAAAATTAAAAGCAGGCAGGAATAAAGGCAGAAGGACACGTTTTCAGTCTGACATACACATATCAACAACCTGACTTTGCTATGTAAGGAAGCAAGGCACTGTGAAGCCTCTGTGACCTTACCTCCTGTCATGCTCAGGCAGCAGCACCTGATCGCTTCAAAGGAAACTGAGATGAAGAACCTTCAGACAAAGTGTCATATTAGAATTGGGTGTTCTTACAGAAGACCCTCTCTGCCATGAGGTCTATGAGGAGTTTTGCACATTTAATTCTGTATAAGGCCTGTAGAGCACACAGTAACTGTTTACACAGCAGGCTCTGAGCTAATAAACCATATTTATTACTTGGGAAGCTCAATCCAGGCAGCTAGATGTGAGTGGAATCAGAAAGGAAAGACCAGTGACATATGTCATGTTTCTGCTGTGCCCTTTGGTTTGCTTTTTTTCACTCTTATGAATTCTATGCTATGTTGAGCAGTTGCAAAATCTGTATCTGGGTTAAAAATTTGTTTCTCAAATTCTCTGAATTAATACTTGTTTTTGAAAGGTACATCTCCTGAACCTACACCTACCTTACTAGTTATCAGACCCACTCATGCAGGTAATATAAGAACATTTTATTAATCTTTCCTTCCTTAGCTTGTTATGCAGTACAGGACAGTAATACAGACTAGAGGATGATCTAGTCTGTGGAAGAGCTAGATTGAGCTGTGCAACTCAGGTTTCACAAAACTAATTGGTGTGGTGCCTAGTTTGTGAAAAAATGTTTCCTACAGTGGAATATGAGCTCCAGAAGATTGGAAATGTTGATTTCAAGTTTAAATGAATATTCTTTATTTATTGAAAACTGTATTTCACATAATTGTGGAATCTGGAAAGTATATATGACGAAAGCAAAGATACAAACTGTAAGCAAGACCAGATGCAACAGTAACTAAGAAATAACATGGATTGTCCTGAGTGAATGAGCCCAGCTCCAGGTCTTTAAAGATATTTTAGCTGTCCTACTTGGAAAAAAAACCAGGGTGAAACTAAGATTGCGTATCAAAAGGCAACAGATTGTTTTGTAGCTTTCATTTGGTAATGCATATTCCAAACACCACACTTTAGAGCCCAGTTATTATTTATGTCTGAAGGTTTGAAGTTGTGAATCCATTTCTTCAGCTCGCATGGAGCAGCAATAATAACTTGGCTCCTATTGCATGGTTTTTCATCAGATTGATGTCCAAGTGCTTTTCAAGCAGCAATATGTGGGTTATACCTGTTTTACAAACTAGGAAGACAAAACTCAGAATGTTTAACCAAGTTTTCCATAACCTGAAGAAAGAGATGTTCCAAGCATGGAACATGGAACTGATTCTCTTGTTCCAAGCATGGAACAAAAGAATCAGTCCTCTACCTCATTCCCTAAGCCATGCTTTTGGCAATTCATGTTAATGTTTTATTCTTTGCACTGTAGCACTGGAATAATTCAATTAGTTACTAATTTGAAGATAAGTAACTGAAATGTAAGCACGCTCAAAGTGGACTGAATTCAGCACACTTTGCATTTAATGGTGTTTTGTTTCTGTGTCTTTTTTTCCTTAGAAGTTTTAACTATACAGCTAAAACCTCAGTTGATGATAAATGCAGATAAAAAATATTGACGCTTTTTTTGATTCATTAGTGTATTTAGTAGCATCTCCACCTTTTAATAGTTTCATTAATTTCAAATATTTTCTTCATTATTTTTATTATACAATCAACATTTGCCTCAAACATGGGTGGCATCCTAAGACTTCTCTTCCACAGCTATTTTCCTGCCACCATAGAATAAAAAAAAGGATTCCAAAAAGGGAAAAAAAAAAAAGGGGGGGTTGTTAGGGGTTCTTTTTAAGTTTTAGGATTACATGCACAAATCAGCTATTTTAAAAAATGGTAATTTCTCTATTTGGTCTCTTAATTTTCCTTAATTATTTTTTTCCCTTAATTCCTCTAATCATGAGAAATTTAAAGTTTTTATTATTTGACCCCATGCCAAATACAAAAATAAATGCTACACCATCTTCTATGAGCACAGTGGACTAGTATTCTCCTATCTTTACATAAAACTTAGACAAATCTGCCTTAGGTGTTAATTGTAGCACAGCAGATTTTATGTATGAATTAGAACCTATTGTCAACTGCCAAAGTTGTTCTAATGGGTTCTCTAGAAATCTCTCTAGAAAAAGGCTGGCCTTTCTCACGATGAATATTAAAAGGCTTCTTTGTTTTAGCTTCAACAAAGTCAACTGATTAATTTCAGATAAGACTAACATTACCTCAAGCTCTGTGAGTTCTCCTTCCTACTGGTAGACTCCCTTATTTGGGGGAAGCCTATGACTCTAAGGTTGCTCCCTGAAGACAGTCTCTGATGGCCACTTGAAGTATGGTTAATTAATATATATTTCATAATAGTTGAAGTTAGTAGGCACTTGGAGAGCAGGAGTTTATTTCTAAATAAGTGAGGATGGAGACTAACAAAGAAAACAGGTTTGCAGTGGGTGTTAGTTAATGAGATGGAGAACTGTGACCCCATGAGGACTTTTTTTCTGAATTTCTATTGAAAAACAGTGACTCAAATTGAGTACCTGCATCTAGAATGTATTTATATTGTAGTAGTAGTGTTTGGTATCTATATATGTTAATATTTGTTGCAATATTTCTAGTAACCACAAGTAAGAAGCAGCATTTTGTCTGATACACTATTGAAAACAGTCCATCCTGAGATATTTACTTTGTGGCAAAGCAGAAATAATCTTTGAATATTCCATTTAAGTATGGTATTGCAAAAAGCTTAGTCAAAATCTCTATTCTGCTTCATTTTATTTTCCTGTGTAAAATTGGAATAATTTTTATATTTATGAATTATAAATAATCAACAAAACTAAAAAAAAAAGCCTTTAAATTGGCCATGTATTCTGTAACAGTCAAGGACCTTTATTTTATCTGATTTTTTAAATGACCTATTCCATCTGTTAAAGGAATAAAAAAGTTTCACAACATGGTTCTTGATTTATGTGCACTTCTATAGACGTGTGACCTGCACGGTGACAGACCCAACTGTTACTAAAAGTCCTATGACTGTATGACCCTTTGAGCTAAATTTGCCACAGATGCCTTTTCCATTCATTGAAGCTAACTTTTTTGATTCCATAGAACCCCTAAAAATGGTCCTTTGCAAGTCGCTAAGTGATATTTGAGGGATAAGTGCCAGAAAACATGGAAAACGTGAAGAACAGAACGCAGAGCAACAAACGTTATTAACATTCCTTCTGCTGTTGTGGAACAATTTGTATGCAGATCACTGGCAAAAGCCTCCAGGCCAGTTAGGATCTTTCCTGGTGATATAGAGTGTAGTTGGTAATAGATTTTATTGTACTATTATAAAATAAAGTGCAAAGGTTGTAGAGAGCCTTACACACATTCTAATTTGATTAATCTTTTTTATCTTTTGATACATAATCTGTTTATCATATTTTCCTTCTATTTGCCAAGTCTATATAAATTTTATAAACGGAATCTTCAGTGCTTGCTTTCATTATTAATGTAGATGCACTCCCATCCAAAATAATGTACTGCAACACTTGTAGAGACTGCAAAGGAATGGCTATCAAGCATGCAAACACTTGTTCAGCAATAAATTTGTTCTTTCAGTTTAAAACCAATTCTAACTGTTCAGAGCATTTTCAAAAATTTATAAATCAAATAATATAATCCCTATTTTGTTTGCTGCATTTCCACCTCCTTTAATGCTGAAACTGCTAAATATATCAACATAGGAATTAACTCCCAAAGCTGTTATGATAACTTTTTGACCAGAAATTATAAATTCAATGTTTTTTAGAAATGCATAAACTATCAATGTAATTATTATAACAGGAAAAGATATCTGCAGTACAGCAGAAAGGGTGTCATGTTGTAGTTCTTCAAGTCAGGTATTTTGTCCTTCAGTGATTAATAACAATCACTATCTGTATGTGTGTTGACTTTAACAGTCAACAAGGAGTTTAATTTTTACTTAACTTTCCCCCAGTGTTCTGAATACCTTTCAGACAGGAATGCTTTCTGGTTTGTGAAGTTAGACAATAATACTTTTTCACAATATCTAAGCAAGTGTTAGGACAAAGAGAAAGGGAAGAATTTAATTTATGGGTGAGGGTTTTAGTTGATTTGGCAAGAAAAAAATCTTTGTTCCTTCCTTTACTCCACAGAGACTAATTTATCTAGCATGTCTTTAAGTGGAATTTCTTAGCAAACTCAGAACTGTTACTGTAACTTACATTCATCCTTTCCTTTCATTTATTATCCAGAAGTATTGTTTCTTTTCTTTTTTCCACTTTTTTTTTTTTTTAATGTTATTGACCTTTAAACCTGTTGTTATCAAACTGAAAGAAAGAGATAGGGACTCTTTTCAGCTGCCTTCATTCTCATGTGACCTGAAGGGAGAATAGGTTCAAAATAGACTAGTTCCTCCCAGGGCAACACAAGACAGAGGAGAAAAGCACTGTCATTTCCGAACAGCACAGTGCTAGAGTAAACTCAGCATGAAAAAGGAAGGAGTTGCAGCATGTTAGAATTCTTCCTCCACAGCCTGGATTTTTACACAAGATGGATTTGGAGGGTGTTAAAAAGCAGAGGATTTAAAAAAATACTTTGAAATGGAGTACTTTAAGAATGAGCTTTTTAAGGACAACTGACATCTGACTGCTAGTAATACTGAAGGAATTTTTCAAAATGAGCATTGTTATGAAGCCAAGATCCCGATCTACCAGCTCCTTAAGGACTGCCGACGCAATGTGGTAATGTGGTTCGCTTGTTTCTTTCAGGCTCTCTATTATGACACAGAGATGTGTCCTAAGAAAGTCACAGCTTTAATTTTGATTTGATAGGTATTGCATGGTTATTGAACATGTTCAGCTGCTGAACAATTATTAGTAAGAAACAAAATTATGTAGCTTTTTGTTGTAAAATGCAGTGTTTCTAATTTTTAAAAAGAGAACCCTTTTCGTACATTTTTAAACATGTTACACTGATTTTACCCATTCAGCAGTCGGGTTCAATCCTTACAGTTAGGTATGCTGTCTAAAAATCTTCAGTACACTTATTTCAGGAAGAGAAATCATAAGACAAATCTTGCATTTCTGGAGACTGGAGAGTGAAATGAAGTTATAGGTTCTGTGAGCTATTTTGGGATGCTTACATGTAGCTTTGCTGCATAAATAGACTGACTGGTAGAGATGTGACCTGAGAAGCAGCAGACTTTGTAGCAGCATGTGAGAGACTCTGCTGTGTTATGCTTCATGTGTTTCCCCTGCTCTCTGAGGCTTAGAGGAGTAGAAGTAGTCTGTGATACTGATCTGTCTGTATAATTTTCTTGAATATTTTTCAGTTATTAATCAGCAAGGCTTTGTCTTTTAAATAATTCTTTTTCTTTACGCTTTTTAAGCACCATTTAATGCTTTAAAAAACTTGGTAGGCACTGACAGCACAGCTTTCTATGAAGTATGAGAAATAAATTCCATTTACTCACTTAATGTGTCCCACATTTTGTTCTTCTCTCTGTGTCTTAATAAAGCCACCATAATTTTAATAAACACATAATAGACTAATTGTTCATAGCTATATTTTACATATATAAAAGATGTATTTTAGATTATAGCTTTTTAATATATAAATGGCTGATGTGTTACTGAGGATAGACTAGTGACTAAATACAGTTCTTTGTGAGGATATACATCCAGTTAATTGAATATTAGCCTTATAAAACTTTTGTGTTTCAAATAGTTTTGGCTCTGAGGTAAAGCCATGTCAGTATTACTGTTAAAGGAGTTAGAAATTTCTTCCAGTTATCTTTTACTGAAACCATTTTGTAGTAAAAGGAAATTAAACAAGTACACTACTCAATCTAAAGAGTAGTCCTAGCTGTTGTCAGAAAGTGCTAAGGCAGAGTTCTGCTGAAATAAATGCAGTAAGTAGTATCTCTATGTCTTTATTAAAATTCAATGCCATGCTGGTAAACTAAATATTGCTAATGTGCTGCATTCTGTGGGGTGTCTCCAAGGAAGTGAGCTAAAACATACATACCTTAGCTATTACGTACGACTGTGCAAATAAATCAGGACCTCTGATTAAATTTTCCTTTTTTTCTTTTTTTTTCAATTGTTGACTGCCTCCATTAATTGTTGCAGGGGAAAAAAAGTACTTTAGAAGAAAAAAAAAATCCTTGTAACTAGTAGTTGCAGGCTAATTTGAGCCCCAAGTATTTTGTCTAAAATACCTTCCTGCCTCCCTTTTGTTGCTGTGGCCTTTAGTCATAGCGCTAATCTGATATCTGAGAATACCTGTTCTGCTGGTTGTAAGCTGGGAGTCCTCTGCTACCCTGCTGTTTGGGAACACGACCCGAGCTCAGAGGTGGCTCTCAGGGAGACACTTGAAGGCTGCTGGAGAGGGTACATGCTGTTCTGCAGCGGTGTGGAGCAAAGCCAGGCAGGCCCTGTCCCAACCAGAGGGAAAACGGAGTGCAGAGATAAGAGAGAATGGGAGGGAACTGCTGGCTGCCCACACCGAGCCCAGCTGCTGGCTGCCTCCAGGGAGGGGGCGGCTGGGGCCAGCCCACCCTGCCACGCTGCCCTGCCAGCCGCCCCCAAGGTGGGCCTGAGCGGGACCAGCCTCCAAAGCGTCTGCCTGACTTTGCTTCGTGTGCGTTGCTGCCTGAACCTGTGCGTTTGCACCCGTGGGTCAGCACTGGCCTGCAGTTCTCTAGGAGAGAGTAATATAGTCTTGCCAGAATATTAATGCTTAGGGACAAATTAAGTCAGGGTTAAATCAGAAGCAGTAGTAGGGGTTCAGGCCAGAAGACAGGAAAAGCATAATTATCCTTTTTGAATCTCTTGATATAGTGATCCCACTCTATGTAAGGGGAGCAGGAGTGCCTGGGAGGAAGGAGAAGATGGGTCTCAAGAACACAGGGACTTGACTGACAGGACTGTTTCTCAAACCCTTGCATACACCTCTTGCAAGAGTTTGAGAAAAAAATGATCCCAGATTTCCTCTGCCATTTCTCATGTGAATAAAGTTCCAGTGAAGATCAGAAATTGGGCTGCCAGCACAGAGGCCAGTAAAAGGATGGAAGAGATGTAAACATAAGACAGAGAAACCTCTGCTCTTGGTGCCCTGAAATCAGACTGCCTCTTTGTCCAAAAGATACAGTAAGTTCAGTGTAAAAGCATATGTGTGGCAAAAGCGTGGTATTCTTTTTGGTATCGATATTAGAAAGCAATCAAAGGGTATCTGCATGAGTGGTACTGTGATTGCTACCCCAGCTAGCTTGGAGCACATGCAGGTGAGCCCAGGCTGTGCTGATGCCTCCCCTTTAAAACTGCATGGGTTGGGAATGGCTGCTGTTTACTGTGATGGTAGGGACTGAAGGCAATCCTTCTCTTTCCTGTGTGGCTTGTTAAATTTATCCTCATGTTATGGTGACTGAAGTAAAAGCAGATGGTTGGTATTTATACCAAACAAAAAAGTGACATATAAGGGTTATTACCTGTCATGTTATTGCTGCTCAATTCTACCACCCATTCCCACTCATTCCTCAGTTCAGGGTGTGATTGTGAAGTATAGTTTTATATCATGAATCCTCTGGAGAACAGTCTAGAAGGGATAAATGTTTGTGCAGACTTTTCAACTAAGACAATTGATGTGTCTTTTTATTCCAGTGAAGAAATAACAAGGAAGTAAAGAAATAACAGTGAATTAAACTTTGCCTGAGACAGCCAAATGATAATATGATTATATTTTCTTGACTGTTTGATAATAATTTTTAATAATTTAAATTAATAATAACTTTTGATAACTTTGAATATTAAAAAAATCTATTTGAAAGAACTTAATTAAAATTTTGGAAGTTTAAGTGAGAAGTTAAGAATGCTTGCTTGCTTACAAGTCAAGCAAGCAGCCTCATTTGCTGGACAGACTACAACCTACTGCCTGGAAGTAGTGCAGTTGATCAGACGTTACAACTGCCTTTGTTTTTCATTATACATATATATATATATATATATATATATATATAAAAATAGACAAAAGAGATATAAGCGTGTGGAGTAATGATAATATGATTATATTTTCTTGACTGTTTGATAATAATTTTTAATAATTTAAATTAATAATAACTTTTGATAACTTTGAATATTAAAAAAATCTATTTGAAAGAACTTAATTAAAATTTTGGAAGTTTAAGTGAGAAGTTAAGAATGCTTGCTTGCTTACAAGTCAAGCAAGCAGCCTCATTTGCTGGACAGACTACAACCTACTGCCTGGAAGTAGTGCAGTTGATCAGACGTTACAACTGCCTTTGTTTTTCATTATACATATATATATATATATATATATATATATATATAAAACTAGCCAAAAGAGCTATAAGCGTCTGGAGTATTGTCAGGTTTTTTCCACAATTCTTTCTGCGTTATGTGACTAGAGATAGTTATATGTTTACTTTGTGAGTTGGCATTACCGGCTTTTCTTTTGCTTTTGTAATATTGGCCAGTTCAGGCTTTTCTGGGTTTTGGAACTTAGTGTAGGTTAACCTGCAAAGGGCACAGCCCGTCTAGTCACCCAGAGAGCAGAGGTCTTCAACAATTCAGTCTTTGGTACTATGTAAAAAAAAGCACCTGGTCTTACTTAGCTCTAGAAGTCAGTGATATTTCTTGTCTGCAATATGGTGGAAATTACTGAAAGATGTTGTCAAATATGGATTTATCAGTCTGTGACATATTTATAGATAAGTGGGGCAAAACTGATCTCTTGTATGGACTTTCCCTGACCTTTAATATGTGGATCACAAGAGGGATGCTAAGTACAATTTTATTGAATGGAGATAGCAAAATTGTTGTGGCTTGACATCAGTGAATAGCATTGTTTCTGGGCCAGATGAGCTAGAACAAACAAACGAGCTGACATTCAGCTATGCTGACCTCAGGTAGGTGCACTGCTCTCCTGACTTAAAGGTACTGTGAAGTGGAACTCTGGAATAAGTGTGACCCAGTCTTTTGGTAGCCCTGTCTGACAGGAGGAAGCTGTGGCAACATCACGCTACTTTGGAACTGGACATCCCAAAACAACTCAGTTCCTTGGTTAATCCCTTGGTGCTAGAAAGCCTATTGCCATTACAAAGATAAATGATACTGAATGAGCCATATACATGTAGGTTATTATTATCAGACCTGTATTTAAAGTTAGCTGCTGAATTCCAGGATGGGAATCCCACTGCTGGTGAGATCAACACCAAACCCAGGGTACTCCTTGAAGGAATCCTTGTTAATGTGGGCAAATGTAAGTGTGAACAATATTAACAGTGTTCATATCACTTGGCTGCTAAAGGGTTAAGGCTTTTAATTTCTGTGTTGGGTGAATTTCTTTTCCTCTAGAGTATTGTGATTGTCTCTGTGAGGCATTGTTGGTGATATTACTTGTCCCTTGTTACCATATCTTATAAAACTGCTCTTAAACAAAAGAGGGTTGGGACCTCACATAATATCTGACTGCACTTTTAGTAGCTGAATAGAGTGTGCTGGGAAAGTTCAGTGCAAGCTGCACACCATTCAAACTCATAGGTAGGGATTGAAGTACAAGTATCATATGTAAAATTGTGAGATTTCTGTTGAGGAAAGCTTGCAAGCTATAGATATAGTCTCTCCTACATTAAGTCTGACTTTGATGGATTTCATAGGTGAATTCATTAAGAAAAATAGGCTTTCCTAAGCCATGTGGGCCTCAAATCTAGACAACCATAGAAATTCAAGGTGGTATATATGCTTTTATTTATTGCTCAGTGCTAGTGAGGAAGTCTGAAAAGTCAGTTTGACACTGTTTTCCAGAGTGGGATATGTTAAAAATGTTATTTTTACAAATGAAAGGGAAAAATTGCAGTTTTGTCAACAAAGTTGTGGTGGATTTTGAAATTATCAAGTAGTCTATTTTCTAACAGAATAAGACATGTCCTAATGGGCCTGGCCAATAGTCTTCCTAACCTAGTATTCTGTCATCACCTGTAGCAACAGGAATACATACCTGAGTCCCTGTCCAGTTTCAGCAGTCCATCATGTTTTCCAGCATTTACTGGTGTTGTGTAGGGGTGTTCACCATAGCCTTCTCTTTTTCAGATCATCTATGTACCTGTTTGCCTAATCTCTTTTCTGGATTTGCCAATAAACTGTCTTCCCCTACAGCCTTCTGACAGCCTTTCACCTATGTAGGAAAGCCACTTTCTTTAGTGTGCTTTAAGATGAGTTCTGTCATTGCAGCATTTCAGGAAAGAGTCTGCATTCACTTATCCAACAGCTTCATGATTCTGTGATGTTCAGTTATAACCTCCTCAGCCTTTTCTTGTAGACACAGAAAAGTTGTAGACTTCTTGTGTTTTCCTAAACAGGCTACTGCCCCATCCCTTGATCATTTTAGCTCCCATTCATTGTATTTCCTCAAAGACTACTGTGTCCTTGAAATACAAAGACCAAGGCAGGCATTACCCAAGATGTGAACACACCAATGTTCTCACACAGTTGTTTGGTTTTTTTTCACAGCACCTTTGTGGATGTCCAGTATGCTGTTAGCCTTTTATACTGCCATTTCAGGTTGAGCTATATTTTTAAATGATTTTTACTAGGTTTTTTTAGCCACTTTTTTGGCATGTTCCCATCTCTGTATTTTTGTAGAGCAGAAGAATTAGAGCTGCCATCATAAAATCCAGTTACTTTAACGTTAATATGAGTAGAACTCCTTATTGGAATAACAAATGTGGGGGTTTTTTTTAAATAAACAAATATTAGAAATCATGCCAAAAGAACAAAATGCAAAGTGTGACTCCAGCAAAGAAAGGCACTTTCTCCAAGATACTTTCTTTCAATCTACATCCAGATTAATTTATGTGAAATTCTTTCTCCACCACACACAACCACACCATTTAGTTCTCTGCCATTCACTTGAGTGTATGAACACTTTCAGTTTTCCTGAAAATACAATCTTGTCTTTACAGCACAGTTCTCACACCTTCTCCTTGAGCACATCTGGTATGTTATCAGCTTGTGGACAAAGCTCTGTTCAAATCTAACATCCATGAGGCCCAGTGACGATGTGACATTTCGGTGTCTGTCCCTAGTGTGAAATAACAGAGAGGACAGCAAGTTCCATGGGGAGTTCACTTGACAGCTCAGCTGAATGACCAAAAGCCCATTTACAGCTGGTTCAAGTGAGGATAGAAGGTAGTCCCAATCTGGATCAATGCTGAGATGACATGATGGAAGTCTTCTCCCTTGCCTTCCATTGCACCATGTCTGAACCAATTTTTTGCATCTAATTTCACACTGAGGGGTTATCTTTCTTCCTACCTTGTATTCTGAGAAGCACAGTTATAGTGTAAAGCATAACAGGTGGGATTCAGCTCATCGAGACAGATTTCTATCATACCTGGTCTAGTAACCCTTCAGTGGAAAGAAATATTTGCTCTGAGGGTATGATGTCTCTGTGACATATTTTAGATGCCTGCCTCAGAAAAAGAAATACTCTTGATGTCAACGATTTTATCAACCTAAGAAACACTCAAAAACTAATGCACATACATGAAATCTAACTTGTATGTGGACACCTGCAGTATGCATATAAAGACAGACTAATTATTTCTGATGAAACTAACTTAGCTTGTGCTGAATACATACTTCAATATTTAGTAGTTTTATTATTATCTTATAATATAATGGGAAGATTCACATAAAATAAGGGAAGTCTAGTATGGAATAGGAAGTATTAGAACACAACAGCAAGAATAAGCCAACTGCTTAGCCAAAATATAGTATTGGAAGAACCTTGCAGTCAAAAAGTGAGGTCAATTCACAACCATGAAATCACTAAGCCGTGATGTCATCATTCCAATGACAGCACAAATTACTTAATCTCATTACTGTGATTCTCATCAGATTTCAGCTATGGTGGTTTCTAATTCAGACTAATATGCACTAGAGTATGTTTCTTAGCTCACATTACACAACCAGAAGTAGATTTCTGCACTTCTTTATTTGGTACCATTGCTGATGCAGTGAAGATGGGGGCATTAATGACTTAGGTGCATAGTACAATATTATATGACCTTTTAAATATTTTTTTCTTTCATCAAAAATCATGAAAGCTTTTCAGATCTATAATGCACAAAATGACAACAGTTTCAGAAGCTAAATGGCAGAAACAGATTTGTTCATATGACCTCATTTTCAAGGATTTGAGAGGCACAGAGAACTCATGACTTAAATTTGTTGCTTCTCTATTTCATTTGCAAGTTTTATAACAGCACTTTTTGATGCTTTTATGAATACACTCAAATACTAATACACTCAAAACCTCATGCACTAATTCAAAAATAATTTTCTCTATAGTTATTTAAGAAATACTTTTCCCTTCTATCAAAATGTTGAGCACTAAAAAAAAGAAAGATAATTGCTTCAGAAACATTAAAAACTTACTTTTTCTTTGTCAGATCTCTCAAAATAAATCCAGCACAGATCAGTTTTAAAAAAATTAATTCTTGTAGCCCCATTGTGCTTTGTTTCAATTTAGTAATTTAATATTTAGTAAAATAAACTATTTGAATAAAAATTTAGCTTAGACTGGAAAAAAAGGAATATATTTTTATGAAAAAACATTCAGTATTTCTGAAATTTATCCTTAAATTTCTTTCAATAATTGTAAACTTTTTGCGGGTTTTTTTTTTTTTTTAAAGTTTCAATTTTGGGGTAGTTATAACAGTTATCTAAATTTTGAAGAACTTCCCATACACAGTTATATAATAACCTACTGAAAAAAATTCTCTATGGTGTGTACCCAAAACAAGTTTCAAAAAGAGGACACAAATGCGACATTCCTGCAGTACAACACGTGGCAAAGAGTTGCATGTTGGCTCTTGCTGCACTGCCCTGGGAGCTGGTGGGATGCTGCTGCAACAAGGGCAGTGAACCCTCTGACACTGTGACAGGCTGCTTGTGGAACCCCGGTCACTAATTCCACGTGGTGTTGTACCACGTCTCATAGCTGCTGCCAGCATCCCCCCCGCACACATCGGGGCAGATTGCAGCAAGTGCTTTTAGGAAATTCTTTCCAAGAGGTATATATTGAGAAGTAAGCAGCCACTCACTGTGAAAGCTTCTTGCGTGCTGCTGCCCTGAAGAGTCCCCTACACGAGATCAGTTATATAAGACCATCTTCTCAGAGCTTTATATCCATAATCATCTTTATTGTCTCAGACGTTTCCACATTTAGTAGTTTTAAGCTTGTGAGCCATGCTTTCACTTGATATGTGGTCTTTCCTTGACTTAACCAACATTTCTTTTTCTCTTGTCCTAGCCCTCTATAGATGCCTTACTATTGGGTTCTGACACTAACTAGTTTACCTTTGCTTCCTCCCATTTGCATGCACATTTTCTGTCTGAGTTTCCAACTGAGTTAGAAATAGCCTTTGCCATATGAATGCCATTAAAATTTACCTTTGCAAGACTGCCAGAAAACTGTTATTTTCATACTGTTCACTTAATGAAAAAAATACTGGTTTCAATTTTAGCCTTCAAAACTTCCAGATATGAAATAGGTATTTTTATATCTAAAACTGAGCAATTGCGTTACTGCAGCTTCCATCCTTCCTAGTTCAACATCTCCTACATTGTTTGACACCCTTATTGCCATACCATGAATACAGATATGTTCAAATCAGTTTAATCCCTTTAGTATATTTGCACCTTACATGTGTGATGCCTGTAAAGTTGGTCAAAAGTCCTTTCACAGAAATGTGCATATCTACTTGAAATATATCATCTATATTATACAGTATAACTTTTTTTGTTGTTGTTGTATTTTCCAAGTGTGTCCAGTGAGCACAAAATTTTATTTATCTCTCACAAGTTGTATATCTTCCCATTTATTGTGAGAAGCCACAGTGTGGTAAAGCCTGTGCTCCTTATGTTCTACGAGACCAGGTGAAGTGCATCACATGTGCAGAAGTGAACTTCTTGGTCTTACTTGTATTTAGTCTTGTTGATTTTCATTGCATGCCATCCTGAGGTATCTGAATTAAACCCCATGCATAAACACCTTTTTGCTTTTCCCGATTCTAACTTTTTTTTCAGTCAAATATTTTTCTTTCATAAAAATCTTTCTTTCACCAATCTTCTATTTTGTTCTCAGTATACCTTGAGTAATGTTTATACACTCAAGTCTAATAGTCACACAACATTCTAAGCTCTCACATTTGAAAATTAAAGATTTAATGTAAATTTCACAAATTAAAAGGTGAGAAAAAGATCTGTTGCTTTTAAAATCATACCATTTTAAGACAATCTCTTCACCTATTCTTGCATAGTCAGCATGGGAATTTGTAGAAGTCCAGAGGGCTGTTCAGAAAATCAGAAATTACATCCTAATATAGAGAGGTGCTCCCAGATTTCCTCCGAGCTCTCTTCCCAGGAACTTCTGGGGACCCTGACTTTCAAGTTTAGACATCTGACCAAACCTGTGCTGTTAATTTTCCCTGTGTGATCTAAAAAACCTTGTTTTTTCAAGCTTTGCCTTGGGAAAAAAAAAGGCAAAAACTGATTTTTTTTGGGTGTATTTCCTTCTTGTTCTTCATTAATATGTATATTTACTTTGCATGTTTTGCATAAAGATGGTGCAATAATGCGATAATGCTTTTATCTGTTGCTGTTGAAGTGCACACAGAAAAAAGGATATACAGAGGAAGGACATTTGATAGACTGAAATGCTGTTTCACAGATGCCGGTTAGATTTTGTCTGATTGTTGTGTACAGTTTTGAATTATTTTTCATCTGTTAAATCTGAAACTGCATAAAAAAATGTTGGTAGGTATAGCCCCATTTTGTGGAGAGAAATATGATTAAGTAAAGGTGAACATTTAAAAGTCAGGAGGCCTGTGCTTGCAGTAAGAGTGTGAGACTTCTATTTAAGCTTCCTCTGACAGACCCAATAAGGGTAAAATAGAACATTATTTGCCTATGA
Source organism: Passer montanus (assembly GCF_014805655.1). Taxonomy (NCBI): domain Eukaryota; kingdom Metazoa; phylum Chordata; class Aves; order Passeriformes; family Passeridae; genus Passer; species Passer montanus. The sequence goes on along the minus strand of NW_024366815.1, from coordinate 9,046,237 downwards.
CAAATGAAAATTTCAGACCGCAAAAGAACAGCAGTAACATCAAGGCCTCAGCTGGTAGATGTTCTGGTAATACTCATCAGCAGATGTTTCTTAGTGGCAGAGGCCATATTAGTCCCTTGTTTCACTCCTTGCATACTTATTTTGGCTACCAAACACATGCAGTTACCCTGAGAATTTCAGTAGTGGAAAGGGAGAAAACCCCAGCGTATGCTCTTACTGGCTGTAAATTGAACTAAGGCCCTGAAGGGATCCTTTGCTGATGCTGAAGCCTGAGGTCCCTTTTCCCACCCACTTTCATTGTAGCACAAGTTTTCTTCAAACCATTTTAACTGATGTGAAAGGAATTAAAAATGTACAAACACCGTTCCATTTGAGCATGCTTCTGTAAAGCATGGCTTGAAACTAATTTGCAGTAGGCAGCTAGGTTGAAAGGAACATTTATGGAGATGTTGTTAAGGCTTCCAAATGAGTTTTGGTTTTCTTTATGTAATCCTCAATTTTACATTACTTAGGCTTAAAATACTGAATTCTGAAATTGAAATATATGAACTAAAATTATTTGGTTTCCTACTATTCTTTTTACCTCTTGACAGTCATCCAACTGCCTGGCATGAAACAATTCATGTAATTGAACAGGTTGCAGTTTCAAATATACTCTGCTCAGTCCTAAAGTCTTGTTTACTTGGGAACAACTGTTCATTTAAATGGAAAAAAAAAATCTACACTGTAAATTAAGTAAATGCTTATTTACAGCAGCAGACAATTGGGTTTTGATAGCTCTTCATTTCTGGCTCATATTTTTTCTCTTGTTCCATTCTTTTCTAAATTTCTTTAGGTTTATTCACTCTTTAATACCCACTCTTTCACAACTTAATTTTTCAGAGCTTCTGAAAAAGTTAAACCAGTCCTGATTGTGTTCTATAAACATAACAGGGCTGAAATGAGAATTGGGTGTGTGTCAGGAACTATTGTGATTAGTTTCTGACCAGACTGAATAACAATGATGTTTCGCTGACTTCTTTTCTGCCTTTAGTCTGCAGTAAAACCTCTGCATGAATAAGATAATGAGATAGTAGATGTGTGCCTTTCCTGTGATAAGGGAAAAAATATTCTGGTCAAGTCACTCTGGCTGTTCTTTGGTTTGTGTCTTGGATAGGGAACATTTTGGCTCTGTCTTTCATAACATATCCTTTCATAACTCTCAGTTCTTTTCTTGTGCTTTAAAAAACAGACTTCTAAAATTTGAAATGTAATGTTTCCTTAGTGTGCAGCTCATGATACACCAAAACCTGCACTGTAAGTATCCCCATACCTCCAAAGTTTCAGTATTACTATTCAGTGCCCATTTCTATAACTACTCTATTAGTTCTAGAAGACAGTCAGTGTCCAAACAGGTGAGTAGATTGTTACCTTCTCCCTCTCTTTAGTATATTTAAATACTGATTTGATAGTTTTATCTGCCTTAAGTTGCTGACAGTTCAAAATATATTTCACAATAGAAAGAAATCTGTGATTTAGAACCCAAAGACAGTAAAGTTGTGTGTACCAGGCTGTTACCTGATATTACAGGAAATCCTGGTGATAAGAATCTTTCATTTTTACCCACACATAGAGGAAATCTGTCAAGAATGAAGGAATAATTGACACGGGGTGTGGGGAGAAGGGGGAAGTGCAGGGATTGCAGTATTAGAGGGGAAATATACACAGCATAAGAGGTCTTTTAAAAGTTAGAATATTTTTGAAAGGCATGAGAAGAGAATACAGGAATCAAAGTCAATAGACCCCTTGGTCTAAATTTGCTGATCATCAGTGGTAGGCGCTAAAATTGCATAATTAATTACTTTTCAAAAGTTCAACCTATTCTGTGTCAGTTCTCAAGCAAACTGTTCAGATAACCTTCATTTAATGAGCTGGAAAATGATGCTGGCTGGCTCAGTGATATTGAAGCTGTGCCCTTTGCAGCCCAGTCTGCAAAAGCTTGTTTTTTGATTTATTCTCTAGGGAACACTGGCCAAGCTAATCTCTGTTTTGTTTTTTGTTTTAATGTCCCTTTTGACATTAGTCAAGACATGATAGTCACCTCAGTGCCACCTGCTCTGAACTCCATGCTGTTAAGGAAAGATCTATTCTTGCCTAGGTTTCAGTATGACCAAAATGACTGTTTAGGTTTGGTGCCATGTAGAGTCCAGGACATTTGAGAAAATATATTAAGTGACTCAGTTGATATTGGCACAGGCAGTGTTTTTATGCTTGGTAACTCTATGATTAGTGACTTAATTGCTGACATATGTTTTCCATTCTTTAAGGGTCAGAGACGTGAGCTGGGAAAACATTAGGAACCACTCTTTGAACCCCTAGTGGTAGCGTCGGCCTTCATAAACTGTTAGTGTTTGTGACAACTCAAATACCACAATTGCCTATTAAAAGGATTTTTTCTCTTACAACTGTGATCCTGTTATCAGTCAGTTTGTAACTAATGTTCTAGTTGCAAACATGCACAGAGAGCTCTTCCCAATGAATCTGAATTTCACCTGTAGAGATCTGCATATCCATAAAGCCATAGAACCTTAGAATAGTTTGTGTTGGAAGGCACCTTAAAGACCATCTGTCTGCAACCTCCTTGTCATGGGCAGACACACCTTTCCTCCGCCAGGTCAGGTTACTGACAGCCCCAGCCAGCAGAGCCCTGAAGACTTCCAAGGATGAAATTAACATGCCAGGGTTTAGGCCTTACTCATATCTATCAGCAGTGCCACAGTTCTTCTTTGATTCACAGATAGTAATTACATTTGCATTTTTGGCAAGCAGGATGTTCACAGCTGTGAAGCAGTGTATTTTTCTCCTTGGAATATCCATTCTTGAAAAAGGCTGGAAATGAATAACTAGGAAATGACATTTTGTAAAGCCATCACAGCTTTTCATCTTGTCCAAACAGCTTTTCCACTACAGAAAGACTTCCCTCCCCCACAGTTTCTCCCCATGTTAGTAAAATGACCATATGACTTTGTTACTGATATTGCGCATTTATAACTTTCTTACACTTATTTATTTCAAAATTAGAATATTGCTTTGTATTCATGCCGTTGGTATGGCATATGTATCATTACACGGGTTTGGGTGGATGGGAAGAATGCATTTTTCAGTTTCCAGTAGCTCCTCAGAATGTTTTGCTTCATCACCTAAAACTGATTGATTTTCCAACCAGTAGTTATGTTCTTATTGGTTTCTGGTACTAGAAATAGAAGTTCTGTATGATTCATTGTAACTGAAAGCAAAACACTGTATCTTTTTTAACATTCAGATAGACCAGCTGCTCTCTCTGCATTCTCAATTTTTCTTTTTTTTTTTTCTATTTGAGGTATTGAGCATGGTAATATTTGGACTTTTACTTCAAAATAAGATTTTATTTTAGTTTAAATACTTGTTGGCAATTGAAAATCTAGAATCAAAACTTGAAGAGTTAGTTTTCAAGAACTTTCCAGTTGCTTTCAAAAATCATCAGATGAGACCACTTAAATAAAATAATAATAAAATTGCGATAATAATTGAAATTTCAGTTCAGGTTGGTTTTTTTTTATCTAGAGAAGAAAATCTAAGAGCTATCAACTCAGAATGTACTTTTGCTCACTAACACATCCCTTCTCTTGAATTTTTAATATGAAGTATTGATAACTATAATTTCATTTGCTGCAAATAGATATTTCCTAAAAGGGATGAGCTTGCTTAAAGGATCCTTTATTTTTTCTTCCTTCTCCACACATGTCCAGCCCATTCTCCTTTTGCCTTCTGCTCCTCTTTTTTAAGTGTGTGAATCTCGTTAAGGATTTTACCATAAAAATACTGGTGAATAATGATTTTGACAGCAGACTTCTGAAACTCTTTGACCTTGCTATCTCTGTGTGGCTCAGAACCAGCATCTGGTTTCAGAGTTACTTTCTAGTTCATTTGATGTTAAATTAGCCTCAGACATTGTATTCATTGATGGTAAATTAAAGGACCCATTTCCTGAAATTTAGCTTTGCAGAATGAGGTCTAGTGCAACATTTTTTATTGCAGGTGCTTGGAAAATAAATTAAATCCAGCTTCCCATAAAGGATAGAATATAGAGACCATCACAAACATTACTGTATAATGTAATAGTTCTTGACGACTTAAATGATACAGATATTCCCATAATTGTTTATTTCACCTTTTCACATGCCAGGGAATGGTATGAACTTTAATATTTGAAGTATAAGCAAAAATTCTCTGCCTTACCTCTCTTCTTTAAATACTCATTGAGGGATTAATTTTGTTTTAATCAAACATTTAATTTTTCCAGCATATTATCCCTTAAATTGTACAACTCCATGAACACTCTGAAAATTTATGCTTACTAAACTGCACTTCTATGTTGACACTGAAGTTCATTAACAAAAACTGTATTTACTGAATGCTACTTCATTCATGCCTTGGAGAAGTCAGATATAATTTTTTTTCTGTTTTCATTGTCTTAACTATTAACACTCATGGAAAAAATTCAGAGGAAAATAGTACACAAACCTGCTATCTTTTTCAATCATCTATGTTTCTCATGGATAGACAAAAAAGTCTGTGGGCAAAAAGCCACAGCTGGGAGGGGTAAATAAAGAATAGTGTGGGAAGATATGCACTGACGAGGCTTCCTTAACGCAAAACTATGAAATTCCCAGGAGGAATACTTGCCCATGTGCTGTCCTGGCAGGGCTGTGTAGTAGGATATTCTAAGCACATATTTAGCCACTGACTGGTTTTTTCTCCTTTACACTTCAGTAACACTTCATCTGGTGCATTATTTGTCCATTTAACTCTTTTTAAAAAATTTGTTTAGTCCTTTACTGTTCTGAAAAAAACCAAAAAAAACCCCAAACAAACCACTTAATTCTGTCTGAAGGGAGAATTCAGAATGGTTTTCTTTGTCTTATAGAACTACTGCATGGTGGGGAAAAAATAAAACCACATCTTTAAAAAATCTAATCAGCTTCTCTCCTGAAGTGACAAAGATTTTCTTCTTTGTTTTCTAATTTTTTTTCATAAAATTTCTTATAATAAATATTTAGTGAAGGGTGGTTTTTTGTTTTGTTTGCTGGTGGTTTATTTTATTGTCTTTTCTTTTCCTGTATTTTTTTCTCTATTATTCTCTTCTTTTACAAAATACCTGTTCTAATGTCTTCTTCCACTGCATTTTTATTGAGGGGATCTTGAAAAGCAAATATACCAAAACAAGCAAATAAGCTAGTCTTCTATTCTTCCTATTCCTTCACAGGTTTTCTAGAGGAAAACTGTTTTTTGTATAGGAAAACCAGTAAATTTCTAAACGCTTAAAAATTTCTAATTTTTAAAAAATTCTAATTTTTTATGAGGAAAACCAGTAAATATCTAAATTTCTCATTTCCTCACCTGTATCTGCTTTTGATATATCCTTTAAAAAACAGTGTTTCTGATACTTCTCTTGTTGCTACTCCAAAACTCCTACTACCAAATTCAAACTCCCACTACTAAAATTAATTGGTATTAATTTTAGGTGGTATGTAAGTTATTATTTGCTTTGTTTTGGTTGCTTCTTAAGATTCAGAACTCTTGGCTCTTCACAAAGCTTGCAGGTAGTGAAATGTAAGATGAAGAAAGGATTAAGTCAGGATGACTCACCCACCGAGAGAACAGGTTTCTGTATCCTCTAACTCTACTTTATTCCCACAAAACAAACAAATGTAACAAAGGATATCCTGATAGTCTCTCCTTCAGCTGGGCCCCCCTTCCTGTCTGCCTAGGGTTTCTCCTTGGGACGCCAGGCTGCGGGTGGGTTTTTCGGCGCGGTGATGGACGAGGCAGGGCTCCGGCGCCCCGGCCGAGTTCCGCGGAACAGCGCTGCTCCAAAAGAAGCTTTCATCCGCCAAATTGCCGGCTCTCCTGGGAGCGCTTCACAGCGTGAAACAGCTAGATGTCAGGGCAAAATAGCTGAAGAGGTTGTTCCAAAAGCAACAATGTTACGCTGACATTTTTTCATCTTTAGGAACTGATGAGAGATAGTGGAGTTTCTCCTCGATCTCTTGGATTGTGCATTTTGTAATGTTTCCTGAGTGATATAATCACCTCCTTGGCGCCAGCAATTATGGCGTGTCCTATCCCAGTTTTAGTAATGACATCAGGATCAAGAAAATAGACTTCTGGAATCTAGTTGCCTCACAATTCTTAGTCAGTTGCCTGACTATTTTGCACTAAGTAAATCATGCACAATTTTTTCTGGTAACGGGAAATTTCATTATACAAAAATGCCCTTATGCTTTTGATTTATTTTTTTCTATTTGTAAACATACGTCATGTTAATAATTTTATCCTGAGAAACTCTATAGTTCAATTGTTATGATTTGTCCAGAATTTTGAATTTTTTTTTAGTTTAAACATTCATTCTTTTCAAGTTTGGGGAAGGGTTTGTGGAAAGGGTGAGAAAAGGCAGGACATTTTGCCCAATGGATAAATACAGCAGATGAGTTGATACAGCAGAGAAGAAGGTTGGTGGACAAAACCAGTAGAAAGCAATCATCTCCCCTCCCAAATATCTTGTGTCAATTGGAGCATGAAACTTATTCTATGGAGTTGGTTTGTTCTTACAGATAATCTGTAATTGTTGAGAAATTTTGGACTGGCCTTGCTAGATCTACAGATATATAATTCTGCATTGCACTAGGCTGAGTTGTAAGCTTTAATAGAATGATTTGGTCTTGCTCTGTGAGAAGAATTTTACAGAAGATTTTGTTTGCAATACACAGTGATTTTTAACAGCTTTGGCTTGCCAGGTCAGTCACATTTATGAAAAAAATATTTTTCAGCTGCTCTCTCAATTAACTGCATATAATCTGCATGTAGGTTTATTTAATACTGGAAAAAAAATGCCTTGCTACAAGCAATGTAAACTGGAATTTCTGTTACTACATTCCTTCACCAAGAAACACTCATTTCTTTGATGAGGCATGCTTAGCTTAGCACTGTGTGTGGCATCTGAAGACTGTAGCAACCAGTGTTGGAGGTTTTTCTCTCATTTCTAGTTAATTTTTTAATAGTCCTTGAGCATTTTTAGACTCTTGTTTGTTTAGATGTTTTAACAAATGTGTGCTGTATTATATGTGTAGTAACTTTATGCCTCATAGTATTTTCTTTGTTTTATTAATACATAAAGCACTAAATTTATAGCTCTGTATGTTTTGCTTTGTCACATTTGCTTTCAGAATCCATCAGTCATTTACTCAATAGAGATCTTACAGTGACTGGTGGAAACAGACAATATAGGAGCACAAGAGACTGTAACAAGAACATGCTTATATTACAGTAGTAGTTAATGAAAAATGAGACTGTGAATGACGTGTTCCGATGATCTCGAGGATGAGCAGAAGATGAAGTTAATCAAACATGTATTATAGCCAAAATGGGATGTGTTCTTAATCTATGTACTAATTTTTAGAAGGCAAACCTGCAACACTGCATTTGAAGTCAGATTTCTGATGGTCTGCCATTAACAGCTGTTGGTAGTGCTACAGCAGGCTGAAATAGAAAACTGGAGATAAACAATAGTAAATGTAAGGGTCTTCAACATGTGCTCAAATATAAATACAATAAACTGATATAGATGTTATTATGACTGAAAAGTCAAGCACAAAATCCAAGATTGCATTTGACTTTGGCACTTTGGTTTAGTCCCGTGCTTAAATATTTTCATGCTTTACCTATGTGGTTCTATATTATTTTTACTTCACTGAGAACTCAAAACAAATGCAACTCAATTAATGAGATATTCAGTATTTTATAATTTTCTTGCTTCTCATTATATGGTCACATGCTTTATTGACAATGTGCTGTAAATTTTTGTTTACAATGTGTTGTAAAAGCAGCTCTAATGCTTTCATTAGCTTTTCTGTGCTGCTCACCATTAGACACTTTACTGCTTCTCACAGATGATAAATTAATTTTTGACTCACCCTTGTGATAGAAGGAATTGTATCGTCCTTACTTAGTAGGTATTAAACCACAGAGATTAAAGTGAAAGTATTACCTAACTCAAACATTCAAAACACGTTGTCCAGGACTTTGTTGTTTTTTTTTTTATCCATCTCCATGGCATGGAATTAGTCTTGCATCCAGAGCATTTTTCAATGAAACAGTGAGCAAATGATGAGGAGCTGGGTTACAAGGGAAATGTAGCACTCCTACTTGCTTCTTCTTACCCTTTTCCATTGGCATTCACTTTTAGCACTCCCAGAGAGAGAGCAGGGGATCTGATGGACCTTTGATCCATCCTGAGCAGTAGCTGCTCAGAGGTTCTGAGTTAATCTGTGTTGTGAGTGTTGATGGCTTAAGTTGTGAGTGTTGATGGCTTAAGCATATGGATACCTCAAGCAGGAAAAATACTTAACTAGTGATGCATGATGAACCAGTCCCTTGGTGTAAGTGACTGATTCATTACCAGGGGCTTTGCAGCTTGAGCAATTGTTTCCAGTTCCTGATAATAAAATCACTCTTTGATCAGTACCTATCTTCTGTGGTGAAAGACACAAACTCCCTCCCACAACAGGAGCTTCTTCCTCAGAGTCCTCTGAGACTCTGGGCAAGACAGGAGATGTTAAAAAAAACAACACTTCAGACTTTTTCAATAATTCTGATACATGAGGTGACAGACTTGAGTTTGGCCTATACTTATAACTTCTTGAAATTTATGAGAAGGTTCACAGAATCTGTAAAAAATCACAACATTTTGTAGACATTTTGCTAAAGCCTACTTTGTACAGCAAAATATGAGCACTAGAATATCTCAAAAACAGTTCCAAGAACATTTTAAATATGAAAAGATATCATTTCCTCTGTCACTTTCTATCAACAGTTGACCCTCTTCCCTCTTAAAAACTTGGGAAGAAAATTGCAGCACAGAATTTAGCAATTTAGCAGCAAAAAACCACAATTCCAAACAGTGGAACACCAATCAGCCCTCCTAGATAATGCTATTAGGCATTGTAATAATACATTTAACATTAAAATGATCTCCTAAAAATCTGGAAAAACAAGACCCAAATTATTCATTTTTGTAGATTATAATTTGCTTTGGACTATTGACATGAATTGTCTTTGACGTTACATGCACTCAGCGAATGTGCTTAAGGTCTAATACAAGTGTAAGTGTGTATGCACAACATAATTCATCTCAGAAATCTTCCAAGGTTAGCTCCTGAACTTGTTACCCTTTCAAGGTTGTTGTCGGGATGTGACAAAGAACTTCCAGAACTTAAATCACTACCAATGCCTTAATACATTTGGTAGAAGTCTAGGGAAGAGGAAGCGAAAAAATTAGCACATTTGGTAAACTAAATACAAAAATACAGTATAAAATAAAAATAATTAAATATTTAAAAAAATAGAAACAAAAAAATCCAATACCCAGAATTTAAAGAACTGAAAGGAACTGAAGTGGAAAGGATAAAACAATTTTTCTAAACTAAAGTATAAAAATTTAGAACTCTGAAGGTCTTAGTACCTTGAGCTTTCACCCTTTACAAAATATATAGCTTGCCTTCAATGATAATTACTATTAACATATCCCAACACAAATTCTTGTGGAAGTAGAATTTGTTTGCAATTAATTGCCAGCAATTACTTATTGCAATGAGAAAAATACTACAATGGTGTGAGAGAAAAAAAAAGTTTCCTGTCAAATATAATTATGTGTCCTTTATCTAGAGCTTTCATTGTCATGGGCAATCTAGAACAATACCTAAAGAAACACCTGCAATTTCTTATCTAGCTGTCTCCTGTCCACATCCTCTGAAGCTGGCCTTGATTTCATGTTGATATTGATGTGTGCACATTGTACTGTGCACAAAACAAATCATCTTCTGTGTGCATGGTCCCTGTCATTTGGGCTTTAGAGCTTCTTCTGTTTGGGCCTTTTTGTCCACAACACTTATCCACTTTCTTCAATGCACAATTTTTGAAGAAATTGTTCCTTAAGGTCAGCTGTGCAAAGAGTTGATAATTATGAACTAAGTGATGCTGAGGATTGCAGGTCCTCTTGTCATAATAGTCACACCTCCTGGCTCACTGGATCTCTTTCTGAGAAGGACCTGGGCATTTTTGAATGAATCCAGAGAAGGCCACAAAGAAGATCAGAGGGCTGGAGCACCTCTTCTACGGGGATGAGCTGAGAGAGCTGAGCTTGTTCAGCTTGGAGAAGAGAAGGGAGACTTAGAACACCAGGGAGACATTAGAACACATTCCAGTACCTGATGGGGACCTACAAGAACAATCAAAGAAGGCATTGTATGAGAGAATGTAGTGACAAGAGACAAGGTAATGGCTTTAAGATGAAGAAGGATAAGTTTAGATTAAATGTTAGCAAGAAACTCCTCATTTTGAGGACGGTAAACCCCTGTAACAGGTTGCCCAGAAACGTTGTGAATGCCCCATGCCTGGAAGTGTTCAGGTTGGTCAGGTTGGATGGAGATCTAAAAAAACCTGATCTGATGGGAAGGTGTATTCCTTCTCATGGCAGGTAGGCTGAAATGAGATCATTTTTTGGTTGCTTCCAAACCAAACCAGTCTATGGTTCTATCATTCTGTGCTGTATTTTCTGGTATGGGGAAATAGCAAGAAGTAACCACAAGCCCTTAGGCTTGCCACCTTCTGTCACAGGTACTCCTTGTAAAAGGTCTTTGCCACTAATCACAGGGTAGGTGTAACCATATCTTCTGTGACCTAGCATTTATCACCATCGGGGCTGTATATGATGATGTTTCAGAAAGACGTGTTTTGCTGGGAAGGTTCCTAATGCATATTAATGTTATGGCTTGGAATGTTTTACCCATTATATGGACCCTGTATTTTCATCAGTACCGTAGGGTTTAAATGCATTTAAATACTATAGGTCTGGGAAACTCCCTGTTTTCCTACATTTGCTTTATCATACCAGTAATTAATAAAGAATATAAGCAATTTAATTGCTTTTGATGATGGCATTTGAATGGATTCACAGAAAGAGGAGGCTGAGCACTTTCAGTGTATTGAATTTTCCATCTGTGGCACAAGTTTGGTTCTCAACCATGTTCTGCTAATATCTTAGGGAAACTGCCTTTTAACTAGAGTTAGGAAATATGCTTGGTGGATGGTGTGCGTATTTTCATTAATTGAAAAGTAAGCATTTTTATATGCTTTGAAATTTTATTCTACTACATTTAAAGTAAGAGAAAATTAATGGCACTGTGTATTACAGTAAATTCATGCCATGGAAGTAACCACAAGCCCTTAGGCTTGCCACCTTCTGTCACAGGTACTCCTTGTAAAAGGTCTTTGCCACTAATCACAGGGTAGGTGTAACCATATCTTCTGTGACCTAGCATTTATCACCATCGGGGCTGTATATGATGATGTTTCAGAAAGACGTGTTTTGCTGGGAAGGTTCCTAATGCATATTAATGTTATGGCTTGGAATGTTTTACCCATTATATGGACCCTGTATTTTCATCAGTACCGTAGGGTTTAAATGCATTTAAATACTATAGGTCTGGGAAACTCCCTGTTTTCCTACATTTGCTTTATCATACCAGTAATTAATAAAGAATATAAGCAATTTAATTGCTTTTGATGATGGCATTTGACTGGATTCACAGAAAGAGGAGGCTGAGCACTTTCAGTGTATTGAATTTTCCATCTGTGGCACAAGTTTGGTTCTCAACCATGTTCTGCTAATATCTTAGGGAAACTGCCTTTTAACTAGAGTTAGGAAATATGCTTGGTGGATGGTGTGCGTATTTTCATTAATTGAAAAGTAAGCATTTTTATATGCTTTGAAATTTTATTCTACTACATTTAAAGTAAGAGAAAATTAATGGTATTACAGTAAATTCATGCCAAATGGTCACACTTGAGTTGATTTTGTATCCCAGCATCCAAATACTGCCCAGAAGGTAGTAGCGCAGAAAGAGAAGTTGGTATATTTGGACCAAAACTCACCCTGGAAAGAAAAACTATTTTTCTTGAACTTGAATAAACTAGGTAAAGTGACTTTTTAAAAAAGATCTGAAGATAGTTCTGTATTTATGCCATCCAGAGGAACAGGCCAAAGAAGTGAGTGCATGGGAATCTTACAAAAAGTTTGGTGAGACCAGGTGCTGGACTTGGGTCAGGGTAACACCTGAAGGGATGAACAGATCAAGGGCAGCTCGGTGAGTTGGACTCATAAGAAGGACTTATGAGGCTGGACATGACCCAGCCATGGGCACTCCCAGCCCAGAGAGCCACACGTGTCCTGGGCTGCATCCAGAGCAGGGTGGGCAGCAGGGCAGGGAGGGGATTCTGCCCCTCTGCTCTGCTGAGACCCCACCTGCAGGGCTGCAGCAGCTCTGGGGTCACAGCACAGGAAGGACATGGACCTGCTGGAGGGAGTCCAGAGGAGGAACAAAGGTGATGAGAGGGATAGAGCAACTCTCCTATTAGGAAATACTAAGAGAGTTAGGTTTGTACAGCCTGGAAAAGAAAAGAATTTGGGGTGACCTAATTGCAGTCTTCAAGTACCCAAAGGGAATTTACTGGAAGGATGGAGAGAGACTATTCACAAGAGCATATGAATTCACAGGACAAGGGAGAGAGGCTCCAAAGTGAAAGCAAGTAGGTTTGGATTAGATATTAGGAAAAAAATTCTTTACTGTGAGGGTGGTGAGACACTGGAACAGGTTGCCCAGGAAAGTTGTGGATTCCCCATCCCTGGGGAATCATAAACTCACTTAATGACTTAAGTGAATGGTGACAGATAGACTGCAATCAAATAATGACAGTAATAGAATGGAGAACCATCAGTCCAGCTGAGACTGTAATCCCTGAAATGCAGTTGAAGTGTACCTGCAGCAGTGGCATATGGGGGTGGCAGGGACCAGAAGGCTTGTGGGGTACTTGGAGCACCCCAGGGCTTGCTACCTAGTCTTTCTCATGTCTGGATCAAGTGGTTATGTTTTTCAGCGTTCTTTTTTTCAGACTGCCCAAAATACTTCTAATTCTCAAACTGTCACAGATTTTAGCAGAAGCATTGGGAAAAAAATAATTACTGTCTTGGTGGCTTTTTTGTTATCTAAAAGTGGAAATATTAATCCCCTTAGGTCTATTAGATCAGAAGAACCATACAAAGTGACTTAAATCTAGTAAAAGCATGAACAGATTACCACATTTCTTGGAAATTATTTTTTCTTTCATTTCTCTTGTGGTTCTTGTTTGAATTGTTGTTATACTAAAATAAGACAACTATTTCAGCTACAAAGAAACATCAAAACATCAAATCAATATGATAGGATCTGGAATCTGGAATTCAGTTTGAGCATCACATTAGTAGAAAGATGTTCACTCCCAAGACCAAGTTTGGAGACTGAAACTTGCCAGGTGAAGGATGACATTCTCTCTAAGGAAAAAAATAAAAAGAATAACAAAAGGAATCCCAGTACAACTGAGCATAACACACAAGTTGATGAAATAGGTGCCTTAGAAAAAAGTTTCATGCCAAATGGATAGACCACTGAGTAATAATTAGGAATAATGAGGTGATATTGTGGAAAGCACATCTTCAGTTGAGTACCAGGAAACAATTCAAAGCTAAAGTACCAAAGAAATTAAATAGTCTTCACAGGAAACTTCTTGCTTGGAAACTTTATAACAAAACATGAAGCAGTTTGTTTTGAGAGACTGGATTTCCTGAGATGCTTGCTAGGAAAACATGACACAGAAGATAAATAGATAGTCAGAGTTCCTTTGTTAACATGTCCGAGTTGACCAGTTCCTACAAACCAGTCAGCTTCATTGTTTTTTTGTGCTACACTTCTTCTATTTGTCTGTTTCCTGGGCTTTTAATACTAAGTCTTGTAATTTTAGACCTAATATTGAGCCTTGTACACTCAAATGTTTCTAAAAATAGTTAATGCCAAGAGCAAAAGCCAAGTTCTGCTGCTAAAAACAAATCACAAAATGCCATGTTTTATTCTTTTGCTTGGAATTTTGATACAGGAAAATCTATCCACATCGCTTCTAAATATGGAGTTAATCATAGGGCTTGCTTTCAGAATCGCTGAACTGGAAACTCAAAGCCACAAACAGATAGTTGGCTTGAATTCTACAGTGGTACATGAAAATTCAGATTTAGATCATATGTTCCTTTTAAAATAATTTGGTTACAATTGACTGGAAATGTTTTAAGTAATGGAAGGCAAAAATTTTTCTTAAATTTGCTACAAAGAAATAAAAATATCAGTTCATATATAAACACTTTTTTCTTCAAAGGTAGAGAGTAGGGATTATATTCCTTCCAAAACATCAATGTAAATATTTTTCTTTTTCTTTCCTCATTTTACTGAGGACTTTTTTTGAGGTTTTTTTTTGGTTGTGTTTTTGTGTGTTTTTTGTTTGTTTTGGTCTTTTTTGGTTTTCAGGTGTTTTTTTTTAAACTAGTGCTGGGGGAAAAGACAGAAAGAAAGGCCATAACCATATGTGGACTCTTCTGCTCTGCTAGGTAGACACTGTCAGTAAGGAAACATTTTAAAAGGTCTTAAACAAATAATTAACCTGATATTCAATTATATAAATCCAGTGATTTAGTTTTACTTGATTTTTACTTGGGTTTTTTTTTCTGATGCTGCAGGTTAGCCTATCCAACATCTAAAATCTTCTTGGAGCCTGTGGCAGGAGCAGACTAGTGACAACTTATTTCTTTATGATAAAGAAAATTCTAAAGTTTCATGTCACACCTAGGAGAAACTATGATACACAAAAAAAAAGGGACACCCAAGTCAGCTCTTGTCACAACTTAATGCTTAGTTTATTAATAAGCAATTAAAAGGCCCAAGTGAAATCACAAATACCTACCAAGCAATCTTAGATACAGGCACACTCTGGCCTTTCTCTACAATCCTCCATATTCATGGTGCATGCCATCAGCTGTGGTGACCCACTGCTCATTTAAATCTGAAGCAATAAATTCAGATTCTGCTTTTGAAGGCAGCATCCGTTCCTTTCCTTTCTCCAGTTGCTAAGGCTTCCCTCCTCGGGCGTGGGCTCCTGTCCTGGGGCACAAACAATAAATAGTTTACCCTTTCCTTGAAACCTTATAGTTTTATTACCTGGCTTTTGCTCTAAATTATATCCTGCTCAAAGGGAGTTGCTGCAGGGCAGGTCTTCTCTGATATTTCAGTGAATTACAGCTGCTACACCAAATGCACCTATTTTGTGTAATATTGGGATTTTGCTCCCAGGTGAAAAAACAGGACACTACTTCTTGGAAGTGAGGACATTGAGATGTGTATATAGGTCATAGCACAGATGGCTGGAGAGATTGCTTGACACTAGGACAATGGACTCCTTTGATGGGGGGAAAAAATTGCTCCTCTAGAACTTGCCTGTCCCTCTGTAATGCTAAAGATGGCCTTAAAAGATAAGATGTCCCCAAGAGATTCAATTAATTTGGCTCTCCCTCCCTGTAGTTTCCAAGATGAAAGTGGGAAGACACTTAAAGGGGAATAGCAGGAGTATAATTTGCATTCTTAAAAAGTCTAGTAAGTTCTTCATTTTAGGGTGAAATTTATTTCCTTCTCTCTTCTACTATTGCATATTTCTCTAAAAATAAAAACCACACAAAAAATAAAGAAAATACCCCCCCTGAAAAAAAAATGCTGCGGGATTAGTGCTAAATTCTCAGTACTAAGGAAAACCAACATTAAGATTTTCTATTCAGCCTTAATTACAGCGTCTTGGGTATAATGATTATGATGCCATTATTCCTTATGTAACTAAAATCTATATTTTATATACAGGCCTCCACATTTTTTTCTTTTAGCAGCATGGCAGAGAGTAGGAAAACATTCTTTAGGGACTTAAAAGGAAGTCCACAGTTTCTTTCAATATGCAAAGAAGCTCTGCAGTCCTTAACAATGAAGAAGTGCTTCTAAGATTCAGGATCAGGATCCAGAACCTCTCTTGTTCTTGCCACAGAGCCCTAGTATTGTCTGAAGCAAACCTCTAATAATCTTCCTAAAGTTTTCTTGTGGTGTTATTTGTACTTGTTGCGTTAGGAGCACAAGGAAGATCACCCATGAATGTTTACAAATCACTCAGTTTTGTCCCCATCTTAGTACAGAGCGTGGATGACAGAAAGTGGGCAGGAAGTGCAAACAAAATGAATAGCCAAACAAGGAAAAAAAGTCTGAATTTCATCTCATGTCAAGTTTGTCAGCATTGAACACTGAATAAGGCAGGCTCTAAAGATAAACACTATCCACTAATGCCTTAAAACATTTTGTCAAAATGCAGACACAAAAGTTGCTGAATTATCATTAACTTTTCAGGGCTTTGGCATCTCTGGAGTTGCAGCAAAGCTCTTTGAACATATAAAAATCTGTGATGTCTGTGCCAAATGCTCCTGTCACCAAAGGCAGTTTGAGTTTGCATGCATTATGCAAAGTGCCTAGAGCTGGCTGCAGAGCAATGGTGTAAAATTCTGTCTTTAAATTGCCACTTAGTCATTGTGAAATGAAAGCAAAAGAGTTCCTATCCTCTTTATTAACAACTTCCATGAAGATGTTGTTCTGTTTCTCTGTTCTTTCTAATTCACAGCATATTCTTTCTGTGGCTTAAAACTTATTGAGAGTGAAAAGATTAATATGAAGCAGGGACAGCTGACTTTTAGCAATTTCTGTTCAGTCAAGTTAAAGAGCCTATCCTAATTTGTGTCTTAAACTTTAGAATTTTTCAGTATATGCAACAACAAAGAGCAAAGAACTGGTGTGTAAGTGTTCAATTCCCCATTCTGATTCTCTCTTCTTTTGATACAGTGTAGTCAGAAGTAAAGTTTCTTAAAAATAAGAGTTGTGATTCAAAGACACTTAACTACTATAACATTTCAGAAACTTTTTAATATAAAACCAATAGGTAAAATAAAATAGGTTTCTGGAAAAAAGTTTTCTATTCGCACTTTCCTTTCACTGTATAGCTGAACACTATTTTTCTTGATGATTATTTTCAGAAAAGTCATTTTCTTGGAACAGCACGAGGCAAATCCAGCTGATCTGTTTGGATCCTGTTTTTTGCTTTTTACACCCATCTAGTGGTCGCCACGCAGTACAACAGGATAAAATTTTTGTTGCAACAGCAATGTCTTGAACAAGCTTGTCTTTACCTGGTGATGCAAACCAAAGGACCTCCCCCAGGTGGTGAAACTGCAGGTCAACCTAAAACACTACTAAATTTTAAAAATTGACTATGTTACAACCTGACAGTGAAATCATTTGTAGAAGCCTGCCTTAGTTTCCTGACTGGAAGAAACAAGACTGGTAATATAATATTCATGTGATGTCCACAAAAGGGGGATGAAGAAAACTGCAAATAAAACCATATTTCATTAATCCAACTGAATCCGCTTTATTCAGTTGAATATTTAAGTCCACTGTTAAAGAAATCAATTTAGTATTAACTTTTTATTCAAAATTTTCATTCTGTGAGAGGGACTTACATTAGTATTCATTTATTTAAATCCAGCCTTCAACTTTTGTTTTAAAGTTCCCAGGCAAACTCATATATATTTGAAATGATACTGCCATTGCAGAAATTAGTCTTACTGAGAACAGTCCTCTGTTTTACCTAAAATTGCAGGAATTATCTGCCTTCCTGCCCTCAATAGAAAAACAAAATATACAGACTTGTATTGATTAAGAGTTTGTGTTTTCTTGAAGTTTAAAGGGCATAAAAGTTATCCAAGAAACAAAATATTAATGTTTGTTAGGAAATTTGGATATGATGAGCTAAACCCTTCATTAGCATTTTGATTATTTTGTGCTCCTGCAATATTTAGGAATTCAAGTTAAAAAGATATTGATTGATAACAGGTAGTAGTAGCCACGCTAGTAACAATGGTGGTGTGGTTATGAACTAATGACACTAGAAGCTGTAAAGGACATTTTACCGTGGCGTTCATGGTATCTTGGTCTTTTCAATACATTCTCAAATACTCTTTGTGAGCAGATTTTAGAGTCATCACAAAGATGCAACAAATAGGGAAAATGAAAGGCAAAGAGGAACTGCACAGTCCAAGAGGACTTACAAGGCTGGTGCCAGAAGTCTAATTTGTTGTCTCATGGTTTAAGCTTTCTTAGTTTGAGGTTCATAAAGCAGTAGGACATCTTAAGGCATAGGCATAATCAAATCAAATCTGTCCTAGAAAGAGGTGTATGTGTTTGGATTTACAGACAGGCAGTTGTTCTGAAAACTACAGTGAAAAGAGATTTAAATTACTGTACACACCTGAAGTTTTTTTATAATATTTTCTGGCGTCTTTTTTAAGAGAAACAAACAAACCAAATACATTTGCTCTTCTACATTCAAACTGTAAGTGTTGAATACAAAGAAAATAATACAGTCTGAATGTGGCAGTAAGGTTGCAGTTCTAGAAATATGTGCAAAGTAAAAATAAACAATGAAATAAATCATGAAACAAAAATCTATCCTCTGCCAGGCAGTATGCATCATGTCAAAATAAACAATATATGTTTCTTTGATTAGCTTATTTAAGAAAGGAATAAAAGGTCATGGGAATCCTGTCACTTCAGCAAAGGATTGAAGTGGCAACCTCATTGAAACTTCAGGTTAATGGGAGATAAAACAAGCTGGTACAGAGTAGCATGTACCAGCTGTGACACTTGTGCTAGCCTGAAATCTAATCAGCAGCTGACTTGCACTGCATCTTTTCTTCCGTCCTTACCTGTGTGTGTCCTTCAAATGAACATCGTTTTCAAAATGAATATTTTATATGGGTTCAGCAAAAATGCATAATATGCTCCTAACGCTTATCTATGTTTAAAAAATTATGTGAAAGATCCTCTGTTCATCCCTCATTCCTTAATGCTTTAGCAGTGTTATTTTTGTCCCCATTACTATGGCAAATGAGCCTAGAGAGCTAGTCTTGCTAATCCACACATTTGTAACCTCTCTGATTGCATACCACAAGACTTCCAAACATGAAGCCACATGCTGCAAAAAGCCTCCCTACTGTACCAGAGGGAGCTGTTGGGCTGTCAAGCAACACAGATTGCCATGAACACGTCCTCTCAGCACCACCCACCCTGTACCAGTGTTTAATTGTTTGCAGACTCCCATTCAAGGTCTTTGCACTAATTTTCAAAGCCCTTTGTGGAAATATTACCACCTATGTAAAACAGCATCTATTCTCTCCTCTTTCTTTCTTTTTCCTCCTCCTTCAGCCTCTCTAGAGAAAAGCGTTGTCTAGTAATGATAGGCCTCTTTACCATGCTTCATACCAAACACAACAACCAAAATTGCTGAATCTAAACTGTGTGATTCAAAGACACAAATGGCTACAGAAGTTATTCTGCTTAGCCATTAACAAAGGACTCACTGCTTCCATCTGTCTGTAAAACAGCAAACAGACAGATGTAATGCAGGAAAATGCACTCAAGCACATCCCTATGCCTTAATGCCATCGCAGCACTTTTTTTACTGGGACATATCAGGATTGGGTACTCAATAAGGAAAAAGCCCTCAGCTGTCTTAGCAGTGGGAGACAGGCTAACTGGTGTCCAGCTCAGGAGACTTGGGACCTGAAGAAGTAAATAGTGAAATACCATGTTTCTGCTGGTATAGAGCTCATGGATACTCTACTGCAGAGAAGTAGAAAGCTTCCTGTATTTCTAATAGCATGGGATTTTTCTCTGCCAATTTTCTTTTACTTCAGCCTTGGGGCAATTCTAGTTTATGAGTAAATTTAAAGTATCTCTCTTGTGTGGCTTATGTTTCTTCGTAGCAGTGGACATGACCAGTTCTTTATTTCTCCATTACTATCATGAAGCAGTTAGCTATGATAATTAATCAGAAGGGTGCTTATTATATTTTAAAATTCTTAGGTCAATAACATAAAAAAATTTCTCTTATTTTTGCAGTTTCGATGTAGACAATGGTACATCATCAGGACGAAGTCCCTTGGACCCCATGACAAGCCCTGGGTCAGGGCTAATTCTTCAGGCAAATTTTGTCCACAGCCAACGTAGGGAGTCTTTCCTTTACCGGTCAGACAGTGATTATGATCTGTCTCCAAAGTCCATGTCCAGGAATTCCTCTATTGCCAGTGATATGTAAGTACCTTGTAAAATAATTCTAGTTTATTGTCCTAATTTGTCCAATATCAAAATTTTTGCAGCCACAAGAATTTTCCTCTATTGCCAGTGATATGTAAGTACCTTGTAAAATAATTCTAGTTTATAATTTGTCCAATATCAAGATTTTTGCAGCCACAAGAAAATTTTTTTTAAAGTCAGACTGTAATCACTTATGCTAGCGAAGTAATGGAAAATTGTTTGTTTATTTCTTTAATGAAGATTATACTTGTTCCTGCAGCTTTTTGAAGGATATAATGAGGGTGTTCTTGACATATTTATGCACCCTATTAGCTTTGAAAAAATAGTAATGATAGTCAATACTGGTGTACTAAAACAGTAGGGAGAGCTATTTTCTGGCTCTTTAGTTATTTTCAAGAGAAACAATACAAACTCAATTTATGCTTCTTCATGATTTTAAGAAATATATTACATTGATTTCCAACTGGGTTCCTTTACATTTTTAGACAAAAGATTTACCAGCTGGAAGAAAATAATATATTTGAGAAAGAAAAAATTATTTCAAATATCATCTTAACTAAAAGAAAAAATTCTAACAAAAGACCTTTTTAAGCTTATTCTGTCCTCTCTCACTGTTCTGTGAAGTGTGTATTTTCTGCTAGTAAGTCTTGCTTTTCAAGTATGTGTGGACCCCAGGTTCCATGTGTAGTGGAAGCCATGCAAATTTCTGTTTATTAGTAAGATGCCAAAAATATTTAAATGTTCCATTTTCTAGTCTCTTCTAAGTAGGAGAAATTATTAACTCTTTTTTTTTTTCTTGAATAGCTCCAATTTGCATGGCCACATTGGTGTATATGGTTCAAGTATATATCTAAAATAAAGGATCAGGCTTGTCAGAATACCACAGTGAATGCTGGTTTTTAACGAGGCAAAGACCAGTAGATATTACCTTTAAAAAATAAGAATAAGCACAAAAAAAAGAATAAGGATTTTCACAAAAATGTGTAAAATTAGAGCTGATATTTAATTTAAAGTCATAAATAAACACTCCTATTTTTTTCAGCTTATATAATTTTTAGAACTGTTGTTTTGTTTAATTATAGCTCTTTTTCTATGTAGAGTTTCAAGGTAAGAACATTTCCTGCCTTCAGAAATGGTTTGTGTAAGGTCTATGACTCAGTTAAGATCTCTGCATTGAAATACTCAGTAAGCCTTGTGCCAAATATGACCAGTTTTTATTGAGACAAAATGGGATAGAACAAGAAAAATTCATCTTGCTTTGTTATAAAAAATACGCATTTTTTCTTGGAATAGTAACCCCCTTCCAGAAAATCTTCCTCTGACAGATACCCTTTTTTATGGAGGGAGAAGATTCAAGCTTTTATTATGGCACCTGAACCAGGATAACATTTGTAAAGATTTTTACATTCAGAAGGACAATTCAGCTGACTGCATTGCTTAGATGAGTCATTTCAATGAAAGATTCAATTAGTGCTCCATCCTTGAACTCATAATCCACTTAATTTCCTAGAATTTTGGGTAATATTTCAGCACATGGCAGTAAATTGGATAAACAATATAATTACTGAAAGAGCACACATTCTCCCCCTTTTTTTTCCCCTCTCTATTTTCTTTTCAAAATTTTCTGGAAACACATTTACATATAAAATTTATTTGACCTCACATCTTGATAGATTTTCAAAGTCTCTTGTCACAGAAAAACCTTTGTACTAAGAAGGTAAATATTCCTGCCACTGTTTTGGAGGGGAGCACATTAGGAAATGTAAAAGGCAAGTTGTTCTCACCATGGAATATTAATAATTTTCAATAGGTCTAATTATAATAAGTTTGGCTGTATTACAGAAATTAAGTGAAAAGAAGACATAGAATAAAAGAGGGGAAAGTTTAAAAACATAAAATAGCACAGAATAAAAAATAAAAGTCACAAAACTCCTTATGTATGTATTCAACCATAAACTGAATGTGCTTATAGAAAGAAAACCCATTGAATATTTTTAAAATAATGAAACCATTCTGATGAGGTGGAAGATTAAAGGATTGACAGGGGAAGTACATAAGTTTTAGGTTAGTGTCAAATTTTGCATCTAAATACATGCTTAAGTATTGTTTGTTTTTATACATGAGCAATATTTATTATAAAATATACACATCATTGAGGTAGTGTAAGTCAATTAATTGTACACAGAGTTTATTCTAGATCCCCTGATTCTTCAACCAGCCTCAATATTTCACTTTGTAAAGAAAAAGACAAAGCAAAACTCATATATCTCGTATTTGAAAGGGGTAGAACATAAATTCTGGCATTTCTATTACTCTGAAATACTGAATTTTCCAGTAGCAATGCTTCAAAATTTTAGTCAGGTGTGGAATGTCATGTTAAGACAGCCAGTGGATGGCAGTGCTAAAGTGCTAAATTCATAATGTCATTATTTATTATGTATGCAGCTCCAACCAAGGAAGGGAACAAGTTGTGCTCATTTGCTTGTAAACCCAAAAAGAAAAGATGGGCTTTGCTACAAACAACCTATAAAGTCAAAGTATAAGATGATAACCAAGAGACTAGTACAGTCAGATACTATCCTCAGGAGAAGATACAATGCGAGTCACTATGCTCAAAATAGTAAACCTCACAGGGAAAGCAAATGGAGTTTCATTCAGGGAGTTGGGATGGAAAGTAAAGAAACAAGGGCAGAGAAGGTACAGGTGGAAAGGTTATTTTAAAATCAGAGAATCTAAAGTATATTTTTATGAATTAGTTATGGAAAGAATAAAAGGACGGTGAGTACAAAGTTGCTTTGATGAGAGAAGGTCAGTGGGACAATTGTGGGTGCAGTTTGGCAGAAAAAAACAGATCAGTGTAAAAAAAGAAAAGCACATAAATTGGAGTGGGGATCAGCAATATTGTTTTAATTATCCCGTGGAAGAAATAACATGGCTGTTGAGAATAATAAAAGCAGGACATAGAAATTATACACAGAGATTAGGAAAAGCTGCTAAAGTTTGTGAACTAGAGAGGTGAATAGTTTAGACAGGAAGATACAAGGTCCAAGGCAGATGAGCACAGGTGTGTTGTGAAGCCTGTCTGTGGGATTTCCAGCAGAGAAAAGGATGTGCAAGAGAAAAAGAAGTAACTTAATGAGGCAGTGAGAGGTAGTGAGGCAATACGAGGAATTATAGTACAGGATCTGTGATGAAAGACAGGAAAACAAGTTTAAAGGGAAGGAAAATAAAAAATGGAAAACAAAAAGCCAAACAAACAAACAAACAAAAAAGTTCCCAACAGCAACACAAAGAAAAAAAAAAGTAATATCTAGATGAAAGATATGTAAAATCATTATTGGAAAAATTGTCAGGGCTATATTTGAAGACATTAGTGAAGCAGAGAGCTGTGTGGACGTCTTGGTGAGGTGGTCTGATTAATGCTAACTTGTTTGAACTGCTGTGGCTGTCCAGAACTTGCAAATACAGGAAGAGGTTGAAGTGATAACACTTTTTGTACTCTTTCTTGTTAAGAGATCACTGCCCTGGTTAATGGAGGAAGAGATCAAATTAGTAGAGAATTTCTGTTTTAGCAGAACCCAGGTCTCTAATCAAGTTTAAAAAATAGGTTCCTAGAAAATAAAAAGCCAATAAGGTGTCCACTGCTGAATCACAGCCCATGTTTTATGCCACTCTGAAGGGCAAAAATGTGTGTAATCTCCCAGTGATTCTGAAAAGCAGACCAGAGGATAGCAGTCTAGACCAGAGGACCAAGACATTCTCAGTAGACAAGTCTGTCCAAGCTCACTGTGTTTCCGAGTATAAGACACCTTTTGATCTCTCATTTAAGTCTGTTCTTCTCCCATTTCCACTAGCTCTCAGAACACAGCACAGCACAGATATCTTTGTTTCCTCAGGACTTGGCCAGCTTAACCTCTCATAAAAAAGCAGCTACTGGGGGAGTTTTACAGCTCTCTTTAGAGAAGGACAGCATTGTTTTCTTCATCAGCTTATCACTATAAACTCCAGCTATTATTATTACACAAAATTTGCTGATTTCTATTAAAACTTGCTTGAATGCATTAAAGGAGCAGAACCGAGCCAGGGAATCGAGGGAGCTGCGGGCTCACTGGTATGGTGGTCTGCTAAATGGCCACCACACACCCATTCCATGGACAACCTACTGCTAGGTCAGTAACTTCTGAAGACAGCAGTCTCCCTCTGCTGCTGTCTGTGATAAAAGAAATATCAAGAGAATGAAGTTTTCCCCAGGACGTTTTCCCTACAGCTACAGTTACAGAGTATATATTTAAGTTATGGAGAAAAAACACACCTTTTTCATGAAAGATTCTGGGACAGCAGACAAGACATGTATTTATTGAGAGGAGTAATTGTACTTCAGTTTAAAAAATTAGAAATAATTATCTATTCTCCAGAGAATTTGCAGCTGAAATTCTTTTCAATTATATTCTTCTGTAGGAATCTCTGATATTATTATTTCATGGTCATTACTGGCTGAAAATGAACAGTTAAACTTCAAAGTCCAGCCTGAGCTAAAAAATAAACATTTTCTATGTGTGACTCTGTTTAGAAACAATCTTTAATTTAAAAAATACATTCAATTACTTGAGACATTTCTTTGTTCATATAAAGAAATGTATTTACATCACTTTAGGAAAAGCAGACAAATATTTTACTTCATTGTGTTTTTCTCCTTTTTTTTAAGGGCCTTAAATGAAGTTCCAGGTTGCAACTTAAATTAATCTAAGTAATTTTCAAGTCACTTACAATTTTTTTGAGCTAAAAAAAAAAAAGTAAAAAAAGATGGCTCTGTCCTTTTTGTTTGACACATTGTACAGGTGGAATTCAAAAAAAAGAGCTCAACTTAGAATGCAACTAGCTTAAAGTTGAATAATAAATTTGTCAGGAAAATGAATTATTTTATTTTCAGGAATATTTACTATTCTAATTTATTTATGTTAACTTTATTTATTGATCAGGAAATTGGTTATGTTGGAAAACAAAAAGAAAGCATTTTTGCATGGAGAAGAGTTTATTTGCTTTTAATTCATGGAAGAAGTTTTGTTGATGAAATACAGATATATTTTATTTACTTTCAATCAGTACAGAATTGTCATTGATTTTGTGTGATATTACTAAAACCTTACAATTTTCCAAACATAGCTCTCAGTTGTTAAACACATCACTTTTCCTTTAAATACTTTTAATGTTTTAGGTTTTTTTCTTCCATTCTCTGGAAACAATGGATGTTTAAAGGAAAATAACAAGTTATTACTGAAGTTACAACCAAAACAGACTGAATTCCTACATCTTTTCAGTCACAGATGACATGTTCTTAAAAATATGGTACCAAAACCAATTCTTATCTGGGATTTCAGGTACATCAAAACACCCTGGGCTTGCAACACTGATCAGCAGTGGAGGGAAGGGTGGGCATGTGCATTTTGTGTGCCTGCAGTACTGAAGGATAGGGGCAGTGTGAAGATAGGCAGCTTTGTAAAAAAGGACTTTAATGTTTGTGGGGATCTCTTTTGGACAGTTTTTCTAGCTCTGTGATCACTTACATGCAGAGGTCAAATTTATGTCAAAACCCAGAAGAACATTAGCTGTCATTCCACTCTTCAGGGCACAAACTGAATGCTCTGAATTTTTTTAATGGTACTAATGCTCAGGTAGTTGTAGAGTTCAATCCCTGAAAGTGCACAATCTGAAAATCTGATGCTTTTTTCTTGTTTTTCTTGAAGTCAGCTTGTTTCTTGTTACATACATTTAGGAATCTCTGAATTTAGTTAAGGAACTATCTTTTTTATAAACCTTGAAACTCTCTGTGGCTGGCCGATAGCAAGCTCTCTCAGGCTGGGTTGCATTGCATGAGTGCCTTGTTCTCAGCAGCTCTGCAATTTCTTTTAAGGAGGGAATATTTCAGCCTTCAGCAGTAGGAGGCTCACATGAAAATCATGTAGTCTTATTCTTCAGGAATAACACACCCATATCAGTTTTAAGCACTTAAGCTTGTGGGACAGGGACAAGCAAGCAACCAAATACCTGATGATTAAAAGCAGTAACAGGCACAATAAACACATTTTATTTTAATTTGCTACAAGGTAAAAGTTTATGTGTGTCAGCTAATGGAATCAAAACTCACTAATAGTAACTCATTATGTGGCACTAACGTGATTGCTTCCAGTCATGTATGCAAACACAGTCACTAATTTTCTCAAATCTGAGAAGAAAACAGAACTATGCTGTAGTCTCTGATGCCTGTTTGTTTTCCAGCCCTGTTATAACTAAATAATGATTTCCGTTGTATGAACAGTCCAATAGTGGCACTGCTGAGTTCACCTGGACTCCTCTGGTTGAGTCCAGCATTTTTCTCATTCAAAGTCCTATCTCCTCTGGCTTAATCCAGCCTCTCCTTCAACACACAAAACAAAGCCACACACTGCTGTAGCTTCTTTTCCGTTGCCATTGCCTCAGTGACCCCCAGGCAGACTGCCTTCTGATTTCAGAAGGAAAACCACCTGCAGCAGTGGCCTCTGGTGAGGCCATGCTCTGTTTCCCTTCAGGACTGAGTAATTCTGTCAGACTTAATAGAGATCAATCACTCAGAATAGTTGCCCACCATTCTCCTGTAATCTAAATGGTCTGCTATATAATGACAGGATTAAAGCATTGAAGCTTGGTGGATGACTAGGCCAATATGATAAAAATGATTTCTTGAGTTATGTGTGTTTTCTTTATGCTACACATCATTCTGGCATCCTACTGTGATGGTCCACTACATCACTAGCTACGTGATTTCCTCAGGCAGATTACACAAGTTAGATGTGTGAGTACAATGTCTTTGGAAAAGGTTTAAGCTTCTGAGAAAAGTAGTTGGGATTGACATAAGAGATCCTGGTAGTCCTCAAACTCTTCCAAAAGTGTTAGGAGACTTTTTTGGTATATGTAAGAAGCCTAGTAGTGTTCCTACAGCACAGTATATTGGATGGGAAAAAATAGTAGTAATTCCTGGTTTTTTGAGATAGTCAGCCAGTTGTGATTCTAGCTCATTCAGCAATTCTGAATGAAGCTTCTGGATTTGATGGGTCCTAGTTCATATCACTGTCACTGGACCTAAAATAGCCCTTGTCACCCACAATCTTTTTGGTTCTTTTAGTCTGGTCAAAAGTAGGAACACTACATATCACTGTCACTGGACCTAAAATAGCCCTTGTCACCCACAATCTTTTTGTCTGGTCAAAAGTAGGAACACTGTGAAAGGGATCTATTAATGCACAGTGAGGTGTACACATAGACTACCTGACTACCTGAGAGTCCCTGGATTAAACCTCAAAATACTGATTTAGAAGTGCTAACACTGTTCTTTTCCAGTTCCTTATTCTGTAAGAGATGCAGTCCTTTTGTCTTTCCAAGTCTTGAGAGAGCTTCTCACTTTGGGCACTAATGCAGTTCAGCTTGAATTAAGATTGCAGTTTGGGTAACCTAGCACTGATGATTGCAACAGGGTAGATTTCAAGAATTCAAAGGCTTCTTTCAAGCCTAATCAAGTGTATCTTCAGGACCTGAGATGCTAAAAAGGTGACATCAAAAATTATTTTCCTATATAAAATACAAATTGTATCTAGAAAACTCCAGGTGTTTTAGTACATAACATATGTGTATAAGCCAAATGTAATAATTCAACTTTTTTTGAGGTGTTTTCATCTCTGTAAGGCAGATAAGAATTGTTTTCTTAATGAACATCATAGTGGAGTAACTTGATTTATGCTCTCTATGAAGTCAATTGGGGTCTTTGGAAATACTTATAGCTGAAGTTTTTACTAGTGACATTTATGCTGGAAGAATACTTTCTCCCTTTAGTCTGTCTTTCTAAATCTCACTTACTTAGTTAGACAGTCCAAGGAGAATTACTATAACCAGCACTCTTTTGGCTAGGATAATGGACTTCTCAAGTGCTGTGGCTTTTTGGAGCCAATCCTACTTCATCTGGTTAAGCTTGATTAAATTAACTGTACTGAACTCCCAATATTACAGCAATACTTTTTCACTAATTAGGGCTAGCTGTGTTGCTGAATTAGACAGATGTATCAGAAGGACATAACTGCACAGTTACAGAAAATTGTGGTGTTCTGAAACACTCAGACAATAGTTGATGAGAGTCTGCTTCATTCAGGGTCTAATTTCTGTGGTTTCAAGTAGCTCTTTTTAACAATCCTCTTACGTACATGTTCACAGAAATAAAATGCTCTGTGAAAAACAACCCCCTACTCTATAGCTCATGGCTCTGATATCAATTTTAATTGCTTGTTCTCTCAACCTTAAATCCCAGCCTGCTCACAGTGTCATGTCTATCCCCTGCCTGAGATGCCCAATCATCCCCCAGATTGTGCTTACCCTTTGAAAGACATGCAAATCATTAATAACCCACTGGCTTTCTAGGAAAAGGTGTAACCCCATTTTTTAATGTGGAAAAAACATTAAGAGATGCCACTTACACTCATTTAGTCTTGGCTTTTTGAGCAAGGCCTAAGCTATCTCAAGGCTAGAAATTTTTTTCTCAAAGCCTAAAAATTGAGATGACATGACTTAAGTACTATTCCTGCAGAATAAACTGACTTGGAACACTGTGATTCTGACTTCACAAAATCACTTTTGCAAACCAACCCATTTGTATTTTTCAAATGTAGATGATGATGATAAATATCAAGCTGCATGGAGCAGCCACTGCTGCTCACTTTCCTCAAAGCACAGCTTCTCATAGCTAGTATCATTACCATTGCCATATCAGAGTGCAATCTAGAATCAGCTTTCATTGTTGCTAAAATGTGAACCTGAGCAATGTGAATACTTCAGCATACTTAATTAATATATTTTGTGGGTGCATATTTGGCTTCAACTATGAAATGTTATTGGGACAGAAAAGAAAATCCTGGCAATTAGGGTACTCCATCAGCTTATTCTCTGTCTTTCATTTGTGGTTTTGTCTATGGTATAATTGTGTTCCAGTATATATGCAAACAAAATACAAATGTCTCATCTAAGCTGAGACATGCTATTGGACAGTAAGTATACAGCCTTGTATACAGAAATGAGTGGATGAAATGTTTAATCCAAATCTACATGTTTACACTGCAAAAGGCAGCTGCAATATATTTTCTGACCCAAACAGAAGACTACCTTAGTGTCCATCTTCTTGCTTATACAATTCTTTAAAAATGGAGTAATTTCATATGACAGTGTGATGAAAGCTTCAGCTCTTGATGTGGAACTTCATTCAGTGATTCCATACAGCCACTGTCCTCTAGGGCTTTTCACTTCAGTTGGCAGCATTATTCTTTCAAATCGTCTATGTCCAAAGTTTGTAGCCAGAGAATACAACATGGACTATACCAGTTGGATTTAAGGCTTCACCAGCATCCTCAGCCAGTTTTTCTCCTGAGAATATGAGTAAGGTTTTGATTCAAGGAGAGGAGTGTTGCAAACCAATAAGATCATACTTTAAACTGGTACATTTGTGTCAAACTGGTGCAAATATGTGTCGTATGCTTTGTCCCCTCTATTTATATAAGGCAGAGCTCCTATTGATCCTGTTTATATCTCATAACTTCAGTGCATGTCCTCAAGATCACTCAGTTGGTATTCCTGTCAAAGTCTAGAAAGACCTAGAAAACCTTAATCTGTGCTTACTATGGCCTTTAGAAAGACAAACCTTGAGGACCTTCCCTATGAAGCTCCACAGGAGCAAGTCCCTCAGTCTCCTTGTGGTCTCTAAAGCCTGGGATTTCCTTCTCCTTAATGGATATAATGAGTTTTTTCTAAGTACTACAAAAACATCCACTATTTTTAAGTGTATCCTGATAGGTCTGCAGAATATCTCTCTAGTTGCTTCTCTTATTAGATGTTATATTAAATTATGACAGTTTAATTATGAAGTAAAGGTTAGGCAGTCACCCTGTCTTATCCTTATGTTAATCTTCCTGCCTCCTTCTCTGTCTGTCCATGCATCTCTAAGTTACTTATTATTAGAGGAAAAGTTAATTACTATTCTGTGATTGGGATAGAAGTGACAAATTGAGGCAAATCCTGAGGAAAGGAAGCAGTATTTTGTACTGAACATGTTCAACTAGCTTCTGACTTAATAGAGAACTTTCATCTACTCTTCAGGGCGGGGATCAGCCTAGGTTATATGGTGTGAGTTCAAGTGTCATATAAGAAATGTTATGAAGAAAAAGTCAGAAATTTGCAGACGTTTAGGCTTCACCACTTTACGGTGGCTAATAGCTTGCAATGTGGTGTGTAATATTCGGTCTGCTAAAGAGAATTTTGCTTGTGTTTTATGCAACAGTCATTAATCTCATGTGGGCTGGTGCATGTTTTAGCAATGTTCTTTGGTGGTGGAGAACTGATCTTTTTAAATTGTGGGGGTGTCTGTGAAAAAATTTCTGTTATCAAACATGTATTTCCTTTGAAAAATGAAGATATGAACAAGTATGCCAGGCATTCTAGTTAGAGAATCTAACACTGATGTGAACAATTTCTTCTAGTTTTAGAGGCTAATACCTCTGTCTATATTTAGAAGCTTGCGTCATATTGCAGTATTTACACTCCCTCTTGCTTCTGTATGCAAATAAGTGGCACTATCCTTCTGATGGGAATCCAGAACGAATCACCCATCAGCTTCCATGTCATCTAGACAGGATATATTGTCATGTTTATCACACTGTAGTACACTATGTATCAATGGCATTTTGAATCAAGTGCTCTTGCTCTTCTGTATTAAAATTACCACAGCTTCTTTGGACATGTCTGCCCTATTTTTGAACCCTCTCACTTTGTCCAGATTTTCTGATCCAATGTAGATCAAAGATTGCTCACCACCTTTTATGATTGCATTGCAGTTCAAGTGGTCTGGTGAGTGCTTAACTATTTTGCAAAAGCTGTGGATATCTGTACTTTGAGTATCAGATTCACCAAAATAATGATAATATCTGGATTTGTTGCTCCTGACACAAGGGGGATTTGAAAAGTGAAAATTAAGTCCTGACTTCATTTCAGTACATTAAATTACTACTTAATCATGCCCATTCTAAAGAATAACAAGCAACAGTATGATATCCATGTTCTTCAGTGAAATGCAGTCCAGAAACAACCCAAGTTTGAAAATTAGAAAAGTGGGATCATATTATTTTACATAAAAGAATAAAAGATCCTCCAGGACAGAAAGGCAAGACCATGTAGCCTGTTGCCTTTTATGGGTGCCTCAGCATCTACAGAGTGGCAAACAGGGCCTAAATGGGAAGGAGAGGAAGTACTATCTAAAATAAAGAATCCCACAAGAGATTTTGAGGAGGACAATCTTATTTTTATATTTTTTTGCCAATCTAAAATTAACTGTTTGTGACTATGTTTCAGGAGTTGTCTGGTACTTTGAGGCACTGGTGAATATTTTGTGCATTTGTGTCATATATTGGGCATTCAGAGTGTTTGCTACTGACAGATGCTAGAAAGAACCATCTTCATGTCTTATTTACAGGTAGAAACAATTGAATATTTTTGTTCTTTGTCCAGTGCTGCTGCTACCTGTACACATTTTCATCTTCATAATTCTGCCCTTTCATAATTTCCAAATGTGCAGTTTAGACTAGATCACTAAAAAATGGTTTTATGTTTTGAACTGGGCCCCCTTTAAATGTCAAAAAACAAACAAAAAAGAGAGTAGCTCTATGCAAATAATAAAAATATCCTTTATAAAAGATAAGAAATTAAAGGAGACTGAGAAACATTTAAGCCAGCTGTCACATATTAGATAATGCCATTTCACAGAACTCGAAGACAAAGAGCATAATTTTCCTGGAAGTGAAGTAGCATAGTCACACTCTCTTTCAGTGGAGAACAGGAGAGAAAAAATAAAAAAAAGGCACTTGGCTTATCTTCTGCTAAAGCCTTTGTGTAATTCATTAAGCAACCCTTATCTAAAATTACAGTGTAGGGCATTTGCTGATGTTTTCCTGTCTCAGTGAAAACATAAAGAGGTACTAAACCCAGCTGGTCATTAACTCTTCTGCTAATGCTCTGGGCTGATTCATGTTGTCTATTATACCTGACTGGATTTGGCTTCCCTGAGCAATTAATACCTCTGAGTTCCTCTTATGGAGGGCATGTTTATTTTGATTTGTTCTAAGAGTGATGCTTATATGCTTTCTGTCCAGTCTGGTTCCACCTGAAGCAACACCCTGTTCCAACCACTCCTGCAAAGACTGTGTTCAAAATGCAGATTTCTTCCACAGGGTGTTTAAAAATCCATTCTTCTATTACAAAAGCAATAAAAGAGATGATAATAAAAATGGTTACAGAGTTATTAAATATTCTGATGATCTTGAATATTGGGGAGTTTTGTTTCATCCTTACAGACTGATTGTACTGCTGTACAGATTGCACAGACTGCTTTTTAATAGGTTCTTACAACACCTTCAAACCATTGCTGTCTTGTGGACAGTATATAAATTATAAGAATAATATTGTAGGAAGTCAACCACAAGTCACATTTCTCCATTTATCACCCTTTTTCTGATTAGATTTTCGTGCACTTCAAATCCAATGTTCAAAACTCATATTTTATGCTTGAACTTGAATAACATTAAAATAGCACCAAATCAATGGTAGTTTCTGTTAGAAGCTGGAACTTGCTACTTATGATAAATTCACTACAGGGAAGTACAAGAAAATTAAAAACATATTGGTTTTTCGCCTTTGGAAAATTTATTTTCACCTTGACTGCTGCCATACACTGGATAAGAAATTAAAAATGCTAAATTTTTCATGTTCCTATATTTTGACTCTATATCCTCAATGCTGCAGATGCTACTTTTGTGCCCTTCTGTCTACTTGTGTTTACAGGACTGTAGTTTCAGACAACCATTTCAAGTAGCAGTTTTTCATTCTGAAGAGTAGGAACCCTACTTTCTCTTCCTGCCTTCTGTCCTACAGTTGGTCATATTGGCACTTTGTCCATGCATCCCCCCTGTGTCACAGTGACAGCACACCCTTGGTCACAGGCCCCTATAACTGCAGAAGTCTCAGTCAGTTTGGAAGTTTTAGTAGATTTTTATTCATCTGTGATGTACCTCCCAGCCATCCACCTGTTCTGTCCTCACAAGCCTGGTGACAACCCTCCATGGGGTCACTTTTGGAACATTCACCTCTATCCTTTGGGATGACATATCTGTAGATTAATCCCAGATGGTCAGTCACCTGCCATACCACAGAAACATTCTCATAGACTTGCCAGGCAGTTGGGCAATAACTAAGTTGATACTTGCTTTTCAAAGTGTGTGTGGACCAATAATAAAGTGTAACTGAAGAATAAAACTGGAGTTATCTATACTGCATTGTAAAACCTGACTTTCTTTCAGTTAAAGCAGCAAGTTTTTGGTGATACCTAACTCACAACTCTACTTATTTTTTTTTTCAGACATGGAGATGACTTGATTGTGACACCATTTGCTCAGGTAGGAACAGCTTTGTCATATTTCTCACATGGCCTTGTAATTTAAAGACAAAATGGCTAAACTGGTTGTTTTCTGTTGTTGATATTATATATGTTTGCCTGAAACAAGAAAAGTGTTTCAACAGAAAGTCATAAACCTCCCACTCTATTTACTATACCTCTCTTCGCACTTTTTGATTATCTGAAAAGTTGAAGTGCAACAGCATGACAAACACCTTTGACCTCTAACAAACTGTAGCAGGCATTCTTGATTAAGACAAATCTCTGATTCCAGTTATTTTGTTATTTTTTTTAATTACAATTTCTCCACTTGAACATATTTTATGAATAAAATACAATGAGATTTTTAGAAATGAGATAAATTTTAGCCAGAACACATATGTTCCCTTACAAAACCAGGTTTGTTTTTTTCTATTCAGATTCTGGTTTATAAAATACCAGTTCAAAATTCTTTATTATTCAGATTAAAAAGCCACAGTTTTTCACAAGAGAGCTTCCTTATAAAGTATGAAAAATTAACATTGCTTTTCTTTGAACTCCTGATGATGGGTTTTACTCCAAAACAGATAGGAATTTAAGTCAAATTACTGTAATTATGAAGTCATATGTGGTTGAAGGTGAATGGAAAGAAAAAGGTTGAGTCACACAGCAGTGTCAAATAACAATATTATAAGAATATAATATAGAATATAGAATATAGAATATAGACTCATATACAATATGCAATATATCCTATATATCATATATATCATATATATCATATATCATATTATATACATAATATGTCATATATATATATAACATGTATGCCACATCTAAACATATGTGGCAGCTTCAGCCAAACTATGCAGGTTGCTTTAGTGAAATAATCTATTAAAAGTATATTAATTAAATACTTTATTATATATTTAATTATATTGCAAAGAGATTCAGTGTTTATAAGACTCAATCAAGTCCTTATTATGAATAAACCCATCATCTTTTACTAGAAGAGAAAATATTAAGAAGGGCCCTTTATGAAATACTCTGAAATCTTCACTGTACTCTGAATACGTAGATTTGATGACATATATAATTGGTTTAATCCATGCTGAATTAAAAATAAGTCAGTTTGCTTCCTGATTTTTGGATTTAGTTAGCCAAATATATTTTTTATTATCTTAACTTTTTTCAAATTTACCTCCAATAGTTTGACCACTGCCAGCCATTGCTAGTTTTAAATACTTTCTGTTACAAACTTTCATTAGTTTATTCTTTTTTTCTTCAGTGTCCTACTCACTTCCTACCTATGGTATATATTTAAGGTGCTATGAAAAGAGGGTTGTGCACTTCTCAACTCAGATCTCTGAAACCCAGCTTCTCATTGCTGCTTTTGTTATTCTTCAGATGGGTTCATCAGGAACCCAGCCCAGTCTGGGCTGAGAAAAAAAAAAAATTGTCAACTTCTGCAAAGACATACCAGTGATTAGTGTTGCTGCTTTCTCCCATTTCCAGCCTAGCTCCAATAAACTCACAATTCCTCTCGGACATCAGCTGAACAACCTCACCCCTGACAGAGAGGTTCATCTTTTTACCCTCACATGGCACAAAATCTTTTGCATGTTGCCCAACTGCCTTCAGAAGAGAGTGCCTATGCCACTTATAACTCAAAGACACTCCACTACATTCACTGTCTGCTATCTTGCATAAGTCCAGAAAGGAAGCAGATATTTTGTGTTGTCTTCCCCAATGCGTGAAGCTTGTAAGAGGCTGCAGACTTTTCCTGCATTCTCAGGGGACAACTTCCTCTTTTTCTGGCCTGCACTAAGTCCCTAAATCAATTGTGCCTCTTAGAGGAGACACATTTGCTTTTTTACTTTTCCTAGCAGTCTAGGCAATCTCATTCCATTTGTCCTTTGGAGTGTATGGGGACTGAACTGCAAATTAAGATTTTGTAATTATTTTGTATGCATGAAATATTTGGGTTGAATGGGCTATTATCTTCCAGACTCAAGTTCTTTTCTTGGTATTTTAAATAAATAAGTAGAATTATGTAAAAAAAACTTTCCTCCCCTGCAAGTCAGCCTGCCTTCAGACAGAAAATGAGTTGTTTATGAGGAGAACAAAAAATAGATGAAAACTACAGCCTTTGTATTAAATTGTTAAATAATAGCCAAACACTCCAGACTAACCTGCTCAGGAAAACTTTTACAGGGGTTTTGCAATGTGCTTTCCATTTTGTTTCAGCACAGTGGAGCAGAGATAGATCAGTCTCACTTATGCAGAAATTGATACTGAAACCACTTTTTTTGTTCCAGGTTCTGGCCAGCCTGCGTACTGTCCGGAATAACTTTGCTGCATTAACCAATTTACAAGACCGGGCACCCAGCAAGTGAGTGTCATTTTTTGGCCACTGAACTTTTTGCAGTGATACTTTTTTAATGTAAGCTAAGACAAATAGGAGTTATAGATTTCAGTCTGTACCACCAAACCCGCATAAAACTATGATGAGGAACAAGTTCATAATTTCCTAAAGATGTTATAGTTGGTGGCTGAGACAATAGCTCCCTTGCCTTCTAATTGATCTTGCAATTGTTGTCCTTGCATAAAGTTGGAGTAGGTTTTTTCACCTTATGTGATTTTAGATAGTGATATGTCTAAGATCATTCAAAGATGACCATTCAGGCACAGTCTGAGTATTGCAAATGAAAGAGAGTGAGCAGACAGCTGCACTCACTGAGATCTTCTTGCATGATCTGAGTTTAGAACTCCACTCATTCAAGGTAGTGATACCCTACCTATCCACAGTAATTCATAACTATAAGTTAGGCAGCATAAATATGATCTCTCTCCAGTCATGTTACAGTGTCAGAGTAAACACTAATGTTAGTTACACTGGCAAATGAAGTGAAGTTATTTTCCTCACCCAAAGCATCTCGAGACCTAGAAGTAATTCCAAATAAATGAATGTCTTTGTATTATAAGTCATATTTCAAGCTATGCATTTGCTCTAGATGTGATTAGGCAGGTTTTTAATAAACCTGTAATTTTCTAAAATATTCCTGTCCTGGAGTTCTCAAATAAATTCCTAGGTAATATGTTTTCTGTTGTATCGTCCAAGAATTCAGTCATCAGTGCATTTTTCAGGCTTAAACCTTTTTTCACTTCCTTTTTAACAGAAGATCACCAATGTGTAGCCAACCATCTATTAACAAAGCAACTATAACAGGTAAGAATAATTTATTTGTATAAAGCATCTAACTGAAAAATGCATTTTATAATATATATTGCTTCACATACTTACATCCCTTCATACATTTATATTGATTTTATTAAAGAGGTTTTGAGTTTTTAAGTCACATAGTGACTCAAATTGGTGACTTCTAGTGTCCTGTCCTGTTAACTTCTGATTTTTATTTTATTATTCCAGATTTAATTTAAATTCCTTCCCAATTATTTTTGCTTATATACCAGTATGTGACCATGTTATTAATAAATTAATTAGTGACTTTTTGCAAGGAAATCTAGCACAAAAAACTGATATAAGGAATCCATTAATCTTTCTTTTTGGGACATAGAGTTCTGCAGCAATGCAGACACAAGGTCTTCACTTTAAAAGTGCTTATGCTAAGAGGAGAAATGTTCAAAACTGAATTTTCTGATTTAGAATTGTAAGTCCTATTTTTATAACATCTGTATGAGAAAGAAATTTTCTTTTAAAAGATAGTATTATTTCTAAGTAAATATTGACTTAAACCCAAGACTAGTAGTGTAAATTACGTTAATATTTTGGAAAATTTTACCCCACGCTACTTTTGGTTATTTTAATAACAACTTCATCTTGGATGTCTTTATGGAAATACACTTTATTGAACCCCATATTTTTTACATCATGTTAATTCACAACTTACACTCTTTAATTGTCCGGGTATTACTTTCTCTATTGTATTCTGTCAGTGTGAAAGAGCATTTGCTTTTCTTCTTGATGAAAGTATACAACCACTTACTAAGCAGGCAAATTACCATTTAAACCACAACCAGAAATACAATTTTCTGTAATTTTCAAAATGCTTCATCTTTTTAATTGAATTACACATTTATATCTCTAAATAACAAAATGATACTTCAGCAATTTTGAGAAGCAGTGTAGCTTTTCAATGTTCAGTAGTTTCTGCCTTTAGGCTCTGGAATGTGTTAAAATCAATGGATTTTTTCAGCTAATCTCTCACCTTAAAAGGACACAGTCTTGGCAGGTCTGTACAGTTTTATTCTTCTAGGAACTCATACAATATGAACATTTGTGTGTAGGGCTCATCAGGGGATAGAAGGTTATGTGTTTAAATCTATACTATGAACAGAAAGGCATCATGTTAATTAAATAATAGAAAGATGATATATCTATATATGTAGACAAATTCTATTAATGATCCTTAGTTGATATATTTCTTGAAGAGGTAATTCTGTGCATTGGTTTCAAATTGCTGTCTATAAACCATTTCAGTTATGGATATTATATCTATTTTTAATTTTGTGATTTGTCTCATAGCACAGTAATCCAGAAATATGTTAACTGGAGACAGAGATATTCAAATACAGGGCTCATTCTTTAACTCCAAGGAACTAACTTTAGAAAACATAGTGAAATTCACAACAGTAAAATAAAATGATATCCAGAAGAGAAGATGTGCATGCCTGTGAACATTACGTTACATGCTGTCCCACAGCTATTTGCCTGAGGTCAACTTCTTTTGTCCAGCAGGAGAAGCTGTTCAGACAGCAGGACCCAAGGCACATAAATCATCTGAAATTTTAAAGTTTAGAAAGAAGGTACTTCAGTCAGCTCTCCAATTAATCTAGAAAATTCTTCTTTGCCAATAAATTCAAAGGCAGCAAGAAAAGGCAAATAATAGTAAGGATAATTTAATATAATTTAGTTTAGTCTGATTTCTCAGAGATGCTGCTGGAATTTCTGTGCCCAAATTATGCATTGAACTGGATGATTTGGAGCCTGTGTGCACTGGATATAAGTGGTTGAAAGACTTTAACGATATAACAAAGATATGAAGCCACTATAAAGCATGAAAATGGCTACAATTCATTTTGACTATTGAACAGAAATTGAGGATGGATACTATTTTGCATGAAAGGGTTTGTCCATTCTTAGTTATAAGCTGGTTTTGATATTTCCATGGCAACAAATTTTATGGCATTGGTGCAGAAATATGCATAGGTTTGTTCTTGGGGCATATCGAATGCTAGTAAAATGTCTTAACAGCTGTATGCTAAGAAGGAAGATGAAAAACACTTCTGCTATAATTCACAGAATAATTGAAAGCCCTTTCAGATGCTACTAAGTTTTTTGAATTCTTGTGGGGAACATTAAAAATGTAGCTTATAGAGATCCTGCCTGCTGAGAAATCCTCCTGGTTTTGCTGTTCTCAGAATTTGTGTCATGGAGTATCTGGAAAAATACTCCAGCTAGGGTAGAGCCTCATCATGTCATCCACATGGCTCACCTTGCAGTCTCAGCAAGAACTTATTGGCAAGGTGGCAATCTAGGTGACTGGAGGGCATGTGTCACTAAGCTATATTGATTATAAACCAGCAAACAGACACTTAAGATGGAGATTTTATGTTGCTCAACTTCCTGAAAGATGTGTCTCTGGGAAAATTCTCTCTGAGGAAAGGGATGATCACAGAAGGGAACTACTAAACAAGATATGGGGGTACCAACAAAGAAAACATGAAAAGCAATCTGGTAAAGTCAAGTAACTAAAAAAGCAAGAGCAGCATTCTCTCATTTTCTATTTTAAGAATTCACCACAAGGCATAAATCTGTGGCAGCATACCTTAGCAAAAAAGTAAGCAACTATGACAAGAAGAAGTGAAGCAGCACAGGAGTCATCTGTTCAAATTCTTAGAAGCAACATCCACCATGGTGGCCTTAAAATTTATGGTGATTTTTCAACAAAAATATGCAGCAGTTGTGATCAAAATAAAATCCTTTCTATTCAGTATAACCACATGAATCCTTATTGGAAACTGTGTTGAAATAAGCTAATGAATATCAATGGCATAAAATACCATGCTCATTATCATACAACACAACACAGGCGTGCTGTGTTCCTTTTGCAGACAAATTAGGGGGCATGACATGGGAGCTTTTCACGTAACAACAGAATTTTTAGATGACACCTTCCATACTTTCTTTAGACTCTAGGATGTAAATATCAGTTTTAACTATAGTCAGTGTGAATAAACAGAGATGAAAACTTCTGTTAGAAGTGATCAAAGGGATATAAATTTCCTACGAGTACCATCTCTCTCTCGTGACTAAGATCAGCCTGGAATAACAGGGTTTTCTGAACAGTTCTCTCGTGCTTGGTGGTCTGTACTTCAACCAAAAGAGTTGAATCATATCATATCACTATGAATCATATTTTCTGGTGTTTAATTTCAAACTGGCAGTAATTCTCTTAACAAAACCAGTGAAATACAAATATTTTGTTTTCAAAAAAAACCCAACTATTCTACAATTCTTTACACTCATCCAGCCCACACTTTAGAGTTTTCTTATGATGATATTGTGAGAGACGGTGTTGAAGGCCTTGCTGAAGTCTTTGCATGAGACCTCACCTGGAGTACTGCACCTAGATCTGGGCCCCCCAGCATAGATGAAGAAAGGCTTGTACCTGCTTGAGCCAGTCCAGAGAAAGCCATGATCAGGGATGGTCAGAGAGAGCTGGAGCACCTCTCCTGGGAGGAACAGGCCGATAGAGTTGTGTTGCTCTGTTCAGAGAAGTGGAGGGTGATCTTACATAAGTAATATCAAGTACAAGCCTTAAGTACATAAAAGGGGCCTACAGGAAAGCTGAAAAGGGACTCTTTACAACTGTTTGTCATGATAGGACAAGCGGAAATGGTTTTAACCTGAAAGAGGGCAGATTTACAGTCGACATTAGGAAGAAATTCTGAGGGTGGTGAGGCCCTGGAACAGCTTGCCCAGAGAAGATATGAATGCCCCATCCATGGAAGTGTTTGAGCAGGGGCTCTGAGCAACCTGGTGTAGTGGAAGATGTTGAAACTAGATGATCTTTAAAGTCTTTTCCAACCCAAACCATTTTATGTTTCTGTGAATTCTAATAGTAGAGAAAAAGAAACATTTATATTTTGCAGCTCAGAGAATATTAGATTAAGCTTCCATTGAAATCCCTCCATCTGACCCATGAAGTTCAGTAACTAAGTAGCAATTCAGATATTGGTTGGTTTAGTTAGTTTCATCTCTCATTTTTGCAAAACAAGCTCACAATTTTTCCAACAGGTGTTTTGAATATAGGATTGATAATCATCAGCTGTAGTGGAGTTGAACAATTCTAGTGGAGTTGAACCAGTTCCCCATCATTACTGTGAAAAGCACTTTGCAGTGACCTGTATATTATTTTCTTAAACAATCAATAATATTTTTCTTAAATAGGACAAATTTGGAAAACAGCCATATTTACATCAGGTACTCTTTTCAGTTAATCATTAGAAGTCCTTATCTAGGTCACGATCACCAAACAGAGAGTTATCTCACCTTTAGCCTTGTTAGCCACAACACATACAAAATCATATTGGTTTGTGAGATACAGGGCACAATTACATACAGACTGCAATTCATTCATACATCCCCTGACCCATAGGAAGTAAGGTATGCAGCTAACAGGTAAGGTATCAGAGAGCCTGCAGTCAGCTCCCCACCCAGACCTTCAAAGTCATTTCCTCATCTTTGGGGCTGAATTAGCGGAGTTTGCACATGCAGAGCTTGTGAGCATTTGATATTAATAAATTGAATCAAAATTTGCTTGCATTCAGAAAAAAACTTCACAGTGTCATAGCTGGTGCAGTACTTTCATGTGCTACAATTTTAAAAATAGCTGGTTAAATAGAGTCATTTAGTAAACTGGCTTTCCTTTTCAAAAAGTATTGTCTCCAGTTCAACCCCATTAGTTTAGGGAAGAGACTGTTATTAACAGCATACAACTGTGAAGGCTTGCTGACTTCTTTCTTCATCTCGATTTGTAGAGTTTTAATTAATGTTGAAAAAGTTTTCTAACTCAAAGGCTTCAAATGAAATCTGTATGTAGGGCTCTTTTAGAGTGAGTGAGTTTGTAAAACAGTGATTAACTTTAAGGCAGAACAGCAGGAAGAAGACTG
The DNA here is from genome assembly GCF_014805655.1 of Passer montanus. NCBI lineage: Eukaryota > Metazoa > Chordata > Aves > Passeriformes > Passeridae > Passer > Passer montanus. The sequence continues at coordinate 9,004,381 of NW_024366815.1, read as the reverse complement.
ACATGGTGTTGAACCAGATAAGCTGTTTGTGTATCATCTCACATTCAAGGAAGCGAATGAAGCCAGGGCACTCTTCAACACTGATACCTGATAGGCAAATATGTAAGCTTTCATAAAATAGAAAGTTAAATAAAGGAGTATATGTCATCGTTTACGAGATTCCTGGCAAAAATGCTCATGTAATTAAAATTAACCATTTGAAACAAAAATTAGAAAATAAAAAGAGATGTTTTGCAGTGTGTAGACAACAACACTTGGCTCTTGTGTATGAATTCAATTTTTCAACAGTCTGTTTCAGTAGAAATATGTGGTGGTTATTAAAGTCCATAGAGACTAGGACCCATCATAGGGCCGACCTTTGCTTTTATCTTCATCTAGCACTTCAGGTTACTTTTCATAAGACTGAAGCATAGTAGAGCCTTGATTTTGTTTCAGACTCACATTTTGGAGTTAGACTAGGAATACATTTAAAAAGAAAACATCAGAGGCATTATCAATCTCCATATGAATAATCTGATATGCAACCCCACATAAATCTTTGCTTCTTACTTTCAAATTGGTCTCATATTTTTCTGCACCAGTAAAAGTCCTTATATCACTATTTCACCCAAACTGTCCACTTCACTGGAAAGAGAGGCAGGATGAAAAGCTTCATGTGCCTCTTCTCCTTTCAGCCTCTGTCCCTTACAGGCACTGGTGGCGTAGCACAGCAGAGAACTGTACATGACCCGAGGCTGTATTTATTGTATTCATAACCACAGAAAAACAACTGGAAAGAGTGACACATAGTTGGGTTTTTAGGACAGAGTTGAGAAGAATCAGAAAGAAAAATAGGACTCTTGCCTGTGTAATTTTTCTCCTTCACTTGCAGTCCCTTGTCTGATGAATACAGAAAATACAGCTGAAGCAGATGTGGTTTCTGGTATGACTTGGTTGCAGTCTGAGTGTACCTTCTTTTCACACAGGGACACATTATCACCTGTCCAGTCTAAAAGATTTATTTGAAAGTGAATATTTTTTCCTTTAATAGATTCTGGAGAAACTGGCCTATTCAAGCCTATTCACTTTCCTGAGCATCCATTTAAAAATTAAGGGCTACATTGAAATCACCCATTAAACTGCATAAATTCTGCTTTTATTACATGCAGGTTCCTGAGTAAGGAGCCTGAACACAGCAGTGAATCAGAGCTGCCAGAAACCATGGTCAGAGAGCCCTGGAGACAAGATACAACAAAGTCTCCCTTTTCTGTATTTTCTCTCTCTGGCCTCATGTATTTTACATCCTGCAAAATGACTCTTCAACTGAAAGGTGTAATTCCAGGTCTGGTGGTAGGAACATCCACTTGTGCCTACTGCACTTTCTCAGGAACTAGGATTAAAAATTTCAAGAATAAGCAACACCTAAAATTCAGTCTTCTGCTCTCAGGCCAAAAGTTACAACATATTTATGCAAAAAGACTTTTTTTTCCAATGTTTGGTTACTCAGCTCAGAAAATCTTTGATAGTGGGAACTGGTCATCATGGAAGCAACTGTTTGGCATACATGTATTCAGACATGTATGTGTTTCATACTTCCAGTTGGCTCTCTTGGTATCAAATCCCTCTGAACATCCCCAAGCATTCTTTATAGTCAGGGGAGGCAAGCAGTTGTCTCAGCGAAACCACATGCTCTGCAGAGGCCCAAAACATTGCCTGTGCAAAATCTTGAGTTATCCAGTGGACATTAGTCTGCTGTAACTATCCATGAGAAACTCCTGCAATGGGAGGCCGAGCACAGTCCCAAATATTATAAAGTATTCTTTACCAGAAACGTGTCAGGGAAGAGTTGCAGTGAAAATTTTACCAAATTTGACTTTGAGCCTTTGGGAGGAATGATGGGAGGCAGTGAAAGAGACAGTAGTTTTTACTGGAGAATTTTCACTTGAAATGTTAAATGTGCCAAGGTATTACTTTAAAATTTCCTAATCAAACCCAAACCTTAGCACTCAGCCAGGTTTTCATAGCTCAATGACTCTTGCTTTCTGTTATTAGAATTGTAAAATTTATGTTCTTTTGTCATATTCCTTAATCAGCTCACTGTTAAGAAGATTATCTCTATTTTAGTAGAGGCAAACTTTTTTTTGTACTAGGAAAGTCTTGATTTTATTCCCATTATGATGATATTCTGAGTTAATGAAGTAGCTGTGGTCACATACGTATAGTTTTAGTTGTTATGAAATACTAAAAACTATTCCCAAATATTTGCATTCAAATGTTAGCATAAAATTGCCAATCTGATTCATTATTCCTTCTATACACAGTATTTATATTATTTTCTGCAGTGATATTTATATTTGAATTAAAATTAGATATGAATTTGGACACATGTTAAACCAAATAAAAAATATAGATGAGAGACAAAAATTTAGGATCTGTGTCTTAAATCATAGAATATTATGACAAAAATAAAAGGTTTATTTTCTTAATTACAATAAGCAAGGTAGGATTATATCCAAGTGAGTGAATTTAGGCATTATATTGCTTACTACTATACTAAAAAATGTGAATTAAATCAGGAGCATATTACAAAAGTGACTATTGGATTAGCAAGCATTAACAAATTCCCCTTGTACTAAGTAAGTCATATGCTAATAACATAGTGCACATATTATAAGGACTGTTGACTAATTAGTCTTTAATTTAAGGAGTACAAAGATGACTAGAATAAAAAGCCTAGGAAGAAGTCTGTGCCATAGAAATGAAGGAGAAAATCAAACAAGAGTTTCAAAACCTGGAAAGCTGAGCTACCTAAATGTTACCAGCAGGATTTGGGAAGGTCCAACAGATGACGGTAGGCAACTAATGGGAAAGAAAACAGTATTTGGTTTGGAAGGAATGTGGTGGGTTTTGCTAGTAATACTGCTGGGTTTGAACTCTGCTTTTCAAAGGGAAAAAGAAAAATCAGAATTTTGTGTTGGTTAATTCTTTTACATTGGATTGCAGCTAATACAAGCAATGGCAATGGCAAATGTGACCTGACCCCCAAATTATGTTTTGTATTCTGCCCTTTCTCTGCCCTGTATGTATATATGACCTATTTCAGCAATGTATATATGACCTATTTCAGCATTTCAGCTGCAGAAATACATTTCTTCTCTGGTGACTTCCTCCTTTTTTTTTTTTTTTTGTGGGTTTGAGGGTGAATCTCAAAATATTTTTTGCAGATCAGATATAAAATAAAGAGAATTTGAATCTTATAAAATTTCACCTCATGAATCTCATATAATCTGATCTGTTTGTTTGAGTCTCATCATTCCCCATGAAATCTTCAACTCTAAAAACCTAGCACATAAAGGAGGTGAGCAGGGAAGTGTTAGTCCTACAGCCACATATATTTTTGCGGTTTGAGGTGGTATTTTCAAAGAGCAAGCAGCTGACTTAGTATGTATATGCCTGTCACATGGGAAAACAACAGTCAAGTGGTTAAACCATGTAGTTATCACATGCTTCTACTGTTTGGAAATGTATGTAAGCATGTTACCTACCAGCCATAGATGTCCACTGTATGATATTGTGAAACCAAAGTCTGTTTGCCTTGCTTCTGCTGATTCTCATGATCAAATCTCACACTTTTTGCTTTGCTGAGTAAAATCTGAAACTGCAGCACCAATTAGTCCTTTATAACACTTTTCCTTGGTCTAGTGCAGTTCCACCCTCCTTGCAGATTTATACTCCCTTGACTTCTGTTTTGTGTTTGGTTTATTTCTTCCCCAGGAGGCAGGGGGGCTGTAAGATATGATGCAGTGAAAAGCCATGGTGTGGGAAGTTACTAGGAAGAAAAAGGCTCCTTGTAGTCTCAGTACACACTACAAAAGAGAAGGGCACAATTCTGTTCCACGAGTAATATCATCTAAACATACCCACCTGAAAGACAGAATTGATGTTCAAAGGAATAAATGTTGCTTCAATGAATAATATGTTTGTGGTAAGACCAGTGGCCAGTTCTACTTTGAAAACTCTTTTCTCGAAAAAAACTTAGTCTTCCCTATAAAAAAGGGCTATTAAAATTGCACATATTTTCCAAGAATGGATTCCATTTCTTTGAAGATTGGTTGTTGAAATAAATAGATTTTTCTACTTCATAGTATACATAAATTTATTTGCATGCATTTATTTTTGAAAACTGTATGCATTGATGGTTCTGTGAGAGGCAGTTCTGCAAGCATTATTTCCAATCACAGCTTAATCCTGCAGAGCTGAATTATAAAACATCTATAATGGCCACTTTGTAAAATAAAAAAGGTTTACATAAGTATTCTAAATACTATAGTTCCATAGAATTAAATAAAAATATAATAAAAATTTTCTTTAAAAATATAGTTCTTTCAAAGTAACAACTCCATCAGTCAAAAATACACCATTAAAAATCCATCTTTCTCCTAATAAAATGTAATTAATGTAATTTTCTTACATTTGTTCAGCAAGTTGGTGGAAAAGGCAGATTACCACTCTACTGTTTGAGTTACTGACTAGCTCCCAATCTGACAGTGCTTACACAAGATAATTTGGAAACTAGTGTTAATATTTCAGTGCAGGGAAAGAGTCTCCCTAGTGCATTCTCAGGCAGCCTTGTGAATGAGGAGGACTACAAGATGTATAAATACCTCTCAGCTCATTTTGTTTAGTGAGCAGACAACAAAGAGATGAAGTGCAGTGTGACTTTCATGCACCAGAATAAATGCTCAGTGTTAGTAAATCCCCAGGCTAAAGCCCACAGTCTCACAGATTCATGGCTAGCACATTAAAGCTGGTTTACCTATGATCAGATCCCTAGCATCAGTAGCAACATAGCTTTAAATAAAAGTTATCACATATATGAAGACCATATTAGCCACTTTCCTTTCCACAAGATTGCTTCTAGAAGTTCTCAAACTTGTCTCTGTGTTGTGTTGCTGGAGAATGGGCAGTTACCAGGTGACAGGATCATTAACAAAGGCGTTAGTCTATGCAACCAGCGCACTGAACTAAAGCTTGAGTTTTCCTAGAAAAGATTGTTCCCCGCATCTAATGTTTAATTGTGAATTGGTTTAGCAGAGGAACAGGACTCAGAAATAGCGTTCTTGACTTTGTTCACTTCATACAGCCTGTTCTGTTAGCTGAGGCTGGAAACAGAAACTGTCCTTTAAAGGGGAAGGGGAGGGTGGAAGGGCTTCTGCTTCCTGTATTCTTCTGTAAAGGATTTCTCCATGAAGAGAATGTTATTCATGATACTAACATGGCCACTATTTCTATCTGGCCATATTTCAATGCTTCAATGTTTGCTTCTCACCGTCAGAAACTCCTGTAATAAAAGCATGACTTCAGTGTTACTAACACTTTGGAAATGTGTAGCTGAGAATAAATGTCAGGCTGTCCTATGAAGTGGAAATGTTAGCACAACAGACTGTAGTCCACCACTGCTCTAAATGGGAATGGAATTTCAAGGTTACTCTAAGGCAAAGAACATGGATCAGTGGTTGTAATTGTGCATGTGTCTGTTAGGTGGATTTACCAGAAACACCCAGCAAAAAAATTACATTTGTGGAAATAAATGTCCTCTGGCTAAGAATTCCGGGAAAAAAAAATATAACCTAGCTTCTAATTTTTAAATTGTTTTACTTTCAATTGAATATATGGTTATCCCATCCTGAACCACTGTACATATTTACTTTGTATAGGTATTTACCTGCCAGTTCAATGTTCTACTCCTTTCATATTGGACTCAAAATCATTACAAGTTTATTTTTTAAAATATATTAATAAGAAGAGTAAATTTTAATATTTTATTTACTCGTGTAAGTGCACAAAGAACTTTATATGGTGTAGGGACCATTTATAGTCTTTGCTGCTATATTGATGATCTTAAATGGATTCTACATCCTAGACAAATAAAAGTCATCTCATTTGAAAGAGTTACACAATCAGAATTTTTTTATAAGCTTAATCTCAGAACCCTCACAATAACTTCTGAATTTCTTTTGATATCTATACATAAACAAAGACAAATACATTATTTTTCCAGAGCCAGAGACTCTTGAGTTTATAGGCAGTATCCATGCACTTCTGGCACAAAACTCCACATTCAGAGAGGATAGTTCCACTGGATCTCAAAACTACTGCATTCAATGTAAACAGAATTCAGGGAAAATTGCTTTCCAAGGTTCTGTCATTGACTATCATGCACGAATCCTAACAATTTTTAATAGCATATTTTATTGAGTGGAAATCTGTGTTTCATTTCACTCATTTGTCAGTTACTTCTCTTGGTTTGACTGTCCAGTCTGGAACTGAAGTAAGAACCCCAGTGAGTAGAATTAGATTATATTTTTTCAGGCCTGGCCAGGATTTGACTTAATTTTTTCCATTTCTCTTCCTCTGTATTTTCACCTCACTAAAAAGGTGGTATGAATGACAGCAGTCCTCTCATGACTTGCCACTCAGTAGTATTATAGTTCTTTTCATTGAAAAAGGTGGTTGCTGGTCAGTATTTGCACCTTTATTGCTGTGTCTGGAAGAGTGACGACAACAACAGTCCAATTTTAAAAATTAAAGAATTTAGTCATGGCTTTAGGGAGCTGTCTTTAAATTGATTAAGCCTGATTGCCTCAAACCATTTTTGACAGTTTTTTCAGTCTTTCTTAAGCAAAGGCCAACTGTAGCTTAATCCTGTTGATGCAGCAGGACAATTTTGTAACACATCTGACCTTCTGAGGAAGAATCACTATTTTGAAGAACATAGATATAGGACAGGGTCTGTTTTTCTATTTCTTCCCTTACATTGTCTTCATTCTTGTAAGACATAGCTGCCACCATAATCAAGAATAATATTTTACTATCAGATTAAGAAAATGCTGCTAAATTTACACTTCTTCCTCTTCTAATTCAACCTTTTTGAATTTTCTGTGGAAATTACTCCTTTCCTGTAATTGAAAAAACAAAAAGCATCTGAAATTAGTGATGTGCTTGCTAGCAGAAAAGGAATATGTATAATTTCTATATGCTTTTCTATCTCATTCTGTGTGCATAACCATCCATTTGAAGAAAAGCTTTCTAAAAGAGAAGTAACAACAATATTTGTGAAGTGCAGATATTACAGTGAAACAATGCAAGAACCTCAGCAGCAGCAGGAGTGTCTACAGCTCTGTCAGTCTGTTGTGCATTGCCTCTGCAAGTCCATCAAAGCGCCACTTCCCACTTTGTGGGCTGAAGTCATACACAGGACCAGCAGCTGTAATTATTTTGAAAACTAATGGAGTTTCAAGTATTTTTACTAGGACTGAACATTTGGCTCTCACTTTTGGGTGGGTGGGAGTGCTAATGATTCATTACGTTCACAGTACATCAGTTGCAAACTGTTTGTTAAAATGTATCTGACTGTTAAATCAGAAACAATCCAGGAATTGGTATTCCTGGGGGATACCTGGAATACCTGGGGCTTAAATTACGCTAACACATTTCATTCAAAGGGTAATTTTGCTTTACATTCAAGGAAATAAACTGGGATAATTTTATAAATTGAGTTTGTTGGATTTTGTACATGTGAGTATATATAGAATATGTTGGGGAGGTCAAGCAACACATAAAGTGTTGTTTAAAGTACAGATTTGGACAGGAGAGGAAAGCCTGTAAGAACAGATATTTTGGGACATTTATAGCAAGAGCTGATAAGGATACCTGATAATCAGCCGAGTCACATGTTATAAGGTGCACACCAGACTGACACACTATATGGATGCTGCAGATTTCAGTGTAAGTCCTGTAAGACTTGATGTCATCAAGCCAGTCTGACAAACTAATCACTGTCCTCCTCTCCCATGGTTTCTCACCAGTTCAGGCTTGGAATGTGTTTTATCTCATAAATTCTCAGACGTTCTTTTTCTCTTTTGTTTTCTACAAGAAAGTGTCTGTAGTTTGATGCAATATCCTGCCTGCCTGCATATCCTGCCTGCACAGTGGCCTTGACATCCCAGCTGCCACACAAGCTTCTTTATTCGTGTTCTTTCCACATGGTTTTCCCAGCATCTTGAACATTCAAGCACTGCATCCCTATAGCTTAAAATACTCCCTGAGGAATGTCAGTTGTCAAACCCCATCACCCATGGTGCCAGAATAACCATACGGTGCCAGGTGCTTATGCTCCTGCTGCTGTTGTTAGGTGTGATGCTATCGAAAACAGAGATGATAGGTGCGGCAGGACACCACCATGGGAGGGGAAAGACTCAGCCCCTCGGGGTGAAGGTTTTAGACACTTCGGCTGGAAGCCGCATTGTTCAAACCTTCAGGGCCTTTAGCAAAACAACTTTTCCCTCTTTCTCGACTGAGCTCCCCGTGGCGCCGGCTGCCCCGAGGTCCCGCGACCCGCCGCCTGCTCAGGCCGCGCTCCCCCGGCACACTCTCTGCCGACGGCGGGGCCGAGAGCCGGCTCCGGGCCGGGGAGCCCGTGTGAGGGAACACGGCTCGTCCGGCGCCGGGCGCCGTCGGGGACAGGAGACTACTATCTCAGCCCGGCCCGGGGGCTGCGGCGGCCGGGGGCGACAAGCGATGGCAGGGCCGGCGGCAGGAGGGCCTGCGGGACGGCACGGGCCGCTGGAGCCGCCCCTGCGCCGCTCCTGAGGCGGGCTGTGCCCGGCGGCATTCCGAACGGGGCACACACGGCCGGAGCTGTGCCGCCGACACGGCCCGCACGGCCTGGAGCCGAGCTGCAATCGACGTGTCTGCAATCTGCCCGGTCATGTTTGTGGAGCCATGGAACGGTTTGGCTGGAAGGCCCCTTAAACATCATCTTCTTCCAAACCCTCTGCCATGGGCCGGGACACCTCGACTTGGCCAGGCTGCTGACAGCCTTATCCAGCCTGGCTCTGAACACTTTCAGGAACAGGGCATCCCCTTTCCTAGGCAACTTGTTCCAGTGCTTCACCATCCTCTCAGCACGGCACGGGCCGCTGGAGCCGCCCCTGCGCCGCTCCTGAGGCGGGCTGTGCCCGGCGGCATTCCGAACGGGGCACACACGGCCGGAGCTGTGCCGCCGACACGGCCCGCACGGCCTGGAGCCGAGCTGCAATCGACGTGTCTGCAATCTGCCCGGTCATGTTTGTGGAGCCATGGAACGGTTTGGCTGGAAGGCCCCTTAAACATCATCTTCTTCCAAACCCTCTGCCATGGGCCGGGACACCTCGACTTGGCCAGGCTGCTGACAGCCTTATCCAGCCTGGCTCTGAACACTTTCAGGAACAGGGCATCCCCTTTCCCAGGCAACCTGTTCCAGTGCTTCACCATCCTCTCAGCAAAGAATTTCTTTCTGACATCTGATGCAAACCTCTCTCCTTTTTGTTTAAATCTATGCTTGCCTTTAAAAAAATGCACCTCTCCATTTTTCTTGTAAGTTGCCTTTATGCAAACAAAAGGCACAATAAGGCCATTCCTCTCTTTTCAGGCTGAACAATCCCAATGCCCTTACCCTTTCATAGTTAGTTGTGAGGGAGAGGATTTAGATGCTTCTGTAAATTTGTGTTTTGACGGGGAAGAAAACAAAGTCTCTTAACTGAAATCACCTTAAAAATATACTGTGGTAGTAACTGATGTAACTTTCATACAATGCAGAAATAATTTTGTATTTCTTAGCATATTAACTACTGAATTAACTAATTAACTACTCTAATTCCTTAATATCTCTATAAATTCATAAAAGTCATCAACGACTTCTCTATAAAGTGTCCAGTCAAAATCAGATGTGCTTTTCAACCTTCAAAAAAATCTCAGTACGGCTTATTCCCATGGGAATTTGATGGGCCTATAACCCCATCAAATTTGTAGCTGTTCTGTTCAGTTTTATTTATGGCTTTATTCCTTTTTTTTTAATGTTTGATATTTCTAGTGTCCCTACTTCTTAATGCATGCTTAAAAATTGGCTTCAAATGAGACAACATCAGTAGGATGACACTTTTTCTGGTTTAGTCTTTAGTTATACACTGCACATAAGATATATGTGGGAATATATGTACCTTTCCAAAGATCTTGCGAGTCTGTGCAATGAGTGAGAATTCTGTTCTTCAAGTGCTAGAGCTATTAATTAGGGGTTATACAGCAATAGTGTCAGGAAAGAGACAAATTTCCCTTGTCTAGAACATCAACACATGATCAAAAAAACTCCTTTCATCCTCCATCTAGAAGTCAGCAATCTGCTTAGAGGATCTTCTAACACTGTGTGCCTTTTCCTCGGTTGACTTCGGACATGTCACTGTGATCTCTGAAAATCCCCCTGCTAGCAATGTGAATCAGTTCCCATTTTCAGATTTAAAAGTAGATGCTTTATGAGATAGTCTAGAAAACATAGCTGAAAGAGACAGTTTGTGCCTAACTGTGGCACTCTATAACTGGATTATAACTGAATGCTGCTTAAATTGGCTAGCTTTTTGTAGCCTTATGGATGTGGACATGAATTCACTTAAATGAAACACTTTTAAACTAATTTCCCAGAGAGCAGTGGTTGCCCTGAAATGAGAATGCCCCTGTTTGCTGAGTACACATCAACCATTGTAAAACACTCCCAGTTTGCTTAGCTCCTATTTAATTTTCCTAGTTACTTTTATAGTTTTCTTCAGCCTCAGCCTACACATCGTATGTCTGATACTGTGTATTAATATAACATCTATTTTCTTGGTAATCCATAAAAAAGAGATTATGCATTAAAAAGAGAGAGAGAGAGAGAGAGAGAGAGAGAGAGAGAATTTACAGTGATACTTTTTGTATTTCTCAAAATCCCTTTAATGACAAATTTCCTGCATTTAGATACTGTGCTCCATGAAATAACTTAGCTAAGGACAATGCAAGTGGTATTACCTGTAGTCCTTTATTTGGTACTTGACCTGATAGCATTTACCTTATGAAGTCCTTAGACTGTGTCATAATTATTTCAATGTACATTAATTGAAAAGTAGCTGTATTGTAATTGAGCTGTCGTTGAAATAAATTGAGTGACTCTACCTTGAATTGTAACATTTACCATGTGAATTTTTGAATCAGATAGCTGTTATCATTAGTTAGACTGGTTATCTAGTATTTATTATTATAAATATTTATTAGTAGTTTTTATCTTTCACATTTCTGATAAATTTGCTTAAAGTATCATAATGAAGGACTTTATTTTTATCGATATCATAAAAGTATAAGATATACATGGATTGGAAGTGGTTCTGTTTGAATCAATTCATGTAATGACATTTACAATATTAATGCACAAGTAGTATGTATAGTGTGGCCTTATCAATTTAACTAGAAAATACATACTGTAATAAAGACACGAGTCACAGAAGGAGAGGTCTGACTGTGTTTCCCAGGACTATTCATCCAGCACTGATGTGTATTACAAAATACTAGTTCTTTCTTGTGGTCTTTGTCAGTCCAGCCTTCACCTATGGCACAGGCACCTTCAGGAGAGCTTGCGTGGGAGATTTCTTACAACTGGTGCCTCTTGCAAGCCTCCTGGATATTCTCATGCTGCAACAGCTCTGGTATCAAGGATGTTTTTAAACACAACAGCACAATAGTGTTTTGCTACCTTTTAGAATCGGAATGTTAGAAAAATTCTCCATTTTTCTTAAAGGATTAACACTTCTAGTTTTACTTCTTTAAAAAAAAAAAAAAGAAAAGAAAAAAGAAAATACTGTGATGGAATATTTTTGATATAGTCAACTTTGGAAAATAATGAGCACATATATAATTTCTGGACATTTTGCCCTCCACCAGTTATGTCCTATGCAGATTTTTAAATCTAGAACAGAGTTAACACTTAACATGAGCATCCTAGAAGATTTAGTTTTAAATCTGGATGTTGACAATTTATCCTCTGTTACACAATCAGAGATAGGAAGGCAGTAATAGAAGCAGTGAATTTCATGCACCTTCTGTGTGAAAAAATACTAAGGATGTTAGGCTGACATATTTTTGTCACCTAATTATAACTTCCAGTGTCAGGACTAACTCATTCCAGCTAATGTCTGAAAAACAGTAAATATTTTTGTATTCAAAGAATTTACTAGTTGCAGGTAATCAATTCTTTAAAATGGGATTTTTCTGAAGATGTATGAGTTCACACTCTGATGTTCTTAATTGTTGTCATCACTGATGTAATAACAGGGGAAGTCTCCTTTTTCACTGTCAGTACCACTGTACCAGTAAGTAGTTTCCAGGTCTAGATGAGGGCTTGTGCTGATAAGCTTAGCTGCTGGTCTGTGTCTCAAAGAGGTTTTTATTACTGTTAGAATGTAAAGGAAGAAGGCTATAGATGGGTAGATTCAGAAGAAAGGAATGATGGAATTATGAAGCAAAAATTCACTTTGATGGCATTATTTGGCATGAGAGGCAGTTAATGCAAAGCAGCAAAACAGCAGCAGTCTTCATTTTAGTAGTTTTAAATACATTACAGCAATTGGAACATAGGGGCATAATTTCAGTGAGGATGGTATAGCCTTGCTAACATATAGATAAGACCTTGCATGATTGAAACTGCAGTAGAACTGCAAATGTCACAGTTTAAAGGTGAATGGATCAGATAAGTAATGTTTCAGGGCTGAGTCAGGAATGAGATCAAGAGACAACTTGTAAAGTACTTAAACTCTAATGCAAATGGCTAAATTTTGGCACATTAGAAAAGAAATAGCCATAAGAGGGGTGTTATGAGTAAAGTGAACATACAGAGACCGAGCAAGTTAGGGAGATCAGATCTATATTAATGTTTTCACAAAGTTTTAAAACTGTTCTGTTATCTATTTTCTTGGTGAAAGTTATGACCAAGGTCATGCCAATTGCCAGATCCTGCTGCCATGAAGCACCTGCTGGGTATATTCTTACTCAAGCTCTGAAATTGTTTCTAAGAAGTATCTAATAAACATGTTTCTTTGTACCTTAATGATGCTTTTGTTACTTTTACTGGAATTGCCTTGATGTTTACAGGTCTCCTACTGATCAGGTTAACACATGTAATAGCTCATAAGAGGAGCTATTTATTTTCTAGATTTGCCTGTACAAGCCTGAACTATTAGGTTCTGCAAATCAATGCTAACAACATGAAAAGAAAAAGCAATAGGCTTTAAAGCATAAAGTAAGTTACATTTAATCGATATAAACAATAAAATCTAGGGTCTTTTGGGCAATATTTTGAGAAAAATTAGAAAGGCCATGCCTCATTGTTAGCCACATGTACAATTTAAAGTTCCTTGGTGACTTTGTTTAAAGATAATAATGGATAGGACTATGCTCTTATTAAATAGCTCTGACTTTGAATTCAAGGAAACTCTAAGAACAAAACCGCATGTTTAATGTTTATTTGTGACTTCTGATAGTTAAATACAGGAATTCCTTGTAAATCATTATGAGTTTTTCATAATTTCCAATAAGAGAAATAATAGCTAAATGGGGAATGAAATAAAAGCAAAGTATACAGGTTGTGTAAGCATATTCAGTGAAATAATGAAATAACTCCGGAAATGTTCAACAATAAAAAAACATTAGGCATCTATGAAGGTTGTTATAGAGAGTTATTAAGGGTCATGCTTGCGTTTAACTTGGTGATAAAAGAATAAACTACTTTTCCTAGGTGCTTTATCTGAACATCAACAACCCAGCTGGAAAGAAACTATAAAATCAATAACATCCTTTTGTTTCCTTGACATTATGTGCATGGAGCTACATTAACTGTACCAAAAATATCCCTTTTGTGCCAGTGAGTTCCAACAGACAAAGAAGAAGAAAGAAATGAATATGCTGCCACTTACAGAGTAATAGCTTAAAAAAATAATAAGCATCCTGCCCTGAGTGCTGCATTAATTTAATTTAATTTAATTTTAATGGAAAGACAGAGTCCTTTCTTGTGGACTCTGGACAAAAATGCCTCACTTTTCTCCTGTACCTTGTTTTCTTCAGGCCTGACATCATACTGCAAGATGACATCACAGTGAAGCCAAAATTTAAATTTTATGTGCTTTACAATTGTTTACATTTGAACTTAGCATTCTCTTTAAGTCTATTGACATCTATTATCCCTTACTCTTTCAACCTTCTTACCAGAAGATGTTGGCTGACATTATTATTTACCTCATTAGTGTTGTAATAGTTGTTGTGGGATTCCAAATTCTAATTATATTGCAGTATGCACTGCTCTGTTAGGAATCTTTCACACAATGAAGGAGGTATCACATGGAATCAGAAAAGTACATTTGTTGTATATTTTATCTTTGTTAAATTGTAGTCTGACTGACAAAAAAATAGACTTCTGGGAAAACCTTTATTTAAACATCACCTGGCTGGAGTGCAGGAACTTGAAGAATAGTTTATATTTGTTTGGTGAGAATTTATATTTTGGTCTTTCATTAAAAAAAAATAATTAAATAATGGAAGTAAAATCCTTTTTAAAGGATATTCATAATTGAGGCAAAAGGGAAATTAATGTCAAACTTGGCTACACACTATTCATGGATGTTCATGGAGATTTGCAATTAATGTTTAAGTAAAGGAGACGTATATAGACAGTGCTTTTGGGCACATGGTAGGATTTTTGGGGATGGTGCTGTGCAGGGCCAGTGGTGGGACTCAGTGATTCTTGTGGGTTCTTTCCACTCAGCTTATTCTGTGCTTCTGATTTAGAAAGACTTTGCAGGGCAGACTGAATTTACTGTGCAGATGCACAGTGATAAACAACTCACTGGTCTCAAATTTCAGATGATAGTGTGGAGCACAGGTTTTTTTATACTTGACATCTCACCACTGACTACCTTCATGCACTTTGTTGCCACAGATGTGAATTTGGGTGAGTGATTCTGAATGTTTATGCATATTACAGACTTTCATAGAGTATCCTTACACCAGTCTATTTATAGTTATTAAAAATGCTAATTTTAATAATCTGGGCAGACTGTGAAGTGTTTCTCAATGCATATTTGTCAAGTAGAGCAGGGCAGTGAAATCCTTGGTAGTTTATATGTAGGGAGTATAAACCAATACCTATGTAAAAAGCAGAAAGAAAGCAAAGTAAGAAAACTATAAATTCAGTGCTGAATTTTGGGAGCAACTTAGATTTGTTGTAGATATTAGCTGAATTATTTGCATCTAAAATAGTAAACAGAAGTAATCAAAATTATTTAAAATCACAAATAAACCAAAACTGCTCTCATTTATCTTAAAATAGGACAGAAAATATGATTGAAGGAAAATTAATCTTAGTCTTTTTCAGGACATCACCAAGTGTGAGAATCTAAGGAAATACCCCATTGCTGTACTCATCTGTGGGAATTGACGTCAGATAGAGTGGTACTGATCTTACCATGACAACCTTTTCCTTTTGGGTAACAGTCGTATGTAAATTTCCAAAATCATTCCAAATATGAGCTACTAATCACATGGAATGTGCTTTAGCTATGTATTAGGACTGAATCATTTAGGAATTTGTTGTAGGATAATAAAAGTTTCTATTTCCAGCTACATAATTCAGGACTAGTTCCAGTAGGTAGGAGATTCATTTGTGATGGATTAGGTAAATACAATCCCTGGTTCCAAGAAACAATTTTGTTTTGGACTTGTCTTTCACTGTTGAGTAGTATGCTCTTATCCCCATTCAAAAGTTCATACCTGCTAAAGTGACATATTATAAAATATCATTTTATATTTAAGTATTTTAAAAGGTGTAGCAAACATTAAGAATTTTGCTGAAATAAGTTTAATCTATTTCTGGTGGAATGATAATTTATAATTTAAAAGAAATAGAACTCTCTGGTTTCCGGCACTCCAAATTTCTCTGTGGAACAACAGAGAGGAAAATTCCTTTAGGAGCACACTTCCTTCAGCATATTCCTCCTCTGTCACATTGTGCCTGTCACATTGATGCCCAAGCATCTCAGGACTTCTGTTGTGTGGATGATATGGATTAAAAACATTATCATCTGATATCCTTTCCTTCTTAGTAATAAGTTTCCTTTTCTCACAGAGCTAATTCCACAGCCCTCCTTATCATGTTAAACAATGTGGCAACAATGTGGGGGTTTTTTGCTTTGCCTAACCTTTGCTTTTTTTATTCAGACCTCATGCAGGAATCATGGCTGATGACTGTATTGTAAGCCACTAATTGTATTTGTACCAACAAATTGTGACCTTTGTTAGCACAGAGCCACCCAGAAGTATACCATACTCCACCTGAATGCTAGGGAGGTTGCGTTTCTTCTCACATTATTTTCCGTCATGGATTTCTTCTTCCACCTAACTGCTTTGCTAATAGTAAAGTGTTTCTTATGGTAAGCAAGAAGACCTTATTTTTTTAAAAATTTGCTTCCCTAGCAGACTCAACTGGAAACTTCCTATATTTTTTATTTGTTGCAGCAGATATAAATGGAACACTTTCTCCCTTCCCAAGAACAACATTTTGCTCTTTTGGGTACACTGAGGACTGTCATTCAAGTATCACAGCCCTTGGTGGTGCAGTGTTATGGAACACTTGATTTAGATATGTCTTTTATTTTCTCTGAGAGCTTGCTATCACTACTATATTAACTTTAGCTGCAAGTCATACTTTACCCCAAAATTATTCTCATGTAATTGGTGATGCAAGTCAAATTGTGACCCAAAATTATTCTTGTTGTATGAATAAAAAATAGAAGATTTTGAAGGTAACAGGGTACCTAAGAATCATTTTTCATCACATTACTTCTAGATAAGTGTAATTCCTAGGTGGAATCCTGAACTGAATTTCATAGATCTGACTTCTGGTCACAGTTGTGGGTAAGCAAGGTAGGTGGTATAGATTTAATAACTTATTAAAGTTGTTAATCTTTAATAAGTGCTTCTTTGTCAGAATACAGATACTTTAGGTTGTGGAATGTGTCTTAATGCAGTGTTTTCAGTAAGTATCAGAAGAGACTTGAAGTTCAGTTTTTTATCTTTAGCATTACTATATTACGCATAATTAATCCATCTTAAACCAACTGGTGATCAAACTTCTGTAGAAATGTAAAAGTCCATGAAAATAATTATGTTTATTTGATTTTTTCATGTAATTTAATTCATATTTCCCACTGCCTCACTTTATTTCTCTGTAGTAAAGCAAAAAGTCATTAGACTGATAGGCACCATAAATTTAGATAAACTGAACTTTCAGCTGTTATTCTTGGTTGCAAAAAGCTATACTGAC
The DNA here is from genome assembly GCF_014805655.1 of Passer montanus. Classification (NCBI taxonomy): domain Eukaryota; kingdom Metazoa; phylum Chordata; class Aves; order Passeriformes; family Passeridae; genus Passer; species Passer montanus. The sequence goes on along the minus strand of NW_024366815.1, from coordinate 8,987,190 downwards.
AACACCTGTGAGCAGATGAATGATACTCTTATGTGAAATCTTACTCTGGAACACTGAATACTTCTTCCACTTGATCTTCATCTGTAAGGGATTATAGAATTTTTGGCTCTTTGGTTCTTTTCATGTGATGATACTCTACATGTTAAGGATGAGGAGCTGAAAGGCATGATAAGGATGCTTGCCAAGAATAATTGGCTTCTGCTGTGTGGAGCAGCTCAAATATTGTATTGCCGTATGTAATTTGGGTGTGCATATTGCCTGTAGTTCAAAGCATTTCATTAATCTGCAGCAGCAAGCTGAGCTTGCTTTGGGATGTCTCCTTACATATTTACTGAGCAAGCTACATGCAGCACTTGAGAAAAGATTGTCATTACCAGGTATGGACAGAGTTCTCTTTGGAATATAAAGAAACTAATCCTAATCCTTTTCTCTCCATTTTTTTCTAATGGCTGTCATATTCTGCCAGTTATTCTTGTGGCTTTCTATTAAATCTAAAATCTTCTTTGCTGGCACATGGAGGTGGATGGCAAGAGTAGTTGTGGAGCTCTCTGTGGGTTGATAAAGAATTGTTATATCCTTATATATATGCTATTTATTAAACTTTACCAGAGTTCTCAAAAGTAGGCTTCTGCCAGTTCAGATTTATCATCTCTAACATATAGAGACATTAGAGTTCTTTGGTCCATTGAATCTGTCTTGTTTTCTTGTCTCCAAACACTTTTTATGTGCTTCTCCTACTCCTTATCTATACATATTCCTTTAGACTCTGCTCTGATATTTTTCTTCTTCAGCTTGAAGGGATGGGAGAGATTGAAGGTGCATTTCTGCTCATCCTCAAGGAAAAGCCCAAACATTTTGAACTACTTAGGTCTCTACCTATCCACAGTCAAAGCAAAGATCATTTAAATTCTACAAGTAGCTATGAGTTGTCAGAATTTTACAGGACAGAATTTCTGTGGGAATAATTCAGGTTGGACAGGGCTCTAAACAAATGGATCCAGCTGAAGATGTCTTTGTTCATTGCAAGAGGTTTGGACTAGACAACCTTTAAAAGGTCCCTGCCAACTTGAACTGTTCCATGATTCTATGAAACTATGAAGCATCTCTGGCAGGAAGTAAAAAATATGCAGCTTTGATGGCTGTTAGATGCATGTGGCTCATTCCATTGAATCATCAGTGTCCTGGTTGGATAAGGAAGTGAGTTTTTTGGGAGGTTGTGGTCAAACCTGTCAGTGCTCAGATTTGAATACTGGCACCTGGTGTGGCCACTGAAGACATGGATATGCCCTGAGAACACAGGGGGTTAAAAGCAGAGAACCCCCAGGGAACTAACTCTCTCTTGGTTCCAGAGGAGAAATCCCAATCCCAGAGGAGAAAATCGTTTGTCCAATTGTCTGATTTTGTACACAGCACATACCTTCCTGCCATAAGCTCTGCAGCACACAGTCCAGCACAGCCTCATCCTGTGACTCTTCATGTTAGACACACCAGGGTGGCCCAAGTTGCAGTTCACCACTTTCCTGTGCCTGGCAAGCAAGGCCATCAGCACTCAACCAAGCTCAGAGACTGTTATTTCTCTTTGAGAAAAAAATGCTGTATTGACAATGAACTGTTTTAAGGTTTGTGCTAATATGAGGTAACTTTGTAGATTATGTAAAAATAATCACTCATTTTTGCCTTTCACATTTTGTTACCTTTACCACTTGTCGAAACTCGCTGGAACACATAGCTTGTCCTGTTTGCAGGACTAACTTTACAGACTTATCTTCTTACTTGTGAGTTTGCATTCATTTGTATAAACAAATGTAAGCTACAGGCCACATCCTCACCTATAGTAAATCAGTGTGCCAATCTGATGTCTACCTCTTGGCTAAGATGTAGCCATTTATTTTTCCAGGATTTACTTTGCAGAGATGTACTGTGTTTTAGAGGATAAGGTGTTAAAATTATACCTCTGCATACAAAACACTCTCCTTGCCTTAAAAAAGAATAACCTTTACACTGAACCAAATGGAATTTAAATCAGAACACTCCTCTGTATTTAAAGTTAAAACAGGTTGCAAAGCACATTAAGAAGCTCTTGGGTTTCCTGCGGTCAGGATGACCCCGAGAGTCCTTTTTTCCCAGCCTGATGGTCGAAGAAAGAGTTGGAATTCTTCAGCTCTGGTTCATAAGGTTGTTTATTGTCTCTTATCTAAAACATGGTTTTTCGGACCCGCATAGTTTTGTCACAACAATAGTTGTGTCACAGAGGTTAAGAGAATTTACCTGATAATCAAAGCCTTATTTAAAGTTTCTTAGGGCAGAATGTTCAGCTACTTGTTCTAGCTTGCTATGTGTTTCTTTATAATGAGCACACGTTTCTTTAAAAATAGTCAGTTTTCAATTGATTCTGGTCACTAGCGGTGTTTCTCAGGACTCAGAATTGGGCCCAATCCTGCTCAGTATCTTTATTTATTATCTGAATTAAGGAATTGAGTGTAGCCTCAGTAAGTTTGGGGACCACATCATGTTGGATGGTAGTATTGGTAGGCTTTAGAGAGGGGTTTGGAAATGTTAGATGGGCTGAAACTGACAGTATGAAGTACAACAAGGCCAAATATTGGGTCCTGCCCTTGGGTCACAACAGCCCCAGGCAGTGCCACAGGCTGGGACAGAGAGGCTGGAAAGGACCTGGGGGTGCTGCTGACAGCAGCTGAACATGAGCCAGGGTGGGCCCAGGTCGCCAAGAAGGCCAATGGCATCCTGGCCTGGATCAGCCATGGTGTGGCCAGCAGGACCAGGGCAGGGATTGTCCCCTGTACTGGGCACTGCTGAGGCCACATCTTAAGAAGTCAAAAAAGAAAACACAACCACCACTGTCATTTTACAACCTCTATTCATCACTCCTTGTATCGCTCCTGAAAACTCTGAAGTGACACTTCAGTGCAACAAACCACAATTCTGGTTTGTTGCAGTCTGTGGGAGTTATGCACAAGAATTCATTGGAGCTGTGGTTTTAGCTGCTGTTCTCCTGTTGAAAAGTTTTATAATCTAATGACTATTCTCTATTTATAACATTTTCCCTTTTGGAAAATTCATTGTCTCATTCTGGAGTCTGACCAAATTGAGCATCACTTCTTGTTTTATAGCTCATCTCATTCTTTTTCAATCAGCTCCTATATTCCTAATTGAATTTCATTATCTACCACAATGACTTCCAAAACAATCAAAGAAAATGTTCATCATAACTATATTTGGTATTTTTTAACTCCTCAAATCAGGAACTTCCCTCTAGCAAATACAATAAGCTTGATGTGCATGCTGCTGGACACCAGAGCCCACCAAACCTGCTCTATCACTCCTTCCCTCAACTGGACAGGGACAGAAATAATAACAAAATATTCACAGGTTGAGATAAGACCAGAAAGATATTACTCACTGGTTACCATCACAGACAAAGCAGACTCCACTTGGGAAAATTAGTTTAATTTATTAACAATCAAATCAAAGTAGGATAATGAGAATTAAAACTCAAATCTTAAAATCACCCTTCCACCCTCGCCCTCTACTTCCCATGCTTAATTTTTTTCCCCAGTTTCCTCTATCTCTTCCCCTCCAAGTGTTACAGGGGAGTGGATAATAGAGGTTATGGTTAGTTCATCACAATTGTTTCTGTCACCCTTCTTCCTCAAGACAGGACTCCTTAACCTGCTCCATCATGGGGTAGCTCCCACTGGAGGCAGTTCTCTGTGTACTTCCCCAGTGTGAGCCCTTCCCACTGACTGCAGTTCTTCACAAACTGCTCCAGCACATGCCGCTTCCACAGCTTGCAGTCCTTCAGGCGCAGTCTGCTCCAGCATGCGTGCCCCACAGAGGCACAGGTCCTAGCCAGGACTTTACTCCAGCACAGGTTTCCTACGGGGTCATAGCTGACTCCCAGACATCCAGCTGCTCCAGCATGGGTCTCCTGCAGTGGCTGCAGCTGCTCTCCATGCCTGCGCCATGGGCTGCAGGGGAATTTCAGCGCTGGCACCTGGAGCACCTCCTGCCCTCCTTCTGCACTGACCTTGGTGTCTGCAGGGCTGTTCCTCTCACATATCCTCATCCCACTCTTTTCTGGCCACAATTTGCTTCTGCACAATAGCTTTTTTCCTCTCAATACATTATTCCAGAGATAATGCCACTGTCACTGACAGACTCAGCCTTGGCCCGTGGTGAATCCACCCTGTAGTTGCCTGGCACTGCTTAATAATATAGTTTAAAAATTGTATGTATCTTATTTTAACTGATGACTGATGACATTTAAAGTGCCTATGCTTTCCTGAAAAATGTTGAAATACTATATTTCCCTTGGGTGAACTGATTACATGAGCTCTGCTCCAATCAGCTGCTGATGCTCCAATTCTTCAGGAGAAAAGTGGTGTTGGCCCCCAGATCTCAGGATATTTTATTTCTTTTTAAATGCAATCACTGGAAATGTTGAAGTCCACATATGAATTTTGTTACTGGGACTAAAATGGGTACTTTTTTTTTTCCTTCTTTAAAAAAAAGGTTTTGATAACTTCCATGTTTCAGTTTTGTGTTTTGTATGTTAAACATACTTGGGTTGGGATTTTTAATTTCTGTTTTGATTTTTACTTATGTTCTTTGTATTTTATATTATCCTGTAGTTTGACAAAAAGCAAAATGAGAAGAAAAGGTATAGTGGCCACTTGCAGGTCTAGAAGGGGAGAAGCTTCCAATTTATCCATATCAGAAAAATATTAACAGAAAAAAACTAGGGGAGAAGACCCAGAATTTCGATGGATTTGTACCATCTAATCCTGAATATGTCTCTTGAGTACTACTAGAATAGCATTTTGAACATATTTATAAGTAGTTATGCTAAAACCAAGGAGATTATAAAAATATTTATGACAATAGTAAAGGTCTGTTAGAATTACCTAACTGAAATAAGAGTTTATCCACTGTCTTACACTTGTAGGCAAAAGGATTATTCATTTCTTCAGCCCTGTCACAGAGAAGTATGGAATTTTACAAGGGATGGATTCTCATACATTTCATAGAGTAAGGGTCTGATTCAGCACATATTCACTGGGAATAATCAAGAGTATGCCTTCAGACAAGAATTTCACATTTTCCATTGTCATTAGTAGGGCATGAGAGTTCAGTGATAAGGAGTGTGCTGCTAACCCAAAGACTGATTCAGACATCCCTTGACCTGGGAAACAAAGATTTTAAAACTAAATAAATATTGAAGCTAAAAGAGATGTTTGCCAGCTGCTGCTGTTCTTATTTTAGGGGAGAGTGCAAAAGTGTAGCTCCTCTGTGCTATGTAAATACAACCCAGATAATTGTGTGTGGAGGGAAGAACAGTTTCACAAAAAGAAAGAAGGAAACTTCATTCATGCTATTGCCCTATCTTCTGCTTTCAGGAATAAAGATGATTGAAGTTGTGTATTCTTGTATTTCTCCTTTTGCTTTGTTGGAAAGAAAGCATCCTTCCTACCACACAGCTGGGGCAAGGCTGAGAACTTTCTCCTGCAGCATCTGAGGTTCTGAGATAAAGCCTCTCTCTCCTCACTCTTGCCATCAGTTACATTAGTTTATCTTAGCAATATCATGCATCTCTGTTTCAAATTAGAATTAACACCAAAAAACAGTGGGACATTTTAGAATGCTTCCCTTAGGAAATAGGTGTGTATTACCAACAGCCACCTATTAACTTTTGAAATCACTGACCACTGCCAGCTAAATCTGATAGCAAGGTAGTGATTTATTAAATGTATTAAGGATAAACCCTGCAAAAATGGTGAATTTATAGAAGTGCCTATTAACACTGTCTTCAAACAAACACCACAACATGTAGTTTGAGCACATATCTTATTAGACACCAAAGGATTTATATGAAGAACAGCCAAATGAATGCCTTAACTCTTGAAAAGCTTTCATTCAGTTTTCCCACTTTATCAGACACCAGGAATTCTACTCAGATTTTTTGGCAAAGACAGATTAAACTTTTTTTAGACTTTGGCATTTATATTTTTTCAATATAGTGTGAACTCAGTCTGCACCATTGCATACCAGGGAGTTCAGCAGTCATCTACACAACGACACAAAATCTTAAGGAAACAGACTTTATCTGCTTTAGTACTTAACCAATAACTTTATTTTTATTTTCTTCCACAGTGATAGCTGAATATGTATTTGTAAAGTTACTGAAGGACACTCAAACCCAAACAGATATAATAACATTCTTTCCCAGATGACACCCCCAATTTTCACATTTCAGCTTAATCTAAGCAAGTTCCAGTTGATAATAAACATTTTGCTACAGAACAGAGTTGCTAGGTTTTGGAGATATTGACTGTCAGGCAAAACCAATAGTAATCTGCTTAAAAGTGAAGCTGATGATTTCTAATGAGCACTTTTGATAAAAACTTGAGCTGTTCCTTTGTGTTCAGATTATGTGTCCTAAGAAAGTAGGAAAACAAAACTGTGATTTGGTCTTTTTAACAGTGAAATTTTACACATTTACATTTAGTGATTTTTATTTCTTGTTTTCATCATAACGTCCATACCAATATATATGAAAAGAGCTCTTCAGCAAAATCCTGATGGGAACAGTGTAAAATCCTTTGATCCCTTGTAGCAGGGACAAAGACTACTACAGAATTGCAAACATGACAGCATCATCATTTGAGCCACCCACTTTTTTATAAAAATGGCTTTTTATTTTCTCAACTGCTAATCAGATCACAGAATGGTGGAAACTGAAAGGGACTTCTGCAGGCCACATAGTCCAATCCCCCTGCTTAGACTGTGCCAGCTGTAGCTGGTTGCCCAGATTATGTCCTGATGACTTTTGAAGACTTACAAGTATAGAGAGTCCCCAGAACAACCCAACCTGTGCCAGTGTTCAGTCACACTCACAGGGAAAGTTTTGCAATGCTCAGAGGGAACATCCTGTTGTTTAGTTCATGCCTGTTGCCTCTGATTTTGCTCCACTTTGAAAATCTTTCACTACTCTCATTATGTTGAATCAACAGCAGTATCCTTCTTGGAAAGAAACTGGCTTACAGCTATAGGGGAAACTGATTTGATGATATATTCTCTCCACTAGAAGAAATATTTTTTCTATGATATAAAAATAGGACAAGAAAGCAACTTGAACAATGAATCCATTATTGAACTCCTCATCCACAAGAGAATAGAATTGACACAATTCTCTCATAACTGTTGGGAGAAAAAGAGATTTAAAAAATAAATAGATCTTTCCTAAAATTTAGGTTTTTAATTTAAAAAGCAATAAAAATACATTAAAAGGACATTGTGCTACTTGAGCTACTTGAAAATCAAGAGCTTTCACCTTTTTCATTTTGGGCAAGGCTGATTGTTTGATGAAAAGGCTTACTTCTTTTCATCAGTGAGTAAGTGACAGTGGTCCTTCTGGCAAATCCTTATAGGCAGTGGAGTAAGGAATGTGTTAGTACTTTGCTAAATTGGTCAGAGGGGAAAGAAGTGTTGGTAGGGATGAGTGTTAATCAAACAATATTCATTTGGCCTTGCTGGATATTTGATAATAGCAGAGTGGTTTTAAACATTCACATTCGAAAATTTTGGCATGCTTTGTCATTGAGGCAGTAAATTATTTAAATATACTGTCTGTACTGAATGCATTTTTCCTGCTTGGCTTCAACTGAAAACACTTATTTTAAAAAATATTCTGCCTTACTATGATGTCTCAAGACTGTTGTTTAGACAAATTTGCAAATACTTCATACAGAAATTCTTCTAGACTTTGGGGCAAATTACATGAGTATGAGTAACATGGTTCCAGACCTTTTTTTTCCAAGAAATTAATAAAATTATTACAGAAAAAAAAAGCCAGCACAAGTTAGCAGTTCCACACAGAGAAACTGAACCATATAGTGAGATATGCCTAATGATACAATTTATGTAAAGGAATCAGAAGTGTTTTATTCATTTTAAACTAACTGTTATAGGCCTGTTTCAAGAGCCCAGTAAGTTTTTCCTAGGTATCTGCAGTGTTCCTGTTACCTGGTCTCATAACAATATAAATGCACACTTTTTTTTCCTTTTGCCCTTGACATAGAGTCTTAGTACACAGAGATATTATTACATGAGATACTTGGTTTGTTCTAAGACCATGAGAGAAAGAAAATCTGTTTCAGGAATAAAATTTACTTTTTTCTAGATCTTCATTTAATGTGTTTTGTTTGTACAATTCTTTATGCACTCTTTTTTTATTATGTAACTATAATAAAGTATTTTGACAAGTAGAGCATAACTAGAATTTATCATTTTCCTCCTATTATACCCTGAAGTTTCTACCTTCTCTGTTCAAGGAGATAAGGCAGTTTTCACAACCTAAGGCTAGTGCTACTTGTATAAAGCAGTATATATCCTTGTCATTTGGACAGTCTCCGTATATGTGTAAGGCTACTAACGTGTACAAAGAATTTTTCTTTATTTTGAGAAGAAACTTGGAGATATTCCTAGAATGGAAAAATGAGTGTTATGAATGGGACCATAAAGACACTTGCTGAGAAACCTGCTGCAGCTGAGTGGTTTTCCCAGATGTTCATTCTAAAATCTGATCAAGGGTATTGGTTTGCCTGTGATCGTAGAGAGATACACACAAACTTCTTGAACAAAAATATCTTTCATAATTATACTTTATCAACAGCAACACATGTGAACACTCCACAAAGATAACCTTTTAAGTCACAATATATGTGACTTTTCTTAGTAGACATAAAAAGAAATTAAGTTGTATGAAAATGGATGCTATTTCTATGCTGAATAATAGCTAACATGGCTATAATTAATAGAAACTATCAATATTGACTAAATATATCAGTCACTTCAATTTTAGGCCATCAGTTAAGTCTCTAAGTATGAACATCCTCATTTACAGAAAAAAATATTGATTTGAACCTCTGAGGATTTTATTGAAATGGTAGTTGTAAAAGAAACTGAAGATCTTGATTCTGCAATTCTGTTGCTCCAGAATTCAAGCAGTAGGCTGAAGAACAAAAAGATGGACAGAAAACTCAGGGATGATGTCCAGAGTCTGAATCTCACAGTAGGGGCTTCTCGCATGACTGCCATGACTTTTCAAATATCATGGAGAATGGCTTAGTAACTATATCAGCCATTTAGCTGAAGATACTGTGATGTATCCCATTAGGTCCCATAGACTTATCTACCTTAGGGGTCCTTAGGTGGTACAAACCTATCCTCCCTTACAATGGCTCTGCTATCCCAGTCCCCATCCATTTGTCTTCTCAAGAGGTGTGTAAATAGAGAAATGAAGATTGTGACAAAAATGTGTTGAGTACCTCAGCTTTCTTTTCATCTGTTGTTAGTGGTTTATTTTCAGCATTGTTTATCGGGGGGTGCACACCTTCTTTGACTTTCCTTTTCTGGTTAGATCTTCTGTTCATTTAGAATAGCCTGAAGGTTTTCAGAGCTTCTTCCAGCAGCCCACAGCTCCAAAAGACAGTACACATGCCAAGACTCTCTGGATCACATCACTGCTTAGCAGAGTTCTTGTCTTGTCTCCAAGACACTCCCATTTTAAGGCAAGTTGTCAAAGCCCTTCACTGTGTGCTTGCTGAGTCGACTTTTTTACAGGATCTTTGCATCACTTAGATGATCTCAACTGATCAGACAATAATAAAGAATCTGTACTTATATTTTGATTTTGCTGTTTTGAAATTCATCAAAATACTACAAAGATTAGTACAAATACACTTGAGTGTTTTTCTACTTGAGTGGAAAAGTAAAATATTGCTTTTTGTTCTCCAGAAGTAGAAGAATAACCTGTATGAAAATCATGACAAACCATTACGTAAAATGGACACTCTACATAAGTATTGCCATATAGTAATTTTTTCTCTTCAAAATTTTTGAATAGAAATTATTCCCAAATAACCAAGTTTAAGTGCAGCCATCTATGGTGGTGTGTTAGGCACTGTGCTAAGAATCAAGTCTTTTATAAACACGGATAGTAGAACACTGTTTAAAAAAATAGCTGTACAGTGCCAAATTATTATGGTAGAGCTTTTTCTTTCTGCTAGCCTTTTATTGTTGTTGGTTTGTTGTTTTTTTTTTATGTGCCATACTGAAAGCTACATATATTGGAATTGCCTGTAATCTGTAAACTGAAAAGAGAACACTTGCTGTCACTTCCTTTTTTCTAAAAGCATATACAAAATAACATGCAAATTCTTAAAGCAGCTGGTGTTAAAATGTTCTCTTCCTCATATTAAAGCCTAATGAGACATAAAAGAACCTTTGACATTTCAAGATGCCTCTCATTTACAGAAGTTAATCTGTTTTAAGACTTCATCATCTGGGTGGGGAAGCTTGATCATATGTCTAAAACAAAAAAACCTGATTGGTAGATCAGTCCTGGATCTAATTACAGGGTGTTATCTTGGAGGTAACAGAGAAGTCAGAAACAGTGTCGTGAGGCTCTCAAAGCTGCACAGCTGATGATTATTTTTTTATTCTTAGCTTAGTGGCACCAGAGTGTTATACTTGAAAAGCTGTTAACCACAACACTTTCCACCACATTGTGTAACAACAAAAGTGTGGGCCAAATTTAGAGCTTTGGTACTGTTCAGAAAAAAGCTTTCCTAGGGTTATTCTGCCCTTCAGAACTGCAGGTGTGCTTGTTTGATGGGTACTTTGCCATCATTTAGAAAACCTTTTATTTCCATTTAAGATTGGTCTGGCAGCTCTGAGTTCTAAGAATTGTCAGGAGGTGCCAAGTCCAGCAAGTCTTAAGCCTAGCATTGGGCATCAGAATTTTACTTAGCCTGAGTGGTCAGTCGGGTCCCCACGGCAGTCACAGACTCTTGAAGTGTGGCAGTCTGAAGTGGGAGATTGTGAGAAGCAACCTGAGGGTGAGGTACTTGTGAGTGATGGATTCTGCTTTCTAATGTGCTTTGAGATGTACTGGTAAGGGAAATAGTAGATAAAGATTCCTGAATGTAAGGTGCCATTGGTAATGTATGTATTTTTGCTACATTAATAGCAAACTGAACATTTTATTAGTTTTACTTAAATATTGTATCCCTTGAGTTTATTTTGTTGTTTTCATACTTCTTGGGGAAAAAAAACCAAAAACTTAACTAGATACTGTCTTAAATATTAGAAGGGATGTTAAGAAGGAAGATCTTGTTAAGAAAAACATGGTTTCCAGTATCTGATTTTCAGGAATTGCTGTTGGGCAGGCTTCAGGCTAGCAGGAAAATAAGATCATACAAATTTGTTTTACTGAGTTCAATAATTAGTGATCTGTGATGTGTGTTGCATTATAGACCATCATGGATTCTCTTTCAATAGATAAACAGGCTGGAAATCCTGACTTTATTGGCCAGGGAATTCCTTTGGATGAGACAGCATTTGTAGTAAGTATGCATCTGAATGACAGAGTTTACAATTTAATGGGAAGGGTTTATGTTGAATGTTGGTTAATGTGTTTACTGAAGTGGCAAGCATTGCGAAATTTTCATTAAATGGTTCTGCCAATTAATCCTCCTGTATTACTTTTTTCAGATGATAGTGAACTTTATTCAAAATTGTGGGGTGTTTTTACAATAGCCACAAGTATGTGAAGTTTAAAAGTTGTGAGGGAACTTGAAGTTTCTGAGCATGTGCTCAGAAACAGAAAAAGGTACAGGTCTAGCATCCAGGATGTTGTAAAGTAATGCATTGAGCTATTTGGCAGTAGTCCATGCTGGGATGTTTTATTAGAAAAGGAGTTTTAGTTAATTTCTTTTCCTGATTTTTTTGCCTGTCTGACATTTTGAAAAGAAGGTTAATTTGATGTGAAACAAGTTAAGGGAGATGTTAGATGTCCATAACTAGCCAAGGGAGATGTTAGATGTCCATAACCAGCTGGCTCATCGAAGAAACCTTTCTCTGCCTTGGAGGAATGTTTGCATGTAGCTGATCTAGATGTGTCCATACAAGCAGTTTCAAAACTTGATGTTTCAGATGCACAGCTTGCAAGATGGGATACCTGGGCTAAAACTCACTCAGCTCTGAGTTCTATGTGGAGAAGCATTCTTGCCTTTGGATCTACATTAGAAAAAAAATAGCCAGGCTTGGTGGGTGAGGCTTGCACTCTGTATATGGGATTATTTTTCTAAAATTATTTGCATACTGACAGATTTCCTGTAGTTGGGGAGTTATTGAAGAAGGGTATGTCTTCCTGTCTGTAACTGAAACTTCAGCAAGACAGTTAGCTCCAACTGAATATTTAGCAATTTTGGCAAAACCATGGTTTTCCATACCATTGTTGGGTTCATTTCCCATATTGTGTTCCTATGTCCAGTTCCAAAACCTTTTTATCGGTTCTTTTGTGCTTACAGCCAATATGCGATACTTTGTGTCTGCTCTAGCACACACACTCACAGACTTTGGGTTAGAACAAACACGACAGCATCATCTGAGCACTCTGACAGCCGGCGCTTCGGCGGGCCGGCGTTGTTCGGAGCACTTACATGTGCTCTTACGCCTTCCCCCACGCTGCTATAAAGGTGACACCGTCAATTCCTGATGGTGCCGCGGTCGGTAGGTAAGAGAGGCACGGGCAGGACGGCTCGGCGCTGCCAGCCGTGCCCCGCGCTGGCCCCGCCGCCGTGCCGGGCGCGGTGCGGAGCCGGACGCCTCCCTCGAGGGGGCGGCGCTGCGGGCGGCAGCGGCCCCGGGCCGGCGGCGAGCCGAGGCTGGAGCGAGCCCGGCGGGACCAAAGTTACTTGCCCGCAGCGCCCCGGTGTCTCCGCAGAGCGCGGCCCAGCGGAGGGGCAGAGCCGGCAGAATGAGGGAGCAGCGCCCGTGCCCGGGCCCCGGGCAGCGGAGGATGGGCGCGCTGGCGCTCCCGGTGAGCCCTGTGAAACGCTTGCAAACTGAGCGCGCCTTTCCCTGTCTTTTCGCAGAGGAGGCCTACCAAAAACTGGCTAGCGAGACCATGGAGGAGCTGGACTGGTGCCTGGACCAGCTGGAGACCCTGCAGACCAGGCACTCCGTCAGCGAAATGGCCTCGAACAAGGTAGGAGCCCGCGGGCTCGGCCCCGCCGCCCCGCTCCCCCCTGAGCGCGGGCCGGGGGTCGCGGCAGCCGGGGCTGTGCCGGGTCAGGGGCGGCCGGAGGGGCCAGGGCCGAGAAACCTGACCTGGGCAAGCAGTGTCCAAACGTAATTTTGGGAGCGGGAACGGTTTCTGTTGTGGTTTTGTACACCAATTCTTTTAAATTTGAATGCAAGTTGTGAAAGTGATGCAGGTCTTGTAAAGCTACACTGTTCTCTTGTGTGCGTCAGTTTAAAAACAAAAAGAGATTGTTCAGGGCTGCTGGCAATTATCTCTTCAGTTGCTCCTTCTTTTCACAGAACCCCATACAGAATTAGGGATCTTTCCTAGAAACGGTGTAGAAAGTAGCATGAAAGGTGATAAAGATAGTTCCTGAGCCCAGAGGAGCTGTATGGTGGATTCTGCTTGTAAACAATGATGATGACGGCTCTCATAATGCTATTTGTTGTGAAAGAACATGCCCTCAACCAAAGTGCCATCACAATAGACACCTACATCTAGAGGTGTGCTTCTGCAACAGAGTGCGCACTTCCTTCTCATCCTGGAAGCTGAGGATTTGCATTGTCTGGGAACTCTGTGCCGGGATCTGCTATGGTCTGTATGTGCTTTGGTTTTGCAATTTGAAATTGAGTTTCCACATCTTATATTTATAAGTAAAATTTCTTTCCTGATTTTGATTTGTAAGAAATATGCAGGTACATTTCTGGAGTTAGTTGTTTTTAAGGTGAATTAATAAAAGTGCTGTGTTACTTCAAAATTTATTTTTATATTTTTCATCAACTGAATACTTGAACAACAACATATACAATTAGAAATTATAAGAAAGCTTCAATTAAACAGGATAGTTTTCCTACTCTTATGTTTGCAAAGGCAGATGATGATATTTTAGCATCTTTTCACTATTTCAGTTGTAATTAATATTTTGAGTTGGAAGGTAATTTTGACTTAGCTTATGCCTTCTTAATACTCCACTGTCTTGCTTTCACTGCTCTTACCAAGTATCTGCTCTTTGTTATTGACTGTTTTTAAGTTCCTGTTGAAGTGTGCCTGCATGTGAGATATGACATATCTGCATGCTTGTGCAGTTTAATTCCACAATGTAATATTCCCTTTGCTTTTCTTGGCTTTAGAGACTCTTAGCACCAATTTGATCTCTGTTTTAAGAGTTTCCTGCCTGGCATTACACTATTCTCAGAACTGCATTTTCAGTTTTTATTGCAGCTGAAAGATCTTGTTGCTCAGTATGTATTGTGTATGCATTTGTAAGCTACAAAGTCAAGAGTTTCCAAGGCTCTTTCAGCACTGTATGTCTGAGACTTTGTTTCCAAAGGGAGTGAGATCAGACTGACACATGCAACCTGGTCTTTTCTTGCTAACAAGTTTGAACACCTGTCAATTTCCTGACTTTTGATGTTTGTATAACCATTCTTTCACAAAATGTTGCATTTTCTTCAAGTATTTCTTTCCTAACTCCCTATAATAAATAAGATATGCAGTGTTTTTTATTAACAGTGAGGGTAAGCTGTTTCTAGAATGAGGTAAAATTAATTGCAAATCAATGTTTTTTTGGGTTTGCCATGTATATTCAGATTTTTACAAAAAGAGGACATTTTAAAAATAAAATTTGACAACTGATTTGCATCTATAAGTAGACTCAGAGGTGCTACTGAGTTTGATACTATGTTTTGTTTGTACTTGTTTGAATAAGTAAGCATTTTCACTCTCTTTTCGGAAATCTAACTCCTTGTATACAAATTTGTGTCATCTTTCAGTGTTCATTTGGGAGGTTTTTGTTTTGGTTGGTAAGATAATTTTAAAAAACCAAAGAACAGACAAAAACACCAAAAAAATCCAAACCAAAACCAACAACAAAGTGTAAATCTGTGCCACTAACCAGCACGTGAACCATCTTGAATATAAACCAATAAGCCCATACCATATTGTGAGAAAAATTAATGCAGGAGGATTTTCATTTTGGGGTACAGCAAGTTATTCTAAAGAATAATTCCAATCCTTATTACTGAAACATACCCAGCATTTATATAATACCTCCTATTGTAATATAACTGCAAACTTTGACCTCTCAGTGAGGCATATGGATAAATTATACTATTTTACTTTATTGAGAAACAGAAGAAGAAAAGCTTTGCTCAAGGCTGAGAACATAGACTTCAGTACAGAAGTGAACATGCAAGCATACTTTGTTCTCTGTCTGAAGAGTAGGTCCTGTAAAATCAGATGAGAAAGTCAGGAAAAGGAATGTTGGTGGTACAGAAGAACACAGTTTCTCACAGTGTTTCTCTCTTTCCTTTTGTCTGGCTTTCTCAAAGAACCAATGCACAAGCCTGACTGATTGTTGGTGTGGTGTTTTTTTCCCCCTGGACCTTCAGCTACTTCCCTTACTTATTTCTCTCCCTTTTATCTTGTATGCAACAGCATTTTCATCAGTATTAGTTTTCTTTATTTATGTGAACAAGTTCAAGACATAAGGGATGGTGTAAGAATTGAACTCTGGACTAGGTAAGAACTTCTGCCCATTGTGGAAAGGCTGCCATGGTAGAGGAAAAAAAGAACAGGGTGGGAGCTGTATTTCATGTCCTGAATGCTTGGAGTAATTCAGGGAGTGAGTCTTAACTCCAGTCCCTTTCTGTGCAGTGAGTTGACAGTCTGAACTGTTGGCTTCATCTGTTTGGAATCCCTTTACTGTTGTAATGCTTGCGTAGAACTAGCATTAGCATATCCCAGTCCAGGGATATTTATTTTGTTTAGATGCCCCTCATGCTCAATTAGCAGTAGTCTATGACGTGCCAGCTCACGGCTTTGGATGACAGAAAGTGGAATGACGCAGATACATAAGAAGATCCTTCTTCTCCCTACTTAAAATTGATTAAAGCAGTAGTGACAGGGTGCTGTACACAACCTCTGGATGTGCCCCGGTAAGTTGTGGGACTAAGCGTTACCCAAAAACTTTGCAAGCAGGGTGTAGGTCTGTTCTGTAGGAAGCCTGCTGTGATGCTTGGCTGCCTACATTACATCAGTATGACTGAAATATCCAGATTATTTCCCATTTCCCAGTCATTCCCATGATACAAAGATTTCCAAATGCTTGCAGCCATTGCATGTGAAGTAACTGATGGTTACTATGGTGTATCTCTGGTACACCCATAGGCATAGTTTGTAAATCAATGTGATTTTGAAAGGACATAGTATGTAGTTGTACTGTCACTTGTCATCGTGTTGTTATGAATCTTACAGTATGTGGTGTCTTACATTGCTAGCTTCTGAAATTGGGTACTAGCAGGAGAAAAGCAGCTTTTTAAAAGTGTAGGAAGTTTGTCATTATTATGTTTCCTCTAGAAACCCTTTAAAGTTTTGAAAGGCTCCAAAGCAAACATATAAGAAGCACCTTAAATTTTGAAAATTTCTTAAAATGTCTTTCATTTTTGGAGAACTGTCTGGTTTTCTGTATCATGTACTCTTAATATTGCCTCATATTAGTGGATTGTAGTATTGTGTTTTTCTGAGTAATGCTTTCTTGAACAGATAAAATATAATTTTAGGAAATAGTTTACAAATCTGGGTAGTTAGAGATATAGGCATAATTAGATATCATTATTTAACTGTTCAGATTTCCACATATCCCAACCCATATCCCTTTTTGTTAAACTGAATTGTGAGTAATATCTGCTGAAAAATATGTGATTTAGGAGGCTACTAACTTGTTGATTGTGATTTCTAACTTTAGATACAGCTGCACTTTGATGCACATATACAAGCAAATGATATTTTAAAATTTCCAAGTTGCAGAGTGATGATTGTTTCCTTTTTTAAATTTTTAATATTTTCTTTCTTTCTTTTTAAGTAGCATCCTAGGTTTTTTTCCCTGCTAAATAAGATTAAAGCAATACTTAATAGATTTTAAATTCTCTGGGAGAAGAACTCTCTACTTTCAGTGTGCAGTTTACCACTACCTAGTTTATGGATCTGAGAGTTATTCTGTGATAGACAATACACAAATTAAAAATTCCAGTAATAAAAATGTAACAACTCCTCTCTGTTAGAGAACATTATTTGCAGAGTAGTCAAACATGGAGGAGTATGTATAATGAAACTTGTTTGCAAAAGTGTATTTTCACTTCTGTAATCGTGATTTTGCAAGCATCTCTTGTTGGGTGCTTTATGTGCCTAAGTATCTGAACTTAGACATGGGAAAAGTTTCAAACTGAGTTGTTTTTGTTTCAGCTTTAGCTCTCCTGCAGATGATGTTATTTGCAGAAGTTGCTAATAACTGGTAAAGAGCAAGAGTTTAGAAGATGTCAGTCATAGGGCACTTCTTTCCCACTACAAGTGCAAGTGAATACCCTTGTCCAGGAATCTCTTTTAGGTTTTAGAGCTTAGAAAATTTTGATTTCATTTAGTCAGACCACATTAATTAAAAACATATTTTTTAAGTATAGACTTTCTTATAATTGTGCAGGTTGTATACTAGTATGTGCAAATGCTTACAGATTAGAATAGAAGTCTCTTTACAGACAGTTATTAGTGCTATTTACTTTAAAAAAAAATTCAGATTTCTTTTGGTGATTTGAAAATACTCAAAGTATCAATTTTATCAACCAGCTAGTGTCCAAAGCCTACCCTAATGTAACACAGGGCTTATATTTATGGTCCTGAACTTGTCACCGACTATGTACATCTAAACAATAGTGTTAATTATACTTTATTTTTAAAAATTACTTACCTGTAAATATTTAATGTAAACCAAAATGATATTTGAAGGCAACTTGAAATCTGTTCAGTTACTTTTTTTTTTTTTCACATTTCCTCCTCTGCTACTTTGAGCTGGTTTGTAATCACATTTTCTTACTGCTAAAAAGTATTTTTCCTTTCTTCTTTTCAGCACTAAAAAGCTCACACAGGTAATGGGTGGCTGACTAACATAATATCTGGGGAAAGAGTGAGGCTAAATTTATTACTTAGTTCAAATAATGGGCCATGTATAAACCCTAAAGTGCTTCAAACAGAGGTGCTGTGTTACCTTCACCACGTTTTCCCAGGAAAGCCCTGCTGCCAGCATTCCAGCATGACCCTTGCTGGGGTGGAAAGAGCAGGGACAGAGCCTCTTGGCAGCTCTTACACAAAAGCCCCCGCTGAATGGAGAAGCATTATTGTGTTACCCCAGGCTGACAGTAGGTCTCTGAGTTTACCCAGAGAGCCCAGAATAAATGGAGCTGATGACAGACTGACTTCTGATTTAGTCCATCCATCTGTTTTATCTTTGTCTTGTTCTGTGAAAAAGCTTAAGTGCTGTGGTGGCCAGCAGTTTTGTATGGCCCTAGATAGGCTGTGTCTAGAACTAATCAACATGACTGAGTCTTTTGTTAACAGGCTAGAGTTTACCGTTGTCTTTTTTCTGTTCTTGCTTCCAGCTTTGGGGTTAGGTTCATGGCACAGTGAGGAGCTTGTCTTCAGAAATTACCTTTTGTATGTAAAAGCATAATTTTTTTGCAATGGTTTTTCCAAATGTGGAGCTCAGCCGGAGTAAAATTGTTTCCTCTGACACAGCCACTGGTTAAATTGACATGTTTTCAGTTAAGGGACAAGATAATATGTCATATCCACTTAAGAGGATTTAAACATCGGTCATTCACTTGGGTTAGCTACTGCATATTAAAAAATAGGTACTGGAAACATAACACTACAAAAGAAATTTGTTGTTTTCATGAGTAAATATAGGGTTTGTTATGTGGCAGTCCTCTTATATAATGGCAATGCCATTGCATTTTTTCTGGCTGACATTATAGTTTAATTGGGTCTTAAATTCTCAGATCTCTCTAAGAAAATCTGAGGATTTGGTTAGCTCTTTAGAGTACTGCTTATGATTAAGATTGTGATTAAGGTGAAGCTGTTAGCCAGAAACTGCTTGTTCAATGCAGCATCAGGAAACTTTTTATTCATTAAAGATTTCAGTTTGTACAGTGACATAGTAAAGGTATACTCATAAGTGGCAAGCCTCAGTTTTGGTTAGTGCACACTTGTGTGGCTTCCCCAATTGTGTTGTTCTTTATAGCAAAAGAGAAGGGCAAGAGTATTGTGGAAGTAAGGAAAGACTAGTTTTGAAGGAAAACTGCTTGCTTTTCATTCACTGAAGCCAGACTGAAAGACTTTCAAGACCTCTGCGCTTCAGTGCAGTTCCCTGTACACAACTTTACTTGCTCTCAAGTGAGACTTCTCATGCTTCTGGAGAGCAGCAGGCTTGCTCTGGAGTAACTGCAGTGATGAGTGAGGTGTACATATATGTATACATAAAAAAATATATGGAGATAGCACTTTCCTTGCTGTACTGTACAGGGATGTGCTGCAGCAAGATAAAGGGTGAAACTTGTGTTCCTGAAGATGCTTTGCACCAGCCTCTCTTTATCATTTATGGACACTTATATCTTCTCAGAAACAAGTGGTTGCAGTAGTGGTGCCACTTCACCTGTGGCTGAATCTCTTCTGTACAAATCCTGCTGCTTCTGTATGGGTTGTGGGGTTGCTGACAACTGAGAAATATCATGAAATGTAGTTTTTCTGCTAGGATAGTGAAGTAAATGTAGCGAGCGAGGCTCAAGGCAACTGAGCTGTGAGCAGCCCTTACTCCTTGTGTGGGTACGTAATGGCAAGCACTGGCCTCCTTGGGCCATGACAAGCAGGCACTTGTGATTTCAAAACACCTTAAATCTGTGGTAGGATCAGCCTCTTCCACATTTTTTGGGACTCTTCTCCAGTAGAATTATCCAGCACAAGCTATCCAGTTCTGCACCAGTGGAAAGGAGCCTAGAGTTCATAGACATAATTGTTGATAGAAAGAACACTGGTATTTCAAGGCTCAAAAACAAGATAGGAACTCTGAATCTCACAGATTCAGATTTTATGTTAAATTTTAGAGGAAAAATAGGTTTTTGCATCTCTCATTCACTGCTTTTTGAAAGGTTCTGGATGTAAGAGATGTGTAAAAGAGGCATTATGCCTCTCAGAGGCTTGCTATTATTTAACAGTTCTCAGCTTTTTAGCTGCTTCTAAGATTGCAGAGCTTCTCGGTACCTAATAACTTGATAATTTTTTCCATAAATATAAACAAATGGTCCATGCCAACACACAAATAGACCTTTTTTTGTAGCTTCTTTAATTATAGGAAATACCACAGTATGAAAGATTCTTTCCTTTAGCATAATGGGACAGAAAAAACAGACAAAATCTTACAGAGTAAATAACTAGGGTTTAATATGGGAAAGCTACATTATTTTCAACCACCATGATAACAGATTTTAAAACTATTAAATTTTTCCAGGAATTGAATTATTTATTTAAGAAGCAAACATCATTATGCCTTTTTTTTTGGCATTTACAAATATTTTTTTTTTCCCAAAAACTCATATTTGGAAAGGTTTTTCATAGGTATGCATATCTTATAACTTTCTTCTTAGTAGTAAGGTGGTATTCATAACAACTGAAAGGTATAAGAAGTATCTAAATACTTGTGGCTCCTTGTGAATGTATTTGAAGCCAAGAATGTTGTCACTGTGTTCTTGGTAGGGTGCTGCTTTAGTCAGCTGTAACATATGAACTGCAACATATGAAGAAGTTAGGAAAGCAATGGCCATCTTTTTTTTTTTTCCTAAATAGATTTTGTGTTTCTAATAAGAGGCAGCTTCTACTATTATATGAAGTTTTGGTACAACAAATGTGGTGTTTGCTAAAATGTCGCTTCAGACTTTGTCTCATAAAGACACTGTACTAAGAAATTGTTCTTCTGTTTCAGTTATATTAGCAGGGATTTTGATATCATCTGCTAAAACTTTACATGTTCAGGAGACTCACCACAGGATTAAGTATATTGTAGATGATATTTCCCGGTCTGTGATTTTTTTTCCTTGTTTTTGTTTTTTTGATAAAGCTTATTTCAGTAGAAATTGATCCCAGTTAACTCACAACCAGTCCCCATGTGAGATGCAAAACTGAATCTAGGCAAGCTAAGGCATGATGGAAAGTGATGCTACTCATCCTGCCTTGAAACCATGTGAGCAGGGCAGTGGCCAGCACCTGCCTCTGGAGCTTGTTCACCTCTGAGCAGGTTTGCCTCTCTGTTTGCCTGCTCCAGGTGTTGAAAAGGAGCTGCACAGACAGCAGTACCATCTCCAATCGCCAGCAGTGGAGCAGCACTGAATCAAGCTAATGTGTCAGGCCTGATTACAAGATTCTTTAGAAACAAAATTTAAACAGCATGCTGCTTTTATTAAGTTGTAGTCCACTAATATATGGCTAGCTGATGAAAATGAGCTGGTTGAATACTTCTATAAGATCCTACAGCAAGACAATACCTTCCACTAAACCTTCCACTCAGAATTGCTGCTGGTTTATGCAAAATGAAGTAAATGTTAATTTTATTCTGGAATTAACTGCCAAGCTTTACAGGAATAGTAAGGTTAACTTCAACCTTCTAACCATTCCACTGTGTCAGTCATGTTACCCAGATGTGTAAGCCCAGGAGTATTTTTTATGTATGTAAAGATGTGTGGTTTTTGATTGAATTTGTTTACATGATTTAGAGGACCTGTAAAAGCAGGCGTTAATGTATTTAAACCAGTCTATCTGATTTGTGTTCAAGGTTGACTGTACATCCTTAATGCAGTAGTTTTATCCGGGGTTACAGACAACCTCACACTGCCAGCTGAGGTACTAATATTTTCATAAACATGATTTTTGTGATCCAGAATCAGCTGTTGTAACAAAGACGTCATTTTCTAATGACCAAGAGTAAAATAAATAGCAAAAAAGATGCTTTTGTTACTATTAAATCAAATTCTAAGAAGAGGACTCTATACTAGGAAGGTAGAATTTTGTAATAAAATATGGTTCTCTTGTTCTGTACCGATATCTGTCAATAGATTCAGAACCCCTGCACCAGTTGGTACTTAGAAAGTTATTTCAGTCGCAGTGACTAGATATGAAGATATTTTTTCCTACTCTCTCCCAGTGTAGTGGTTTGTACTGAGCATTGTAAAGTATAAATGGAAGGATTATTTTATGTAGAAACAGTGACTTTTCATAATATATTGCCACCCCCCCCCCTTTTGGTGCTTAAAAGAGTCATCGAAATGAAGAACAGTTTTTAACAACTGAGGATGTGATTCACATGTGCTTGCTGACACAAGGAAGCAGTTGTTTTCAGAGCTGATCAGAACAAAGGAAGGGTAAACATCCTAGCTTTCATTTAGTTTATGCTATTTAGCAGTATTTCTACAAACTTCATCCCTGGTACATGGAAAAAGTAGTCCAACTCTAATGAGCAGAAGGCACAGTATAGCTTAGAGTAAGAAAAAAAGAAATAGCAGGACAGTGCTCTTTCACAAATAGAGTAAAAAACAGTCTATGGAACAGAAACAAATAAAAAGCAGGCTGCTGGATAGACACTGTGGACCTGAGCATCTTCAAGTATGTTTTAATGAAAAATTACCAAGACAGACTAGAAAACAGACTTTTTTTACACATGTAATAATGTTTTGAGTAGTTGATGTGTTTGCTAAACTATATTGGCACCCGTGGTAAGTAATGACAAATACAAGGAACATTTGAATTTGTATTTTTAATGATTTGATAACTTTAAAAAAAGTAAAATTGCTCTTTGCTTCTGCAAATGGTTATGCAGGTGTGCTACTGCTGACTTTACATGTGGTTGATGTGTTTGTATGTCAACATGAGTGTGATTCTTGGCTACTGTTGGTAAGCTTTGTGGCCACATTAGTGGCACTGGTGAATTTGTTACCTCCTGTACAGTGGGGACACCCTGATACCTTAAAAATTATGTATGGGTAGTATGCGAGTCTCTAAGACTTTGGTTTTGGCTATGCTTTCTCCATGCACATAGGGACTTCCTGTACAACTACACATGAAACAATGCTTTCAGTGTGGTAGCTGAAATGAATGAATAAAATAATTATATTTGAAGGTTAATTATGAGCATGTTTGTAAGGATGTTTCTTTGCTGAGCTCTTGTTTTGAATTAAACTGCTCACTTCTTTGAGATTCAATAGCAGCATCTCAGAACAAGGCGGACCAACAGATACTTGAGACCTTGCAAAATGCAGTGTTTATTTTGCTTTCTGAACCTGTAGTTATCCGTGTTTCCTCCCTCTTAGCTTTAGCTCCTGTTCAGCTTCTGCTGCCACAGAGAAGTGGAGCTTAGAAGTACTTCCTCAGCCTAATCCAGATGCATTTTTAGCATGAGATGTAAGGCATGTCGAAGCAGACCTTGTGTTTGGTGTTGCAGGGAGAATGCTCCGATTCCTCTGCATTTCTGCCCTCTGCTGCTTGCTGATCTCCTGGGCAGAGGGTGCCGGCTCCTGCTGCTGCTGCTGCTGCTGTGAATGTTCGCCCTGCTGCTCCAGGCACCGCCGTAGGAAGCGCCTGGGCCTGTCCTAAACAAGCAGGTCCGGGGGGAAAAGTGCAAACCTGACCTATGCCATGGCCAAAGCAACAAGCTGAGATGAGGGTGTCATGCTGTAGTAAATGTAGGTTGTGGTCTCTCAGCAAGAAGCCAGAAAGTATCCTTGATGCTTTTACAAAACTATTCTGTGTGTACATGTCAGAGTCTTTCTGTTATACACTGCTTGCAGGAAAACAGCTTTAAAAAAAAACCAAACAAAAAAAGAAATTAAATCTGTAAGAATGCCTTTAATTATTTTTTTGCTTGCAATGGAAGTTTTCAGGTGGAGAACTTACAAGCATGTTTAGTCCTAGAGGTGCTAATGTGATACATTTTTTTACAAATCACTGAATATCTGTTTGGCTACATAAACTTTAAAGCCCAACACCCAGATTTCTCAGTAAAATTACTGTATTTTTCTTGTACTCTGAAGCATGGCCAAAGTTTTACATGTCTGAATATTGGACCCAGGTAAGACTGCATTTTGAAATTTGCTAGTTTCGCTCCCCCACCCCCTCCCGGCCTTTTTTCTTATTATCAGGAAAAACTGATGTGCATTTTCTCGCTGGGATTTTCTGCAGCTCTTTTTAGTTGCTGCTGAAAAGCTTTCAGGATGAAGAAGTTTTTGATACGTAGTCAGAGCTTGGAATTTCTAGCACAGCTTTCTGTACATACATCTATTTTAAAAATGCAGCAGCTAAGTTTTAAATATAAGATGATAAAGTGCTCTAAAAACTTGTGCAAAAACAAATCTTGGCATTTGGAAGCAAAAACAATTTTTTTTGTGGTCAGGAGTATACATCTGTAATTTGATCTTTTCTCCCAGGCCTGTGAAAAATAGATAGGTTATAGGAATGATAATACAAAATAAAACTGTGCTGTTGGGATAAAATAAATCTGCAGGAAGAAAAATAGTTTGATAACTATGTTGTGTTGTTTTGTCTTTTCAGCTAGATACTATTCCTGTGCTCATGTGTCTTTTAGATTGTATAGATGTGGTGTAAATAAAAGCATGCTGATGTATGTAGGCAGTTTTGGTTTGTTCTTGAAATGGCTATCAGAGCTTGAAAAATGTCCCAGTTGTAGAAAACTAAAGCTGCCTTACTGATCAGAGGCAGAATGAAAGGACAGATGTTGAATGTTAAATCTTATTACGACGTGTAATTTCAGTAGTGTGGCTAAGTAGGAAACAGTGCCTTAACTACTCTTGAGGGAAGAGTTATATAGGTTTTTTTGTTGTTTTTTTTTCTTTGTTTCCTTCTACCGTGTCTTGGCTATTGTGAAATAGCATGCTTTATACAAATCTTGGTGTTCTCCAGCATCTCTTTTCACCCCCACATTCTGCCCAGCAGTGACGTCTCACCTTTGGGTGTTGCACATAATTGTGTTGAATGGTGAGAGTCACACTGACCTGTACTGTGTCTGCTGATTGTTGCTGATGGATTCATAGGTACAGCACTGGAAGGGATAAGATCCATTTTGACTTGCACTTCTTCTACCAGACTACCAGGGGTCTTTGAGAAGTCTGTTTTCAGACGTGGACAAATCACACTGCTTGCTTCGTAGTCCTTTTTCTCTCAGAAAATTCAAGACTTGGGACTTTAACTGGTATTAGGAACTTATACTACTATATTATTAAGAGGTGACTAATACAGTGGTACACTAGACAATAGCCAAGGCAAATCCTCATTTTAGTAATGAAGAGTATGTGTTGTGCTTACTGGATAATGTTGGGAATTCTCACCATCTGATGCACAGAGAAAATAGTCTAAAAATGAGAAGTGTTTTGTTTTTAAAAGCTAGAATTACGATTTTTACATGTGTAGCAGTAGATTAAGAAGTAATTAACAATACAGGCATATCAATCTTGTGAAGTGAGTATGAAAATTAACATAAATATTCACTGAAGTTATCAAATATTATATCTCATTTTGAATGGAATTTGCCTTACATGAAACATAAACTCCTGCCTAACTTTACAGTCCTGCACGGTTGAATTGCACTTATTACAGTTTCAGGTTTTTTTCTCTGGTTTGGAGATTGAACATAAGATGGCATTGGACAGGAGTGGGCAGGACTGATGTACCAGGGCATCACTCCTATTGTCTGGGACATTTGAACACTTTGTGTGAATTCATGTACCTGGAGCTAGTGAGAGTCTTTGCATTTATTTCATCAGGCTGGGAATGGAGCCCAAGCTGGTTTTATCTGTCATTGTTGTCACTTTGATAAAGAACTAATCAGCTGTTACACAGGAGCTTCTTTGGAAGACTGGAGAAAGCTTATTTAGATGCAGACTGTGAGCATTTTTAACATTTCTATCCGTGTCAGGGCAAAAGTGGACTTCTGCATGTGTGTCCATATAATTGGCTAGGCTGATGTCTTTCTGCATCTGCCGAGATCTCTCTGGTGTTTTGTGTGCTGCTCAGAAATTTTTGAGCTGCTCCAAATATTGTATGTAAATGGGCACAAAAGCAGACAAAGTTTCCCAGGTTGTTTTTTTTAACAAATGGAAATGTGAGACAAAGATGATGATCATCAAAGATGATGGTGCCATACCTATTTAGCCCTTATTGGTTTTGTGTGATTTTAAGATGTTTTTCAAATTAGGGATGATTTTTAGACATAGAGACATAAGAGTATCTATCTAAGAGGACTGAAATATGGAAAATGCATTGATTCCTGTTAAAATACCTAATAATAATGAAAGAGTAATAGACAATTCTTTTACTTGAATAATGTCTGTGTATTTTGTGTCCATATTGGATATGGATATCCATACTTGCAAGTCCATCAGAGAATATAGCTCAATCTACTGTTGTATTTCAGTTAGTGGAGCCTAATCAGTTTTCACTATGTGATGTTACTTTCATGTTTTTTATCTATTTTTCACTTCAAATTTTGCATGAATGACGAGATTCATTAGTTTAGTGTCCAGAAAAGAAGTGATCGTTTATGGATTATCATTGGTTAAACAGAGGTTTTTAATTTTAAATGAAGTTTTCTTTAAGGCTTTTCTGTGCTATGTAAGTTCATAAGTGAACTAAATTATCAAAGCTGAAGTATATTAATTTGTTATGAATGTACTTTTAATGATTGTTAAGTATGAAAAATTAACTGATTATAAACCATGCATAAAAGTAGTGTTAGCAAAAGGGGATTACTGTATGGTGTTACAGTACGTAGTGGAAACTGCTAAATACAAGCCACATTGGAATATTTTAAAAGAAAATACTGATTTAACTATCAAACTGTTTACTTGGAAATACGGATTTTTTTGTCAAACTGAGGTTTCTCAAGAGCAGCGCTAATTCATGTAGAAAAATCAGCATAAAAGCATTTTCTACATTTGAACCCTCTGTTGTGAATAATATAAAAATATTGAAAAACAGCCCCTAGAGGATGACTAAACGGGTGCCTTTCACCTGAAATCTATTTCTACAATGTTAATGAGAAATGTGTATGTTTATACTCAAATATGTGACTTGATATACTTGTGGTGCTTGCTTTGGTGTTAGATTAGTTTCACAAAAAGAACAGCAATTCATGCAAGGTGAGAGGACTCCTACAAAATTTCTACTGTTGTGATAACTGTGTTGGAGACTAACAGATGTAGGGGTTGTAGGAGTTGTAGCTCTCTTAGCTAAAACTTGGCGCAAAAATGGCTGTATTTGGAAGGGCCTGTGGACTCTGAGCTGGGGAAGTTTGAGCCTTGTAGCACAAGAATGGTTGTGGGTTAGTAACTCTGTCTAACAACAACCTGCACTGTGGAGTAGGAAGGAGCAAAATGCTCTTGGGATGGAGTGATGCTGGTCTGCATTTGTGGAAGAGCCTCAAAAGGGGACATGGTGACTTGGGACAGTGAGGACTGTTCACCATCAGGCCTGGGTGTGTGGCTTGCTCTTATCAGCACTTGGCCAACATCTCCCAGCATGGCCTGGTCTGAGCCCTGGCTGTGTGTGAGCTGATCCATGGCTGATGAACTGAGCACCAGGCAGTGGAGCAGAGCTGGTATGATCGGATTGCAGCAGCACCCAGCGTGCTCTGTCACCACCGCGCCAGAAGCAGAGACCCTAAAGGCGCTCGGTTTCTGTGTGCAGCATGAGAGGCAAATCACTGGTATCTACAGGCAAGGAGTAAGGAAACAGACCGCTAGCTGCCTCATGCAAATACTGAGACTTCTTGTAAGAGAGATTTAAATCACAGAGGTAATAAGCGTGCTATTCAGGAAACTACACAGCTGCCTTTAGCCTGGTTATGTTATCATGTCTCCATCTCCCTCACGTGGAGCCATAAACCCAAGTTCACAGTGCGCCTGAATGTGGGACTGGAAACCACTTGGGTTTCGTGATTGCTTGCTTAATTTGACCTAGAGGCATTCAGGTGAAATTCTCACTTACACAGAAAAACAAGCATGAAATTTTGTTTTGTTTCCCTATGTGCATGAGACAAGGTTGTAATGGATGAGACTAGTTGCTTCTCTTGTTGCAGATTAATAGATATTCATTATTTTGTGAATAGGTGTGGAGCATATTTCTAGCATCTAAATAAATAATCAAATGAAAGGTATGAAGGACACATTGAAATAAGTATTATCATTTCTTCCTTGAAAGAACAATGATGCTATCACAGGCACCTTAATATGAAATATAACAGCCATGGTTTAATAAGAACTGGAGTGTGAACCAACAAAATTGCATTAAACAATTTGCAGTTTGCTTTCAAAATGTTCATATCTACAGTGTGTGATTTGTGGGCATTTGCTAAGGCATGTTTATCAAAGCTGTATTGAGCTTGTTGAAGTGTTAGTAATCACTTCATATTCTAAAAATCTCAGGTTTTGTCTGTGGAAATTTTTTTTTTTCACAGCTGTACAAAGATGGATGAAAAACTCGTTTCTTTTAGCATGAAATTACAACCGTTCAGAAGTATTTCTGATGAACTGTTAAAGTTTGACTTTGGCGAGGTCTGTAGTAGGAACACATCATTAAAATAAGAATGCCATGTTACAGAAGATTAATCCAGCAATACCTGTAAAAAACTGAGGCTTGTTCCTACATAGCAAACCAGCTACGTAAGAACACATGTATGAAAGAGAAATCCCTGTAAAGCTTAGTTTGTACTGATATAGCTGTATCAGTTTTAGGATAAGTGTGCAGCTCTCTAAATTAAGTCTTACACCTCTTTGCACTTCTCCTAGATACAGCTATCTGCAAAAATGTGTAATGTGGGTATAAACTTCTTTTACAGCTATGCTATGGTAAATACAAGGTGCTTATTTACTTGCACAGCGCATCTACATAAAAAAATAGAAATAAGATTTTCCTACAATTCTGCATTTTTAGGGTCATTGATATGTCAGTTGCCAATATCCTGTCAGAGCAATAGCCACCCACCTGAAGTATTTGATACTGCTTTCTGTCTCCTCAAACCTGCTGTCATAACTGCGGCTGTTGTCGCACCCTGGTTGAACTTTCTCTGATCTAAATTAGCTTTTAACGTAGCTTGTCTGTAATTTAAATAATTTTGATAGGATCGTATTCAGGGGAAAACAAATACATAGCAGAATATTGTAAAGGATTAATATTTGTTGAAATTAAACTCTATATAGTGTGGGGTGTTTTTTAGAGACTATTACATACATATGTACTCTGTCATTATGTGGAAAACTTTCAAGAGAATGATTAGTATATATTGTGTCTTAAAGGTTTGACAGTGATCCCCAAAATAAGGGTTGAAATAGGTATTGTTTCTGTTGCCTGTGCAATTGCTCACGAGTGTCTATTGAAAATGCTGCAGCTGTAGAGAATACCTGTAAATACCCTCATCTGATATGGTTGAAAATCAGTGAACCACGTTGTGACATTTATAATCTGCTTTGTGTTCCTACATACTCATAGTGAATGCTTTTATTATCACTAGAGGGCAGTAAATACAAACACTGAATTACATATCTTATCAGAATGTATTAATTTTTTTCTTTTTTCTTTTTTTTCTTTTTGTTAAATTTAAAATAATAAGGGAGCCTTACTCTTTATTGAACACTTTAGCTCCTGGGTTTTACTACATATTTCCCCTAAAATAGTCCAAAGAAACATCATCATCTCAGTTTGTTTAGCAATATAAAATTCTTGTATTTTATGCATAAGAATTATATATTCCAAATAAAACATACCTGAAAAATTATACTGCATAGGCTAGTCCATAATTTTTAACAAATGTAATTCTGACAGGCCAAAGGCTTCCAAGAAAACCTTTTTAAAGCAATATAATTGTGCTGCAGTTAGCACACTTAAAACTTCCTTCAAAAGAACTGGAGATATATTCCACCCATGATCATCAGTTCTCAGCCACCAGTGAAGTTCATCACTTTTTGGTATTAGCATGAGACCCAGCTTTGTCTGTGTCCCCGTAGCTCACTGAATGTGTGGCAGCTGGTTGCCAGAGATGAAACGACTTCTCATATTTGTAAAATTACTAATTGTTTGTTTGGGATTTTTTACTTAAATCCTACAGTTTCTGTCCTATCCTGGATTCTTGTGTGGACCCCAGAGAATTTTGGTGAGGCTGGTTGATTCAGCATAGTTTTCTTGTCCCTGGCTGTTCTTCTGCTTCCTCTAGTCCAGCTCTGGGTTTTGGCTGAGTCCATCCACATGCTCTTGGTTGCTGGATGAAATGACCATTCTTTTCTGCTGTGGTCTTCCAGCACTGAGTAGACTCTCCATTTTGTGGGAAGCTTTGCTGGTGTACATACCGGCACAACTCACAGATGGAGCTGGCAAATGCTGTGAAAACAGTGCTGCGTTTGTGATGAGTAGGAGCTGGATTTGACATGGGTGATTAGTGCTGTTCTCTGATGTGTGAAGGTCAGTCTAAAAATCATAGCTTAGAAATGTTTGGGTTGGAAGGGACCTTAAAGATTATCTAGTTCTAACCACCTGCCATAAGCCTTGTTTTTTCATGTTTTCAAAAGCTCTTCATTTGGCTTATGAGATTTGTTCAGGCTATCTGTTCTTGTTTGTAATGCATACAACCTTGAAAACTAAAACTGGTTATATGTTTAGATGTCTACTTCTTTGGTTTACTTTTTGCTGCTCACTAGACAAGATGCACTACATCCAGCACACTTGTATTCAGAATTGATGCTCAGACATCTCTCAAAATGTTCCTAGTGCAATTTCATAGTCAATCCAAGGGGTTGCATTTGAGAGCACTGTTCTTCTCTCAAAGATAAGTACATTTTTGCATTACCCATCACTTATCTGTAGTAGGAAAAACCAAGGTGGTAAGTCTTCCATGTGAAGGTTCATAAAAGTACTGCAACTTGTAGAAGTAGTGCAATGACACAATCAGAGAGTAAGGTTGAAAGTTACCTCAGTGAGTCATCTGGTCCCACTTCTTGTTCAAGCACCATCCTGGAGCATATTGCCTGGGATTGAGTCTAGATGGTGCTTGAATACGTCCAGTGAGGGAGACTACACAGCCTCTCTGGCAATCTGCTCCAGTGCAGTCACCGACATAGTAAGGTTCTTCCTCATGTTCAGGGGAGACTTTCTGTGCATCAGTTTCTGCCCATTGTCTCTTGTACTATTGCTTGGCACTACTGAGAAGAGCCTGGTCCATCCTTTTAACATCCTCTCTTCAGATATTGTATACATTGATGAGGTTCCCTCTCAGTCTTTTCTTCTTGAAGCTGAACATGCCCAGCTCCCTCATCCTTTCATTGGAAAAGAGATGCTCCAGCCCCCAAATCATCTTTAATTCCATCTTCCAGACTTGTTCCAGGAGTCCCATGTCTCTCTTGTCCTGAGGAGCCCAGAACTGGACACAGCACTCCAGGTGAGGGGCTGAGTCGAGGGGCAGGGTCACCCTCTGTGACCTGCTGGCAATGTTCTTCCTAGTACACCCAAGGTAACACTGACCTTCCCTATGTCATCTTGTAGTGTGTGTTGGTTTCAGCCCAGTTGGTTTGAAGCAGTTTCAGCTGCCTTCTGTTGCTTCTTGTTGTTTCTTTGGTACTAGAGACTCAGGTCTGGTGTGCTGTGTTTTCTTAGTTTCCTGATTCTCCACAGTAGCTGTGGGCTTATAAGTTGAATAGACTGAGGTTTGTTCTTTGATTATAGAGAATTTTCTCTGCTACATTAATAATATTTCCTAGGTTTTTTTCCTACACAATGTACATAATGGAAATTAGGAAAAGATACACTAAAGCTGTGTGCACTGTTCTATTATGTGTGTTGCCAGAATAAGAGGCTTAGAGCCTCTCTTTTTATTTAGAGTCACAGAAGACGCAGATTTTTTGGGGGTGACAGTATCACTATGAAATGTCCTTTTGTGACTTCACATACTCTTCAGGGTTTCTGCTTTCTTCAGTGTAGTTTACCTAGTCGTGAGCTGTGCTCCTTATTGATGGTGTCCTTGCAGACATTAAATTACCTGAACTCTTTGTAGTTTTCCCCTTAAATTCCCTGAGGTGTAGTTTACATGAATGATGTCAACATTCTAAACAAGTGAGGCGGCTGGTGGTGACTTTCATATCCTCACACTTTATCCTATGAACCACTCCTCCTCCCAATTGTTTCTGTTCTCAGAAAATTTTCACACTGGAAATCTTCACGGTAGTGACGTAATTGCAGATCTTCAATGAAGAAATTTAATACCATAAAACAGTTCAAGTAGTGCAAAACCTTACTTAAAACAGTCCCATTAGATGAAGACAGCCTGTTTATGACCATTAAGAATGAGTTTATAATCTTAGCCCACTCAATGTGCCTTCTCTCAACATTGGGGAGTGGTGCAGAATATTTTAGTTATTAATCAAATGCTCTATGACAGTACAAGAATATTACATGTTCAAACACATAAATGATACTGAATGGCATTAATTATGCTTTTATGTCTCACTTCCTTATCGAGCAAAAACATGGAATATATGCTTATCAGCTTTTCTGCCATTATACCCAGGACTAAGGTCTCATGAAGTAGTCTGAACATACCTATCCATTCTGCTTGTGAATTTTAATTAGCACAAAGTAACATTTTAAAAGTCCTTAAAAGTATGTTGAAACTGAACATTGCTGCTTCTGGGATCTCTTCAACCTCTTTTTATTACTTCTTTGGAGAAAGTTGTCTAGAATCATGAATTAAATAATACCTAACATTTGCTAAGTGTGTTAAGGGACTTCATAATCTATGAGTCTTTCAAGCTCATTGTCTTGATTCTTTCAAAACACGTAATAGTGCTCGTTAAAAACTTTTTTTTTTCTGAATTATTTTATTACTCATTTACTATAATTTCAGATTACACCTTTTCCATTTCCATATACTTTGATTGATTGGAACGATTGTAAAAAATGTCATTATGCCCTTCCTCCCCCATCTTTTATATTCATGGATGTATATTTGTATAAAAAGACAAGAACCTCTAAATTTTATTTTTCTTATCTTGAATTCCTCTACGTGTTTATTTAGTGGAAGCTATTTGCCATGCACTCATCTATGAGTCCATCCATGCCACCATAACTTCCTCTAAAGCTAGTTATTCAAGGATTGTAACCTGGGAATTCAGGAGGTAAATCAACCAAAACCATTATTGTAAATCAGAGCTGATGTGAATTTCCTGACTCTCCACATTTAAGATCATGTTGCCAAAGTCAGGAGGCATTTCTAAATTAGTGAAGTCATACAATTAAAGTCTATTACAGCAATCGTTAATATTATAAGGCTGAGACTATGAATATTGAAAAAGTAATACAAGTCAGTAATAAGCAGTGTGCGTCAGGTGCAATTGCCTATTATCAGTATAGTTAATATGGAGCTAGAGTGAATTGATGTAACGTATATTTACATTGGAGGCAAATGTTTTTTCCTGTTTTTATATCAAAATGACCTAGCTAATAACTTGATAAACACCATTCTTCAATAATTCTACCAACTGTAACCCAGTAATTCTTATAGATGTATCTTTGTCTCATACATTAATAGGAAGAAAAAAAAATTGATTGTTTTTTAATACATGCTTAACAGCTGGTGTAAATTACATACCAGCCATTTTAAATATTTCTTATCTGAATCAAGTTCTTTTGGGAACAGTTCTTTTGAAAGAGTTGTTAATATTTCATGAGGAAGCAGCCTTTAGTAGCAAAGTAAGAAAAAAAATATTAAAAATTTGACTTTCTCATGTCTTCTCATACAACCTACTGCAACCAAAATTTCATACCACATGCTTCATTCCTAAAGTAGCAAAAAGTTATTTTACCATTTTCTAAGTCATGCTTGAAATTGCCTCCTGAAGAAAGGTGTCATTTTCCAGCTCTGTGCTGATGCTAGGTAGGTGGCAGCAGTGCTGTCTTGTGGATGATAAGAAGACAATGAAACACAGATATAGAGAAGCTTTATATTCAGCATTATGAAGTTGAGCTGAAAGAATCAAGATAAATATTTTCTACAAGTTCCTTTTGACTTCTTTAATGTCTTGCTAAGTGTCTAGTAACACCAGGTCTGTTTTCAAAACTTAATTGTTTTATATACATCTAGCTTCATAGATTCAGACCAAGTATAACTGTGAATATTAAAATGTGTCAGAAATGTTTAATATTGTCTACTTTAAGGAAAACAGCATTCCACATGAAAATACTTTAAGTACTGATGATCTGTTGATTGTATCCAGTTGTCATACTGCTCTAAGTTTCTCTGCTGTAAGGAAGAGATTTGTTGATATCATATTTTACCCTATTGATCTTTACAGGTTCAATCCTTTTTGAAGCACTTAGTGTTGCTGACTACTTCAGCCAAAACCTCTCTTATGACCATTCTCAGTCATCATCTTCCAGTGAATCAGCAGTGTGGGATTAGGCTGAACGCTGTACCTCATTCAGCTTGTCCTTAGGCATTTGCCCATTGTCACTCTCCCTTTCTTTTGACACAACAAAGACTTAGAAATATGCTGCAGTAGTGCCTTGCACAGAGTGGAGCAGGATAATCAGAGTACCATAGAATGGCTTGGGTTGGAAGGGACTTTAAAGATGATCTAGTTCCAACCCCCCTGCCGTGGGCATAATGTATTCCTCCTTTCAAGTTTTGGTCTCTGAGTGGCAGATGGTGGGATCTTTTATTTAATGCTTGAGTCAGCTCACTGACACCCTCCACTTTCAATCAATCCCTTCTTTTTTTCAATGATGTATAGCTGTAATTGATTATAATAATCTGCTGAGGCAGAAAGAGCAAAAGTTGAATAAATACAGCGAGAATTTGAGGACTCTTATTATCTCACTTCTTACATCTCCATGGAAGCTTAACATTTACTGAAAATTGTAAGACACGTGACTTGCTTTAGCTTAAACAGTGTTTATCTCTTTAAATAAAAGAGCATTAGCAGCCTGGCCCAATAGTCCGAGGTAGATCAGTTTTTAATGTAGATGGCATAAAAGCTGACAAATTTTCATTGTTAAAGTACATCATAAAGTACTAAAGAACTGAGATAGATCTATTTATGTTGGGTTTCTTCCCCATAAAAACACTTCAAAATCTATTTTTCTTCCATATGAAAAAATAAACCCACTAGGCAGTCCAGACAGATATATGCCCAAAACTAATTTTGGCTGCTTGGATGGTGTGTCCATGGAAAACTGGTAAATGCTGCTGAAGTGATGAGACTTAAGCCCAATTATTTTTGAATGGCATGTGAACGCTGCAGGCAGGGATGCCATTAGGAAAGGGCATTTGCTGTCAGGGAAAAAAAAAAAAAGAGGAAAAAAAGAAATATCCCATGCCCAGGAGAGTCCCCAGAATCAGCCAATAGGAAATTACCATACATCATGACACCAGCCCTGCGGATTTATATCTTTTAGGGTGACACACTATTGGCTGCTACTATGGCTCTATGGGAGGGATCGCTGCCACTGTCTGTGGCTTCCTCTTCAGGTCCTTATTTGGTAGCTGTTGATAGAGCAAGTCTTTGAGCAGCTGAGCATCTTGACATACATTATTCATTAAATCCTGGTGTTCAGGAAATATGCATATCCCTAGCTCTTCAGAAATTTCTTCAGCTCGTACAATATGTGTCTTCAATGTTGCCTCTGAATGCTTGGAGTTTCACAAATGGCATTTATACAATCGGAAGACCACACGGTTGGATTTCATTTCAGTATGCCTCCTGAGCACACAGCCTCCTGAGAACCTGAAGACCAGCAAAAAGAATTAGGAGAGGGGAGACGGAATCTTTATTCTTGGAAGTCTTTTGCAGTGTCAGATAGCAAAGAACTGATAGCTTAGATTGGTAGTATAGAAAAAATCAAAAATGCCTGAGGCAAACTATTTACTCTCAGTTTCTTGGGGCTACATAAAGGTAGGATTTTGTTTTACCTTTTAAGAACTTTGATTTATGATGCATGATTGCATGATCACTGGATAGCGGGAGAATTTGTGGGTGATATGATTATGAATAATTTGAAGTGAAAAATCAGACAACAAGCCTTTGTTCAGTAAGAAGAATGAACTGCACAGTATAGTCTTTCTTAGAAACTGTGCTGGGACTTTTAAAATAATATTACTTCAGTGAATGATTATACCAAGTCTAAAGCCAAAGAAATTCAGAACAGTTTTATGTTCTTTCAGAAAAAGGTTTCTACAAAACTGTATTTATAGCCACTAAAAGGTTTTAAAAAACTCCAAATGTCTCAAACAGAGATACTATACAATAGAAGAGTGCATGAGTAAAGAAGCTGAGGATAATGGGTGGATGCATGACTCAGAGTGATTTTAATAGCTGAAGAAAGGTGAAATGATGAACACTGTGCTTCAACAGGATTTTTGGTAGCCTCTGTGAGCTTATTGATTAAAACATTGGAAATTGCCATCTTTTAATTCTGATCTATATTGTTACATGGGGCAGTGGGAACTAGCTTGAAATAGCAATACTGCTACAAAATGGAATTAAATAAGCTTTATCTTTTTTATGGAAAAGTTTTGCATCAAGGAGTTAAATCAGTATGCCTGTCAACACACAGAACTGAAATCCACTTAATAAAAAACCACATCTGAGCTTGGTTTATTCCTAAAAAAATTATGTTTGTGCTTAAGAAAAGTGCTGCTGCTTCTATACTTCTAAAATTGTTATCGAGTGTGTAAAAAAAAAAAAAAAATCCTGTGCTTGACATACAATAAGTGTACCAAATCATTCTGCTTTAAAGAAATTCTGATTTCTCCTGAACTAAATAAGGCATATGTTGAATAAATGACTAAAAATAGCACAAGCATTATATTAGCACAATTTAATTTCTTATGCTTTCTTTTATTAATACCTACTTTTACAATAAATATGCCTTTTAAAATAGATGTGCAAAGCCTGATTATATCCAATTATGAGTATTTTCAGCTAATGCTGAATTGTTACAATATATAATGAAGGATTTTGATCAGTCATCTGTGAAGAAATTCATCCCATTATGCTATCTAGGTAGATTACTTTCTTGTTTGCCAAACCAATAAGATGAAATTACTTTGCATTTCAGCTAAAAGTAATTTATTGTAATTTACTAGAAAGTATTTCCTGCATTTCTAGGCAGCTGTTGTCATGTTCCTCTTGCTAAATCAGAAAAATTCAATCACCAATTAAAAAAAAATTAAAGTTCACTCTTACTGTTTAGTCTCTAGAATTCATAGACCATTTTTTTTCTAATTGAAGTTTAGCAGACCATGGTGCAATTGAGTACACATGGGGGAAAAATGTTCTTTATATAGAGAGTGTCCTACACTGTCTACAAACAATGATTTTAGTTAGAAGCTAAATCGTCCTTGAGAACAATTTTATTTTACTGTGTTTTTGGGAGAAAAAATGGGAGAAGCAAAGGCATTCTGGTTTTTTTGACATTCAAAACAATTATGTAGACAATTTATGAAATTCTGAAGATTGAAATATCTTATTCTCAGACTGTAATATAAGATATAAGATGTATCTCATTTTCATTGTTTATAATATAACATTGTACATGTTTATATCCCTTATTATATACATATTTCTGTGTGCTTCAGGCTGTACGTTATCTTCTGTGAATTGTATTTTTGAAAATGGGGATGTTTACCCCTGTTTTTTGTTGAGTATCTTTTACTGAAAAAAATGAGCACCACTGTCACAATGACAGCCTTAGAGATATCTGCCTTTCTGTAGCTTATTATAAAAACACAGTGCCTGGCCTTGATACTAATTAAGCCCATGGGCT
Source organism: Passer montanus (assembly GCF_014805655.1). Lineage (NCBI taxonomy): Eukaryota > Metazoa > Chordata > Aves > Passeriformes > Passeridae > Passer > Passer montanus. The sequence goes on along the minus strand of NW_024366815.1, from coordinate 8,949,395 downwards.
TCCAACACAAACCTTTAGCTATTAAGAATGCTGTTTATGTATATAGAATGCTGCTAAAATCAAAGATAGTTTTGCATCGGTTAGCAGTACAGACAGAAGCCTTATGTTAATTTGTCAGGCTTATTTAAAATTCCTTGTTATATTGTAGAATAGAAGCTTTTCAAATCTAGTAACATAATATAGTTTATTCATTTTGAGATACAAGCATATTTTTAAAATAACATTGGTAGGTATTTCAGAAACAAAACATAGTCATGTAAGTTGAATGTTCCAAGTATTAATAGCATGTTCCATGGATGTATTCTATTTCATGTAGGTTTTTAGAAATATTACCTAAAAAAGAGGCAGCCACATGTGAAACTCGGATGTTTGTCCTGTGGGTTTGGGAGCTAGTGCTGTGAGAGTCCCCTGTCACTTTTGAGCATTTTCATTCCATCCTGCTCTAGACTTGGAACTTGATAAATGCTCAAACCGAAGGCCAGGCAGGACTGGGCTTTTTGGTTCATGTTTCACCTTCAGTATCAGTGCCAAAGGCTGTGTTGGAGGCAGCCTCTTTACAGTCTCCGGGATGCAGCAGGTTTCCCTACAGGAACAGAAAGCCTGCATGGAAGAGACCCTGCTGCTGCAGGGAGTCTACAGCAAGAGTGGTTCTCTATGCTTCCTCTCGACACAACTAGCTGCTGACTGCTTCTTTACTTAAGCTCTTTGTTAACGAGCCAAGAACTTTACACAAAATCTGTAAAATCTTCTGAAGTGTAAACAATAACTCGTATATATATATATAAAGCGTGTGGTCCAAACTTGCTCATAGCCTTAAATCAACTCTATTTAGAGCTTGGAGTTGGTGATTCTTTCCAACATACGTTCAAATTCTTCTAAAAAATGTTACTCCAAAAGTTTGTCTGTGTTTTTCTGTGTGTCTTTTCTGGCAGCAGAAAAGTATGTTATTTTTCAAAAAAACTCCTCCATGTATGCCTATCCTAGGCTGACAGCAGTAATATAGATACAGAGATGTGCACACATTGGGCTTTAGCCCAGAAAGACCTAAACTACAAACCTCTTCTTGGGAACTTAAAACAATTTAGGAAATCGTTCTCAGTTCATTATCATTAAAGTATGTACCTCTATTCTCATGTATTGTAGTTTTTGCTACAGCAGACTTCTTAGGTTTATAAAGGGAGATAAAGGTACACATCTACTCTTTTCACTTTAGTGACATTTTTTATGTTATTTGAATGCTCTGCTTGTATTTGTGTTGAGAGCTCTGCTCCTACTTATTCCACCCATCCCCCTAACCACAGCAGAGGTTAAAATCTAAAATAAATAGAAACAAATGAAATGATAAAAATTCTGCTTAAGGAAATATTTTCAGGATTTTTTTTAAAGAGCTTATGGCTCTACTGCTCTGACATCAGTATTTGGCAGTGAAGAACTGTATAATTGGCTTAATGGGCATTTTATTGCCAGTTCATTTTCAGGATGATTTTTGAAGGATATAGTCAAGGACTGTTGCATTCCAAAGGGATGTATGTGTCATTTTTCCAATCTAACAATGCCTAGTGGTATGTGTGAAAATTTTTCTTTCTGAGAAAAATACAATATATGCATACATCAGCCAAAAACCCCTGCTTCCTCCCCATGCTGAGCTCACAATATCATAATTAAATTGTGTGGTTTAAATGTTTATTAATAACAAGAGTTTTGATCTTTATTATTTATTTTCTTGAAATTGGAAAGTATATGGCATTCATATTTTTAAAATTCTCATTCAAAATATCATCTTTAATATTTACTGCTGTTAGGAACAAGGTGGTTTTATGTCCTCTTTCACTTGTTTTGAACATAACATGCAACATGTTATTTCCAGGAGGCCAAATTATGAGATTGTGGATTCTAGCTAAGTTTCAAGCACTTAGGGGTGTTTCTTGGATAAATAAAACAGTGTTGGCTCACGGATGTAACCAATTTCTCTGGTTGGCAATAAGAGCTTGCAGGAGCCACGTGAGAGGCAAAATTTCATTATAAAGTAATTTTGCAGAGCTGTGTAAGATCTTTGAATGTGTGTGGATCTTTGAAACAGTTATTATGTATGGATGCACTTGGTCCCAAATTAAATCTTTGAGAAATAGGTAAAATTGGGGAAAAAAAATAGGGTTAAATTTGGTTTTGCTGTTTTGATTGCTTTTTTTCTTAGAAAAAGTATTTTTTTTCCTCAAAAAGCAAGTTATAAAATGTAAGGAGACTGAGCAATGTACAGATACAGTGAAAGAGAGTATAAACTAAAAAATGCCTGAATATCTTGATTGCTGTTTTTCTCTCTTTTGATTTTTTTAATGTTCTCAAAGAGTGTTATTGTTCTGCATCAGCAACTGCATATGGTCCTCAGCTTCATCGGATTCAATGGCCATGGTGGTTGTGAGGCTTTGTCAGATAATTAGAAAAATCAAAACAGTTCTCTAAACTCCTGCTTAGTCCAGAAGTTTTCATGTCAATTAAAATTTGGTCCTGTGGCGTCAGCAACATGTGAAAGAGTATGAGGAAATTGTGCAGCTACAGTTCTTCAAAGCCAAAGGCATCTCCAATTGAATTTGCTCTCAGCAGGAGGGCCTTGCCGAGGCTGAGGGACTTGTTTCACTTTACACCCTTGTTCAGCAGTAACACCGACTATTCTGCAGTTCTCATGCAGATGGTTGAGTTTTCATGTTTTACTGATTTGTGGGGTGATGGGAGGTGGGAAGATGAGGGTTTGCATTAGACTAATGGGGAATATAGCACTAGAAAAGAATTCTTCCATTTGCTGTGGATATTCATACAACAAATACTGAGCTGAAAATTCTTAGAGAGTATGTGCTCTATAAGTTCCATAAGATGATTCCCAGTATTCAATTACAAACGTCTCTACCCGTGCCCTGCAGTTAAATTTATTATTTTGAGGGGGAAAAAATATCCTTCCTATTTCCTGTGTCAGGTACCTGCAAATACTGGTTTGTTCCTCTTTCAAAACTGGAAAACTTTTAAGAAGGCATCCTGAAGAGTACATGCCAGTGGTAGCTAGATGGCCTTTTTTTCCAGATTGTGGAACATGACACAATTGGTGCTTTTCTACAGCAAAAACAGCAATACCAAGTTGAGCATTATGTAGAAGTATTTACTAGTAAGTGTTTACAACCAGGCAGATGAGGATCTATTGAAGATCCAGTGAACTAGCTAATTAAATTAAGGAACAGAGAATATTGAAGTAGTAATGGATAAACTGATGACATGCCTGGAAGTTAATGTGGTTTTGTCAACTCCTGACATTTTATTAATATTCCTATACTCAATATTTAATTTGAAGCTGCAGTCTCTGGATGCCATCCAGAGACAAGCTATTCCATGACATCTTCAGTTTTTGTCTTATATATGACACCTTCTCACCTTTTGTGGGAACAGAAGAAAAAGTGTGTAAGCATGACTTAAGTGTGTTAAGTGTTTAAAAGTTTAAAGACAGATTTTTAAAAAAGGGTCTTGTTGGTTTTGGACCAGTCATTTTATTGCTTGGTAAATTTGTCTTGATTTTTCAACATTTGATATTGGTGACAAACATTAGACATTGCTGAAGTGGCTGAGACTGGTTTTGTCTAGAATGCATAGCTCTGTAGTTCTCATAGTATGTGTGGCTGTGTTTGCAGTATGGTTCTAATTTTCAGACATGTTGAGCACTTCCTAGCACATGGCTATATCTGAGATCAAAGCTGAGCCTTTGGCTTGTGACTAAAGTAGGATTCAGTCTTTGTAGCTCTGGAACTTACTGAGCTGATGACACATCAAGATGGCAGGAAAATGCAGTGGGTAATAGTTAGAATGGTTTATTAAAGGTAATTGTGTTGGGCATATTGTGAGCAATATGGTAATGGGTGGCTTACAAAGGTATTGTGAAGAAAATTACACCTTTCGCTATGCAAGGCTACTTTGAAGAAATAGCTTTGATGATTCCAGTGGAATGGAAGTGTGATGGTTAATATTTACTACAGTGGTTTATCTCTTTTGAAAGAGAAAAAACTATAAATTACCAGTTTTCAACACAGAGGAATGATTACATGTGCATACTCTAAGGGTAGCTGTTCCTTGATATAATGGATAGTCATGACTGCATGAAGAAGGTAAAAGGTGATTCTGAAAGCAGTACAAATCATTTTGCTAAGAGAAAAGATGACTGAGAAATCTAACAACAAAATAAAAGGATGGCACAAAAGGAGGCAAAATTCAATAGTGACAGATGCATGCTAATTTTCATTGGCAAGAGTTGGACTTATCTGTAAGTATTGCTGCCTTCTGTTTGTTGGTAATATCAAGGCAGAGCTATAGTCAATGAAAATGCATCTAAGACAGTGAGAGCTGAATTATGCAATTAACCTGTGAAGCATAATACCACAGGATATCATTTCACCCTGGAGTCTAGAAGGAATCAAGAAAAGCTCAGTGATGTGTACCTAATCAATTATACATTTAATGGAATATTAGTATCTGCTTCTATCCTATAGACTGCCTAGAGTGAATTGCTAACTAAGAGGGAAATAGAAGGTGTTTCCACAGATGGGTATTTTCTACCCCAATGTTTCTTGAAGATGCGTGCAGTTTTCTGAGATAGTGGAATGGTGAAGTCATTGGTTGAATACAATAATTTTGGTTCAGAGACAACAAAACCTACTTCTTTTCATATTAGCTAGTATGACATCATTAAGATATTTGGATTGTTTGGAGCAATGTTGTCAAGTAAACTTGAGTAGATTAATGATGAAAGATAAGATAGACTTGAAATGTTAGCTAATGAATTGCAAAAAATGCAAAAACAGATTAATTTGCAAATCTTGTGAGAAAACTAGTAGGGAACTGCTCTGACATAAATACATTTATATTTACTTCCAAATTAAAATCAAAAAATTGGAAAGACAATATTATAACTTGTGTGTGTGCAAATGCCTTAGAGTTTTCAGTCACTAATAGGACACTGTACCTTAGTCATTGAATCACTGTGGTATATTTTAGGAGGTTAAGAATGACATTGTCCAATCCATGAATAAGTTGGTTGGGTAGATCATTGGTACATGTAATTTCTACTTTCACAGTTGTCTTACTTTAGTATATATTCTTAATGCCATGTTCTTTCCCCAGTTATAAAGTGACTGCATTTTCTTATTCTAACTAAAATATATCTTGATGTAGCTAACTTTACACTTTTTTTCTTTTCTTTTCCAGTTTAAAAGAATGCTGAACCGTGAGCTAACCCACCTCTCTGAAATGAGCAGGTCAGGCAATCAGGTCTCAGAATATATATCAAACACTTTCTTAGGTAAGACTATGAAGAGTTAACTTTTTTGCCTTTGGGGGGTTTTTATATCGCTCTGGGCTATGTTAGAGCCTAAATGCAAGTGGCTTTCCATATTAATTTCTGCTCTCAGAAACTGTGCATTTAGCATATTGTTGTGAGCATTTGTGCAGAGAGATCAGGTTAGATCCACTTCCTCATAGCTCAATTAATTTGTGTAGGTAATTTCCCTGTGTGTGTAATTGCAAATAAATATTAATATACATATTACAACTACTATATTAAGAAATTAATATAATGAATTATAAAGAATCACAGAGATCCACATAATATACTTCTGAATTGGAAGGGACTCACAAGGATCCTCAAGTCCAGCTCTGAAGTGAATGACCCATACAGGGCTCAAACCTACAACTTTGCTTTATTAGCACCATGCACTAACCAACTGGGCTAGTCTCAGAGTGTTAATTACATATATATATATTCATATATTAAAGAGAATTCTACCACTATATTTTCCTACTGGAATTATTGCAGAAGTTTCAGTGTGCTGGAAGCACATAAGCACATGTAACCTCATAAAATCTTAGAACAAGCAGTTAAGATATTTTGGTATTCCCTGTCTGCACATGCACAATTAGGTGTATGTGACTAAATAAGCATCTGAATAGACTTTTTCCAGAAAGTTTTTTGCAGTTCAAGATCTTGGCATGCTGGGATGTGAGCATTAACAAAAACACAACACAATATTACAAACAATATGGTTCCTTAACCATGGCTTTTTTTCCCCCCTTAAAATTCATGAAAATCAAGAAAACTTTCATATTGCTGATTTTGAACATGGAGATAAGTTACTATACCAATCTCAAAACATGTTTTGAGCAAACTACCATTGGTTCATAAAGCCGGTGTAATAAGAGACGCACAGTCAAATACACCTAAATTAGGATAACAACAGCTTTAAAAAGTGACAGTCCTACATGTTAATATCCATCATATTCTGTGTGAGATAGCATAGCTGGTGCTTTTTGTGGCTTTTTTGAAAGAAGCGGGGTTTCTGTGAAGTACATTTTATCCTATGCCCCTATCCAAAATGGATGGCTGAATGTGTCTGTTCATGGTTCCAGTAGTGTGCCAACTGCTGCGGCACAGCAGGGTTTCAGACAGTGGGAGAGGGACAAGCCTCTGTCATGGACAAGCAGCATTGCCCAGCTTCATGTGCCCTGAAAACCACAGTGTGCAGCTGCCTGGAAGGATGACCCACTTAGGTTGTGGAGACTGAGATGCCAGCTTCTGCTTGCTTTCACTTAAAAGCTTGAGACTTACTTTGACAGGGTAAAGAAATGCATCCGTCAGCCTTTCGCATGAGATCTCAGTCACGAGGAGAAAGAGGGCTGGAAAGGCAATCACTTAGGATTTACTGGACCATAGATACTGTTTTCTGTCTGCATGAAAAACTAGATACTTAGAATTGTAGGTATAAGAGCAACACAATAGTAAAAACACCTCATCTACAGATGTATTGTATTTCATTTCAAAATATGCAGTCTAAATATATAGGTTCTGAACATCTATGCAAAGATAAAACTTTCTCTTCCTAGAAGTATTTAATGAGTTTATTATCAAATTTATTTTTTAATGCATAACTTACCTCCTCAATATCTACAAAATTTCTCACATTTGTAAGTTAGGAAAATGTCATGAGAAAACAGGGGTTTCTGTTCTCCTTATTAAAAAAAAAAAAAAAACAACAAGAAAAACCACACAAACAAACAAAAAACCCCAAAATCAAACTGTTTTCCTTTAGGGCTATATGAATGTTTGAGGTTATTTACAATTATAAGAAATATAATCTGTGTATAATACATAAGGCTCCTACATTTTGTATAATAATATGCGAAGTTTCCTTTTTCAGCATCATTAACCGTTTTCTCTGAATGGAAAATGTTTGAGAACCTGCAATTGAGCGTAGCATAAACAGGGTGAAAATGGCAAGCTGTCTTTTCTGGATGTTCAGATGGGCACAGCTCTGTGTGCTCAAAGTTGCAAAAGCAGAGGCAGTGCCACGGAGTTTCTCTGGAGATCTAAAGTCATTCAGACAGAGACTTCCTTTCACTTGAGTTAGTCTGACAGCTCAGCTAACAAACCTCTGTTTGATGGGTCTAAACTTTGTGCATATGGCTGAAACCATAAACATCAAAGCACAGGCACAAGTCACAGCTCCTCATCTGTTGTCAGTTTGTACCAGACAAGGGCTGCCACGCTCTGCCTCCCCTTTTCTCCTTACAAGGAGAGTGGTGAAGTATGATGGGGTAGTCCAGGGACTCAGTGCTGTAGGCTACAACCTGGTGACATTTCCAAAGTCTCTTCTTCATTGTGATTTGTTTGGAATTTGAGGTGTCCATTAAATGTATCTCCTAAAGGGCAATTAAAAAAAAAAAAAGCAAAAAAAAAGTGAAGAAGCAAACATATAAAAAGCTCGTAATTAGAAATGGACTTGCTAACCTCATCTGGTTTCAAAGTCTGTATTGGAAATTAATATTGTAGAAAGGAAAAAACACACATGTAAAAATCCCAATTTTTCTTACTTTCTTTTCAAATTTTATTTTGGTTTTAAGGGGTTTTTTTTTAGCTGTTTTGGCTCATCTGCTGTGTCAGAAACATATTTTTCTGGATTTTTGTAGTTTTACTCATATATTCCTTGAGGTCTAGAACAGGTGGAGGTATATTTCAGCAAAGAAAAAGAGCTAATTTGAAGGGAGTCATTAAACTAGGTTGAAATACGGTATGAATAAAAGAAGCAAAAAATAAATCATGTTCCTAATAGGTTTTTTTGTTGTTTTTTTCAGAAAAGCCCTTCATTGCACTAACTTGGGTTTCTTTGGAGCAGATGTTTGCAGTGCTCCACAACCCCATACTGGTTGTACAGCAATCTTGTGGCAGTTGCCTAAATATATTTTACTCTCAGTTTAATTCTTAAGTTTTGCTGGCACATATTTTGATGAATTTTATTAAGTGATGCTGCTGATACTGCTACGGAGGCAAAAGCCTGCAGCAAAATTCAGAAGTTACCAAAGCACTCTTTCGTTTTGTCATTATTATTGACTCTAGTTGGGAGCTGCAGAAATGCTGCACTGGTGGTGTGAGCTGTCAGCAATCCAAAGTGCTTGTAGATGTGGCTTGGAAAGCACAAAAGGCTTTCCAGATTGTACGGTCCTAGTAGACAGGACCAGTCCACAAGTATTAAATTCTTCGAGTCTTCAAGTCTTGAAAAAGTTTTCTAAAGGTTTACATGAGGACACACATAGACAGTTTTTGAAATACAATTTCAGAGAATGTTTCTCCTGAAAAAAAGAAAGAAAATTATTTTTTCTTGCCAAGCGTATTCATGTGCGGTTGTAATAGCATTTTTATACTGAGATGATTGACCCTTTCTACAGCACTAGGGATATGGCAAAAGTGGTAATCAGACAGTCACAAGTCACTTTTAAAGCCAATTCAGAAATAATGAGGCAATTTGAGTAAAAGAGATCTGCTTTTACTGAAGTATAGGTCTATATTTAACTTTTTATGGGTTTAGTGATCTTGATAGAAAGAATCTAAATCTCAAAAGAGGTTTTTCTAAGAATTAAAAACTCCATAAGGTGCAACTCAACAGTGAATTTTATAATATTTATAATTCTTTTATAAATCATTCTCTTTTTATTCATTCTTTTGAAGACAAGCAACATGAAGTTGAAATCCCTTCTCCAACACAGAAGGAGAAAGAGAAAAAGAAGAGGCCAATGTCCCAGATCAGTGGAGTCAAAAAACTCATGCACAGCTCCAGCCTAACTAATTCCAGTATTCCCAGGTTTGGAGTTAAAACAGACCAAGAAGATGTCCTTGCCAAGGTAGATAATATATATATGTCCTTAAAATTATATGAGCAGAGTGTGGATTTTTCTGTATTGTTCATCTTTTGCTTATACACATTGATTTCAAGCTGCAGCACAAAGCATTTATATCACTTGAAATTATCCAAATTTATTGGAGAGGAAGAATAGCAAGCAAAATCAGAAACAGACCATAAGGGTTAATTTCAGCATGAAGACAATTTCATCTGGAGATAGAATGTAAATTAGCATTTGTGTATGCATTAAGAAAGCTTCCTATACATAAATATTATCTGAAGATTTTTAGGAATCTTATTTGAAGAGTGTTTCTGAGAACCAGGGAGAGAGCAGCAGAATTGCCTTATCTCTGGAGGTTTCCTCCTCACTGAACTTCATTGTCAATGGATAGTGAGATAGCAAAGTGTGTCAGTTAAACTCATTCAAGATACTGTAGAGTTTTTCCCTCTGGAGCAATCCACTTAAGAGGCAGTCTTTCCTGCTTAGACAAATGAAATCTGAAAAATGGGTAGATGTAAATTTCAATATTGCAAGATTAGTAGCAGCTGCAGAGTTTAAAGTTTAACCCTTGCAAAGTTTAGCATGTAACTTGCATAGTGGCCAAGTCTTAATGAGTCCTCTGTTTGTAACTGTTTCTCTCAAAAATTGCAGGAATTTTTGTGTTAGGTTTTAACCTGTTCATTCCTTGATTCTACTCTAGGAACTTGAAGATTTGAACAAGTGGGGTCTTCAGGTTTTCAGAGTAGCAGAGTTATCTGGAAACAGACCTCTGACTGTCATCATGCACACTATTTTTCAGGCAAGTATGAGCAGTCATGCTGCTTTTTTCTTATCTTGGAGACTGTTCCGTGCTTTGAAATCTAATTGCTTTTCCTTTACTTTTATAGGAGCGGGACCTGTTAAAAACTTTTAAGATTCCAGTAGATACTTTAATAACTTACTTGATGACCCTGGAAGACCATTACCATGCAGATGTGGCATACCACAACAACATACATGCTGCAGATGTTGTTCAGTCAACCCATGTCCTACTGTCAACCCCAGCATTAGAGGTAAACTACACTGAAGAAGAAAAGTGGCAGTCATGAGAGAAGGGGATGCACTGAGTCTCCTAAACTAAATATTAAAGATCTTAGTTTCCGCAAAGTTTTTAGCGGAAAAAGAAATCTTAGCATTTCTTTAATTAATTTTGTTCTTTTAAAGATATTTTATGAGGATCAAAGTTACATGTAAATATGGTGCAGAAAATGTCACTTGTTTTCATTTTAAATCATGGAAATTTTTGCTATCATAACGTTTTTCACTGTAACACAATGCATATCTTGTTTTTACCATCTTATTATTTGTGCTACATCGTGTTCTGTAGCAATTTCCCATATGGGACTCTACCTAACCACAGTAAGTGGAATTTCTTAGGAAGGTTTATTGTGATCCAGAAAGACTACTTTTGTATTTATTTCTAAGACAGATTGGAACATGTACTAAATTTTCACTGAACTATCTCTTTTTTTACGCTCCCACCCCCAATAAATATTCCAAAATTTTTTGGGAAAACAATTAATCTGTTCTTTTTGTAGCAATTCTCTTCTTGAAAGACATTGAATCTCTGAACTAGAAGGATGTTAAACATGGAGATTTTCTCTCTTTTAGGCAGAGTTCAGGTGTTAATATAGAAAACGTTAATGTTGATATATCCCAGCAAATGGGTAGAAAAATTCAGGTAAAGGAAGCAGTAGAAATTTTATTAGTTCAAAAGGATTTACCTTCATTTTCAAGAAGGGCTGCATTTTGACTCTCCTATAACGGTCAATATGTCATATTACTGAATACATCTGTATTACCTTCTTCTTGAAAAGAGGGTTATAAATGAACATCAGCAGGTTTGGATCCTCAAAGACTGGGAAATCTCTTGAGAAAAATATTCTTGTTCTCAAGAAGAAAGATCAAATAATCTTAAAACACCCCTGGCTTTACCACACAGCTGAGCTAGTCATCAATAAAATTTTGGGTGGTTTTTTTTCAGATGTGGTTTTTTTCATGGCCTTCTTCTCAGCAGAGCTTTAGCTGGTGAAATGGCAGTGTCTGCCCAGTGCCACTGCTGGTCTTTGCACTTCTGAGCTGCTCTTGATCAATTTTGAAAGCGTTTTCATCATGTGGGTGCTTTTGACTGCAGGGCACTGGGCTCAGTGACATTCCAAGTCCATTAAAGTCCTCTTTTCCTATCTTCCTATTAATCTCATACAAATGGAAAATGCTAAGTGAAATATTGTAGTCTGTCATGGTTTCCTTTAGCATTATATAGGAGATGTGCATCTTTCAAGTACAGGATGATGCACATAGTCAAGCTGAAATATTTAACTTTAATTTGTGCTGTAAGTTAGAAACCTCTACTTAATTGCCTAGTAAAGGTGGATTTATTTACGGACTGAAGTTGAAAGTACTTCAGTTATGACAGAATTTAGTGATGCTCTCTGTATAAACTGCAAATCACTTTACTTTGGCCAAACTTGAAATATTTATGAAATTCTACATAATTGATGATTTTACAAGGGTTTGATAGCTTGTATGTAAAGTCTCTGGAGATCTCAGTATATTTGAAATGTGTTTTGCTTGCTCACATCCAGACTCAAGTAGAATCCTTTTTATTGAAAACACTTTTTCACTGTTTGGTGGTTGTCATTTTTGTTTCATTTTATTTTAGGCAGTGTTCACTGATTTGGAGATTCTTGCAGCAATTTTTGCCAGTGCAATACATGATGTAGATCATCCTGGGGTTTCAAACCAATTTCTTATCAACACAAGTAAGTTTGATGTTTAGTGGTTTTCTCAAGACTTTGCTGTGAGGTCTGCACATAGCACCTGAAAAATGCTACCAGTTCATTCTTTGTTTGCTTCTATCTCCAACTTTTCTCAGTAAACAGAGAGATGTTTACATTTTAAACCTGATATTACTTTGCATTTTTTCTAACTTTAGAAATTAATTACACAGTACACTCTTGCAAGAATTACTAAGGTATAAGCTATAAACCTGGCATTGTTTCAATATACTGCATGTTTTATCTCCTGGAAATACAGTTGATTTACATTAAATAGTTAATTTTTTTAGGAAGAGAATGAAGGAAGATTAAAAAAAAAAAGGCAAGACAAGAATTTATGTGTTTATATTGGAAACATATGATGTGACTAAGGATAGAAATTCAGAAAGCAGAAAAGCAAGTTCCTTTTTAGCAAACAGACAGTCAGGACAATCTCTGCCTGGATCCTGTGCTTGGCTTTTGATCTCTCATGCTTTGTAGACTGAATTTCCTCACCCGGTTTCTGCAGCTATGATAAATATGTTTGGTTTTTTCTGACCCCAATGTTATCTTCAAATTTGAAACCCAGTGTACTTCTGCATTCCTCAAGGCAGCTGTTGACAGCATTGCTGAACCTCTATCCCTTCAGTCATCTACTGAAACAAAAACACTGTTAACTTTATTCAACCTGATCATGACATATTTACTCAATAGTTTGCTGCCCCAGTGGCAACTTGCTTGGATTTTGTTGCCTTCTGTCACTGTTACTGCCCTTTGAAGGTCAGTCCCAGTTCCATCATACTATGTTAATTATTCTGCTCTCCGACAACTTCTTCTATGACCCAGAAGTGCAAAGTTTAAAAAATACTAATAATCCAAGCATAAAAGAAGAAAAAGCAACAGAAATGGAAACATACCTAGGGTTGTGTATTTGACCCATCTGGTTGCACAATTATGGATACTGTCGCTTCTGCACATGGGCAGAATCTATTTCACAGGTATTAAAATAGAATGACCCCAAATCAACAGTAGCGTTTGAAGAAGGGAGCTCCTCTTCTGACTCATTGCTGCTGTATATTCAAATAAGACATGCACTTCAGTTTAGCCTGCACCTAGTTTTGTTTGTCTCAATGGCCTAAGGGCCATCCTATAATGAAATTGAATTTGATGACTCATCCTCATGAAAGAGGATTAAGATTGACTCTGGATTTTTTGTGCTTTACTGGGGACTGGTACAGTTCAGCAGTGCAGGCAGAGAGCGAATCAAGCTTTGTGCCAAAACCAAAGAATTCTTAATTGAATCTTAAGAGTGCGCGCATGTAAGTAAAGCTTTTTCCTTGCTTGTTGAGTCAGAAATTGAGTACCAGGTTATACTGGTCACTCCAAGGTTCTGTGAGGAAACCAATGAATTGTTTAGGTTTAAGAGTGTTGACTTAGTTGAAGGGATGAGTAGTGGTGCATAAAGCTTTTACTTCTAGTTAGACAGATTGAAATTCAGCTAATGTAGGAGTCATACTCATGCTGATAATTATCAGCTTAAAAAATACATCTTGTTTCTCTTAATTCAGTTTTTGGTAAAGGAGGCTTATGTGTCAGGCAAGTAAAAACACTAATTGAAACTTTCAGCTGTTGCAAGGCTGAAAGAAACAAAGAGATTTTGTTTATTTTAAACTGTTCTGTGTACAAGGAAGCAACTGCAGGGACAGAGACAGAAAAAGATCTATCTAATGTTGACTTCTCAAATCCAAAATTTTCTTAACCTTTAGAAGATAATTTGTTTCCATCTAATTTTGTTTCTCCAATGAACCAAACAATGTATTAAGATTTCACTAAATATAAGAAGGCATTTTAAAAAAATGTGATAGACTTAGTTACTTAAAGTGTGTATATATTTGCCATATTTTCTTTTTTTTAATAGTCAGTCTTGTGACTTTTCTTTTATTTTCCTATATAAAGTCTATTACAAAGTTGTCAACTAAACAAATCCCTCTTGAATGCTATTAAATAACAAACAAATATGAAGTACATTAGCATCAGATGAGATGTTTATTTTATCACTGTAACTCTGTCCTTCCAGAAAAATATTCTTAAATCTTGCAATGTGTTGCAGAGGTTATCAAGGGGGAACTTTCTTCCATTTTAATACCCATTTTGAAATGGAGTGCATTTTAGCTGTGTCTGTAGCTCCAGCTCTTCCAAAGTATTTTGGCAACGTGGAGTGTTTTGCAGTTGCAGCAAACCAGAAGGCTGTTTGAAAGGAAAATAAACTAGTGCATTATTTCTGCATGAGAAAAACAAGTATGCAAGCTTTGTATGTGTTCTGTGAAAGACAAAGATCATTTTACAAACTTGCTTTCTTTCTGCTTTTGCTATTATGGTTTTGCTGTCTTTGGGATAAGGAAAGGCAGAGGAGGACTTTCCTGATTCAACAGATCGATTTATTCAAGACAGCAGTAATACAGCAGGAGAATAGATAATGAGATTAATGAAATCTGAAGATCAAAGCTTTTAGAGATCTCCCATTGAACCAGAGGCATTTTAAAATATAGCTGGTGTAAAAGAAAAAAAGAAGACTAAGAGTGGAACAGACTGATGTATGTTTAGACTTGGGCTAGAACTTCTGTTTATTACAGAAGTTAATATAGCACAGGAAAGTATAATCACATAAAAATTATTTGAGTTTTTTGTGATAGATTTATTTACAAGCTGTATCTTAAAGCATATGCAAGCTGACTGTGCAGTATTCCCAGATTAAAGCTAAAGCTGTGCAGACAGTTTCATAACTGCTTTGATTTTTCAGAGCTGTCTGTTCAGCAGGTCTAAGCTGACCTTACATGTGTGCCTTAGCACAGGCATGGCTGGGAAGTGTGTGTTATTCTCACGACCATATGGGTGATTGAGGTAAGAATAATTCCATTAGTGAAGACACTATTACAGACAGCATCAGGGACTGACCATGCCCAAACACAAGGCAGCATTCAAGGCCACTGCCTGCAGTTTCACATCACACGACATTACATGGAAAGACTGAAGCATAGCTGTTACCATCCTACCAGCCTTCAGTTGTCATGGACTAATGACTGTAAGCCTGGTTCACTAGGCATCTTAGCATCTTAGATAACTGCAGAAAGACATGATTTGAAAATCAAGAAGCTGTGCTCTGCAGCAGACCTGCAGAAAAGCCTCAGCTGTGTATTCCGAGGTTAAAGTGCTGGGAAGCTGAAACTTGACTAGCAGCAGAATTTTAGGTGTTGTGATGAAGAGAGGCATGAGAAGACGTGTTTTAGTTGAGGTGTGTTTATGCATATATTATACATATACTATTTTCTAAGTTACCTTTTGCAGATATGAAAATTTATTCTAAAAATTACCTTTCTTATATTTTTTCTAACTTGTCACTCCAGGCACGTGTTCCTGTGTCATTGCAAAGCCTTTTCTTTGTTTTGCTCAACTTTGGCTTGACCTAGTAGGTTACTCAGTAACTTTCAGGGCTGCTTCTAAAAGTTTATCTGTAAATCTTGTTATGCATGTAATGAATTTGAAAAAGATCTTAAGGGATTTGGTAAAAGCACAGGCTTTAGTAACGTTCTGCCCTGCAATTGTTATTGCAGATTCTGAACTCGCCTTGATGTACAATGACTCATCAGTACTGGAGAATCATCACTTGGCTGTGGGTTTCAAGCTGCTACAGGAAGAAAATTGTGACATTTTCCAGAATTTGACCAAAAAACAGAGACAATCGTTGAGGAAAATGGTCATTGACATTGTGAGTTTTGAGACTTTGCCTTCCATAGTGCTAGGACATTGAATAATAAAGCACAGAAGCATTTCATGATAAATTATATGTCATCAGGCCCGTAAACAATACAGTGAGTTTGAAGTTTTGTCGTATCTTAGCCAAATACAAATAGTGGGTCCTTTTAAGTTTCACTCACTTTCTATGCATTTCTGGAAGGCAAACTTTTTTGTTTCAAGATGGTTTTGTACTGACATGGTGCCATTCTACCATTACAGGCAGAAATTTGCTACTGAATTAATAATTAGTTTGGCCTGATCAGTTCATTCTGAGCAATGTTGAACAATGATTTTGTCATGTATTCAGACATAGAAGCTATGGGTTCCTTCCAAAAGATATCGGTTTATATGTTCAATTCATATGTTTCAAAAAACTCCAGTAGAATAATTTACATAGCGTTCTTTTTGTTTGTTTGTTTTTTTCTAGGTACTTGCAACAGATATGTCTAAGCATATGAATCTACTGGCTGATTTAAAAACTATGGTTGAAACTAAAAAAGTGACCAGTTCTGGTGTCCTGCTTCTTGATAACTATTCAGACAGGATTCAGGTAAGGAAATGCATCTGAAAATGTTCACTTATATTACACACTTAATAACATTTTCTTCCCCATTCTCCAGCATGGATTAGAGCTGTCTCTTTCACACCATGATTTGCTGCTTCCCTCTGTTT
The DNA here is from genome assembly GCF_014805655.1 of Passer montanus. NCBI lineage: Eukaryota > Metazoa > Chordata > Aves > Passeriformes > Passeridae > Passer > Passer montanus. The sequence goes on along the minus strand of NW_024366815.1, from coordinate 8,932,932 downwards.
CCTCCCTGGTCTAAATGACATGGTTTAAGTGATTCTCTGGGAGACAAACAAAGTGCTAGGGTAGTTCAGGACTAAATGAGGCTTTGGCCTTCCCTTCAAATTATCAAAAAGTGATTCTCTTTCTCACAAGGATTTTGTGACCTTTATAGTGGCAGAAGCAGCAGAAACCAGGTAATTCATGGCTATTACTGCAAGTGTGTAAAGCACACAAGCACATAAGTTTTGGCTGTTTAGAATATATTTTGCATCACGCGTATTTTCAAGATTTTGTTTTACAGTCAACAGAAATGTAAATAGAAAAGGAGCTGCTTGTCTTCAGTGCAATAACACCACAGGTGTTCAATGTATTCTAGGTTCTTCAGAATATGGTGCACTGTGCAGATCTGAGCAACCCTACCAAGCCACTCCATCTCTACCGCCAATGGACAGATAGAATAATGGAGGAATTTTTCCGTCAGGGAGACCGAGAACGAGAGAGGGGAATGGAGATAAGTCCCATGTGTGATAAGCACAATGCATCTGTAGAGAAATCACAGGTAATTTATAAGGTAGTTAAACCTTTTAGAAGAAAAGAATGGTATATATTCATGTTTGAACAATTTCTGAATGCACTTTTTACTTTTCTTCCTCTAAGTTAATTAATTCAGCTCCTCAGTAATAAGTGAGGCAAATTGAGACTTTTACTGTGAAAACATAGTGCGTGGCAGTATGTTTGCTGAAGGGATTCCATCACTGTCCTGACCTGAAAAGCAGCATATGTGCCAAAAGAGATTACTGTACAGCTGACTGGGGTTTCCTTCAATAAAGTAATTAAATATAAAGAAGGTATTTAGCTCACTAGATGCACTGGAGTTGTTTGGAATGTGCAGTTCACTTGAAAACAAATCCTTTCCGTGCTGTTATCCAATATCCTGAATCAGACTTCTGAAAAGTAAAAGACCTTATCTGTTATATAAATTAGTATGGTTTCCTTTCAGCCACCTCTAAGGGTAATGTATCTTGTGTTTCTTCCTAGCATTATATTTCTCATACTTTCCATGACTTATTCATTTCTCTGTGAATAATCATATTCTTGCATTATTTGAAACAGGTGGGTTTTATAGACTACATTGTTCATCCTTTGTGGGAGACATGGGCAGATCTCGTTCACCCGGATGCCCAGGATATCTTAGATACACTGGAGGACAATCGAGAATGGTACCAGAGCACAATCCCTAGAAGTCCCTCTCCTGCTCCTGAAGAAAAGGAAGAGGGAAAGCAGGGTCAAACTGAAAAATTCCAGTTTGAATTAACGTTGGAGGAAGATGGTGAGTCAGACACTGAAAAGGACAGTGGAAGTCAAGTAGAAGAAGACACCAGCTTCAGTGACTCCAAGACTCTTTGCACCCAGGATTCAGAATCCACTGAAATTCCTCTTGATGAGCAAGTAGGGGAAGAAGTGGAAGAGGAGGAGAACCAAACAGCAGAGCCTTGTATGGTAGAAGAACATTCTCCTGACACATAACAATGAAAACGCAGTCTCTTTCTCTCTTGCTCACTCCCTTTCTTTTCCTCTCTCTCATTTTTTTCTTTTTTTTTTTTTTTTTTGGGAGGGGGGATGGGGTGAAGGGGGGGCTGGGGCATTTTCAGTTTTGTTACAGATTTTTTATTTTCTTTTTTTTTTTTAATGTAGGCAAAGATTTCCAAAGTATATGTCACATACTACAACTGTGGTCAGAATTTGGTGTTATCTGCCAGAACGATTGTTGATTAAAACTGAAGTTGATGATTCAGTTTGGCACTCAGGAATATTGTAAACAGAATTTTCACCTCCATGCTGTCAGAAAGCAGGGGGAGAACATCCATAAATTACATTGTAATAAGGTCTCTATTTGGCAGATTCCATTAAATAAAGCAAATGCTTTCAGAGGAGAACCACCTGCCAAACGAATGTTGGTGTGCTTTGATAGTTTTTGGATTCATTGTATTGTATGGTAAGACATTGGATAACATTCATCTGTAGAGGAAACAGACAGAAAAAACATTGAGGTTCCTACTGGAAAACAAATTCACAAAAATGATGGGACACAAATGGATTCTGTTACCAACATGAAGATAAGCTGTGAAAATGACATAATTTTCTAATTTCTAATCTTCTGAGACATGACTGAAAAAAATGTGACCCAGCGGGTTGCACTAACCTCTCCATTTTGTATAATATGTGAAAGAGAGATCTTTTTTAGAGCTCACTTTTATTAAATCTACCAAGGTATTATATTTAAAAAAAAATCCCACTTTCATCTGCCACTGTTGGGTTTTTTTTCTCCAAAGAGTAACTTAAAAGTTTTCAGTACAAATCTGTACTACACTGGATAATACTTGTAAAGCTTTTTCTTTAATTTTTTTTAGCACCTTAGAATGTCATGGTAATATTGAGCTGTAAATGTCTATTATTTTATATATTAGTGAGTTCCATGAGTATTCTTTGTGTTACGTAAAACTTTTTCAGTAGGATAGCTTTTTTTGTTTATTTGTTTTTTCATTACAATTTTCCCAGATATGTTAGTGGACTTACACAGTGCTTTTGCCCTCATAGTAGCCTGATCCTGCCAACTCTGTCTTACTACAAGAAGTGGTCCCAGTGATACCAGGTGGGACCACTAACATTAGGATTTACAGGACCAGAGCCTGTGAAAAGAGTAATGAATTGTCATCAGTACAAAAGCACTGCTTTTGCTATTCTAATCAATTTTGTTCCTCTGAAATATGATTTTTCAGACTGCTTTTTTCTGGGAGCTATAGACTGCTAAGTCAGAACAGACAAATACAATGTATGAAATATTTGTTCTGGTGCAAAAAATCATTAGTGTAATATTTCCAATTTATGACTCCCAGTAACTTCTAATCTGGGTAGCTGTCTAGTTAAAGCATTTGCTAGTCTGAGAGGTGTACAACATAAAAGTGATGATTAGTGTTATTTTTTCATGTCTTTGTTGCTAGAAGAGCCGGCCAGTCTTGTCTTTATATTATTGTGTAAGCAAGCAGTGCATCATCAGAGTTGTAGTTTTCTTATATTCTTTCAACCTTACATCTTTTCATCCTTTATCCAGTTTGTGCTAAGGGAATCCTACCTTTCAGTTTCATTGGTACTGAAAGCTTCCATAACTTGGAAAGCTAAAGGGAGGTAGGAGTTCATCTTTGTCATTTTTCAGTCTTGATGTTTGGTCACATGGAAGAAGAGATTTTATTTCCTCCAACTTACTCTTCATTAGAATTGTAGTTTTGAGTGTAGAAGATGGGAAATAGTTGCCTAGGGAGGCTAACAGACTCCTAACTGCAAAATTCAGTTAAAATGACAATATCAAGATAATTTCTCAACAAAAGGTGATAGCAGCAGCCATTACTTTCCCTTTGGATTTTTTTTGTAGCAAATTTGCAAGTATGAATGCAGGTACTTTTACATTACCAGAGATCTAGAATAACAACCTGTTTTAAATTGGCTAATAGTTCAACTTCTAAATAAATTTTGCATTCTTTTATATCCAGGTCATAATTTTATTTACCATTAGCCCTTACAGGGCCTTAGCACAGAAGATGCAGAAGGAGTGAAAGAATGAAGACAACTCCAGGGGTTTTTTTGTGTTTTGACTTTTTTTTTTATTCCTTTTTTTTTTCCATTATTTCTTGCTGAATCTGATCCATCTAAAAGTCCTTTCAGCCCCCAAGAGTGCCTGGAACCTCAGTAGTGGAAAAGCAATATAAATTCCAGAATAACCAGTAGGACCTGGAAGGTTTTGTTTCTGCACTAATTGAAAGTAAATAAACATAAAACCATATTGTGAGATATACATCTGTACATGTGGACAATCAAATCATAGAAAAATTATACCATTTCTTAGAGTTGGGGATATAATGCACTGTACAATCTTTTTTTTCCTCTTTTGCCAAAGTGTGTTTTAGCATTGTACACTGCTTTAAAACAATACAATTTACAAGTGGCTTTATGTGTTGTGAATATTTTTGCCATAAAAAATGCAGTGAGTGGATATTGAGTGGGAGGAATAAAGAAAAATCACCTTGTTTATAACAGTACACTTTAGCTTGCAAGTTGCTGTACTCAGTAATGCTGTATTTAAATTCTTAAATTGTTTTGTGTCATTAAAAAAGGATAATGAAAGAATATAGATAGAACAAATAGCATTCAGAAGTTTAAAACTTGAATGAAACGGATTTTATAGAAAGCTTTGAGAGTTCTTTTCAAATGCATTATTTATTTTTTGTGCCATGCATTTTTCTCACCAAATGACCTTACCTGTAATACAGTCTTGTTTGTCTCTGTTTACAACCATGTATTTATTGTAATGTACATACTGTAATGTTAATTGTAAATTATCAGTTCTTATTATAACATCATCCTTGTCAGGATGGTGTTGCTGTATCTGGAAACTCTTGGTGAGAGAATGACTATTGTGTATACATATTCCTTGTACATTTCTTCTCCTGTAATATATTCAGTGTCACCATAGAGCTTGTTTATGGAAGATTCAAGAAAAGTATAAAATACATAAAGATATATCGATTAAAAAAGCTGCAGGTCTTTGGTCCCAGGGCTGTGCCTTAACTTTAAACAATATTTTCTTGTTTAGCTGCATTTGAAAGTAAGGTAGCCTTGGGGCTGGGGCTGGGCATTTCTACCATATTTTTAGTTGCTAACTGATGGGGGATACTCTTACAAGCTAATATGTGTAATACTACAATAAATTTTCATTCTTGACCCTGCTGGAAGTTCAAGCTTTTGCAGACTTCTGGTAATGTAATTGTATTGTCTCTGAACATCTTTTTACAGCCTGTAATTGGGGATTATTGCAGCCATTTTTTGTTCTGAAAAAAAAGATAAATAATTGATGCTGCATTTCAGTGCTGAAATGCACTGAAACAGCTTTGGAAAGCATCTCTAATAAACGTTTGAATTTAATGCGTATTGTGAAATGGAATGATCAGAATTAAGAGGGTGTAACTCATACACTTTTACAATGTAATGTCTCTTCTTTAGTAGCACAAATGATCACTGTATAAGCAGAATCCATAGTAGGATATACACGTTCAGTCTTGGAAATGCTTTCCAATATTAGTGTTACAAGTAGCCAAAGTTTATTTTCTATAGGTGTAGCTAAAGCTTTGTGCAGGTGTGTGTAGCATAGTGCACTAGCTCTCCAGAAGAGCAGTAAACTGTTAGATGTTTTAATAACACTACTACTAGGTTTGCAGGTTGGACTGAGCAACTCTTGCTGTTTGACTGGTCACATTGCTCCAGATAACTTGGAGCTGGTATCATTGAATTTGACAGAGTGAGGTAAAAACCTCTTCTCCATTCCAGTGATGCCCAGCCCTTGTAACTTGCGACTTATTCATGAAAGGAGAGATTCTTTTCCAAGAAAAAACAGAATCTCCTTTTTGACACAAACTGTAGATTTTAGCAGCCCTGGCCCAAAGGAATTCGAATGCTTTTGTTTTATATGGTCTAAAAGGGACACTACAACAACAGAAATCCAGAACAATTTCTTGTTACTGTTTTAATTCGGTATTTTCTTTGGGGATGTCTTGAGAGTGGCAACTTGTGTGAACATTGCACATGGCTATTCTTTCACTGGTTTCTTAGCCTCTCTTACAGCCTATGGGTTAGTACTGTACATCAATACCTTCATATGAAATTTTATATGCAATGGAAATAAAAGCATGTGTTGATTCTGCCTAGCTACGGCATTTTTTTTTTTGAAAGTTAACTTTTTTACATGCATCCCATAGTTTTGACATCTTAAGAGAAAACACATTTCCTGAATAATTAGATTACCATGATTTTGTCAGAATAGTGTTTTGCATAGATAATACAAAATAAATATGAGCAAATCAGAAAAGTCAATCAAATATGTTATTTTTTTAAGAAGCCTAATCCACAAAGGTATGACTTATATTGTAACAGAAAGTCATACACTCTTGGTTTTCAGAAATTTTACCACTTCAGTGGTTTTAAGGAAACTAGATGTCTAGAGGTTGTCTAGAGGAGCCATATACTGGGTTACCACAAAGAAACCTAACTAAAGCAAGACAAACAAACTAAAAAAAAGAAAGTGTACCACAGTTAAACATTGTCACAATCTCTGTTCCAGATGGATGATAAAAAGAAATTTCTCTTGAAAATAAAATTCATAAATGATAGTGTTTTCTTGAGTAAGAAATATGGTTTTAATGTGAGTCCAAATCTCCAAGTGGTTTTCAGGCACCTTTTAGGTGTCTGGCTTTCAGGTTCAGTGTGGCATTTTGTAGGACTCTTTGCTTAACTGAAAATAGTTCATGGTTAAATTAGAAAAACCCAAATCTATGTTCATTTTTTTCTTTAAGTCTATTAGGTCCTTCTTTGGGATTAGTAATTTGTTTGCAAGGAGAACAAATTCTTAGTATTTTTTCACTCACACCTTTGTGTCAGAAAATGCTGATAAGTTCGATGTGGGGAAGATGAAGGATGCTGCAGTGGGTGGATAAATTAGATAATGTCTGTCACTCCTGTCAGGCTCCTTCTTGCATGTTTCCAGCAGCCCTAATAAGAAAATGGCTTGCATACATCATGGCTATTATTATAAGGAAGAAGGAGTCCCAAATTATTGTTGACAGTACTAAAACCTTTTCAGTAAGCAGACAGGCATAAGCCTGAGACTGGCAGCAGTAGCTCATGGCTTCCTTCTACAGCCTCTTGCATTACTTTGTCAGTCTCTGCGCATGGAAATAATGAATCAGAATAGAGAAGTTTCAGAACAAAACCAAAATGTATCCCCTGTTTCAGTGCAAACAGCTGCTGCTGTAGCAGTTCAATGTATTTATGAACAAATGACTCTTCTATTTCCTAATGAGACAAATAGTCTGAATAGCTGCAGCTTTGTTTGCTTAATCTCTCTGCAGTGTGGAAAATGAAAGTCACAGCTACTAACACACATAGTGTTTACTGGAATGATCAGTCCAATTTCTCTCCAGCTGTGATTAATTTTGCTTAGGTTTTTCCAGGAAAATGAAATAGAAAAAAGTTCAAAGATGTTATAAAAGCCTTAGTTAGTTCAGTTTCATTTAGTCTGAAGAATAAAGAAAATCTCTAGCTTCCTTCTGTCAAACTGGTTGAGAAATATGCAAAAGTAATAAAGGGGGATAGGAAGTCCAAACAGAAATCAGTGACAAACTGGGAGCAAAAGCTGAGCAGGGAGAAATACTCTCCAACTAAAATAATCTCATCTCATCAAAGATATCCCATAGTTTGAATATGGACATGAGGAGAACTGAGTTTGAGTTTGATTTTTGTCTTAGTTCCTTGGGTACAAACTATATTTTTTTGCCTTATTGCAAAGCGAGTATTTTGAATACTTTGAGGTTACTGGTAAAAACTCTTTATGCAATTAAGATCTATATCTATAAATCTAAAAATTGTTCAATACAATGCAGAGTTAATCTCAGCTTTAAAGACTCAAAATGTGGGATGACTGTCTCAGATAAACAAGCCCTTAGCGTGGGAGATATCACACCTCAGTAAACAGCCCTTAGTGAAAGCAAGAGGGAGAAGACATGGCACTCCAGATAGTGTTAATTATCTAGTGCTGATGAGCTGGGAAGACAGCAAAATACTTAGATCAGAAACTTATCAATCATGTTACCTCCAGTCCTATTCCCATCCTTCTCTAACATCTATTGAGTTTAGATGCCTACAATATCAGCATTTCTATTATGCAGCAGAGACCATTTTTTGTTTCCCTCCCCCGTGTGGCCTCTGCACCCCTCCTGTGCCCATGTCCCCCCCGTGTCACTGGTGTCCCTGTGCCATCCTTTCCTGTGTCCCCAGTGTCACTCATGTCATCTGAAGAAGTCTGGAAAACAAAACAGAGGTTTTGTAGCATGTAGTAGTCAAACTACAGAGGCATACTTTGTACATCTGTTGCACTTGGCTTGCAGCAAATGCCTGTAAACCATCACTGGTTGCATGGGGCTAGGCAGAGACAGTTAAAGTTAGCTTAAAATCCTCAGAATCTTCTGAGAATCCAGAAAACTAATAGCCAAGTCTCTTAAACACTGAACTTAAATTCATTTTACCATGTCCTGATTTTGTCAGGGGTAGAGTTAATTGTCTTCACAGGGGCTGTGCTTTGGATTTGTGCTGAACACAGGGCTGACAATACAGAGATGTTTTTGTTATTGCTGAGCAGAGCTCAAACAGACCCAAGGCCTTTTCTGCTTCTCCTACTGCCATGGTGGTGAGGGGACTGGGAGGACACACAGCCAGGACAGGTGACCCCAGATGAGCAAAGGGATATTCCAGACCATGTGGCATCATGCTAACTATATAAAGTGAGGGAAGAAGGAGGAAGGGGGACATTTGGAGTGAGAAGTTTGTCTTCCCAAGTCACCATTGTGTATGATTAAGCCTTTCTCTCCTGGAGATGGCTGAACTCCTGCCAGCCCATGGCAAGCAGTGAATTCATTCCTTGTTTTGCTTTGCTTGCATGCACAGCTTTAGCTTTCCCTATTAAACTGTCTGTACCTCACCCATGAGTTCTCCAGCTTCTACCCTTCTGATTCTCTCCCAGCCCCATATGTGGGGAAGCAACTTATAAAGCTTTATTGATGGCTGGGGTTAAACAAAGACAAGATTTCATGAAACCTATCAAAAGTAGTCTGTCTGGGGTTGCTTTGCAGTATGAAAGAGTGAAACCCAGGGAAACACGCAAGTGAAGAGAGAGAAAGAGGAAATGTTTTAAGGAAATGTGAGGGGAAAAAAAGGACCAAAAAAAAGTCTGAATAAGAGATTATTGCAATCTGGCTCAGGGTTTTGACATTTCTTAGCAGGGGTGCCACCTCCAACTGTGTCCTCTGAAGTTGTCCTGTGCAGTAGGCATACAGGCCTTCACACTGAGAAGCAGTGGACAGGTTGGTGAAGTGAGGGCAGGGAGAAACATGAGGAAAGCAAGAAAAAACCTCTCAAGGAGTGGCTCAACCGCAGCCACTGCTGCTCTGGGGCAGATTGAGGAGCAACAACCAAAGTCACAACAGCACACCAAGAAGTCACAACCAAAACCCATCACTGTGAGCTGTGTCTGTCACACATTGATGTTCTGGGCTGCACAGTTGCTCCTTGCCCATGTAGTGGTGCAGCCAGAGTCATGGCTCAGTGCTCATTGCCCAGTGCGGCTGGCAGGCTGCAGTGCCAGCTGCTCTGAAGTCATTAGAGAGCTGGATATCCCTGAAAACTGCCAGTGCCCTGAGGCTGAAATGCACCCCAAAACTCTCACAGGTGCTGTCAAGTGCAGCTGTTCCTGGGAGAAACCTGCTGTGCTCCTGTGGGTTGCCATGGAGTATCGCTGCCCCCTTGCTTGGGGCCAGCCGGCAGTAGCTGGCACACTCTGTAAATTTCAAAGGCCTTTAAATCTTGTTTTCCCAAATGGGAGTGTCCCCAGCAGGGGCACAGGACACGGGCTGTCTCCTAGCACCCTCCTCCACAGTCAGTAATTAGTAATAATGAACACCATTGGTATTCAATTTATTCATTATCCTGTCCAAGCTGAAAAAGCCTTCAGCAGCATGACTTCTAACTGAACTAGTAATGGTTTGGTGTGTTTTCCCTGCATGTAAGTAAAATAACTCTCCAGTTCATGCTTCATTAGAAATGTTTGATATCATAGTCCGTTGTTTCCCCACCAGAATTCCCTCCATAAATAGGAATACCTTCTGGTGCTTCTCCCAAGTCTGCTGCTGTCTGGAGAGACTAGTGGGGACTCCCTTTAAAAATATGCTGTTGCAGAACCATTCAGCCTTTGTGTCTGAGTAAGTTGGCAACAAGACTCAGACCCTCTGGTCTGCTTGGTTTGTTGCTCCACTGCTCCACCAGTCAGGAAGAGTGGAGCCCTCAGCACTGTTTCCTTGTGGGATGCCTGCAACAGCAGTCCTGGAGCTCCTCTGCTGCTGATCAGCTCGCACAAGCTGCCAGGCTGGAGAAACTGTGCATAGTGGTGCAGGATTTTTCTCTGACAGTTTTAATGTGCTTCAGAATCCCCAGGACTTTGTGCTTGGAGAGTGGTGGAAATCATAACCGAGACCAATGGCACTATTTCATGGGGATGAGTAGGGGGGGTGTGGCACATCAACCAGGGTGATGTTTTGGGATGCCAGTACTGCTGTTTCCCAAAACCCAACTAAAAACTTGGAGGATCTTTTTTAGATAAATTTGAACAATTTTCTGATGTATTACTGCAGAGTCCTGCAGATCTCCATGTAGTTGCAGCTCCCCCAGGCATCACTAATGGTGCTTATTTCCCAGGGAGACATTAGAATTTGGCTCCTTTAAGCAAAAGGTGGTACCCAAACTTTCCTCTGCTGCACAAAATTCAAGAGCAATGGAGATGAAATTTCAGTGACACTCAGTGACCCCACCCTTTCAGTAGCTACCCAACAGCAAGCAGTGCATTCCCACTGCAGGGACGCTCAATGCAGGGGTGCTGCACCCTCAGTGAAGGGGTGCTGCTGGCTGTGCCACAATCCTGGGCTGTACATCCTGCTACTGTGCTGCTGCTATGGCACTGCATAGGAGCAGCTTAGCCAGTCACTGGCCAATGCAATAGGATTTTTTTGTACTCATGGTGGGAGGAAAACACTGCTTTAGGCACATGCTAATCTCTACACATTCATTTCAGTACAGAACAGCATGCTATTGTGAAAAATAGATCAGAAAGCCCTTTGAAGTAGACTTCCTATCCAAAACCCTATGTTACATTTCCAGGTATCGCTATTGGACTGTTTTGTATGTGACTTGATGGTGTCATATAGAGACCACTCTGCCTCTGATAAATTGAAATTTCCTCTAGCTGAATAGAGCTTTGTACCTGATTTAGAAAGAAAAAGGGAGGGAATGGGGATTTAATTTTGGGCCCCTGGAAATCCAGCAAATCTGAAAGCATTAGCAAGGGCGGGTATGAATCATTCCTTTCTTCTTTGTGCTGCTTTAGATGAACTGCTCTTATGTTCAGCTTCATTAATAATTAATACAGTAGGGAAGCGGGGCTCAGCCGAGTTATCTTCTGTCACAGCCAAAGGGCATGTCTGCAGATCCACACAGCTGCTCTAACACCAAGGCTCTGGGAGGGACTGCTCAGTGTGTAAAACAATGGAAATCTTTGCTTCTTGCTCAAGCTAATAGTGGTAGATGACAAAAGGTGAAAGCACCATACAAGGTGAAGTGAAGGTGACATGAAGATTCTGAAGGAAGAGAAAACAAATGCACAACAGGGAACACAACCTTGACTGCTGTACTGTGTTCTTGTATGTCCTGTTGTAATGGCTCATACTTTGATTTGATCCAGTTTCCCCATGTTGAAATAATTCTGCCCCTGTTGCCTCCTCTTCCCTGCCAATCTCCTTGCCTCCACCCCCTGGTTTCCTTTGAGAACTGCTGAGTCATTCCATCAACCCTTCCCCAGTGTCCTGTTTCTCACTTGGCAGCCCATCCCTTCTCTCTAGAAACTTCTACCAGGGCTGTTGAGTGATAGGTTCAGGCACTGGGGTCTCTCCCCTGAGTTGTTCTTATTGGTTCTCCCAACTCTCTGTTCCCAATCTCCACACCCCTGTATACCCCCATTGGTAGATGGGCAGGCCCCTCCCCTGTCTCCTCCCCAGTTTATAAAGTGTTGCACAGTCCAGCTCGCAGTCTTCTATCTGTTAGCTCCCCTGGGGTGTGGATTTCTCTACTACCGTTCTCCAATGAAGGTGGATTTCACCCCCGACAGGAATCCTTTACTTCTACCAACGTTGTTCAGTGTCTCATTCATGCAAGGCGAGAGCCGTGGCCGCCCTCCTGGCCTCCTGAGAAACGGGAGAGTGTCCCCCACCACTCTGCTGGAGCGAGCCGGGACTCTCCAAGTGGACACTTGGAGGGGCACAGCAACGCTCGACGTCTGCAGCACGGCTGGCACAGCAGCACAATCATGCTTCTTACAGGAGAGCAAAACATGACTTTTCTGGGAATGTCTTAAATTGCAGCTAGAAAGCCTGAGTTTTTTCATGAGGCACATTGCGGCAAAATAAGGACTGACTGGGTTTTGGTGCCCTGCAGCCTCCTGAGCCCATGCTGCAAAGACACCTGGCTCTGCTGCTTGCCTGGTCCCAAACTCCCACCCAGACATCTGTCAGGAATGGCTGATGCAGGGAAGTGCACAAGGGCATAATTCTGGCTGAGGAGTTATGTCACAGTGAGTATCTGAGGACAGAGAGAAATGGTGGATAAAGGGATAGTAGGACACTTCTAGGGTGGCAGTGAAGCTGCACATTCAGCATGTGTTGAGAGAACACAGGCCACAGCATACTTACTGGGTGAGGGAGGAACTTCTGTCACACTTCTGGTGCAAGAAGGAAGGGAGTTCTTGGAGGAATGCCTACAGGATAGCTTGTGTGAAGTAAGTCAGGCCCTGGAAAACATCTGTCGTGAAAACTAGCATGGCAGATTAGAATCCTGTTTCAGTTTCTTTACAACTTACTTTGTTATCTCTTCTCACCAACAAAAACTAGCAACTTCCTCCAATATTGAGGGGAATTAGTGCTTGATTACTTTGAGCAGTTATCCATGTAAAGATGGTGGGTTGGTTGTGTGACATCTGTTAAAAAGCTTTAGTTTAGTAGAAGTGGTGCATGTCTGCCAGTTCGGGCTTTCTGAAAGGCTTTTACAGTACAGAAATCACTAATACTTAAGTGAGCTTTTGAAATTAGTTCCTTAGGGAAGATTATTGTATTTCAAATCTATGCTTGATGTGAAAAAGCATATAGATGCATATGCACCCAGATAGAGATACATATAGATGATAGATGATATAGATAATACAGCTGTAGCTATAGATGATAGACTAGATATAGCTATAGGTACTGGTTGAAAAGAGGAATTTCTGTATGTATGTATGGGTGAATATAATACTCTAGTGCAGCAGTTGTGCTCTGCAGAAAACAGGAACCCTCCATAGCCAATTGGTCGGTGTGCCCTAGAGCAATTCCAGCAGTTACTGGGAGTTAACGTCTCGTCAAACTGCCTATAAGAAAGGACATCCCTTGCAAAAAACATCAGCAAGAGGGAACCTTTTAATGTTTATTGACAGATGCAACGCAAATCCTGCAGGCTCTGACTGACCTGACCTTTGCCAGGAGCAGAGGCTGCAGCGGGGGGCTGTGCACTGATGTGGCTGGTCCCACAGCTCCAGCTCTGCTGCAGAGGCTGGGGCATGAGCGCAGTCCTGAGGCACTATCCCCCTTGCTCTGGGTATAAGCAGCAAAGTGCACATGGCTTAGAAGCAAGACTTAAGGCAGTTAACGTAGCTAAGCACAATTAGTAACAAACACAGTCACAGAGACACGTACAAGCACAGATGTTTCTGCGTTACCCATGAGGAACAGAGCTCAGGCATTGCTTAAGATGGCTCACAGTAACAGAGCCATGGGGAAATCATGCAACAGAGTGAACTCTGCTTGCACTTTAAAAGCATGTCATATACTCCATATTGGGGCAGTGAAGAAAGTCTCAAGGATCAAACAGGTAGTGGCTTTTCAATTATTAAAATAGACTTTAAATTTGACACTCGGCTAGAAAAATAAGAAAAGTTCACACTGCCGTTGGCTCAGGGTTCACCCTAGCTGCAGAAAAAATGAGATGACCTAGTGGTCACAAAGTCTGGCTGTGTAGGCTAGAGTGAGTGATAAATTACTGCCTCTTCTTTTAATTTATTTACTTCTTTTTCTTTTTATTTTTTTTTTAAATTTAAATGAAGAGAAAGCAGAGTTAGCTGTCTGATAAAAACAGAAAAAAATTGCAGAGTTCTGTTGCTGTTTATCTGTGCATTTTGTTAATGACAAATTTATTGGCAGTAAGATTTGATAGGGCCATCTCAAAAACTGCCAGTCAAAAATGAAATCTGTATCTGTTCATCTGCAGTGGTGTGTAATTTTCTTGGAGATCAGTGGGGATCCTGTGCAAGCCTGGAACTTGCAGCAGTAACTGTGGTAAAGAGTCTGGCACCCCTGTCCTACACTTCTCCAGGGACCTATTGCAGCATTCCTGCCCAAAGCCATGTTCATCCCAACCCACTTTGGCTCAAAGAATGCATATTAGCTGGGGCACTTCTAGTAACAGAGTGCTTTTTTTGTCCCACCAATCCTGTGCTATGAGCAGAGGGCAAAGGCTGTTTTAGCAGCATATTCATCTTTCTAGCTTACACACTCCCTGTTATCTGCTTTTCCTGCCAGGCACTGAAAAAGGGATTAAAAATCTCCTCCTCTTCCAGTAGCTAGGGTGCAACAAAATCCATTTCCCAAAATCCATTTCCCACAACCTCCAGGAGGTGAGGAGCTGGAAGAGGTTGCAGAGCCAAAGGAGGGGCTACAGACTCTGACCACACTCTAAATCCACTTCTTTCACAGCTCCACAGAACTAAGCCTCTAAGAGCAGCTCATCATATTCACCCCATTTTGTTATCACTTGCATATCATGCAGTTCATCATATTCACCACATTTCGTTACCACTTCTCACATCTTTCTTCCCAGCAACTCTGCACTCACAGCCATGCTGAACTTGTGGGTCTGTTGAAGTTTGTTTGAGGGGTCTCCCCGGGGAGTCCCCGGAGAGCCCCCCAGGCTGTGAGTTCGCTGGCAGCAGCAGGGAGGCAAGGAGACTCCACACGGCTTCTGAGGGTGCTGATTAGATGGGAGTTTATTTGGGGTCCCATCCCCGGGAACAGCACGGTTATTGAGGGAGAAGGGGGAGGGCGAGGGAGGGGGAGAGAGGGGGAGAGCTAAGAGAGAAAGGAGCCAAGAGGAACAGCTTAAGAGGGAGATTCAAAGTGGGCATGGAATAAGACTTGGGCCAATGGGATTACAGATACATGATAGTTCAGAGGAGGAACACAGCTTGGAATAAACCGTGCATTTTGGGGGGTGAGACAGAGCATACCATTTAACTAAAATGCAACACCACATGGGTCCTTTCTTCTTAGGCTGGAGCATTCACTGTTGGTTTTCCCTGGTTCCATGAGGTTTCTTTCTTTGTATTTTATATGTCATCATCTCAATACTCTCACACTTTAAGCTTCCTTGGTTAAGCACTGTGAAGGTGGTTGTTCTGCTCTCTTTGCTTGCTAGAATGGGACAACACACATCTATCATACTATCATACTATGTTGCTTGGAATGGCAACCTGAGGTGAGTGATACTGGTATGTAATAGATAAACATTCTTCTCTTGGCTCTGAGTTTCCCAGAAACAGCCTCTTCAGATGCTCATTCCTGGTAAACATCATTCAACAACAGGAATTTTCAACCATAAATTGTATTTTTGGTGCTGTATTGAAAATAAACTCTTGCAGCATGTAAGCAAAAGGATTTTGGCCCCATTCTCTCATCAAAGTGTAAGCTGTCTCACTCCAGATTGCAGGAAGTGCTTGATTCCTTTCGATTACTCTGGATGAAGTACACACAGATCATGTGGCATCTCTGACCTGCCTGCTGTACCCCTTGAGAAGGTACTTCTCCCAGAGCACAGTCCCACACAGGGAACATTGCCCATGACTCAACCATCGCTACACAAAGCCCAGCATCACTGATGACACTGACACTGAAGGTGGAGTTGTGCAAAGACACAGAAATGTGTACTGAAGCAGCTAATGTTTAGTGCCTGCTCCCTTCCTGTGTCTCTGCACAGGAAAGGCATGTTCATAAACAGGGAAATGACACTTGTCAGAGTGTAGCAGCCATCCCACTGTGAATGGTGTGCTGTCATCACATTCTCCCACCCTCCCAGGTAGATACAGCTGCATTCACACTGAATCTATCCATGTTTTTGTGCAGGATGGAGTGGGAAGGGTCACTGTGCCCACGTGCTCTGCTGTTCAAGGAGCAGGAGGCTGTGGTCCATCAGACCAAGGAGGATATCCTGCACTGAACCACTAGCAGACTTTGCTCAGAGAAACGTGACAAAAACAAAAACCAAAAAAGAAGGCAAAAAGCTGAACTTGACAGGTGCCAGCACAGTAGAAAAGTTAAACAAACTCAAGGTTTAATCATGGGATAGTCAAGGAAGCCCAGCAGTGTGAAAAATTTTAAAGGCTGGTTCTCAGTGCCTGACGATCCAGTTGGAAAAGGATGAAACCTGGTCTCAAGCCCATATTTTGAACTGCACCTGTGTAAACAATATCTGCCTGCAATGAAGCTTTTTGCATTTGTCTGGGAGAGACAGCGGAAGTTTAATGCTAACTGCAAGAATACCTATCTGTTAAATCTAAGGTTATAGGATTTAGACCATGCTATAAAGCCCTGTTTGATTCTACCTCTCCTCACACTACACTTGGTGAGATAGCCACAACCAGAAGTGGGCTGAGTGGGAAAAACGAAGTTTTGATGCCCACATGACGCCTTACTGTGGGCTGTCCAGATGGGAGTGCTGTGTCCAGGCCCTCCCAGAACCAGGACTGTATGAATGACTAAGATGAGTGTTTTTTTCTCCTTCTAGAGCGAAGTTGGTGTCTTCAGGCAATCAGTACAGGCTCACCCTCTAGCCTGGCAAAGGGGTCCATTGGCTGGGTCTGCATAAGTAATTTCATCTGGCACCAAAATGTAAGCAGGGCCACTGAATAGCTTCAGAGAACTCTTCACAAGATTTCACAGCTCTTTCACAGCTCTCCATCTGTTGAGCACAGAACAATATCTGAGAGCAGTGGCTGACCCAGGCACAGGGCATCAGGCTCTTGACAGGAGCCTTGATCTATGTTCCACGGGAGGGAACCTGCAAAGCAATAGAAAAGTAAATAAAAATTGAAAGTGCAGCACTGCTGTGCAAGCCGTCTTCCTCTAGCTGCTGGAGAAAGTCCAGGGCTTTGCCCAATCCTATAGAAGGATGTCCCTACCAAAGGAATTTCTTCTGCAGACTGGGTAGTACCTGGAACATGGGGAAACATGGTAGTAGCCATATTGTGTGTTGGTGCATTAGTGCTAGTCCTGGTCATCTTTTCAGTATTTAATTAGAGACAGCATTGAAAACAGCATGCTGGTCTTTGCTGCTGAAATGAACAGGCAGCTGAAATGAACTGCCAAGTAGGCAGAGATCAGTCCACCAGATCCCCAGGACACTCACACCTGATACAGGGCAAGGCACTCCTTGGGGAATCCTCTGTCTCTGAGAAGATTCCATCTGCCATACTGGAGAAGAAAATAGAAAATATGAAGGGTGGGGGAGAAAAAATATATTCCATTTTCCTTCAGGGATGTAGAAAAGCAGTGACTGCAAGGCACAAAGTTCTTCTCACAGTCTCTGTCAGCTACCACCGTAACAAAAAAGTTTCCTGACCTAGATCAGAGTCCAAGTATTCGGGTGGGAATTGTGCAGCACAAACCACTGAACAATCTCTTTGAGGGTGTGTCTGTGCAGTGAGCCATGCTATGTGACCATGGATGTTCCTCCTGGGACAATGCACACTGTGCACTTCAGTGTCCTGGGTGCAGCCATTCAGAACTTCAAGTGGGACACATGCCTTCGGGCCATTTCAGGGAGCTGCACCATGTGGAAGCTCTACTCCAAGAGCCAAACCCAGATCCAGCCTTAATAAATCCCCCATCTCATCTGCATGACACACAAAATCCAATGAGCAAATACATTACCTGAACCAGACATGTAAAACAGTACAGACACTGCCTGTGAGTCACCTGCTATTCCTGACTTTGATGAATCCCCTGATAGGCTGGTGACATGTTAATACCAAATCGTTCAAAGCAATGACTGATACCTCCCATCCTCTTTTCTCAGCTCCAACTTCTCAAAGAGTATATGTAGCATGCCAAAAAAAGGGGAAATGAAACAAAGTCTAATGAAGTCATGCCTTTTTATAGGTAGGAAAAACAAAGCAGTGCTGTTTTTCTGCTTTCTCATTGTGACATCTGATAATTATGGAAATCTGTATAGAAGCAGCAGTGGCAGGGCAAGGCAAACAGGTGTAGCCTCATTTACCTGCACAGATCATGCACAGCTCCTAGGTGAGTTTGTGTGATTCCCATTAAAGTAGTGTGAACCTGCCTGTCCCAGGCAAAATTACAGAACCTCCTTTTCCCATTTTTTCTGCAGCATATGGCAACCAGTCTGACCACAGCAGAGCTTTTCCTTGGGTTGTCCATGTCCAGGCCACTTGGACATGACAAAGGGGCCAGACCCAGCTTCCTCCTGCTGTGCAGAAAAGTTTATTCTCAAAGCTCCATGGTATTGACATCCATTGACCAACTTCACAAACCCTTTTTTCACAACAGACTCAGATTTTGCTTCCCATAGCAGCATTAGATCTTGACCCAGGCTTTCAGCCACACAGATGGTACCACCGTGTGAAAGCAAAAATTCTGCCAGAGGCTATTTTTTATTTCACAACTTTCTCTCACAGCACTTGAAAGTTTTGAATGGATGAAGAATATGCAAGGCGTAACACATAGCCTTAAGTTCCCGCTTCTGTTATAACTTGATGGTATGGGCAAGCATAAGCAGGAGGTATTTTGATTTGATGTGTCCATTTTTCTTGATACCCTGCAAAAGCTTGAAGTTTCTAGCTTGGCCACAAAATCCCATGCTTCACCCAGCAATTTAAAATGTTTGGAACAGAATAGGGAGATGAAGCTGACATCTTTGCCACATTCAAGAGGAGACCATGGCTGGGTTTGAATCTGTGCTGTCATCTGGCAGGGCCACTGTAAACCACCGTGTATGCAGTGGTTTTGCTTTCTTCAAAAATAGGTGTGATTCTTTCCAAGAATCAGTACAAACTAGTAAGCTGTTCAAAACACTGCTTAAAAGTGAGACGTAAGCAGAGCACTGTTCTTCCTGTACCTCCTACGCAGGTGCGAATTGCATCTAGCTCTCCTATAACTAGAATCATAAATGTACATTGGAAATTTAGGCTGCTAATGAGAACAACAGGAACCAGAGAGTGCGTGCTATAATTTTAGCTCATTGCCTCTATTGAATCACCTCCAACGCAACCAGCATCACATGTTGCACTAAGGAATGGCAGTGCCACCTGGTCATAACATAATTTAGTCAATTGAAAGTAAAAATCTCACAATGAAGACCTCATAGGCCATGTGCAGTTACATGCCTAAAGGATGTTTTTTTCTTGTACCTGAAGCTATGCAGGCTTAGAAGCGTGGAGAGTTTTAAATGACTGCTATGGATAAATGATTCAAGCTTGCTTTCAGGAAGCTGATGGCAGTAAATTCATTTATGAAAGAAATTATTTTCTCTAAATACTGAAAATATGTTGTCTGATGTGAAAACAAGCTGAAAGCCAAAAACATGCACATTTGTGGGCATAAGAAGTATTTTTCTTTCCTTTTTCCCCCCTCTGTTGATACATCCACCTTTTAGCAGCTCCTGAGATAGAAAAACATGTGAGGTTTTCCAGCCCAGCAGTCAGCAGTGGAAAGCTGGGCACATTTCCTTGAGATGTGATTTGTGCTTCCAGAGGTACTGGTTGAGGTTGTCAGGCTAAGAAATATAAAATAGCCCTGACCTGTGTTCGGATGTGCTTGTGGTGATAAAACCAGGCTGCGCTGCTCCAGGAATTGCAGCATTTTCAACTTGAGAGTGATAGTGTCAGAGAAAATTATTCAGTGCTTTAAGAGTGTTTATTTCATGCCCTTACGTATTCAAATTGGTTTTTTTTTGATGGCATAGCTGAATAGCAAGTGACTCATAAATGCCTGTTTTAAAGAAGGTCTCTAGTTAGTATGTCACATATGAAACAAGCAACATGTGAATCCACTGGTGACAGCCAGTGATATGATCTGGTGGGGAAGGAAGCTGTCAGTCCTGGGGAAGGCAGCGCTGCAGCTACTGAAAGTGGAGGCAGGAATTCTTTGGGGTTTGGTGTTAAGCTAAGAAGAGCCAAAATCTCCTGCTCCCCTCTCATTTACTTACATGTAATTACTCAAAGCAGTTTGACTAAAAACAGAAGATCTTCCAGTAGTTGGATACTTTTATATTAAGCTTTTATTCCAAACTGCTTTATCTTTCTTTTGGGGAAACTGTTTATGCTGAAGAGACTTCTTTCTCTATAGGGCAGTTTTTGTCAGAGCTGGACTGACAGGCTTCCCAGCTACAATATAATTCATTCTTTTACTAACCATCATCTTCAAAAGTGAAATTTGTTTATATGCAGGAGCTCTGTCTGAGCTGGTAAGACAGGAGAGCTCCTGGGTGTCTGAGCAAGGGCTCAAGGGTGCTACTGAGGACAAGAAAGTCCCACCTCCACCTCAGTCTCTACATTAGACATGGCCCAGGTTTCGATCCTGAGTGAGAAATCAGTCAGTGCAGCTGTCATAGTGCTGCTTAGGAGCCCATCAGAGCAGGCTTCATTTGCATAAAGAGTGTATGAGCATGGTCAACATTCCCCCTAAACCTGCAGAGCATTTCTGTTTGGGAAAGAGAGGGATCTTTGAGGACCTTAAAGTAACAGCACAGTGAACATGTGAGCTCCTAGAAAGCCTTGTTGGCGTGCAAGAGGGTCACAACTAAGCATATACAGGTAGTGCTTTGGTGTAAATGGTCCTGGGAAAAGTAGTGGATGGTGCAGGTACCTGATCATATGCTCTGTGACATAGAGGAGAGCTGATACAGCCAACTGACCTTTGAAAAGTAATACCAATGTGGTTGCTTCTGGCAGACCAGAGACATAATATGAGACCACCAATAGCTTCAGCTTTTTCTGCACACGCTGGACTTCCTTCCACATGCAGCAGCACTAAAATGTTGTTTTTGAAAACAGCACACTGTGAACTGGTAGCATTGCAGTAGATAACTTTGGAGTTTTACTGAGATACTCATGTTTAACATTGTTCAAAAGATGAATCAGGCTTCACACATTTACTAAGCACTGTGTGCTTTACTGTGTTAATTGCTATTACTTGTTGAACACATCTATTTATACATGCTGCTGCTTTTCTCTTCTTTTTGTGTAAATTCTGACCTTTTTGCAAGGAGCAAGGTAACTTTGATAGCACATTATAACAGCAGACTTGGATTTCTGTTGTTCTGCTGATCCAAAGCTATTTTAAAAACCTGAAAACCAGTTGGGAAAAAAAAATCATGTAGGAATGTAAAAAAAATCGGGAAGTACTTGGCATTCAACAAACATTTCTTTAAGTCATGTCATATTGTATTATTAGTTTATATTATAAATTTCTTTCCTCTTTCCACTGTGTGGTTCTATGAAAAGTGTTTGATGGGCCAAAGGAGCACAGCATAACAGAAGCTGACTCTTCTGCATTGCTGAGAGGTGAAAATGTGACACACTGTGAACTTGCTCCAGAGAGAGACATTACAGTAACTTGACAATAAAAACATATTTTCACTGTAGAGTTCCTCCTGTTTTAAACCTGAAAACAATGGCATTGTTAATAAGCACTAAGTGACTATAATACAGGTAAAACTTTAGTCTCCAAAAGCCTAAAATACAAATTGAGAAAGAGACTTCAGCTTGGGTACTGAGGAATTAAAGAGACTGTGAAATATTTATAAGATTGCAAGCAGATATTTGAAATTATTTTGTATTTGCAGACTCATAATTTGTTTTCATTAGACAATTGTCACTTGAAATTCCATCTGTTGGAAGTGGAGGCAGGGGCGGTGGGGTCTACTTGTGCATCTAGAAGGAACTTGAAAGATCCAGCACAAGAGTCAGCATTAGCTCTTCTATGTATGGAAATATTCATGGCTAGAGTGGATGGGGTTTTTTTAAGCACCCTGGTCTAGTGGAAGTTGTCTCTGCCCACGATGGGGCAGGGTTGACACTAGATGATCTTTAAGGTCCCTTCCAACTCAAATCATTCTATGGTTCTGTAATTCTGTGATCCCCATGGATAGCCCAAGACATTTCCTTTTCCTCCATATGTCAGTGTGTGATTTAATGTTAAAAGAATCTGGGAGAGCTAACAGTAACATCCATGAGTCTGGAGAAGAGATTTTCCACTAAAATGACAAGAAATATCTCTCGCTCTGTAAGGCTCCTTTCTGTTCAGGATTTTGCTGGGAGGGACTGCTGACTGAAGATTTTCTGTGACTGTATCAGTGCCTTCTGGCCATCAACAAAGGCACTCCTGCAGAAGCAGATGATGCTCCCACTGCAGATGTGGTTACCAAGTCCAGCATATTTTTATGGCTCTCCAGCTTCTTGGACACTGGACCATGTTGCAGTATTCTGTGCAGTCACTAATGGGCCTCTACATTTCTAGTTCTGCACCAAAGTAGTCTTCACCTAACATTAGGGCAGGCAGCAGGGGAGCAACTGATCCCCTCAGAGTGCTGGTGCTCTCTGGTCTGCTGTAGGGACTACCAGCAGGCATAAAAGGTCGCTCATCAAATACAGGTGCAGAACATGGTTGTGAATAACTACAGGTTACACAATGTTTAGCTCTGATCATCCTGCCCTCCCTGTCCTACTAAGCTCTGTTTCCCCTTGAGAAGGGCACCAGGGCAGTATCTTCAAAAAGAAGCAGCAACAGAGTTTCCTGGTAGGAAAGATGCTTTCATGGTCTGAAATTGCATCCATGTTCTCTGCTCCAGCTTTTCTTACTGTTTTCACTTTTCACTCAGTATCGGCAAATTTTCAAAATCTTTTCTGAACCTGATACTTCCTAATTCTTATGTGGCATTTCTTCCACCCAACCACGTAATAAATGGCTTTATTCTCTTCCAGATATCTCCGTAAGGTCTGAATTTGCAACCTCTGTCGTGCTGCCTCTTACAGTTGCAAGCACCTTTCCCTGTCTGACAGCTGGGACCCTGCTCTGCTGTGGGACCTCCCCAGTCAGTTTAAACTGAGAAAGTGAGAGAGGGTGAAACTGTAGGAGATGCAAGAAGCAGGGTCTGTTGGGAGCAGGGATGAGTCTTCCCAGGCTGCTCTTGGCCTGCTAGGAAAGCATGATGTTTATGACACCACTCTTTCTCACTCTCAGACACACCATTCAGAGACAAAGCCTTGGCCAGCAGAGCAAGCAAGTGACAGCCAAGACAAGGCAGGGGCATAAGAGAGTGAACGTGGGCATGGAAAGTCCCTTGGCAGGTCACAGCAGCCCTCCACATGAAAAGCCACTGCAGAGCCAACTCTTGCCTCAAATGACTTGCTCTGCCTCCATTTCTGGGCTTTTATTTTCCTGTTTTTAATGCTTCATGCTCTTGTGAGCAATGATTACTGACATTGCTATATAAATTAGAGCTGAAATATTTCTCCTAACTGCTTTCTGCAGGCATATTAAGGCAGAATGCTGTGATCTGAGAACACAGACCCTGGACAGCAAAGCTGAGGGCTGTATGCTGTGCTAGGATGTCTCCCTTGGGAAAAAAAAAAACCACAACTATTATAGGAGTTGCATCTTGAAATGAGAAGCGAAGGGAAAGATTGGGAGGGAGAAACCCATAGCTTTAGTAGGTATCGAATGGAACATAAATTCTGACCTCCATCCCCACTCCATGAGCAAATTTTTGGGCAGCAGCATTGGCAGTGCCCTTTCCCTCAGCTACCCTTCGCTTCCACTTAGTCACAAAGGGCAAGAGCATATATTCCTTCCCTAAAACCCTCAGAAATCAGATTGGCATCCTTTCCAGTGGTGATGACTCTGGAAGGCAACACTGCTTTGCATGTGGATCTCTTAAGAGATATTTCTGCATTGTATACAAGAGAGGTTAAGAAGGTACAGCACCAGGTAACACATGAAGGGAGCTTTTGTGTCCTTATCCACATTTCCTGCTGACATAATGAAGCTGGGGCTTGGAAACCTGCGTGGCTCACTAGTGAGGGCAGAATAATTGTGCATCATCTGCCTGAACTGATCATCTTTTCACCTTGCCTTCTGGCTGCCTGGGGGCATTTGAGGTGTGGGGGATGAGAGCAGAGAATCAGTCACTTCTTCCATAAAGGATTGGGGCAGGAGCCCTTGATATTTTAGAAGGTGATCATTTGAGAACTTGCAGCCAGTTCTAGTCTGTCTCGAAGCCTCTATTTAATGTAAATGCCTGCCCCGGGCCTCCAAACCTGGTGGTCCCATATGTGGGTTGATAAAAGGATGAGGAGGCCTGAGATGTCCACAGTCTGTGCTCAGTGAAGAACAGGGCCAGACTGTCCCCAGTCACTCCACATCCCCGTGTAGTGTACTGCCCAGGTAGAGGAGCACAATCAGGAGCAGGCCCACCTCTCCTGGACAGTGAGTTAAAAAGAAACATATTTGGTGTTCCTGCCCTTTCACTACTGGGTCTGTGTAGTAGCCTTTAAAATTGAGGTTTGGGAACCTACCTGCATAATAGATGTTTGGAAAAATGTCAGTATTTTTTTGAGCATTTTTCTGAGGAGCTAGTGTTAGACTAGGGTTTTGAAAGAAACTCCAGAAAGTATCAACTGCAATAACATCATGTGAACTAGCCGTAGAATACATCATTTTAATAGACTGTAGCTTTGTATGCCTCATGCCTGCCATATGGCAAACCAAGGTAGTTCATAGTGTGCTAAACCTATACACTGAGTAGAATTTCCTTGCTTTGGTATCTTGGTGAATCCTCTTCCCATGTTATGTCAGGATACTTTTACCACTAGAAAATAAGAGGCATTAACTTGCAAGGAAGGAGACCTGGGATCAGGTGGGGACAAATATATTAGGGGGAGACACAAAACCTCTGCTTACACAAACAGGAAAATGTGATTATGGGGCCCATGTTAAAGCTGTGTGGGTGAGAAGCTCTTTTTGCCTTCTGGCTCTCTGCCCAGGCTACAACAGGCTGTGTGTCCTGTGCAGCAGCAGCTCCTGCCTCTGGCTGAATTGCAGGACCTAAACAGGAAAGCCTTTTAGGGTGGCCCTGTGAACCCATCTGGAAGTGCTGGCAAATGCACAACTAACCTTTTGGCTGAAAAAAACCACAGAATTTTGAGTAAGCTTCCAAACTTGTCAATGCTGAGTTGTTTCTGGCAATGGAACTATAATTTCTTGCCTTAGAGTTGGTAAGAAACTATTAAAAAGTCCCTTGGCACTAATTCTTCAGGGAGTTTCTAGCCCTTGGTCCGTGTAGAAAGGCTGAAAATGTGGGAGGTGTCATAAGCAGATGCAGCACTGTGGTGCTGAGCTGAAATGGGAAGCTGCAGGCCAGGGTGCCCACAAGGGATAGAAGAAGACCATCTTGGATAATTTTTATTTAGAGGCTCTTTTTTTTTCCTTTCTCACGAGAGCTGACAGCATGAAGCATTTCTCTTTCTGTCGTTCACCTAAGCACACACACGCACACACATCTAAACACACATCTCAGACGCACTTGGAGTACTGACAAGAAGCCCTATGTACCAGACAATAGAAGGGATGAAGCCAATATATTATATGGTTTTTAGGCGCCTATTTCACAGCTTTCCCGGAGTCAGACTCATGGTTCGGGAAGTTACAAGAATGACAATATTGAAGTCTTTAATTAAATGCAGAGTTGAAAAGTGCTAGCAGCTGCCACCAAAATGTGTGCGGCAGGAGGAGCAGGATGGGGAACGCATGGGAAAAAATAGGAAAGGGATGGAGGGGAGCAGAAGTTTTTCTCACGCTTGGATCCGCGAAGGTTAAAAGCAGCAGATTAGGATATCTCTCAGAGATCCATCAGACGGCAACAAGCTAAGAAAAAAGCCCCTTGTCGCCACATCGTGGCCAAGCGAGGCCACTCATTTCTGGCGTCGGTAACACAGCCCTCCTACCTTACCTGCTCTTCCTGAGCACCAAAACGGGGAAAGCTAGGCACACGTGTGAAGGCAGGCTGCGGGGAGCGACCCGCGGGGAGGCTTGCGGAGTGGCGGGGGCCCGGCAGCGCAGCTGCGCGCCGCGGGGCCCGGGACAGCCGGGATGGGGGCCCGGGATAGCCGGGATGGGGGCCCGGGACAGCCGGGATGGGGGCCCGGGACAGCCGAGACTCGGGGCCCGGGACAGCCGAGACTCGGGGCCCGGGACAGCCGGGATGGGGGCCCGGGACAGCCGAGACTCGGGGCCTGGGACAGCCGGGATGGGGGCCCGGGACAGCCGAGACTCGGGGCCCGGGACAGCCGAGACTCGGGGCCTGGGACAGCCGGGATGGGGGCCCGGGACAGCCGAGACTCGGGGCCCGGGACAGCCGAGACTCGGGGCCTGGGACAGCCGGGATGGGGGCCCGGGACAGCCGAGACTCGGGACCCGGGACAGCCGAGACGGGGACCCGGGACAGCAGAGACGGGGACCCGGACCCAGCCTGGCTCATGTTCAGCTGCTGTCAGCAGGGGTCAGGGAGACAGAGTGACTGTACTCAGTCACTGGTGCAGCAGTGTGCATTGCAAGCTCTCTGAGCCCTCGCTTTAGCTCTCACCCTGGTTAGGAGAGCAGCTCTTAGGGATCAACACCTCTTATACCAACAGACTGTGTTGCATGCCTACTTGCCCTGTGTTTTGCAGAGAATGGAATGTACAGCCAGAAAACACAGTGAGGCTTAGTTCTCAAAACTGACATTCAACTACAGAGATAAAGGAAGTGGTAAAAGTGGATTCACAAGATGGGGTAGGTAGCTCAATCTGTTTACCAGGCTAAGAAGCAGCCTGGGGTTGAGTGAGTGGTTTAAAAACTGAAATTACTTCCCATGAAAGCTGACATGACAAAAGATTGCTCCTAAGGCCAGATGCTCTGCTGTGTAGCAGGTGACAGGACAGGTCCCTGCCAGGTGCAGCTGTACTGCACAGAACAGTGTGGCTGCAGCACACACACATTAGAGAGCTATGGAATGCGACCATGAGCTGTAGAGAGAGGCACCCACCTCTCCTTCCAAGGGGCAGCGGGAAAGGGGACTGCAAGGCTGTTGCGGGAGATTTTAAACTGTAGCATCTATACAGGGTGTTGGAACAACACAAGGAAGGTTCTTGCTGTGAGACCATAAAAGATGGTGAGTTAAAAGATATTTCTGGCATTTGATTTTCATTTCAATGCAAAGAAAAGGAAAAACAGGGAAGGAAAGGAAGATTTTCTTTTATGAGCCTGCCATTACCAGGCAGTTCAAAGTTATGCTGAAATAACACAGCTAGTTTGAAAACTGGGCATGCATCACAGCAGTGGACTACTGGACTGCATCACAGCAGAGTGAGGCTCCAGCAGCAAGTTCTGTTGACCATCCCCTGGGATCTCTGTAGTTAGGTATGCATAGCCAAAAGTGCAGGACCCACAGCAGGATTTATGAAGTGCTGTGTCAGGGCTCTGACAAACCAAAACTTCTTGGACCCCTAAAATGGACAAAAGAACTAGGTCATTGTTGATTTACTAACTTTATTCCTATTCTTGGAGAGTATTGCCCTTATATCAAGACTTTTTGTAAGTCTTATAGACACGCCCTCCTTTTTCCCTTTCCCCATACCTTCTTTTAGCACTATAAGAGCATTAGCTATGTGATTCCCCACTGTTGCACTGAAGAAGCACCTTTGAGAAGATGCAGTGCTCAGAAACCTCATGCCTGGATCATGAAGGGTGGCTGAAGGCAAACAGACAGCCAGAAATGTGGCTGTCCACAAAATCATAGTTTCCATTGCTCATACTTGGAAGTAGCTTTGCATGGTATCTGTGGTCACCAAAACCATCCAGGCCCAGCTCCTTTTCCCTGTGGCTTGTCTGTCATTAGTGTCATTCATGTATGCATGTTATATGAGTGCAACATTTATCCACAGCTCTCCTGGTACAATGAATTGTTCTTCTGGTTATGTGGCCTCATTAAAAAAAAAAAAAAAAAAGAAGACTCACATCCCAGAGTCCCAACACAGAAAGGTCAGTTTCTCTTTGGAATATAAGTGGTAAATGAAGGAGAAAGAGTCTGTCTGCTTAGCACTGAGAAAAAAAAAAAAAAAAAAAAAGAAGAAGACTCACATCCCAGAGTCCCAACATAGAACGGCAGAACAGTCAGTTTCTCTTTGGAATATAAGTGGTAAATGAAGGAGAAAGAGTCTGTCTGCTTAGCACTGAGACACCAAGGCTTCTTACACAGCCCACTAGTGAGCCCAGTGCAGGAGGGATGCCTGTTGTCAGCACATCTCCAAAATGTAGTTCTGTGATTTCTCCCTTTTTCTTGGTTAGCAGTTGCCAGGTACCTGCCACTCTGAGTTAGTGATTTGTGCATTATGGGACTGTGCAGACATGGATTATATTTAAACAAGATTGGTAAGGCAAGAGAGAAGGTTGAGCAGACTAATAAATTGTCTTTCTGGCTTCCTCTGAAATGTAATAATGAAAATATTATCTGCTAAAGAAAGACGAAGAAATCCCTCCTCTAATGGTTTGGAAATCTCAATTATTACATGTCAGAAAAATAATTAGTAGAAGAAAACTGGGAATCACATGCAGAAGAGGAATTAGACAATTTCCAGATAAAAATGTTAATCCCAGGACC
The DNA here is from genome assembly GCF_014805655.1 of Passer montanus. Classification (NCBI taxonomy): domain Eukaryota; kingdom Metazoa; phylum Chordata; class Aves; order Passeriformes; family Passeridae; genus Passer; species Passer montanus. Next base: position 8,904,458 of record NW_024366815.1, on the reverse strand, counting down.
ATATACTTATGTCCCTTAATACCATGGTACAGAAAACACTTATGCAATAGAAGCAGATGGCAGCCAGACTATTGACCAAAGGCATAGGACTCCTGAAATGAATGAATGAATGGCTGTATCTGAAATCCTGTGTGTGCTAAAGGTTGAATGACCTCCTTCATCCTTTGTGTCCGTGTAAACTTGACACGGACACAAAGTACCTCCATCCTTGTCCCCACTCCCTGCAAGATAAAAGGAAGATATTTAACCAGCTTGTCTGTAATGTTAGTGAAGATATTTTTATCCTGCACAGACACAAAGCAAGATTTGCTCCATGTTGGCAGTTACAGAGTAAAACCTTGGTGTTTTTCTGCTATGCCAGGTGGCATGTGGATGGTTATGTGCCCTCATGTAGCAAAGGCGTCAGAAAACTCGTCCCCCTATTGTTAATTACTGAAGAGACAAACTTCAGTTTGAAGTGGGCTTTATTTTCCACACAATTTATGGTGTTGTTCCCAAACAGAAATAAAAGAGATGGCCCAAAGGCAGGTTCCACCTGTGACACTGAGCAGACGCTGCCTGAGCTGATGGCCGCAGGGTGCAGCTGGCTGGGCTGATGCGCTGTGCTGCTGGCCTGCACAGGGGCTGGAGCTGCTGGGGCCAGGGGCTAAGCCTTCTCCTGCTTGGATAAGTATTAAAGAAAACAGTAAAAATGAAGATACACCTCTTAGGGCAATCTTCTTGAAAGAAAAGCAGGGCAGAGTGTTTCATTCCTAGAACCCTATCTAAACTTTAAAATCTCTAGTCTGGTTAGATGCAGTTATTCTGTGTGACATCCCCAGATGTTCTACAGCTATTCCTGGACTTATTTTCTAACCACATTTCATTGTTTTGAAACAAGAGTATGCACTTCCTGGGGCCTCAGAACACCCTGTAGGGGCCCCAGAGTGAAGCTGCTCTGCTGTGAGTATGCTGACTGTCTGCACCTGGCACAGTTGTTTTGGGTTAGCTACACTGCCTCAATAGGGATGATAATTTGGCAATTCAGGGGCACTCTTCACAGTTGCTTGAACAAGAGGAAAAGGCTGTATCTTCTCAGGAAACCACGATGCTGCTTGTGGAGGCCCCAGATAACCTCCTTGGGGCAGCTGTTGGGAAGTGAAGAGTGTAATACCAGAGTTTCTAACTCTCAAAGACAATGCTTTTTATCTTCCTAACAACTGGGAGTTCGGAAGATAAACTTTCACACAATTTTTCCTCAGGTGGAATGGTCTCTGGTCTCATTTCCCATTGTACTGCAGTGGGTTGCAGAGAAGCCTAAGCTGCTCTTAGGCTTAGCCAGGGCTGGAGTGTCTTTCCATCCTGTTACTCCTTCAGCACCTCCAGCTTCTCCAACCCCAGTGGAGCATTAGGACCAGGCCCAATGGAAGACCCTGTGGCTGGGATATCATAGAGAACAGGATGTCATGCCAGCTTCCTGCCGCCTGTGCTGCTGCTGATGATCTGTGTTCACCTTGGTTTAAAGCACATCCCTTTCTTGCATGCGACAGTTAAGCTGTAAATCTCATGTCCTACAGTTAATTTCTTCAGGATGTTGCATTAGTGCCAACAGATACACAGGTGTAGAAAGACACTTCATATTTTTGAAGGCACCTCTGTTTTTCACTTTGCAGCTCAAGAGTTACACAGATCTATATAAAAACCAGCTAACCCTCAGTTTTCCATTACCTTGCTGAGTCCCCTTACTTGGGTGTAAGCCAGAGTTTGTTTTTCTCAGTTTTGGTGGATCATATTGCTAAGTCACCCACTCTTACTTCACTGGGATATTCTTCCTGTTTGACTTTTTGTTTTGGTGGTGGTTAGAGACATTTTGTCTTCAGCCTTCTAACTGAAAATAGGATAAAAAATGTTTTCCTCGAGCAAGAAATACCTATTGCTGAGAGAGGTTTTATCCTTGTAGATCACTGTTCTCATCTACCCATCTGTGATTTTCTCTAGTCTAGTTCTTTAAAAGTTTCAGCATGTTTAAAATAAAATAATTTCAAAAATTCTCTCATTCCAAGGTATCCATCAGAAATCATCTGTTTTTCCCCTGCTATCCTTCCCCTCTTTTACCTAATTTTTTTTGCCTTCCACTCTCCCTAATATACAGGGCAAGTACATCAGAGCCAATCTTGGAGAGCAGTGGAATGAGGGAGGTAGATGAAGACACTACGTTGGCCAATAAGGAAGGAAGGAAGGAAGGAAGGAAGGAAGGAAGGAAGGAAGGAAAAGTTTCATTCTCAGATGTGATTTGATGACGAGTCCATGCTACAAAGAGATGCTGTATGTGTGAGGCCAGTGAGCTGCACAAATAGACCCTTCAGCAAAAACCTGTCTAGAGATCTAGGATCACAAACAGCAAGCAAGGAAGCACTCACTGTTGAGAGAAAATCAAGCAATTATCATGAGATATTTTGCAGATGAGATGTAAATATACTAGAAAAAAAGGGGAACTTTGCTGGGACACCATAGAACAGTGAGAAGGGATGTGTGCTAAAGTTTGTAGGTAGACATGTGCTCTCACGAACTGGGTGGGGGCAGAGGATGGTGCAACCTGATCAACATATTGATTGAAGATTAGGATTTATGTGGAGGGAAAATAAGGAGCAGGGTTCAAACTGGAAAAAGTATGTGTGTAAGTGCTGGAAAAAGCATAAACTGGACACTGATGCATCATAATTTGTGTGAAATAACCACCCACCACAACTAAGATTACATGATCAAGTGTCCAAAAAACACATATACTGTTAAGCAGTTTAGACAGTGAAAAATCAAAAGAAAAAACCTTGCCCTATTTTAAAGGGTCAGCTTAGAGGCAGCATGCTTTTGCTAGGAAAATGTCTAACAAATCTTTCTCCTTCAGACTATTAGGTCAAAGTCCCCAGTGAATTCTGTGGAATTCGTATAGAGTACAGTCACCAGTGCTACTGAGAGGATATTAGTGAAATGAATTATTGCAGATGTGATATCTTTGTCAATTATTTAGTCAAAAATGAAGTTATTCTTTTCCAGTTTTAGTAAGTTAATGAAATAAATGAAGGGAGAGGGGTGGGGTGTAAGACGATGTCACCACAACTGAGATATTCATGAATATAGTCTCTTGAATATTTATTGTAATTGCAAAAAGGAAAAAAAAATCAGCAAAAAAGGTGAACAAAACAAAATGCACTTAGTATACAGAAGTCACATACAAAAAGAATATCCAATGGAATACACATGGTTGCTACATCAGCACAGAATTAAAACTCTCCATGTGGATAAAACTTGTACTGAACATTCAGACAAGAGCTTCCATGGATTTATGGAGAAAATTCACAAAATTTATCACTCAGCAGCATTTTAGCTAACATATTTTTTGAAACCACAGTAGCTATATTGAAGTAAGAGTTGGGGGTGAAGGCACAGATTGAGTCTCACCCCCTCACAAAGGTATCCTAAACACATACTTCAATTTTTCTTCAAGAACAGTTCAGCAAACAAGCTGGTTTGAGAGAACCAGAACAGCTACATGTTATCAAGAAAAGCATTTATTTTTGTGCATGTAATCACATGTCTGTGAGGAATTATAAAAAAGCCAGGTAAAATTGTCTGCCAGCCCTTGAACTGTCAGGTCACTTAACAATGAAAAGTTTAGCGAGTCCTGTAGCAGGCTGTACATTTCCATTTTAGTGGTAAATCATATTCTGACTGTTACTTTGTTGCTCAGCAACAATGATGCCAAGAATTTTTGTATTAAGCAATCCCAAATTTATATCCACATACATTTTCATTTCACTCTGATCTATATAATTTTGCAGAAGTTTTAATGGCATTAGGTAGAAAAAAAGTTTTTTTTAAGGACTTTTCATATCATTGCAAGTACTGTCTTGTGCTACTTCATGTAATTTGGCTACTTTGCTTTCTCAGAGAATGTATTTGATGGCATCAGAATGGAAACCTGTGATACTGGTTTCCAGTAGGCCTTAGAATTTCATTCTTTTCCAGATCAAGCAAATTTTAAAAAACCAAAACAAAGCAACAAAAAAACCATAACTTACACAACCTTATATATGGTCACAAAAATGCATCAGATAAAATTAAAAATCTACTTATGTACCTTTTAGCTTGGTACTAATGAATATATGTGTATATTTTAGGAAAATTGTCTGGCAAAACCAATTCCCCAATTCTTCCCCATGGCCCAGACTCAGTGGCCTGTCTCTGTTTAGTAAATTCCCAATGCAGATGACACATGCCTTTGAAGCTGGAGATATAGCAAAAATTAACAGAATGAGCTTTTCTGCAGGCTCTATGGGCACAGCTGGGAACCCATGGCAGATCAGTGATTCAGGGTTTAAAGTCTCAAATGTACCCAAGGGTGTTGCTGAGTACTGATAGCCTTGCTCACCTTCTTAGAAAACCATTGGAATTATGCAAGTGAGTAGGAATAAATACATTCTTGGATGTCTCCTTTTAATTTCATGGTTAGATTCTGGCCTGTATTTTGTTTCCATTTGTACCTCGGCTTTTTTTCCTAATACTGGAGATGCTGTAGTTTGAAGGCCGTGTAAAACGGAGTGGAAATTGTGGGGCAGTATCTTTAAGGAGGTATATCTTCCATCTTTAGTATTTAGAGAAGTTAAGAAACTTAATTGTCAAAAGTGACCAGTTAAGGTCACCTTCCACTCTGCTGTGCTGCTGACAGTGACCTTGAAGCTGTTTGCAAACCAGGGCACCAACCAAAGTCTGACAAGTCATCTGCAAGAATATTGGGTACCCCTGTTTATTATTTCAGGCAAGTATTATGAGTTACCTGTATCAGATTAAAGAAAACCTGTCCACATGATATTATGCAATTCAGGCATACAGAGCATGTAACTGACTCTTTAAGAATAAATAATTAACTCACCATAAATGCTGAGCTCTAAGAGATTCTTTTAATGCTTCTAGAGAACATGCTTTTAAAAATATAGGCAGACAGTTTATAAATGGTTTAAAGCATTTTCTGATGGAAGGCCTGTCCCACTAATGTGTGTAACATGACAATTCTCAGAAAGGGACACTCAAAACTCTAAAAGTAAAATTGACATGCACTTGCAGTAAACATACAAATATCTTTAACCATAGTCATATATATGAAAAATAGCTTAAGGTACTTAAGAATATTCTTACACTACACTGGTAAAGTGTTTACTATATAATATTTCTACAAGACGTGTACATTTACTAGAAATCTTAAGCCACACAGGCATCATCAACAGCTCATCACACATACATGATGCTTTTCCCTTTCACACAAGTTTATATACACTGAGAAAATAATTAAATATTGCACTTATTGGCCCATGATTCCTCAGTCTTGAGGTATTCAAAAATAGAAAAAATATCTATTTTTATAACATTTTTTCATGCAACATGTAAGACATTTGAAATACACGAATGCTAGTATATAAGTTACACATTGTGATGGTCCAACTGAGTCACAACACATCTGACATTACTTACAAAATACCAAACAGGAGTTACACCACAAACATTTCATATATCACTAGCTGCAGGTACATGTCAGAATTACTTGAGGAAATTTATCACCAGAAGTGGCAAACAATTTCTATCTAACCTTCACTTTTGCGTGTTATAGGTGAACGTGAAGTTATGGGGAAGTCAGGACTTTTGCTTCTCCCCCAGATCAGATTCCAAGTACCTTATAATACAGATGACAAGCCATCTACTTCTGCTGGAACCCTGGTTAATAAACTTATTGTCTTCAAATATAACTAATTTGATTTCCAACAGTAATGATAATTTAAGGATGAATTTGGGAAAAGTGGTACTGAATATAAACAAATAACAGTGGGAAATTAATGTCAAATATGTACTTCTGTATATATGTGCGTGTAATATGTGTGTTGTCACAAATTCTGCTTCACTGAATATCCATGGATAAACAAAAGGAAAAAAAAAAGATTAATTTGCAAAGGTGAACTGCATTTACCCCTAAATAAAACTGGTAGAGTTAAATAATTGAAATAAGTTGCCTTTTTAAATGAGACTGGAAAAGTAATCAGCCTTGGAGAATCTGGAGTCAGAATGTATGAATCAATGGTGCAAATTAACACAACTTATTCCTCTGTTGGTATAAGTGAAGATATGTTACTAAACCCCCTGAGGATGTATCTATGAGCCTTCAAACTCATCGTTTCACATTGCTAAATCTGTCATGCTAAAGAACTAGGCTTATACATTGTGAGTCTATATGAAACAGGCCAAGGAGGAGTCAGTTGAAATTTAGTTAATGCCTGTAAAAATGTAAATAATAAATCTTGCTTCTCTAAAAAAAACAAATATAGAAAACAGTAGCTTGGGAGTGGTGGAATTTGTAAGGGGGTTTCTCTTGGAATGCAATTGCAATATCATTTGTCTGCTCCAAAGGAACAAATGCATAACCACCAAATGTAGAAATTTTGCTACTTTTTTTCCCTAAAAATGGCAAATTTAATGCATTCTCAATGTTAGGATCAAACTCCAGCAAATTTTGTGCATCCCAAAATAAGACTTTATTTCTAAAATAAAGAAGATGCAGGTGGTACAGCTGAGCTGAGCAGACTGGGAAGAAAATTTAATCTTTCAGAGTGATGCTCTGGAAAAGGCCACAGGGATGTAGTTGCTCAGGTAATTTCTTTAGGTGTTGCATTAAGTATAAGCACAAAGGAACAAACAATTCCAGCTAACAGTCACTTACACAGCTGTTCAGAGAGAAAGAGTATTTTCTGACAGAAAATTAGGCTAGTCCATATTTATTTAAAACACCAAATGAACAAGTCTAAATAAACTAACCACCACCACCAAAAATAACAGACACAGTATTAAGTCAGTTGCACTTGTAACTTGCGAACATGAACTCTTAAAGGAATCAAAAACATGCATGTGAATGTTCAGCCCAGCAGGGCTGGCTAGCTGTTTGGCAGGTTGCTGCCAGAGGCACCACAGGAACTAGTCAATCCCCATGTTCCTGGGTGCTCCCCAAGTATTTTCTGACCAGTAGCTTGAAGGTGCAGAAAGCAGCACATTGTCAGAGCATGATAAGGCTGGTGCATGGCCCATGCACAGGATTTGCTTGCTGCTATAAGCTTTAGTCTAGACCATAACTCGGAAAAAGGATTGCGTAGTATTAGTTCAGCTTCAGCTGGCACTATGTAGCTCAGGATTCTTTGCCCAAAAGCATCTCATCTCTCAGAAATTTAACAGATTCTGTTTATTAACTGCTGTATCTCACAAAATGGCTTAATCTCTCCTGAAGCGGCTATCTATGGCTGGACCAACGATTTGCTGGGACATTCAGTCTTATTTCTATGTTGAAAGCAAAAAAAAAAATTAATGCAAGGTGTGCAAGAACTTTTTCACTTGTGATGAGGCTGAAAGTAGTTTTGTTTCTGCTATCCCAATTTTCATCTGAGCCCTCCCCTTTTCCATCACAAAACATGGTGCTTTATAGCCTGGTACTTGAAGGACCTGTGCCACAGCACTGGGTAGATCAGGGATATAAGCAAAACCTGCTTGTCTCCTCCAGGAACTTGTAATCAGCGACTGCTGCATATATGTGAAGAACAAGGCATTGATAGTTTAAATTTAGGCCCTTGATCAAGTTGTAACTGGTTTTTCAAAAATGTTCAGCCTACCTGAATTTAAGAAAACTGTATTCTATCCTGTAAGTCAAGAGGAACGGAACCAGATTGACACAGGCTGTTGTTGGATATTCTATCTCATAGGAGGCCAAGGAATAATTTTACATAGAATGAAAATTCTAACACTGCTAGTCCCCTCAGAATTTTTGGAATATTTGAGGAAGGCATGACAAGTTACTTCTCAAAAGCTTTTCTGTTTTTACTGTTTCTCCACAAAAGGTAAGTTCTATTTGAGAGAGGTACTGAGATCATGATGCTCATGATCTAAATGTGACCAACTTTATAGCAGAAAACAATATGGCTGTGAAACGTGTGACTGCAAAAGCCAACCTGTGATGGAAAATCAAAGCCTACTTTTCTGACAGTAGGTAACCCAGTTTGGAAAGGTAAAGCCTGCTTGAACTTCCACATGTTCAATTTCAGAGAAAGTCATGATAGGATAAATTTGGTTTGATGGTACCACAGCAGGTCATCCTTTCCAAGCTTCTACTCAAAACAGTGTCAACTGAGAGGGCTGAGTGGTTTTCACAGGGTTTTAGTCTCATCTTGAAAAACTCCAAGTATTTTATTTGAACATTTTAAAAATTAATCTAACTCTTAACTCCATGACAATGTCTGAGTTTTAGTACGAAGTTTTGAGGAGATTTTAGATACAGACTCATTCTCTGCTGCTGTACCTTTTAACACATTTTTAGCACTCTAAGGAATAACACTACTCTGACAACTGCTTCCCCCAGCCACCCCATCTCATGCAGAAGTTCAAATATGTGTGGAGGCCTAGCAGGTTAGTTGCCTCAGAAACTTGAAGCAGGGCTTCTCCTTAGATTTTGCTGTTACTCTTCTGCCCAGTCTCCTGATGCAAAGCATCAGGAGATGATGAAAATGAAATGAAAATGAAAAGCAATTAATTAATCCCATTTATGTAAAGAACTTTTTATCTATCCCTCAATTTGTTTGAAAAGATATATGCTAATAATGTTTTTCTACCACCAAGTCTAAACAGTCATAACCAGACAGGGAGGGTCTTAAATTCATTGCAATGGAATACTAACAAGGTGTGACTGCAGCAAGGGATGCCTTGAAGTATTTTTTCCTTATGGCACTGTGCACAGGAGATAAAAATTTCACATCAAACATCTCAGAGCAAAGCTGGAAGAATACTTGCACTTCTTGCCAAGGTGCATGATTCAGGATATGCCCAAGATCCTTGACAACGTGATTATGTCTGTCCCCTCCTTGCCTGAGATTGTTGAGATTAATAATACAACCTAAGACTTGTCTAAAGAACTTGAGAGCTGAAGTTTAATTCTGTCTCTAGGCTTTTCTGCTCCTTCTTCTCTAGCAGGAATCACTGACATAACAAGAAACATGGAAAAACTGCCCAGCAGCCATCTCAAAGGAAGCTTGCGCAACTTTGTACTGCTTCTTTTTTTCAATCAGCTGGCACCTAGAGTGTGAAAAGGTACTAGTGAAAGTCTCTCAGCACACTTAGCAACATGCTGTCTTAAATGGGGGAGGGAAATAAAGCACCCTGGAGAAAGAAAGGATCACCATGTGGATAGCACATACCTCTTCTACCTGGCTGGTCCTCCACTCTAAAAAAGAGGGTGCTTTCTCTTCATGGAGGTAAATCAGTCTCCATGTCTGCTAGGGGGAAAACTGCTTAAATAAACTAGCTAACAGGATAGACATAGTTCCAAAATCCAGACTGAAGACAGCATTGATTAATTTAAGTTGGGCAGCCCAGGTAGAACCCTCCTGGCATAACCTTTTTACATGTGCCTATATGCCTTGTTTGGAAGTACCTTTCATTGTTTCAAAGTGTATTTAGATTATTTTATCAAATTTTAAAAAGCAGCCATTTTCTCTTAGTGTATATCAGGAGTTACATAAGTACCTTCAAAAAACATAAACTGTAAAGAATGATTTCTCTGCAATTGTGAGTCATTCAGTGTACTATGTGTTATTTCCTTTTCTTTTATTTTTCAGATTTTTTCCATTACTGACAGTTTAAGCCTTGTCTTAAATTATGTCTAATTGGAAAAATAAAATAATCGGGACTTCTTCAGTTATGCTGTTTAGTTAAAAAAGGTCACTATGATGCAAGTAAAGCAGTTTTACAAAGTACTTTAGGGCACAGATATAAGAAACTTCCACCAATTACTAGAGGAGTAAAAACTGTAAAATATAATTATTTTAACACTTTACCATAAAAGAATTTGTGTACTTTATTCTGCTATTTTCACAGTTTTTTGCTGATATTTTCAATGTATTCAGCCTAAGATTAGAAATGTTGACAATTTTTTATTATTCCTAAAGTTTCAAAAATCCTAATTCTCTTACCAAAATAATTTTTTAAAAAAATCAAGCCAAACTTCAGTTTACTGATGCCAAACTTCAGTTTACTGACACCAACAGCCATTTCTGCATTAGGTCTGAGTAAAATATAGACATTTTTTAAAAAAATCAAGCCAAACTTCAGTTTACTGAAGCAACAGCCATTTCTGCAGTAGGTGTGAGTAAAATACAGACATTCATAGCCACTGTGGTGTTAGTTTTCTCAGTGACTGAATGGGAGATGAAATTTCTGAAAACTGAAGCATGCAGGTTTGACAGCAATGTGACAAGGCAGCTTTTGACTGTGAACAACCAAACACAATGGATTTGGCTCTGTCAGACATAATATAGGACTGTGTGGTTAATGTCTCATGCAGGCAGACATGGAAAGAGCTAGCTAGCCTTCTACTACAGGGGTAGGTAAGACTGGAATCTCCATAATGATGGAATGAGAAATTAAGTTCACTTTCATAAAATTATTAGACATGCAGCTCCTATGTAAAAGCAAATACACTAGCTGTCCAAACAGGATGAAGTACCTAATATCTCTGAGGCTCTGGACTGAATATCCAGTTGGAAATTGCTGATGAACAGTTGGGAATTTTGATGGCTTTGGGCCCAGGACCTAACTTTCTTCTGATTTCTGCAGTTTTCTGTCAGGATGTGTAACATAGTGAGTGTGGATTTTCCAAGGAAGGATGTGCTTCAGGAAGTGTCTCTTGTACAAGTGATCTGGCAGAATGAGGGATTTGCTCACTACAGGAATACTTCTAAATTCATTTTCATTCAGGAAAGTATACGGATGGCACCAGGAAGCTAAGTCCAAACACCCTGACCACTACCCTAAAAGTTCAACTATATAACTTGAAACTGATGAAGCGAGAGACAGTTATAGGCAAACATGGTCTGAGAACATGGCACCAGCTGAAGTGTGATGCAAAACAGTAAAAAGAAAAGAGAAATTAACATACACACTGCATGCAAAAGCCAGGTTCTAAAATATGGATCATCCTTTCAGACTAAAAACTGCTCCATCCCCATATGCGTATCTGAACAGCTGTTTTGCATCAGCTGATGCAAAACAAGACTGTTCTCCCAAATAAATTAATAAGACAGTATAAATAAAGGCATATAGACCATTCATAAATACTCCGTTGGCAATAGAACACACTGGAGCTGCCTTTGCTGATAGCTGCATTAGCAACTGCAGTTGGGCTGCTGTGGAGGAGGGGTGTCCTTTAGCTGTGTGTTCTGGTTGCTGGCAGCAATGGTGGGATTCGTCTCCAGACTTTCTGACATTTTGTCACAGATGATATCCACAAGTCGCTCAAACGTCTGCTTGACGTTAATGTTTTCCTTGGCACTTGTTTCAAAAAATTCAAATCCTAAGAAAATAAAGAACATGTTTATGTTCTAGGCATATTTCAGTATCTCCAATAAACATACAAACTTCTCTTGAGCGAGAGACACTCAGAAAGGAAACACATGAGAGCACACATATGAAAGAAGAGCAGTAAAAATTGTAACACAATCAGAGTAAGTACAGTAGTGCTACTGGCTTTATACAAGGCTGGATGAAGTCAGGACCACTCCAAATATATTCCCTTAGAAAAACTCTGCTTTAACACAGTTTAACCTAAAACTTGATACCCGTTTCAGAGAAATATTTTAGGAAAGCCCTATATGTACAAATAATGCTTGCAAAAGTACAGGTAAAAAACCAAGCAAGACAAGAAAAGGTTTTTGCAATTTGATAGTTACTAAAGTTAGATCTGAATCAATGGGACCAAAGGGATTTCCAGCTCCACAAACAGAACTAATAAAAAAAGAAAAAAAAAAAACCAAACAGAAATGCATATAAAGAAGAAAACATCTTAATTCATTTGTACAGAAGGACTTTTTATCCTATTCATTCCCAATGATTAGCCCAAAGCCAAAAACCATAGCTATCCTTAGCCCTTAAGGGACAACGGAATTTTTTCTAGAGCAGAGACAGCTGTTCTAAGCCCTCCAGAGACAGTTTTCCTAGGTTCTCTTCTCTGCTCTCATTTGTACCACATCTCACTTTCCACATGTGTCTCATTCATCTAGGCCAAGTTTGCAGCTTGGTGGTCAGCCTGCAACCTAGAAATATTCTGCCAGTGCTGGGTGTTCCCACATCCTTTGCAAAGAATTTGTGTTCTTTAATTCATTGTTTTCTAGGAATATTACCACATTTTTCCCAAGTTAGGGCATGCTCACCTGTTCCCTGATAATTCACAACTTTCTTCCATTCCTGTCTTTCCTCTACCAATAGGTTCAATATTGAAACAGTTTACAAAACATCTGATTCACTGGTAGCTTCTGTAAAGCACAGTCTGGCTTACCCTTTGTATAACTCTTGATTCCTTCTGATTAAATCTGAATGTTAATGTGCAATTAGCATTCTCTTTAAGTATGAGAAAAATCCCTGTCAGAAAATTTCAATTACTTGAAATTCCTGGCAGAAGGACAGAAAACAAATCTTTGTGGGTCTGGTGGTTTGGTTTGATTTTTTAATGTTTTATTTTATTCCCTTTTGAAAGGCCACAAGAAATTTAAATGCAAGTACTTTGGTCACATTAGTATTATGTATTCAGTATGCCATCTAAACAGAATGTAATCTACACATTCAGTCCTACAACTGTTGTCCATGCAGCTTTTGCAATTTGAGTTCTAGCCTAGAATTACTGCAGATAATTATATTTAGTTTGATGTGATAACCCTGCAAGAAGTAATAAGCAATGTACAAACTCAACCCTGCTCTGAATTTTTTTTTGTTTTTTTTAATTTATGTAATGTGCTGGACTGAAGTGTCATGAAGCACTAAAATGTTTAAATGTATAGAGCTAAGCACTGGCAAAAGCTAGTGTTCACAGGGAGATTCAGTAACAAAAGCTACAAATATTGTATAGGGATTTATTTTGTCATATGACTTGCCTGAGTATCAGAAAGTGTAAGGGTAAGCTCACCAGTAAGAGAATGCTTTGCCATGAAAACTTTTCATTCCTAGTTTCTCTGCAAAGCAGGAAAAATGTGAATAATAAAAGGCCTTCTACAACAGTTACATACAAAAATACAGTTTTAGTCTCTAAGATACTGCTTTAGTTTTGCTTTGCAGGCACATTTCCTTTGTTCTAAAACAGAAGGAAAAGGAGGAAAGGCAGTGCAGCATCACTTGCTGGTGGCTTTGGCCCTCCTGTAGAGCTCCATGCAGGAGAAAGCTGTTCAGATCATTTGGGAGCTGCTTGGGGAAAGGAAGATCCTCCACAGTTTCAGTATGCTGTGTCGAAACCCAGATGCAGCTCTACCCCAGAAATACACTCAAGAATCTTCCACAACTCTTAGTGTCTTCTCCACAGGAAGGAGGAGGAAAGCTGCTGTTCCACAGAGGAACAAGCAAAATCATAGGGCAGAAGGGTTGAGTAACAATGGGAGAGTGGTGCACCAAAGCTTTGGAGATGACAGGAAGAACACTGAATCTGAAGAAGATTTAGGAGTGGAACAGTTTTTACAGTTATAAAGATGGAATAATGAGCACATCAGATGATCATGAAATAGCAGATACGATATCTAGGTAAGAGATCTAGACAGAGAAAAGCAGAAAATGAAAGGAAAAGAGTCACAGAGAGGAGGCCCATGTCCAGAACTACTATAACAAAGATAAGATCAAGAAAATAGGCCCACTGTCTTGGTGAGGATATTTTGCATAAGAACATCATGAAAAACTTACAAGGCATCCATTCTCCAGATTAAATGGAGGGTTACAAAGTATCAAGCAGAAAATAATTGATTCAAATAAAATACTTTGGAGATTTCTATGGAATTTCAGGTGTGATTTCAATGTAAGAAGGAAATTGCAGTCATAGCAGTGATGTAGCTGGATATCAGGCTATGAGGGTGGTAATTGCTGGGGCCTGCTAGGCTAGGCTTTGCTGCATAGATGAAACAATGAACAGACCTGAGAGAAAGTGGCTGAGCACCCAATTGCCTCCACAATAAAACTAATGCTATATTCTTTACTGGAACTGTAGGGAACAGTTGGGAACCAGTCTGGGGAATTAGCCCAAACAGCTCCTTCTGTGTATAGACCTATGATACGTGCTTTTTTTATGCTTGAATGTACACATAAATATCCATCTTTCCAAGAAGAGAATGGGGCATACATGTGAGCTCCTTCCAGGCAGCTCCTGCTGTAAAGCAGATGCAGGTGCACATAGGTAAGACACTGTTCTCACAGGTGCAGAAATGGTGACACAGAAGAGTCTTTTGAAGCCAATTAAGACAGTTCAGAAAAGCTTTGTGCTTTTCAAAGTTTTTCGAAGCTGTCAAAGCATGGTATGTACTGAGCAAGTAGGACCAGCTGGATTACAAAAATTCAGCAGAACAGGAGTGCAGAATCTCATCTGATGCAGCCAAAGACACCATTACAAAGACTCTTGCAAGAGAGGCTCCTGTAGACAGGCAAACAACTGATTGTCGTGGGCAAGGGATTCAATTTTTCATGGGAATGTTACCTTGTGTAAGATACCCCAACAAATTATATTGGTTCTTTTGGCTGGTTCATTTGTTTACCAAAATCCCTGCCTGTGAAACAATTTCAAGGGGCTACATCGAATTTTTCCTAGCAGAGTGTGCTTGGAATCAGCACTAGCATTGTGTTTGTTTTCATTTTCTTATGGAATATTCTGCATATCTTTTTTTTCTCCATAATACCTCCTTCTCTCCTGACTCATCTTGCAATTATTTTACTACTGGCTCTTAGACACAGCTTCATAAATCCCTGTGTATGACAGCCTAAGTTCTATGACTTTTAATACGTTTTTCAGGATTTTTTTCCCACTGTTCATTATTAATTGAGGGAAAATATTTCCATGAGAGTATAACTGTGAAGCGAGGCAGCTGTCTGGTTCTGCCCAGGGAAGCAGAGCTCAAAGAACACCATGTCCCCACCACCTGTGATGATCTGTATTGCTGATGTGGATGAGGCCAGGCAGAGGAGATTATTGCAAAGCCATGGCAAGCCCAAGAGGTAAGAACTGAAACTCAGAAAATCCAACACATCAAAGTGTTGCCTGAACATATGTACAAAGTGTGTGGAACGTGGAATATGATATTTTAAATGCTTATTTTGTGTTTAATTCTGTTTTCTTTTGCTGATTCCCTCTTTCCCTACTACTGACTCAAAGAAAGCTGGCAAGCTCTTGGCAGCTCCTACAGAGCACTACAGAAGCAGAGATAGACAGGGCACTGGCACAGTTCTGTTGTTCACCTGGTGATCTACAATGCACACAGAGCATTTAGATGGCTTTCCTGAATGATACACACAGCCAGAATTACTGATTCTGTACACTCTCTGCCTCACATGTGTGCTGATTCTGTATAGACTCCTTCATAACTGCTCATTTGCACTTGTTTATGTCTACTTTCAAAACACAGGAAAGAAAAAAATCCCAGAAAGCACAGTCATATGCAAAGAGAGGAACATTATGCACCCTCTCATCTTCCTGAGAAAACATGATATCAAGAGCACAGGCCAGATAGCAAACTTTAAGAACGTTTCCACAGACAATACAGACAAGATCTATGCTGATGTTTCACAAGCTGATCAGGAGGCATTTTGGTTTCAGAGTGTCTTTCTGCAATAAAGCAAATTTAATGCTCCATCAATAACTATCCTTCTAAACTTTCATGAAGACAAGCTTGAACTGTGGTCCTTAGTGCTGCTTTTGTCAGTGTCTTGTTCAGTCCAGAATTGTGAGGAGTAGTAGGAGACTGCAGCACCAGAGAAAGAAATGGCTGCAGGAAGCTGCTCCCTTTGTAAGAGCAGAATGTAAAAGGCAACCTCCAGAAAGTCATGGGAATTAATAATTTAACAATATCATTGCATATAAAGCGGAGTGGTTAATAAGGCTTTATCTTCTTAACATTGCATCCTGTGGGTAGTTCTGAGGGGGCACTGGCAGGCACTTACCTTCTTGCCTGCTATGAATAGTATCTAATAAGTTTTGCATTCACGTTACAGGCTGTCAGTCAAGGCAACTGCAAGACCTTTCTCCTCTGCTCAGATGTCCACTTCCTCAGAACTGTCAATATTTTTTAGTCAAAGGGAGAAAGGACACACATGGCATGACTGCAAAGGTCATCTCTCCTAGGAAACTGGGCTGAAAGTAGCTGGAGACCACTGCTGTTCTTCAAAGTGTCTTCTACATCAGCAACTGTTCTGGTTTGTTGTGGTTTGCTCTCTAGATCAATAGGATGGGATCTCTGCTGTCCTAACAAGCCCAGGTGCTGGACTATGATCAGAAAATTATTAAAACAACATTAAGCCTCAGAACAGGACTCTGCTCTCTGCTCTTTCACTCTCAGTGAAAGCAGTGATTTATCACAATTCAAGATAGAGAATTAAAAGGAAGATAAACAGTATTAACAGAAATGCTAAGGTATTTATCCAGTCTTTAGCATGACTGAATTTATTAATAGCAACAAAGCTAAAGGGGGACTGTCAGCTGTGGCAGAATGGGGAGACCCAAGGGGCTGTTACTGGTCATGCTCTAGCTAACATCTCATTTTCCAGTCTTTCAAAACAGAAGGTTTCATATAAATTCCAGTTGTATTGATTTTGATTGTTGTTTCCAGATACCTTTTAAATGGGTGCATTTGGATAATAAATTAGATTCCTGGCAAAGATTTTCTTTGTGTGTTTGCAGGAGACATGGGCTGAGCAAATCCTTGCTCCTCATTCTTATTAAATAACTTTGCTGTAATACAGCTCCCAGTACATAAAAGCAATGGAAGGTTGGCTTTACTCTCAGTAAAAGAACATCCTGGGGACAGGAGTCTGTAATTGCTCTGCCAATACCCTGTCTGTATTGTAGCTAAACAGAAGACTGGTATTTGTCAGTGCTGTCAGTCTGCCTCTTTCACCTGGAACCAACATTTGTCCATTAGAAAGAGCTAAAAACAGTGAAGGATGGAAGTTTGAACCAGCATATTGTAGCACAACACAATTATTTTCATTTTTAGTGCAAATTTAGATGCAGCCATATGTCTGTACTCTCTGAGCTGTGGGTGACCCTGCCTTGTGCACCACAGCCTCCAGTCAGCCACAGAGGCAAAAGAGAACTTGCTGTTCTAGCAAACTGTGTGCTGAGGTGTCAGTTCCCACTTGGTTCCTGATTTACATGCCAAAATTACAGCACTAAAAATGTCTCTTCAGTTCAGTGCCTAAACTCACAGCTGCCTAGAACACACAGCATGCCCACAGATGCCTAGTTGCCCCACGGGGTCATGCCCCTGGCAAGTGAAGGTGCACCCCAGTCCTGGTGCTGGGGAGCTGCTGCCTTGTGCCCCAGCCCTGGAAGGATTCAGAAACCAGTCGTGTTCCTGTTCCGTCTCAGCAGAAGCTCTGCTCTTGCAGGCTGGGTCAGACCACAAACAATTGCACCCTCTGTAAGACCTGACACCAACACTGACAAATGCCCCACTTTCAGGCCTACTGGCATGCTAAATGGTTTAATTTGAAGAAATGCAATCATAGCTCAATCCTGTCTCTGTTGTCTCCCTGGAAAAACCATTACCTACATAAATATATGAACCAAGAAGAAAATGAAGCCTCAACAGTAAGTGAAGGATGATTCTGTTTGAAGTACGATTTTTTTTCTTCTTGATTTTGTTGGAAATTATTTTCAAAGCATTAGGAATCAAGAGAAGGAGAGAGGACAAAAGGAAGCAGGAATAAGAGAAAAATAAGGCCAAAATAAAGAAGAACAAAACGAAGGAGAAGGAGAAGGAGAAGGAGAAGGAGAAGGAGAAGGAGAAGGAGAAGGAGAAGGAGAAGGAGAAGGAGAAGGAGAAGAGAAGGAGAAGGAGAGGAGAATGTAGCTATGATCCATAGTGGTATTGCCAGTGTCATGTCATTGACAATAAATTTAAAAAAAAATCTTCAAAGCAAACAAGACAGATTCTGACCTCATAAAGATTCTGTAATTTTTCTTGAAGGTCAGGTCTGGGTTTCTAACTATTCTTTCATTCTTTCGTGAAGTTTGAGTAGTGCCGTGAAAAGGGTATGCAGATGTACCACAGGGTAGTTGTCTAGTTCAACAGTAATGAGACTTATTGTTGATTCATTGGAACTCCTTGTTTGGGTTACACACTTGAGAAATAAACCAGCACAGGTATTTAAAGAAATGAATTATTACACCTGGTTAATAAACTTTTCAGAGAGGTCAGGAGCCAAAAGGAGGCCCCATTTTCCAATAACACTATTCTCAACAGAACACTATGTTCCCCAGAGGGTTAAATTCCCAGTGCTCTTTTTGACCTTCTGAATGTTCACCCCAGAATTTCATGTGTTCATTTTCTCTTCAAATGATTTCAAGTGACTGCAAATAAACAAGGGCTGAAAATAAAACCACACTTGAGAAAAGAGGGTGTCAGTGTGTAGTTTTTGAACAGCACTCATGAATCTTATTGGCTTGTGTCTGTGATCAACGCTGTGTTCAAAGAGCCCACAGTTTTAAAATGTCTGGCTGGACAGAAAAATCTATATTGTTATTTTTAAAACTTGTCTGTTAGAGATATTATCAACTTACTGCCAGAGAAACAAAAGACAGTCCCATGTGTATAACACAATGGGTGCCCTCCAAACCAGCCAGCAAGGCCAGTGCACTTACTGCAGTTAAGGGAAAGTCTTTATTCTGCTGTTCCTGACATCACCTCACCCAGTCTCTGGGCAGATTTATGAAATTATTGCAGCTATACAGAAAACATGTAAACAATTGTGTGTGCAGCCTGACTACAGTAAATGACTAGATCAGAGACACAAGTTTTCTAATACAATAATCTGCCCTTGAGATAGCCACAGGATATATATCTGAGAAAAGAAACCCCCTGAGCAGATAAATATGGAAATAGAGGATAATCTTCTTCCATAAAGATTGAATTTTAAACCCCAGGAGTTAGAATTTGCTTTAAAGCCTGAAACATGAGTTTTGTTATCTATCTCATTACTCTTTTTTCTTTTTTTTTCAAGCATTTCTTATTACATCTGAGGATTCTTGACTGCAAAACATACAAAGTTCCTTCTTGTCTGGATAAATTCATGACCTTGGGGATGCCTTGTCAATTCATTGCATATTTTTTTTTTAATAGGAATATGGTTCAAGGAATAGAAATTCAGATTTTTTTATGTCACTTTAAAAAAAAATTCAAACTCTGTAGTGAAAATTTATGGTTGTTGCTAAACATTTCAGCACCTTGTCAAAATTCATGGTAAAAGTATACAGATAGATTTTTGGGATCTCTTTGTCCAAGGAATACACATTCCTATCTCCTAGTACAATAAGTAAACATTAGAAATGGGAAGAACATATATAGAAAAATATATAAAAATATGACAGATATATAAAAAATGACAGGTATTTCTGCAAAGATAAATATCTTCTGTTAAAGATTTGGTTGGAAGCAGTTTGAGAAACTCAATTCTTTACAAATATTGGTAAGTTTTTTGGATATAAGCTTCTGTTAAATATTTCCTGCCATCTTTCAAAGACTAACTTATAGTAATCAATGTATTCATTCAAGGAGTTCTTTTACACATATGCAACACTTATTAAGACAGATACAATAGGAAGGTATGTTACTTGATGAAATTGCTTACCAGGAAAACTAATTGTACAAGTGGAAAACAGTATTTTTTAAAAAATAAGTCATTGACCTTTGAATATACGCAACTTAAGAACCACATAATGAGATTAGATCCCCTATTAAAACATCCTTTCATCTACCTACCTATCTAGGGATAGTGACAAGGAGATCTTGGTTACACATATTTTGACCAGACTGAGCTTTTACCATACATAATTTTTAAAACAATAACAAATCCATGCCCATAATTTATGATTCCCTGTGCATAAATTGACCTCTAACAATGACAGAGTCTGATTTACACACCTGCTGAGCTTACTCTCCAGAGGTCAGGAAATTTGAATTTAAAAAGAGGTTGGGTAGTAGTATTACAATGATACTCTGGAGATTTTCCATTAAAGTTTGGCCATTGTATCTTCAAAAACACTTCATGGTATGAAAGGATAACATGGTTGTGTAGAAACAGAAACAAAAAATGTTCTCACAGCTTGGCAATTTTCTGTGTGTACGGAATTTGCTTCCCAGAGGGAGACTTTATGAAACAAGTTCATATCTACAGTTCTGTGAATGTACAGTAGATCAGTGGATGAAGTGTTAGCAGTGGGAGTTGAGCTGGACAGCAGCATATTTCCGTTCTGGACTATTGGTATTGCTAATTATAACCCAAATCTACTCAAGTTACAAAAAGGTCTAGTAAGCTTTTTATGCAATGTCTCCTTTCCTCTCTTTTGATGTTTTTTGTTGTTGTTGTTTGTTTGTTTGAATTTTAATTTTCTTTTTCTTTTTCTTTTTTTTTCTTCTTTTTTTTTTTTTTTTTTTTTTTTTTGAGGGGACAGCATTTAGAGTTTTTTGATTTACTTGTTTCCTTGCTCCATATCAAAAAGGCTGTAGAAATAAAATGGAAGCAGTGTGTGACTATTGCTTTACAATGAATGTGTCATGAACATGTAAATACAAGTAATGTAGCAATAAATGAAATTAATTTGTGCATTCTCACAAGCAACCACAAAGCTTTTGTTGTGTCATTTCTTACCAAGTTGCTCCGCTAAATGTTTTCCCCTCTCAGTGAAGATTACCCGTTCATCCTCCATGTCACATTTGTTGCCAACCAAAATAACCTGGGCATTATCCCAAGAATATGTTTTGATTTGAGTTGACCTTAAAAGACAAAGGGAGAGAGAGGAGTCAAAGCAAAGCAAATTCCCCTTCATTTCAAACAGTTGCAAAAAGACGAAAGAGACAGTACTGATTTTGACAGCTAGGCTAACAGGATTCTGTTTAATTACAGATTTCAAATAAACTAAGGATTATCTGTCAGGTATCACTATTACAGACATAGTATCAACACAGGTTTTACATTTGCTTGCTAAAATTAATATTTTCTCCTGCCATCAAATTCTTCCTTTACTTTTAGAAAGAAGAGATGATACTTTCTCCCATTTTCACATTTTAATACAAACCTCATAATCTAAAAACAGAGCTCTGAAAGAAAATCAGCAACATATTCATTTCTTATCTTTTACTTTTGAGATCAGGATGTAAATTTAGCAGCAAAACTTCTAAAATTTCACAGCTAGTCTGTCTTCCTTCTGTTGTTTCCCTCCAGCACATTCCTCTGCAGGTCTTTGATCTACCAGGTCAGCAAAACTTACATTGTGCATTAAACCATGGGCAGGGGCTGAGTTTGAACTCTGATTTATCTTCCATTAAATTATACAACCCTCAACCATGACTGCAGCTGAATGGAAGTGTCAGAGGCCTTAAAACACATAGGGACCATGAGTGCTGGTGGTGAAACAGCTCACAGTGCTTTCTTTGAATGCAAGCAGGGTGACTTGGAACCATACTCGTGGTGTCTATCAGTTTCTGCCTGCCACCTTTCTGCTGGTACCAGTTCTGCTCTGCAGAAGGAAAGCTCCATGGCTCCAGGCTCAGCCAAGAGTGATGCTGCTGGTTACCACCATCTGACTAGGAGCAGTGTGTGCCCTTGAAGGTAACACAGGATGCAGGAAACTTACTCCAAGCACTTATCTTTGTCTTGAGCTTGTGAGTCTGGCTCTAGGCTCAAAGTTTTTGGTGGGATCAATGATCAATGGAGAGAGCATACCTCTTTCTGCCAGCCTGTCCCACACCATTTCCTCCCTCCCTCCCTCCTTGGACAATACATGGTGTTTAGGAAAATGTCAATAGAATAGAAACAAACTTCTATTACTACACATTTATGAGAGGACACCCTGGAAAAGGATCTTGTGGCATATGATGGACTTTTTTTCTCAAAGTCTCTTTGACAAAAGATGAAGTAAAAAAATCTCTCTCCTAAATGTCTTGCTTGTCTGCATGGGTACATTCACTGGTGGCCCCTTCTCATAACACAGACATCATCTCTACTTATTGAGACCCCTGTCTGCAAAGTCTTACATTCAAAAAAAAGATCATGATCTTTTCTAATCTAGTCTGACAACTGATTCTGGTGAAAGACAGAAAATGGATCAAATCTCCCCAGCTGGCTTTGCTTACTGCAAAACCAAAGGGATGGCCGTGGGCAAAATCTGTTATAGCTATCTCTGTGACCCTGGGTCCAATGCCATTGCCTACAGGTTCCCTACATGAATCAAAAAACCTCTAGGCCACATGTGATGGGTCTGCAGTGACAGGCAGAGAAATGTAAAGGGGAGGATCACTGCTTTTAGGAATGTTGCATTTATCACAATCAAAAAAAGAAGCTGAGGCAAGTCCCAGACATTTTGCACTACAGATTATTCCCTTGGGCCTGACCTGATCTTTTCTTCAAGAAATAGACTCTGTGCTACTTTAAATCTATTTAATAGTAATTTGTGTAGGTGTAAGGTACTGTGACCAAAAAGAACTTCCCCATACACTTATATTTTACTAAAGATACCATTTCTCAGGAAAAAAAAAAGGACAACATGCATTCACTTTGGCAGAAATAGCCTTTTGGAATCCTGCTGAATGGTTAAGCAAAGTAGAATTATTATTGTGTTTTTTAACCCGAACTACATTTGTCACCACAGCAACTTTGCAAATACTAGTACCTCAAATGTCAGAGTATGTTAGTCCATTAAGGGCTCTAAAAGAGTTTAGGTCTGAACAATTATTAGCTGGGAGCCAATTTATTTCCTTCATGTCAGCAGGAAATCAAATACATTTCAAAAGCAAAATACACAGTAAAGATATTAAGCTTTAGAGAAGAAATTACTTACATAATCTGTAAAACTGAAATAGAATAAACTGATGAAGAAATACAGCCTGAAGAAATGTCATCACACAACTGTAAAGAGCATTCATTCAGCCATGTTTTGCAGAGTTTGCCTCCAGAGCTTTACATGAGTTTCTTTCATTAAGAATGTAAGGTCCCCTCATTTTACTGCAGCCAGATGTGATTTTTTTTATTCTACAACTACAAATCTGTGCATTACTACATTAAAATTCTTCTCATTACTAAAGCAACTTATTTTATTCATAGACATTATTTAGTCTGTCTTGCTTTTGTCTCGTCTTCTAGTTATATTCTTTTAAGTAACAAGAAGAGATCTTCCCCTTGAAAACAAATCCAAAGGCTTACATTTTGCAAACGACTTAGTAGTGCAAAAATATAACTGAAAATTAGTCAAATGTATTCACACCTAACACCACATAAGCAGAAGCTTGATTCCAAGGATATAATAGGCTTATTACTGTTTTGTTTTCTTTAAGAGATATAGTCCCACTATTGGCTTCTGTAGGTTTTGATTCCCACAACTCTCTTCGATTTTTTTATTCTACAACTACAAATCTGTGCATTCAAATTCTTCTCATTACTAAAGCAACTTATTTTATTCATAGACATTATTTAGTCTGTCTTGCTTTTGTCTCGTCTTCTAGTTATATTCTTTTAAGTAACAAGATCTTCCCCTTGAAAACAAATCCAAAGGCTTACATTTTGCAAACGACTTAGTAGTGCAAAAATATAACTGAAAATTAGTCAAATGTATTCATACCTAACACCACATCAGCAGAAGCTTGATTCCAAGGATATAATAGGCTTATTACTGTTATGTTTTCTTTAAGAGATATAGTCCCACTATTGGCCTCTGTAGGTTTTGATTCCCACAACTCTCCACCAAAGCCAACACGGAGGTCACTTGAAAAAAAAGAGATTTTGCTGTTCCTTGCATACATGACCTTCCAAATGACCGAGGCTTCTGATTAATCCAAAACACAAACAGTTGTTCTTGTAAAGAACTTCAGCTTCAGGAAGATTGAAGACATGAAAAGGCAAAGATGGTGTTTGCAGTAAGCTGAAAAAGACAGTTCTCATTCACTCTCAGCGACCTCGTATATGTCAATAGTAATTTACCCTGTAAGTCTTTCCCTTTCTAGTTTTATGGCAGGCATACAATCTGCATCATGCTTGAATTTTTATAATGTATGGACTCCAGAGGGGCAGATTAATGGAAGAGTGCAATGATCCATTACTTTCCATGATCAACACCATGCTTGTTCTCCCTGTACTGCAGCTCTACCAGCCCCTTGTCAGAAAAGAGCATTTGCTGAATGCAAACAAAAGCAATGCTATTGACTCATCTTAAAACAGAGAGATCTTCAAATAACTGCCCAGGCAAAAATGGCAGGGGGCCTGTGTGTGCTGTCGCTCAGCTTGCAAGGAATGCTGCACAGTGTGACAGAGTGGGGTTCAGGAACATGCAGCCCCAGCTGGCTGAGGCAGCTGAGATGCTGGAAGACAAGGTAGATAGCACAGAGCAATATGGGGGAGCTGCTCTGATGTCACTGCTGTGGAAACCAGACTGTTCACATTAGATTAGGTGATAAAAGCTTATCTGTACATACAAAAGAAGCACAGAGAGATTATGGCAGCAGAGAGAGCCCAAATAATATCCTGGCCCTGGCTGCTTTCAGGCCTGTTGCAGGAAACATCAGATTATCCGAAGCCTATGTCCACTAGCCTGGTGAAGCAGTAGTGTGCTAAAGCAGGTTACCAAATCAAGTCTCAGAAAAATACCTGGTTACCACATCCAGGGTTGTTCCAAGAAAGTCCCAGCCTCACTGTCCAGCATGAAACCCATCACTGCAAGTCAACACTGGAGGCTTATATCCAGGTGCCAGATCCAGGGGCAGCTACTGAGCAGATTGAGGTTATGAGCCCAGCTGATGGAGGGAGCCACAATGTGTATGTCTGCACAGATACATATTCTCATGAATGGACCACGATGCTGCACTGTTTTGATGGGGAACAGTGTGAGGATAATGATGCTTTTGGTGTTTGTGGGAGCACTCTGGGGGATCCTGGGTATTTTTGTCTGCAATGTGTTTGTATGGTCATACATATATATATATGTGTATTGTACCTTTGTGAGTTGTGTGCACATGGCCTGCTGGGAATAGATCTTCAACCTCACAACTCAATATATTTCAGGTTGCACCCACTGCTGGCATACCTTGAGTTTACTCTGAATATCCATTCAGATGATCACTTTTTACTAACTCATCTATGTCCAGAGCAAATATTCATATAACCTGGAATAGTCTCTAGTATATTTTCACCCACAGACCACATGGAAGGCAAGAAAATATATTCAGTAAAGGCATGTTCATAGAGTAAATATACCAGGAATATGAACTTTTAGTAACTTCAATCTATTCACCACTCTTTGGACCAAGTCCTCCAAAGATGCTTGCGTACCATAGAGAGGCTGATTTCACAGTCTTTTTAGATTAATTATGTAGTAAGTCACATGCACAAATAGCAAGATAAACACCTTAACCAAAATGCTCCAGAGAGGGCTATGAATAATGTTAATTCCAGCAAGTTCAGGAAACATGTTGTATTTGTTTTGATTTATGAAAGGAGTACTCAATGAACTGGGGTGCATCACCTTGCCAGGAAAAAGAAATAAAAAACCCCAAATCTATGCAAAAAACTTCAAACAAACCAAAACCAAATTAAAGAAACCTCTACCAAACTGGTGGGGGTTTTTTTGTGGGTTTTTTTTGGTTTGTTTTGTTGGTTTTTTTTTTTAATTACTTGTTTTGACTGTTTTTGTACTGTTTTTTGACTGCACTGATTAATCCTTAAAATTCTCCTGTCTTTATCTACAGCACAGTGACTGCAAAGTCCATTAGCTGAATTATTAGAGGTCACAGTGTAGTGGTGGGATCTCAGGTGGAACCAGGTTATCTATTCTTTTTCAGTTTATTTATTTGGTAAGAGGCAGTATCAGAGAAGAAACCATGAGTTTGGAGGAGTTTCCAAAAGTATTCAGTGTCCCCAGTTGTACTTCCTGCCTTTATTTGCTAAAGAGTGTGCCAAGTGTCCATGACTCGCTGAGCAGGAAGGGTTGCTCTCCAGCCTTGTCAAGAGACATAATTTTTCTTCTGTAATTGAAGCAAGCAAGGATCTGCTTCCCTCTTCCCCGAGTCTCCATCCTGTGATGTGGGACGACACACCACTGCCCGCTCAAACCCCTAAAACAGCCAGGGATGGTAAGGGGAAGCTCTGTCATTCACATATTTTCAAATGATAGAATTATGCCACAAATTTTTTCCCACCCTCCTTGTCTGTGAGGAGCTCTGACACATTTCCCATTCAAGCCAGCTTTTCCACGGAGTCTGAGGTCTCCTTCATACAATCAAGTGTTTTCTACACTTCAGTGTACAACATATGCTCCATTCTTTTTCCCACGCCCTCTACGTCACCTAAACTCATTATTCCCAGCAATACTGATAGGTTATGTACCTTAAGAATGCCCTTTGGAGTTTACCTATCCTCTCTGTCTTTCACACTTATCTTTTGGATATGGTGAAAGTGGGGCATATGTAGGGTTGTTCTGTATGGCACATTAAATGACTGCAATGCTCAGTCTTGATGGCCATTTGGAATCTGGCTCTGTACCAGCTGCTCTGAACTGGGTGCTTAGACCGTGCTGCAGGCAGGGCAGGGAGAGAGGTGGCCTCAGGCTTTTCATCTGTTCTCCAATAAACAATCTAGTATTAGTGGGAGACAAGCTTCAAAATATATATAAACCTACCAACCAAAACTCCAACTCAGCTCTCTAATTGGAATTTTGAAGAGAGTACTAACATTAAAAATTTGAAGCAATCTTAGCAAAAAAACAAGACAAAGTGTACTGGTGTCCTTGAATACTAGACTTTTTGTGGCCATGGTTATTGACATAGCAGGGATATACTAGAAATAATTAGTAATAATGTCACTAACAATAAAAAGAATATGCTAATGTTTGCCAGATTTTAATTGAACTGATGAATAGCTGGAGCCATACACAGAAATAGTACCATCTTTAAGAAACTGCTCAGGATCTTTCCTCTTCTAATGACAAGGAAAATCTGGATTTTTGCAACTTTTGAAATTTTTCTACTTGTTTCATCTTTCTGGTGTGCTCTACCTGCAGGCCATAAAACCTCCAGGATTGTGGCTAATACAAATAGTTTTATCTCTTCCATTTATGAACCCCTTAATAATTATTGAAGCCATTACTGAAAACCATGGGAAGCAATGGATAAAGGAAATAATTATCCAAAAAAAAGCTGATGTAGATGAATATGTGACCAGAATGAGGAAATTGCACCTCAATCATTCTCAAAGCAGGTTTAAAACCTAGTGGACATTCTAGTGTCTTCACTTCTCTCCAGAATTCATGACATATTGAATTTGTGATGTTTATTTTCAGTGATGGCACTGGCACCCACTGACTACAAATGCTTATTAACATATGATAGAGAATAGACAAAAACATCCCAGCAACACAGAGTACTGAAAACGGATGGAGAAGAGCAATGAAAGGGGGACAAAAATAAGGAAAATAAACTTGCCGCACCCTTAATATCACAACATGGGAAGAGAAAAAGGATGTGGGGAGAAGTGGATGTGCTAAGGATACATTCACTGTGGATAGCTTGGTAAGCAGGGCAGTTCGAGCTGCAGATCTGGGGAGAAGTGGATGTGCTAAGGATACATTCACTGTGGATAGCTTGGATCTGCTTCCTGCGGAAGCAGGGCGGTTCGAGCTGCAGAGTGTACTCTGGGTGGCAGGAGCTCAAGGAAAAGCAAACCTGAGCTACTCTTTGCACAACGAAAGGCCCAGGAACCTGCGGTGTCAGCCAGGTGATTGGACAATCAGACACAGCAGGAACTGATGACCCCAGACTTTAGAGATCTTAGGCTCTGAGGGTATAAAAGCCCAGCACATCTTTATTAGGTGTCCC
Organism: Passer montanus; assembly: GCF_014805655.1. Lineage (NCBI taxonomy): Eukaryota > Metazoa > Chordata > Aves > Passeriformes > Passeridae > Passer > Passer montanus. The sequence continues at coordinate 8,876,529 of NW_024366815.1, read as the reverse complement.
TCCTCAAAGGCACCAGCTCAAGTTGTTAATTTGTTGCTGCACCATGATTAAACTTTTTTAAGGATACAGATGTCTGAGTCTCTCCTGTGGATGTCTGAGACCCTGTTATGGGAAAGGTAGGAGAGCCAATGAGGACACCTGGTCTGACTGTGGGAGTGTGGGATGTGTAGGGAGTCAAGCATGGCACCTGCACGGTCACTGGAGCCACCTTGACTGTGGGAGTGTGGGATGTGTAGGGAGTCAAGCATGGCACCTGCAGGGTCACTGGAGCCACCCGCTGTGAAGAGGCTTTGGTCCCAGCCCAGGTGGGGCAGGTGTGGCTCCTGGATGGTTGGACAGGAAAGTTTCCTTTACACAAATAATAGCAAAAATGGGATACATCAACCCTTCCATGCTTGCAACAGAGCAGGATATATGAATGTTGCCCAAGACTGACTGTATCTGATGTGTCAGTTGTTTTTTTTATACAGTACTGTGTTTTATATCTGGATTGAAGGGCAAATGAAGAAAAATGCCTTATGATTGTGAAAAAACCCCATAGATATTGAAGAAACCAGAACAATGTTAATTATTCACCACCTCTTCTGACAGGCTTTATCTTCCTTTTGCAGAGCCAAAGAGTGCACACTGTGCAAAGAAATACTACACATTTAACCTTTCATTAGAAGATAGACTGATGATGCAGAAGCTGCATGACAGGTGTGACACTAACAAATTTCTGGTTCATTATCAGCTAGAAAGCTAGTCAAAATGCACATTACCCAGAGCATCACAGATTTTTGTTGTTCTGGATCTACTTTAATGAAAAAATCCTTCACTACAAGCTTTTGACGCCATGACTTCATTTTAGAAAAACTGGTGTTACATTTCAGTTTTGACAGGCTGTAAAGATACTCAAAATTAATCCAGTTCTTTTAGAGATAAAACTGAGCTGATCTTTAATATGTGTATTTTTATAACCTTATGCAAGAAAATACAACCTTTTGCAAAAAGTTTAGTTACCTACAAACAAAAAAAAGAAGATAGAAAGCAGGGATAACAGTTAAGACGTAAGAGCTGATGTTCTTTGTGTGTTTATGACATTTATTCTTATTTATTCTTATTTATTCTTGGTGATATTCCGTTACCATAATTGCAATGGGGAAGTATATACTTACCTAGTGATGTTCACTCTGGGTCTGCATTTAGCAGATTGCAATAACAACTGACATAGCATTGATAATCACACTATTCTGTGTGGTAATTAGGATGAGAAGTAAGGCCTTATAGATGTTCATCAATCAGAATTGTCTTTCTAGTCAACCATCTCTAGCTGCTCCTGCTGTGCTTGTGGAAGTGTCTTCCCATCCAGAGTTCCTTGCTGAGTACTTTATTGAGTTACATTTCACCTTTCATGTAATGCACAAATATTTTTTAGAAGAGTCCATGTGTTATCTTTGGTGCCTTTTCTGTACAGTGCTGTTTCAAATAAGAGCACCAAGTGTCTGTTATTGTCTGAAAATTATTTTCTGACATTAAAATTCAAATCCATTGGATAATGATCTGTGATGTCAAATTAATATATTGTTGGCAAAAGACATTAAGTTTAAACTCTATTTTTCCATACTTTACATAACAGAAGATAATAAAGTTATCTTTTACATACTTTAGTTGGAGTTACAATGAAGGACCAAAAGCCTACTGGGTGTACTCAATTTGTGTTAATCAGATTGTAGGTGTCCTCAGTTTTTGCATCTTTGGCACAATCTTTACAAACTGCTTCTTTCACAGCTGTCAAATACACCTTGAAACTACTTTTCAATACCAGTGTAGCAAGAGCTCAGTATGAAATTATTGCATTAATAAAAATAAAAAAGACTGTGCTCTAAGTTAGTACTATATTCTCGACACCTCCTCCCCAGTACCTCCTGTGCTTGAGTTCTGATTGCCTTCTTTAGACAAAAAGCTCTCCAGGTGGGCTGTTTTCCTGTACCTACACAGTCAGCACACCTCAGCCCTAAGCAGAGTAACCACACTCAGTACACCTGGCACTGCACACACTGCAGACTGTTTTGTCACAGCGACAGATAACAGAGAATTTGTGGAGGAGTTCATGACCTAATCCAAGGCAAGGTGGGCTTTGGCTGAAGGTATGCTGAACTCATGAAAAAGAGTAAATTCCTTGTCAGTCAATCTCATTTCTTCCTTTTCTGGTGTGTAATACATACTGGCTTCACAGGCTTTTTGCTTAGAAAAGTAGAATGGATATTTACCAAAAAAATGAATAATAGATAAAAATAGTGTGTTAGACACTAAGGGCAAAGAGATCTTCCAAGGAACGTCCTTATATTTTTTGTCAAGATAAAGCAATATAAAGTACATCTCAATATTTAATTCTTATTAACAGGAGTACAAAATCCTCTCTTGCAACAAGGTTTACTTATGGGCAGATCAACTAATATAGCACATTTTTCACAGTAGGACACATGTTAATGAAGAGTTTTTATGTCATGTATAATGCCACAAGCTGTGTCATATTGTGGGAAGTGATTTAACAACTCGCCACACAGACAAAAGGCTGTACATTTTAATTTTCTCCCCACTGAGAAACCCACCATTAAATTATCATACTTCAAAGCTGCTACCACACATGCACAGTGAAAACAATCCAAAAAAAAAGGGATTTGAAAAGAGATGGAAAAAACTCTTTATAGGAAAATAATATTCATGGAAACAATAAAAAAACAAAATACAGACTGCACTTGCACATCTTTTGATTATCCCCTTGTTTTCATGTTCCAGATGCTTCCACAAAATGAGTCTGTTTATCACCAATTTATGTTGATTGCCCAGACTGTCGCTGGAATTCCAAGTAATGACCCTAATCAATTCAACTGATCCTAACTCTGGAATTTGAAAAACAGAGATATAAAATAAGGGAGTTATGAACAAATTTACTAAAACAACTAGAGCATCTGCTTGAGTATATTGCACTTTCAAGTAAATGAGCAATTAGCTGTCAATTTTTTTGCTTGGTATTTTGTGATTTTATATAGAAGAATATATATAAGGGAACTGATACAAACAGATACATATGTACATATGTATATATATCCTCATTTTCTGTTTTCTTTCTTACACTGATGGGCTTTTGATAATATTTTAAAAATACAGCTAAGCAAGTCATACTGATGCTGAACAAGTTCTTTTGGTCCTAAACTCTTATATCAAATACTTTCCTCTTCACTGCACCTACAACAGTCCCCTAACCCAGGACTGCACTACATACCAAAGAGGCTTTTGCACCTGGGATTACTGATTAGTGTCTCATCTCTAGCCCCAAAGAGCACCTACCCAACAGTGGCATTTTGGGTGCAGTGAAGTTCTTAAAGGCATGGTGAAGTTCTTTTGTTTTATACCAATATTGAGAGATTTTTAGCAATCATTGAGGTGAATCACACAGAATTATTTATTTTTTCATCTTTTCTTTTAAGTAGAAAATGCAGATTCATATATACAATATATATGGCAAGTATCTGCCAACAGGACATCCCTATTTTAAGGAAATTCTGATTAATCAACTATCAGGAACTCTGAGTTGACCCTGACTTTTTTCTGTCAAATCTCATTATGAAATGCATTGCACATTTGTCTCTCTCAATCCCTTTCTACCTATTTCATGAGGAATGACTTCCAAGTTTCTCTCACTTATCAAATTCACTTCTTTGGATTTCATTTCCTCTATTGTTTAGCTTTCTTTTTTTTTTTTTTCAAGTTTAAATGAGCTGTGCTATTATTTCTCTTATGTCCAGTTGTCTTAGATAATTTTGGTTTATATTTCTCATTTGGTATTTTGCATTAACTTTTTCAAAAACAATTCAGTCTTATATGAACATAAATTGAGTCCTGAAATGCCTGTGTTTAAGTATGAGAGATGAATTGAAACAAATCATACCTAAATGTAATCACTGAAAAATCCTACCAGGTTATTGAAGCCACTTGTGATAAATTATCATCACCTATCCTTCTTAAAGATTCATGAAGCCTGCAAGTATCAGAGCAATCATGTGAATTATTTTACTTCTTCTTGATAAGAGACAGCATTGTTTTACTAAAACATCAAGGATGTATTTCTTCTGTTACTATTATTTTACACAAAATTGATATAAATCCTAGCAGCATTTTCTCTTTAAGGTTGTTTACCCTGTTTTTCTCTGGAAACAAAGGAATGGAAACATTCAAAACTATACTGAGGCACTAAATTTTGATTCTTCCACTGTGTCCTTGCAATCCTACCTCTTTGGGAGTAATTTCCCTGTGTGGCTAAACACTTGTAAACACAAGGGATTTGAGGTCCGAAATTTTGAAATGTGACCTAGTTTTCAGTTCAACACATGAGTTTCTGACTCTTGTCACACATACCTGGAGCTGGATTGGCAAAATAGCAACTATCTTTATCTCATGGTTAACTGATGCTAACTGGTTAACTTGTTGAGTATGAGTTCTGCAGTGGTACTGGGGGTTTTGGGGGGGTTGGTAGTTGTTTGGTTTTTTTTCCTTTGAGGTCATGAGGGTAAATTTTTAATTTGTCCGACCATATTTTGTTTTGGGGTACTGCTGATCAAAATTCATTTTGTGAGGGCTGCCACTAGCCAAAGACAACAGTAAAAACCATTTCCCTGTCTACATCCTGTCTGGCACAGGGTGGCAGGATTGTCTTGCTGACTCACACTGCAAGCAAGTAAACTGCAGGTTTATTTGTGCTGACTCACAGAAGATGGAGGGGGACTTCAGATTTTATTTCTAGGATTAAAAAGAAAGTGAGGCATTTTTTTTAGGGGAAAAAAATGGGTTGTGTATTCATGCAGAATATCAGTAATGCTGCTACATGATTCCCAAATCAAAAGACTGGGTTTATAGATACATATATATATATGTATCTTTTCCTCTCAAGCCCTAGCTAGTATATATTTGGGATTTTCTTCTCCTTCACAGTTCTGCAAACCAAAGTATAGTGTTTTTCCCTGAACCCAAAAGCCTGAATATTGCAGAAGTTAACAGAAAGACATGCAGGCATAAATATAATGTCCTAATAAAACATGGAGATTGGATGTAAAACTGCTTAACACTTGAAAACTCAACACAGTGGCATTTCAATAAGCTAGAGCCCTCTCCTAGAGCTTATGTTGAACTTTCAAAAATTAAAGTTTATCTTACTTTTCCTGAGGTCTTTAAAGCATACTGTTTGAACCATGTCCACTAACATATTTCAGGTTACAGCTTCCTTCTGCTAAAACCAAAACAAAACAAAAAACAAAACAAAACAAAACAGTTTAATTTTTTTTATTGGGACTTTGTCACTGACTTCAGTGGGTAAACACCCCTCTAAGAGGACAAAACCATGTTCATTAAACAGGTGTTTGGCTAGGCAGTAATCTTGGTATGGAAAGATTGTCAGGACAAGCATCAGAAAATAAAAAAAAAAACATCAGCAGAATTGCTCTGTATTGTGGAGTAGAGTGAAGTACCATACTGAAAGACCAAAAAAATAAAACATGTCCTATGTATGGCCAGAAATTAATGTCTGCAATTTGAAACAAGTAATTGTGAATGGATGAGCTGGTCACCAGGTCTTTATAAGGTATGGAGAAGAGGAAGAAGGAAAAATGCTGGGCTTGGCTTGTGGCAGACTCTGAAGTCAGCTGAGTACACCTCTGTGTGCATGGCAGAACTGTGGAAGGGTTTTTGGAAAGCAAGCTCCTGCCATTTATCCTCCTTTCATCACTTGATCCCTTTGTCCAAAATTGTGCCTCAGTCACAGGGAGCATGTTTGGGGGAACAACCCCGCGTTTTCCTACACTGACCGGCAGAGCTAAGAAAGATTGAAAGGGAAGAGCACAAAATCTGAAAAGCCAGATGGTATTAAACACCAGGTCCCACAACAAAGAGAGGCTTTGGCTGATGTAATGTAGAAAAATTCCTGTATTTCAATGAAGTTGAAATCTGCATAGCAACATTTGAAAGTGAGGTCTGTGTTGTTCACAGATGAATGAGAGGTTACAGCAAACCTGGCTTCATTTATATGTGCCTTTGTATGTATGCACAGTATCTGCTGGGATTAGAGTAAGAAATCATTGGGTGTAAAACATTTACACCTCAGAAACTTTAGCTAGCCCTCACTGTCTTCATAGCAATGTGTGCTGCTCTGAACCCATTTAACCCTGTAAGCAGGGCGGCTGCTGATCACAGACACTGACTGAAGTTGAAGTGGTCAGTTCCTTCAGTTTGGCTCTGCCAAATTTTGCTGCAGTGTGAGGGTAGATTTCCAGGTTTAACTAAGGCTTCTAAAAGGTCACCTCCAGATTGTCCTCTAAAACAAAGACTTAGTTGATAGCTCTGCTCACAGACACAAGGTGCCCTTGCTGAGTAGGCTTTTGTACAATGGATTGTGGATTTTCAGACTGGGGAATTGCCAGTGGGACACATCAAGGCATGAAGAAAAGATCAATGGTGATCTTTTAACACACACACACACACACACACACACACACACACACACACACACAAAAACCAAACCCAAAAACAAAAAAACAAAACAAAACAAAACAAAAAAAAACCAAAAAAGAAAAAACCAACAAAAAACACCCCCAAACCACCAAAATCAAAAAAGAGAAGAAATTTCAAGAAGGTCATACAGTCTTATGAAGGTTTGTGTTCAGACACAAATGATGACTACCTCTCTCAGACAGACAGTCTATATAAATGAATTGATTCAATCCAAGGCCAACTTGAAGCATGTGAAGATGTGGGAGGTTTGGGAGGGGAAGCAGAATGCAACTGAACTACTACTTCAATTGCAATGCAATTGAACTACTCTCTTTTCTTCAGAGCCACAGAGCCCCTGGAGGACATGCAGAGTACATTCAGAGAAGCAAGGCTGGTCTCATGGACCTAGTGCTTCTCATGGCAGCCCCCGACCTCTAGGTGAGCATTGATAGCTTCAGTCCTCCACTTGGAAAAAGAGAAAATAATTTGAACAGCAAGGCTTAAATCTGTATCCTTCTTTCCCATTTGTCACAGCAGTACTGAATAGATCAATCAATAGAACAAATTTTGACTTTTTTCTCTGGATGTCTGGCAGGGGAAGGATTTAGAATGGAAGAGAGAATGTGACTGAAGCAAATTATGAGTTATCTGAAAGCCATTCAGTTTAAAAAGGGGTATGCATGAAGAGATACTAAGTGATAATCAAGTACCATTTCTCACATTTGTGGCAGATAATCTCTGAAGGCTCTGAAGCACCTCACTGCACTTAAACAATTTTGAATATGAAGGTAAACCACGTTAAAAAAAAACAAACTACTGAAAGTGACACAAAAGGTCCTATTAATTTTTTTGAAAATTATATGTAACATATTTATGTGTCATGTGTGAATAAGTGAGGCTGAGAGAAAAAATAGATAGCCTTAATCTTGGGACAAATATGCTCTATTTTTTCTTAATATAATATGATTGCTAAATTAGGAAATATTTTTCCCCTCTCCTTAGTTATTCCTTGAAGGTTTTTCTAAAATTTTTGAATAGCATTAGAAAATCTTCATTGCACTCTAAACAATGGCTGCTTAAAGAGGAATCTGATGAATTAACAGTAATAAACATAATTAAATAGCTAAAAGTAGAATATACTTAATGTATTAAATTCTTAATATAACCAAACCTCAGTTTGCTGATTCTCTTCCCACTTAGTTAAACATTGCAAAGATAAATATTTAAAAGCAAGATAAATTAAGAACATGCTCTCAGTCAGTGTGAGGGAAAAAAAAAAAAAGAAGCAACCTTGAATATAAGCAACTCACCTGAAAAGCAGAGAAATACAAGAAGGAGGTAGCTGCTGCATTGCATACCAAAAAGGAGTTGGGCCTATAGCATATATATAAGCAATATGCACAAAGCCATCTTTGGCTGCTTGCAGAAGAGAGGCAGGGGTGCTGCAGGAAGATACCACAGAATCCTTATATGGAAAGAAGACAGTGTGGCACAGCATGCAAAGCAGGATGAATTAAATGTGCTGATTAAATGAGCAGCTTGCTTCTTTTACTTCACTGAAGTTCAAAGCTTTCTAGCCAACCATTTTAAGCATACCTAGCAATCAAATAAATGACTTATGTTATAAAAGCCTCATGCAGAGAAACAATAGGTAATGCACAATTGATCCCTACAGGCCTCTATCCCTCACCTTTGTTCAGGGTTCTAAAAAGAATACATAATACATTCTAATGCAGGTATAAAGGCTAAAAGGCTGAGAGAAAAGAGACTGGCCACTACAACAGCATAAAAGGAAACTGGGGACAGTGCCCTTTATCCTGATTCTGAAAGATGGTGCAATCAGCTTTTTTCCCAAATCATACCTCAGGTATGCTGCACATTCATTCCTTGTGTGCATATCTTTGGCTAAAAGATTAATGGTAAAACAGTCAGTGTTGCTTGCCCTGTAAAGTGTCAGTCTGCAAGCATCAGGACATGTGGGCTCTAATTTTGAATGTAACAGGGTGTTACTGCTTCCTGCAAATTCATGGCAGGGAGTAAGGTGGCACAGGTAGTCCCTAGGCCTCATTATGAGGAGCAGGAAGTCTAGCACCTTTGATCAAAGAGGTCAAAGAAAATGCAGACACATCATAACTCTTCATTCAGACTAGGACAAGAGGAAGAGAAGTATTTTTGTTTGTAATCTGAAGTATTACTGTATAAACCAGTACTGACCGATGTTGATTGTAGTGTCCTAAGAGGGTTTGGTTGCAATGTATACTGTGCTGCAATACTAAGTTGATGATATTTTCAGAGAAAGAACATCTAGAATTTAGAGTCATGCTATCCTGAGCTGTGAATTTGGCTGTTGTGTTCTGCTAAACTAGCTTGGTTCTTCAAGTGTCTCAGTATGGATTTATGAATTATCTTTGGACTATCAATTAGAATAGATCCATTTAATCCTCCATTTAATCTTGCCCACAAGCCATGAGAAGAACTGCAAGCTTCTCATTTTCCCAGCTTCCTGAAGGTCTTTAGCATATTGTGTGATATTTGGACATCAAACATCCCACATATATGATCTTGAAATGATCTTGATAGGACCTGGCTCAATCTTTAGGTACGAAACAAAACAAATGGAAGAAAGATTTTGTTCTTTCTCTGAAATCCCAGATAACTGCTACTGGTTGGAATATTTCTGTATGAAACCCCTCACATTTCTTATATGTAAAGATACCACCAAACCTCACCTATGACATGAGACAGAAGCCTGGACTGGCAACATGTTTCATCATTGTAATAGTAACCTCCAGACATTCTTCCAATCTGTCTTTTGTAAAAAAACCAGCATTACATTACCCTCCTTTAAATCTCTGCTGATAAATAACCTGTGCAGTTGTGTCCCTCTTCAATGAATAGCCAATTGGCATGCTAGGACTGAATTTATTACACTAATTCTTACTGTTTCACTGGCATCCTTTGTTTTTTCTGTGTACTTGTGCTCATGCTTCACTCAGACTCTTTTAGTCAGATTTTTTTTTATTTTTTTTTTTACTAATGTGCAGTGATTAACATAATGGTATGTCACATCCTACATCAGACTTGAAAATAACAAAGAGAGCTTCAACCACTGAAGAAAAGGCCAAGGACTAAGCCAGACTGCAGGTTAGAGCAAAGCACATGGAAGTACAATATAGTATTGGTTTGTAGCTGTCTTGTTCCTAGGAGCAAATAGGAACAAGAGAGGTAATCAGAGCCAGATGCAGATGCAGGAGGAAGATGGGGGAATTTCATGTACTGACGCACATGAAGAACTGTGGCTCTTGCTTGCTTCTGTTGTGTTCATGGAAACAGGACACTTCATGAGTACTTGTAAATGGAAGAGTTATTACACCTGAATAGGGAACAAATCTCTGCATCACAGAGAAATGGCCATGCTAAAGGCTGAATATAAGCATTGTAGGGTGCTTATGTAGACATCATAAAATACACATACACACACTCCCTAATTTGTAGCATTCTAAAATGTTGATAATAAAAGCAGAATGTAAACTCTTGATATTTATTGTGCTTTCTAGGATGCTATGTCAGATTCTACAGGATTAAATAGAATAAGATTTCTTTTGTACATAAACCATGACAGAAAATTTATATGCAGTTGAAGAACTCTAAAGAAATTCATAAAGCTCAATAATTGTTTTCCTATTAGTTATGAACCATTTCGTTGACACAGTTTCTTTGGACTGTTAAAATTTTGAAACTTTTAAAAAGAAGTTCAAGGATTTGGACAAATGAAACCGCATTCACCTAGGTATTTTTCTGCTGGAAATTTAGTGTAAGAGACTAAACATAATAGATATTTTCTTAGATATTTTCACCCACAGCAATATATAAACTTAACAGAGGATGAACTATAGATCTGGCCTATGAGCTGCTTGAGTGCTGTGTTGTCCTGCTGAATTGTGTACAGCAAAAATATAAAGGAAGGGCAGTTAAAATAGGCAATGCAGGGAAGTAACATCTCAGGCTATTGCAGATGTTTGTGCAGTAAACCCAAGTAAATTACTAAAGTACAAGCCCTAAAATGCCATTATCGAATGAGAGCTGGATAAGAAACACAAGACAAAGAGAAAATATTTAATTTGGTGTAAAAAGAGCAATAATGTCTCCAATTTTACTGTGAAACAGTAAAAAATAACATTGTGAAAAACAACATAAAATGAAAACATATGGAAAATTCCTGATTAGATCGTCAGGATGAAAAACGACTGAGACATTTCTGCATGAGTGAAGGAATCAAAATGAACGGACAGAGTCAGTGTTACTAAAATTCAGTGTTTATAAAGTTTAAAACATGCACTTTAGAAGGGATAATCTGTACTACTGACTTTCTATAATGAAATCTAAATGAACTACAATCACTTAGAAAAAGTGTCAATTGTTATTGTAAGGTGCCTTAAAAAACCCAGTGTTCAATACGGTGCAGTAGTTAAATAACTAAGCAAGATTCTAGCTGCATGCATAACATGGTTGAGAATGCTAAAAAAAATCCTCTTGTCCAAGGTCATTAGCCAGTTTCATGGGTTTGTCAGCAGTGTTCTTTTGGGTGTTTCTGGTTTTTTTTTTGTTTTTTTTTTTTTTTTTTTTGTTTTTTTTTGGTTTTTTTTGGTTTTTTTTTTGGTAGGAGAGTACCTCATGTATTTTTGATGCAGTTTCTTTACATACAAAAAATGTGCTCAAAGATGAGGTCACAATAGAAACTAAATTGGAGATATTAATTTTTCTCACAGTTCCCAAATGTCATAAACCCAACCTATTGCCAAAAGAAATCCTTACTCAAAGAACTCCTGACATTTTATTGGAGGTCAAATCTTCATAATTGGAGGTGGAGGGAGTGTTTGTTTTGGCTGTTTCTCTGTCTTCTGTCTTTAAATACACAGAACAATCTCCATCTTGCCTAAACTGAGATATTTAGTGTAAAAGCTCAGTAGTTCCAATACATAAACTTTTTGCAGAAGCTTGCTCAGAATAGTCCATCTGGCACCAAAAAGTATAAATAAAATCAGCCTTGAGATACAAACAAGACCTGAGAAAAAGCACACTGTATGACATGGAAATTGGAATTTTTGTGTCCCGTGAACTGTTAATGTCCTCTGTATCTGTAACAAATGACTACTATATTTGCATTAAATATTGGTTAAAATAAAATAATTTAGCAGTTTTACTGACAGAAGCATGCCTTATTCTTTCTGAAAATTGTTCAGCTATTTTTCAAGTTTTCAAAAATGTACAAAAAAAAATCGTTCTGTTGCTTTAGAGTGGAATTAATAGCTGAGTGTAATGCAGATGCCTGGTACTTGGACGAAAGACTGCTCTGGGGTTTCAGGTGTCTTAGCTGCAAGTCAGAATTATGTCCAGTTTAGGGCACATGAGCACAAGCCAAAAATCTTAATTAAGCTAGCTTGTAACTGATGGATGGAAATAACACCAACAAATAAGAAATTAAATGTAGCAGATGGAAACCAAAACCCAATAATTTTATCCAAGAAAAGCATATAAGACTTAAAAACTTATAGGCCTCAAAAAAAAGTAGTTGATTTTTTTCCAGACTTCAGCATTTTACATGGCATGAATACGTTTATTCATGTTCAATATATAATTTTCCCATTAAATCTGATATCAATTGCCAAACAAAAAGTGGAGATGTCTACTTAGGCAGATAATTAAGTAAATCAAGGTTTTCTGACAAATGTAGATAATAGGGATGTTTTCAACCCCCCATTGCCAAGTAGTTCTTATAAAAACCCAAACCACTGAAGGTACAAGTTTGCAAATAACTGTAGATTAATAGAAAAGGATGTTTAATAGTCTTTGAATCCATGCACGGCAGAAACATGATATTCTCTGAAGATGTTAGGAAGGAGAGCTTGAACAACTCATGAGATTAGTCATTGCCTTCTTCAGCCATTTTTCACAGGTAACCATGGGGTCAGAGAAACACAGCAAAACACATTCTGTGGGGACTTGTTCATTTTAGGGTGCTTTACAGCACAAAACAAATATATAGTGGGAGAAAGTCCTTCTGATCTAGTTGTTGTGTAAACAGACAAAGTATGTTTTGGGTTTTTTCTGTTCAACAACCATTCCCTATAAAAATATTTGTAACAATATTGTGCATTTTAAACATACCAGTTTGTATCCTACCTTACTGTGGCTTGACTTTAAGCAACAAGCCTATTCAAGGCAATCCAAAGTCTTCTCTGTTTTTTTAAATACACTGAGTGACTCAACAAAATAAACATATTTGCATATCAATGTGTCTCCACTTAAGTCTTTAGATCATCACAATTACAATATCACTTGCACCATCCCCTGTGCATGCTGGCAATTTTGGTATTTGATTTTTGTATAAAAATGAAGGATTTTGTTTTTCAGTTTGGATAATACAAATTATTCTACTAATTATGCAAAGAATCATGATATCATAGAATGGTTTGGGTTGGAAGGGGCCTTAAAAATCTTCTAGTTCCAACTGCTCTGCCATGGGCAGGGACACCTTTCACTACATCAGGTTGCTCAAAACCTGATCCAGCACTTTCAGGAATGGGACATCCACAACCTCCCTGAGAAACCATCCAGTGGCTCACCATGTTCATGGTAAACTATTTCCACCTAATATCTAAATTTTCCCTCTTTTGTTCTTGATTTATTTCCCCTTGTCTAGTCACGATATGCCCATGTAAAAAGTTACTCTCCTGTGTTTTATAAGCCCTCTTTGTGTACTGGAAAGTTGCTGAAAGGTCTTGCTGGAGCTTTCTTTACTTGAGGATCAACAAGCCCAGCTCTCAGCCTGTCCAAATAGAAGAGGATGCTTCAGCCCCGGAACATCTTTGTGGATCTCCTCTGGGCTGTTCCAACAGACACATGGCTTTCTTATGTTGAGGCTCCAGAGGTAGATTCAGCATTCAAAGTGGGGTCTCACTAAAGCAGAGCAGAGGGACAGACTCCCCTTTCTTGCCCCACTGGCCACACTGCTCTGGAAGCAGTGAAGGACACAACTGGCTTTCTGGGTTGCAAATGCATATTTCTGGGTCATGTCCAGCTTTTCAGCCACAACAACCCCAGACCTTCTCAGGTCTGCTCTCAATCAGTTCTTCTCCACTCTCTGCTCGTGTCTGGGATTGCCCTGACCCAGATGCAGCAACATGCACTTGGCCTTGTTGAAGTGTATGAGGTTCTTGTGGGTCCACTTGTCTGGATGGCAACCTGTCCTTCTGTGTCAACCCACTGCTCAGCTTCTGTCATCTGCAAACTAGCTGAGGGTGCACTGGATCCCACTGTATTTGTCACATACAAAGACATTAAAGGGTCCTGGCCCCAAGACAGCCCTGAGGGATACCATCCATCACCAGCTGGCACCCAGACATAGAGTCATTGACTGTAACTCTCTGGCTGTGTCCAACCAGCCAATTCCTTATCCATGAAGTAAGTCACCCTTCAGAGCCATATCTCGCCAGTGTGGAGATCAGGATGTTGTACATGACTCTGTGAAAGGACTTGGGTAAGGCTGGGAAGATGACAACTGTCATCTTCACGTGCTGACCATTGCAGTCACTCCATCATAGAAGGCCCCCAAATTTGTCACACACAATTTTCCCTTAGTGAAGTGGTGTTGGCTGTCTCAGATCACTGCATTGTTCTGTATGTTCCTTAACATTGCTTCCATGAAGATCTGCTTTATGATCTTCCCAGGGGCAGAGTTGAAGCTCACTGCTCTGTACTTTCCTGGATTTTCCATTCTTCATTTTTAATAATTTTTTCCCCTTTTTCGGGTCCCCAGGGACATCCCTTGAGTGCTGCAACTTTTCAAGTATGCTTGGCAACAACATCAACTAGACCATCAGAGTTGCCTCAGAACTCTGGGATGTAAGGCCTGTATGCTTGTAGTCATTCAGTTTTATCAACTGGAACCAAAGGTGTCTTTCACTTAGAGTAAGAGGAACTTCACTCCCCCAATGTAGGGACTTGAGAGTCCTGGGAAGCCTCACTGCCAGTGAATACTGAGCTGAAGAACTCACTCTCAGCCTCTTCCATAAATGTATTGTTCAATACAAGGTACTTGATACCTTATTTATTCTTTAAAATAAAGACTAGTTTTCATGCATAATACAAGATTAGTAACAGGAGAGAAATGCATGTCAAAACAGCAAAGATGTTAATGAATGTCCAGAATATTTACAGACATATTTAAGTAAGCAGAGTATGATTCTTTTAAAGGTATTAAGGAACTTCTTGAAGTGATCTCTAAATTATTAGTTATTACCTTTGAACACTCCTAGAGTATGCACCCAAGAATTTAAAACACAGGAATGCATAGAAATAATGATTAAAAAAAAAAAGTTAAAAGCAGAATCTGAGGAATTACAGGCAAATAATTCCATTTAATGCCTGGAAATAAAAAAAATAAAAAACATTTGAAGACTGCTACTGACATTGCTAACAAAGTCTGTCCAGGCCAATTTTGTTGCCTTCACTGATAACCTAAATAATCTGGCTGGTAAAGGGGAGGAAATGACTGAGATTCCTCTTGATTTTAGAAAGATTAACATGTAAAAGGTATTTTCTGTATAGTAGCAAAGTAAACATGCAGAGAAGATTCTGAAAAAAATTAAATTAAAAAAATTTAAATTAAATTTAAAAGCTAAAACTTGCTCTCAGGTTAGCTAGGAATTATTCACTGAAGCTAGAAAGGCAGTCTGAACAGGGGGTGTCAGTTCCATTTGTTGTTATATTAATGATCTGGATGACAAAGTAGGAAATGCACTGATTAATTCTGTATAGGCCATGCTGGAGGGAACTATCTGCAAGGATTTCTGTGAACAGGATCAGAAATCTAAGTGGTTTTGTTAGACTGATGGAGCAATCTGAAATCAATGAGATGGAATTTAATACAAGTGAGTGCAAGATGCTACCTTCCGGAAAAAAAAGGTAGCAAAATACATAAACATGAGCTTTGAGATAATTGACTAGATAGTGTTTCTGAAGAAAAGACTGGGGCTGCAGTGACCAAAAACTGAGTGCAGGTTACAAAGTCACAAAACAAATCTGATGCCTGACAGAATTAAGAGGTGTTATAAAGAACAAGGATTATTCATTCCACTCAGCATTCTCTGGATTTTTGCTACATTTTAATGCCCCAGTTTTGAGACAAATTAGGAGATTATAGAGGACAGAAACAAGAGGGAACTAAGGATTAGAATATTAGAATATTGGGAAAAAGTAATAAAGGATTATATTCTTATAGTCTGAATTTAGAAATTATGGTAGATAAAGTAACAGCAGAGAATACTCTAAGACATTTTTCAAAAACTCCAATCAGATACAAAAAAAACCAAAAAGTAGCCTCAGATGCATATTTTCACCCTGAATGTCTACATTTTTTTATGTGGAGCTGTGAGCAATCTGAAATCCAAAATAAAATATGGCAAGGCTAGAATTCAATACTTTTAATTTAGGCATCTGAAAGCCTAGACATCCAATGTAATCCAGGTGCTTTGAGTCTTTCCTCAGTCAAGGCATAGGCACGGTTCAATCCTCAGTCAAAGCAAAGACAGCAGTTCAATCCACTGTATAGTCACTATAAACCCTCCCAGGTTCTTATTGCTCTCATTTGATTATCATAGAGACTTGGACTAAAACCTAAATTAAGAAAGAATCAAGGTTAAGAGAAATTGATTCTATTATTAAGAGAGATTGATTCTATTATTAAGAAAACCAGCACATTATATTGCTTAATCATCTAAATTCACACAGATGTGAACGGTCAAAGACAAATGAACATTGATTAATAAGCAAAAACTACAGAAAGTAAATAGACTTTTACGGGTTTGAAGGTGCTAGACATGAGTGGAGACAAAAAGTAACTTTGGACTAGAAATATAAATAGAGATCAAAAGTGAAAAAACCCCATCCAGTAGTGACCTGAGTACTTACCAACAGAAATGTTTAAGCAGCAAAACTTCTTTAAAAGAGGAATTTACAAATTGCATTTTTCTGTATGACCAAGATAATGAGCAGTTTTTAAAAATAAAACAATGTGTCTTCTGGCCAAAATGTGTAAGGCTATTATACAAGACATAAAGAGTCCATGGCGAACAGCTTTAATTAAACAAAATTGCAAAATAAATAATATGAAAATAAATATGCCTATGTAGAATGTTGGATTTTGCATTCCCTATGATATAGGCAGATGTGTTTCATGCTAATTGGTAAAAGACATTTTTCAGAAGAGACAGAGAAATATGATTTTTTATAAAATTAACATGAATTAACTTCACTGCTTCTTGAACTGTGCACAGCTTTGATTACAAAGTAAATGCTTCTGAAGGTCATGCTCATTAGTGTTACCCAGGGCAATATCAGGTCTTGATGTTTACTTATGGCAGTGGCTTTCTGCTCCTGATTCTGTCAATAGAAAACTAATCCTAACTTCCTCCCTGCTGTGGTTTAGGTTCAGTGCTCTCAGTGAGACTCTCCAAACCCACACATCACTGTCTCTGGCATCCCTTCACCTCCTGCTTCCTGCTGCAGTGGGATGGAGTTGGCAACTGGAGACAAAAGGCAAAGGTTACAGGGTGAGATAAGAGCAATTTACTGGAAACAGAAATGAGATGAGAAAATGAACAAGTACAACAATACTAATAACAGAGGGTATAAGAAAATAAACAAATTCCGTGGGGGGAAAAACAAACAAACCAACCAATAATAAATACTGCTCGGCTACCTCCATTGTGTTTTCTTTACCAGAGGGAATCTCTTCTCCCTAGAAGAGACTCTCCCCTCAATGACCTGAGCTTGTACAGAATAAATTTCAGGTGTCAGCAATGCTCCTCCTGGCTACTGAAAAAAAAAATAATAATAACCCTTGTCCTGGCTGGAACCAGGACACTCTCAAACCTTAAGATCATCCTTGGTGTTACAAACTAAATGCAAGGCATGAAAGAACAGTGTATTCACTCATGTAGTTGTAGAATTGAATTTAGTGAATTGCCTGTTTCCTTCATTTGAGACACTCTGTCACAGGGAGTTTAAGCTTATTTGTCTAGGTGATACAACTGGTCACCTTTCAGATAACAAATTAAATTTCCTAAAGCTAAACCAAAAGTGTGTATCATGCTTCAGGGAACTGTATTAGCAATCACTAAAGACAGACAGAAATTATTTGATTTAATACTAATATTACTACTAATAATTAATACTAATACTAGTATATTAATAGATTAGTAGACCAACAATGTTCTATATCATTATTCAGTTCACCATTAAAAATCAACTGTAGGGTTGATCCTATTGATCCTATTGATGAGAGGAGGAGCAGTTTTCATCTTGCAGAAATTACTTTGCTTTACTTTACTCTGTCAACCATTTAGGAAACTCTAAACTGCCTGTGTGGTCAATATGAAAAAAAATAAGGCAAAAGAAAAATGAAGTAGAATATGCTTTCTTTAATATAGTGGGAATACTCAGAACATCCTCAGTGAGGTATCATGTTCACAGTTTTTTCCAGATAAAAGATATTTTTGCAAGAGGTTTTTTAGTGCCTGACACATCTCCTTTACTCTGTACTCTTCTATGTTCTACTGCCACATATTTGGTGTTCCAATCCTCTCAAAGACTTACTGTCTCAAAATAAAACGTAACTTTAAAACAAAAAATTATCTTTCTGAACGCAGAAAATGTTTTAACGTGTGTAGATTCACTTGGAATATGCAAAGAAAACTTGCTAAAATAAGTGTTCTGTCCTTATAATGCAGATGTGTGGAGGAACTACCTAACATGATAGAGACATGGCAGTTAAATGGTGTTACTGAATATCATTTGCTTCATTATCATTAGTCTCCACAGAATAGAGTATCCTTCCTAGTGTGTGTAGAAAGCAGAGAACAAAGGAGACAATATTGACCTCAAGCCCAGGTACCCAGAAATTCATCCAAAATTAATCTGTCATTTTTGTAAAAGCTGTTTGTTCAAGGGCTGCTTGGCACCACTTACAAAAGCTCTATGAATGTGCTACTGAGACACCTGCATTAACAGTTTAAATATTAACCAACTCTTATTTACTTTTGTTGTCTCTTTCACCACAGTGGAAACAAAGCAGCATGTGGTGTGTGCATACATGAGTGTGTTAAAGTTCAAGCTATACCTCAGGAAATGAGAAAAGCATTCAGCTTCACAAAACAGGTAGAAGCATGACAGAGATTTGTAGAGGATGGGATTGGTTACCTTGGAAACAGGTTTGAATTCTTTCATCAAACAACAAGATGCTCAGTGTTGACCTATTTCCAGCTGCTGTATGGATTTAAGGTGGAACTATATATGCAAAGTTTAGAGAAGAAGGTTTTCCTATCAACACTGAATCTTTATTTACTAATTAAATGCATTACTTTGTTTCCTCTATACCTCTAAGCCTTTCAAGTGAAAAAAATAGTTGAGAACAGAAATGAAAAAGGGAAGAAGAATGTCATCATCTCCTCAACAAGAATTGTTTGTTTCCAATGTATATGAACTACTTGTGACCACTAAAAACATTTTGGTCAATACATTGTCTTCTTTCAAATAACTATTTAGCTAATATAGGTAAAAAAATGTTACCTGGAAACAGTAATTCCCCATCCCATTATAAAACTTTAAACTACAGATAGAGTTCCTGAGATAAATGCAGATGTTTAGCTTTATTTCGTCTTCCATCATCTCGGCTCCAAGAGTTTGTTTTATTTTTGTGAGAACTGACATTTTACACAGCATTTTTTCATGAAGCCTGATACAACCAGCAGTCAGATCTGTGAAGACCTTGAATGCAGTGTACTAGCAGCAGAAGGGTAGCTGCAACTAAATCAATCTACCTTTCTCACCATATTCTACTAAACTTCAGGATATAGGAAAATGGAAAAAGGATCATTATTGTACGGTTGATAAACACACAAATACAGATGGACAGCACCATGTGTTACTGATTTAGGGAACCTCCTAGATAGTCTGGATGTCTAAATAATACAGTGCAATGCAGCATCACACAAAGGGACATGACATTGAATCCCAGAACAGTCAGATTGCCTGCCTGGTGTGTATATCAATTATCTGGTCCAAACTATTTTGGGTGTATTTATTCTATGTTCCTTGGCATCACTGAAAGCCCAAGCTTTCTAAGCAAGGCAAGGAGCAGAAAGAAAACACAGCAAAAGAACTTACAAATTTAATTCAGCTGGACCTGTAGAGTGAAGGAAATAATTGCAAACTGCATAAAGTTACTTCAAATCATCATATCTAATGATAACCCATCTTAAGAGTAATTTTTAAGCTCATTGTATATATCATATTTTCTGAAACCATATATTTTTCATTACTTTCAAGGGAGAATAGATAGATTTTTTTGTGGTAGGGTGTGTTTCTTGATAGGAAATATATTAAAGGGGATTTTTTGCACATTCTCTTTAAGAATATTATAAACTTCAGCATTTCCTTCTAAATACTTGCTCTTGAGATTGTGACATTACATGTATAATAAGGGGATATTTTTGGCTGTCCAGGTATAGGTCTGAAAACATTTAAAATGAAAAAAAAAAAAGGTATTTCTGAACCTCAGCCTGTGGAAACAAAACAATATTGAGTCCTTTGCAAGCCACACAATCCCTTTCATCAAAAAGTGTTTATAGTTTTAAGAGATAATATATATAAGAGATAATATATATTATATAAATATATAATAATATATATAATAAAATATTTATTTCACTCTGGTGTTTCCCACCAACCCTTCCCCACTCTTCCCTTTAGATCTTACTCAGATAACAATATTCTTTTGGAGGTATAAAGATTCTCAGACCGACTAGTTTTTATTTTTATTTCAGTTTGGCCATAATCAGAACTTTCCCAGCCCAGTGATGTATCCAGCTGCTAGTCTAATATGATGTGCTCCCTATCTGTCTTTAAAACAGCGGCCACATATCTGGCAGAGCACAACTTAAAGTTATTATCAGAGCATTTATTTCTTTGTCCTTCTTCATTGTGTACTGGGTTTAGACCAGATAATTGTTGACACTCTTACAAAACGGTATGAAAATCCATAATAAAAATCATTCATATGGATAAAGTGTTAGCAATTAGGCTATAATCTCTTTGCAGTTCATAGCATCCCAAAGTTCATCTGTTTTTCCTGTTATGTATTGACATATAAGCACAAGTACTATATTTTAGAGCCCTCATTCTCATATGCTTCTATTAGTCTAATTAAATCTGTCTCACTGAAGATTAATGCTTTCTTTCCTAGAACATCTGTCAATGGTGTATGAATTTTACATAAAACATAATTTTTATTTTCTTGCTTCTGAACCCATTCTTCCCTAGACTTTTTTTTCCTCATAGCTCAGTACAGATCAGCAACACCAAAAATCATGCTGAAATGTATCAGGGAAAAGTGATAGTGCACATATTGCACATAAAAGCAGAGTTACTTAAGCTGAAGAGATGAAGCACAATTATTTCTTCAGTTCTAGATAGTGAAAAACGGTGTTCCACTGCTAATTTTCCAAGTATTCCTAACAGTCATAGATACTTCAAAATAACAGTGAAGCACTCTGGATGCATTCCTTGCATCATTCACATCACACTCTTTCACAACAATGATGTATAGCCAAAAAAACTGAACAGTACTGATGCTGAACTACAAATGACCTATGAGGAATGTGGAAGAAATGTGGCCACATCCTTTTTTTTCATGTTTACCATGAAAAGTCACATGCTGGCTGCAGTTTTTCTAGATGCTTTAAAACCCAGTCTCTCTCTCTTTAATGTGTGTAAGACACCAAATGTTTGGATGTGCTTTGCTCAACACATTCTCCAGTGCTTGTTGTGTTACTAGCTTATAATACATTTGCTAGCTTTTCACTAAGTTGCAGACACATGATTACATATTGTGGGTAAATAAATGAATATTCACTGCTGCTGCAATGAATTAACACATGGAGAAGAGGAAAAAATATCTGGAGAAAGCAACCGGCTCAGCTCCACTGTATCTTTCTTTTTCATCTCCACAGTTTTATATGTCAGGAAGCATATATTTTGATTTTTTTTCTTTTTTTTTATTTATTTTTTTTCTTTTTTTTTTTTTATGAACAACACATTTTTCCTTGTAATTTTTCTGGAATTCATCTACACTTTGAGTCTAAAGTTCTTGAGGTGGTGGTCTCAAGGATGCTGCCCATCCAGGAAGCTTGGCCAGTCCTGGCATTGCTCTGGCTGAACAGAAAAACTCTTGTGGCTTCTAAATATGACAGCTTGCTCTGGCCTAAAATTGTCCCTGCCCTACAGGCTGAGCAGCACTGCTCTTTTGCATCATGGTGAGCAAAGGGTGCACAAATGCACAAAATGTGCACTGCTCATCAGACATCCATGGGGACACGGGAGTTTCACAAAATGGGGAGTGTCCGGAATGAGAACAGGCAGTGCTGCTGCCCTGATGAAACCTCACCAGAACAACTCTATTTCTTAATTCTCTTTCCTCAAAAGAGTGATTCCTACTATGTTTCTCCTATCCTTCTTAAGTACAGTTCTCACTATTCTCACTCTTAACACACATGCCACCACCCACTGTCATTCTTTAGACATTAATTTTAGGCCTCTTGTTTTGCAGTCAGAATTTTTCTTCTTTATTATATAGCCATCTTCCCAAAAGCCAGAGCCCAACCAACCAATCTTCATCCACCAAATATCCTTGCTTACACTTTTATGTGAACAGAAATTAATCAGAAAAAAACCCACAACAAAATAGTCACCTTATTTAACAGCAAAGATTTATCTCAATTTTTTCATGTCTTTCAATTCCTCTCACCCCACCCCCATTTTCCCCCTGCTGTAGATACTAAACAAAACCAGAGGGCATTCCCAGCAGACTTAATTGCTTAGGCTCAGAAATAAATTACATACTTCATGGTAAGGTATGTACATGTTCTTTACAGAAATGAAAATAATCTCTCCTTTCATTTCCTTAGTTCCTGAGGTTTTTTTATAAATGCAGAATTCAATTAAAAATAATAAATCATGAAATGGCAACCAAATGAAATTTTAAAAAATGATGATTAAATGCTAATTATTAAATAAGTAATACTCCAAGTATTCATATTTTTCAGGCACTTAGGTAAAAAGGATTGGCTGATTCCATCCTTGATGGCCTTAGTTATAGCTGAAAAAGTAAAAGCAAAAGATATTTAAGACTTGTTTTTTAAGTGTGGAGGACTTCAGCTCTGTCTACATCAGGTTTTATGTGTATGGAACTCGCCATGACTGTGAAAAAGAAAAAATTAAAAAAGGAGAGCAACCAATGTAATGAATCAATAGTTTTCAATTAAATCAACCTAGGAAAGTGCAACAATGCCTTCAGCATAAACAAAAACCTCCAAAAACCAATACAATAAAAAATGAAGGTTATGAAATCTGTATTGAATGATTGACTTAATAATGCTGAAAAGTGAAACTAAACATTTTTGTTATTAAGTTCTTCCCTTCTCAGCATTCTCATGAAGATTGTACAGAGCTTGTTCTTCTGTTGAAATATTACCACATAAGAAAGCAGTTCCACTTTTCTGGGAATTTTTAGTTAATAATAATATGAGTAATCCCTAAAAAAAAATATATTCAAATATCAAAATAGTTACTTTATCATGCCTTTCACATACTTACGTTTTTTACTGCTAGAATGTTATTATTTTTTTGCAAAATTGAAGTCAAGATATTAGTCTAAGTCAACCCAAGTCTAGAAGAGATCAGTGTTCACTCTGCTTGACTATTAAAAAGGTGATTAAGCCTAGAAAATATAGCAACATATTGCACACATGTATACATCATAGAATAAGGTAATCGTTTGAATATTCTATGAAACAAGAATCAGTCTACATTTTAATTCACCTTGACATGTCTTGCAGCTTGTAAAGCTTAATTTTTATTCATTTTATCCAATATCTCTATTAAATAAATCTATAAGCTGGTTTCAGTATATTGTATGTTGGTGAGAATGCTGCACACCAGGAGACTTTTGCCTTTACAAAGGCAAAAATCACCTGCAGGAAAGGAAGTTGTGACAGGGATCTGTGCAATCTGTGGAGTGCTACAAGAGCATCTTAATCCAACATGTGTATACGATGCAACTTTACACTTCAAAACACTACCTCAGTTCTTTCTGTCTCGCTGAGCTGCAAGAGAAAATAGCAAGCTCTGTCTGTGCCTATGGAATAAAGTAGCTCCAGATGAGGAAGTTTTATGGAAGCCATAAAAGTAAACTTAAACATTTCCTCTGTATAGGACAATGGGATAGAGAAGACAGTGTCCAGCTGTCCTGACTTAGCACACCTCATGGAAATATAAACTGCACTAAGCTACACACTATTTAACACAAGCCTTCGTGTTCACCACCTTTCAGTAACTCATGGGATGAACACCAGTACTTGAAACTGTTCCTTCAGAGCAGTGCAGGTTATTATTGCCCGGGGAGAAGAGCTGACAATGTTCTTACAGCAGGGAGCTGCCCATACAAGTGGGGATAGCTGTGCTTTTCCAAGCCATTCCTGCACTTCTGGGAGAACACAGCTCTCTGTAGTTTGGAGCTGAGTGTCTTTCAAAGTGCCTGCTAGCTGTCAGTGCTCAGGAAACAATTTTGTCATTATCAGCTTCTGATTTGTGGTACGAATGTAACAGATCAATATTGAAATACTGTAGTTTGGTCTTTTGTTGCATTGTTTTCAAGATAACCTTTGCAGTTAGAAAAATAAACTTCAGCAATTAATTATTTTTAAAAAATCAGACTGAAATGCAAAAAAATCTGTGTCAGAAAACTTCCAGCGATACATGCGTTCACAAGTGGGCTCTGGCAGACCCTAAACCAGAAATTTTCAAGATTTGTTTAAATGTATTTTACAAATCTATTTCTATTTTATTAAGTGTTCACAGTCTCAGTATTATTCTTTCTAGCAAAAGCCTTTTTCCTTCTGCCTTTGAGCCTTCCCACAGTCTCTCACCAGTTAAGTGGGGAGGGGATAAACTCCTTTTTTGGAAGATGCTTTTCAAGAAGAGGTTGGTGCTCTGGACCCAGGAGAAAAACTAGCAGTAAAAAAAAAAAAGAAGAAAATATCGAAAATCTCCAGAAAACAGTGAAAAATTATTTTTAAAGTGATGCAATAGAGACTAAGGAGGGAAATCATCATGAGGGGACGTATGAATTAAATAAAGATCAATCATAAAATACCAAACAAAGGCAAGCTTCCAGCAACCATTCCTCAGTGATTTTAGGTCTGAGCCCACATGCTTCATCCTAGTCACAGTGGGTGCTCAAACTGCCTCATTCCACAGCTCTCACTAAACTCCCTCTGATTAATGGCATTTTCTGCTTCCCACAAATCCCTGTGATATCTCCCACAGATCTGTGATCCCCATTCCTCTGCAAGTAATGTGGCCCTCAGCAAGAGTTTGTGACCTCCACTCACTGCAGAACCTGGCTTGAGGAAAGCTCAGAAGTATGTCTGATTACATTCCGGTTCTTCCAAACAAAACAAAACAAAACAAAACAAAACAAAACAAAACAAAACAAAACAAAACAAAACAAAACAAAACCCCAAAACCCAAAACCACTAAACTGCTCTTAACTCAGGACAAACATATTTGCTTCCCTTTGGCTGACTTAGAGGACCCATTTATTTTTTCAGATGCCTTCTTTAAAAATTTCCTATCTGTTCATTTGGGATTTTGCCATCTTCTCCAGAAAGGAGACAGGGCCTCAGACCATTCACTTTCTCTCTCCACTCCCTGTTTCTGAATAGATCAGCATCACTTTTTGGAGTCTTAAGGAGAATCACAGTTTTTTCCCTCTCTTCCACAGTTCCCTTCTTCCTCTTGGAATACTCCAAATAAAACTGGCAGGACAGCTCTTGTAATCTGTGAATATATCTCCTTGTATAACTTTATTGGGAAAGAGAGAATAGAACTGGAATTAAAACAAATTCAGCTTTAGTTCAAAGCTTGCAGTTTAGATAGTCTCATAAAACAGCTTGTAATGTATTCCAAAATTCTTGAAAATATGAGTCCTGAGAGGCCTCTCTTTTGGGAAAGCAAATTGAAGACACCTAATCAACTACTTAAAGTATAAAACCTTACGTTAAATGTGAGAAAAAGATTAGGTTTTGGATTTTTAATAGCCCACTGGATTGGAAGACTGGTTTGCTATGGCAGGCACTATGAAAAGCGCTTTAAAAACCTCAGATAAACGCAGACTTTCCCTCTAGCCATCATACCCTCGCTTTTGTTTATACATCTAAGCTGTGACTGCAGTAACTAACTCAGTAGAGTTTCCATGGAGACTGGAAAGTCATTTTAAACACCCATGACTTTCAGAATATAAATCTCTATTACCAGATATTGTGTGAGTTGCTAGAGGCAACATTTCCTAATCATTCTTAGTTACTTTTCTATATTTTTTTCATTCTACTCACTCAAATATGCATAGACAACAAAACTCTGAGAAGATTATAAAAACTGAATAAGCATTTGTAGTTCAGATGAACTACCAATACTGATTTTCCTTGACCTATGAAGGAAATGTCTTTAAATCTGCTTAGAATTATAACTTTAATTTCTATGCAAAGAATTGAGTATTTGTAGTTTAAAAGCTCAGAAAAAATGTTGATTTAAAAGGATGTACTAAATAAGGAGAGAGGCTAAAATGGCAAATTTCAATTTATGCATCTAAAAATATAATGAAAATTTATTTATTTTATATATATATACATATCTCTTTATATATATATATATATATATATATATATAAAATAAGTAAAACATGCATTATTTCTCTCAACTTTGCCCAAGCTTACATAAACAATTTTAATCTATCTATTTTTCTTTTTTTTTTTTTAATTGCAGGTGCAGGTTTCTTGTCATTGAGTCTTAATAGTGTGTTTGCTGATTCTCTCCAAGCAATCAAAACCAAAAGGACTGATACTAAATATTACATCAAAGGAAGGCTTGCATTGCCATCCATTCTGCCTGGCTCATATTTTGTTCTCTCCCTTTCTCCCAGAGGCTGTAACACTCGGCTCTGTTATACTGAAAGGACTAATGCTAAATATTACATCAAAGGAGGGTTTGTGTTCCCGTCCATTCTGCCTGGCTCATATTTTGCTCTCTTTCTCCCAGAGGCTGTAACAGTTCTGCTGCTCCCTGGCTTGTAACAAGTGAGCTGTAATACACAGGCTCCTCTCACTGACCAGCAAAAGAAACTGCTAGAGTCCTTTCTTCAGAATTGTTTTGAAGCAGAAATTACTTCATTCTTTTCCTCTATTTTTGCTTTCTTTAGCACTTTGGCTCTGCTAATCTACACACATATCTAAGTAAGATTTTAATGTGTTCAGTTAATAAGGATTTGTTACAGAGTTTTTCCCTCCAGGAACAATAGGAAAAAACAAATGCCTCATGACTGATGAGGTGATGACAGATGCTCATTTTCTTACTCAGTGTACCTTAAGATTTTAGCTTTTATATTTTTCAGATCCTGTACTGCATTAGTGTATAACTCTGAACTCCATAGAGTGCTCCATTAGCAAGATCTCCGCGTTTTGGACAGGCAAGACAACACTTGCAAGCCTCAGAACCAAGGACACCCTCTGCCCCAGGCCTTAAAAAGTATAAACAAAAGTGAATCATGGTGGGGGGAGTGAACTAGGGGTACATGACTTCATTACCCAAAGCAATAATTGGAGAATGAACTCCTGATTTGAAAATAGAACAAACTTATATTGTCTGAAAAACTCATGACCATTGTCCATTTTGGGTGTAGCCCCTTGGGGAGGCTTTGTCTGCCCTTAATGTACCCAAAGGTCCTTCGTTAAATATATATATTTTTATCTTTTTAACTTTTGTTTCACCTCTGTGAAGGAGTGTAGAAGAATGCCCCCCAATGACAGAGGGGCAAACTAGCTTTTGTCCCCCAAAAAAGGAAGGAAGCCCAGAAGTTTCTCCCAATGATCACGTGAAAAGCCACCTTATAGGACTCCAGAGACGTCACTAAAACCTTGGGGTCACCTAATTGGATAGAAGTCAAAAGGTCCCGCCTGGACCATAAGGTAGAAAAAGAGAGAACAGAAGGACCACGAGGTTTTTGTGAACGTGTTTCTACCAAGGGCAGACCTCTGTACCTGGCTCGGATTTTCTGTTTATTGTTTTTCCTTTTATTAAACCTTTTTGTTTCTAACACTGGAGCAGAAGCCATCCTGCTCATTATTTGCCTCCAAAGGTAATAGCTAAGCTATCCTTGGATGTATTAGGTTCCCTTTTAAAGGCTCATAAAACCCTGGCCTGACAAAACAGAACGTAATACCTCTGTCTCTATGTAAGCCCATTCCAGGAATTATCTAAATGGCGTCTTTTAAAAAACAAAACCAGGGATATAATGCAGATATAGAAAAACTTAAAATATCATGCAGATTCATCTCTAAAACTGGGCCTGAAATCAGTTTTGTCAGTATTATAGTTTTCCAAGGGAGCTGTTCCATGTGAATTGCTTTTTAATTGATATAACATTTTCTTTTCTCTTGCTGTGTACAAAGCACTGTAAATAGAGATGTATCATATGAGTGGGAGAAGGTAATTGAAGATAAAAAACATTGATTTATTTTCCTCCTTGGAGTTCCTCATGATGTGAACTTATGGCAGAGCATGATTGCTACAAGTAGAGGGAAGTGAAGAGCTTAGGAAAGCCTTCCCTGCTATGAACATTGGACAGGTACAACTTTTCTCATGTTTTCATGTGGCAATTGACTTTTAGCTTGATTTTTTAAAATGCCAATGCTATCAAGAAAGAAGAAAGGATAAAGTCACTACTGTCCTTGGTAGAGTTAAAACTAATCTGCTGTCCGGTAGTATCTGCTTTTCCACACTTTCCTTGCTGTTTCCCAGAGTTGTGCACAGACCAATGCCTTCTACTTCCACCTCCCGAACTTAAATAAAACATATCCCCACTCCATTAAAACTATAGCTGTCAATCTCCCGTTAAAACAATGATGTAGAGATTAAATATTTCACATGTTATCACTGAGCTGCCAGTGCCTGACCTCTTGTGATGGTCAGTCCTTAACTGCTAAAGCAACCTGTGCTGGGTCTAATGTTAGGGACAACTATGTAACTTTGCAATTTGTATGCAGAATTGAGCACTGCACCATGACACCCAAGTATGGGTGAGACAATTTAATTTCTGTATTGGAAACACTGTTATCCCAGACTCTCCCTGGGACCTCTCAGCTTGGTTGCAGGTTTCTGTGGTGCTGCATTATTTGCCAAAGGAGATGAGATGGTCCTCAGTTGCTTGGTGGCCAGCATAGAAAGGATTAACGATGAAAGACAGTCCCTCCTCTGGTCCCTGTGGGGAGTTTTAACACTAGTTTGTGACCTTGAAGCTGCAGTTTTTAGTGCCTGTTCCCACAATATCTAGATAAATTCAGGGCTTTTAAAGTAGGTTTTCTGCTAAAGCATATTTAATAAACATCAAAAATCTTGGTCCAAATAGCAGGCAGTTTTTTTTGTCTTACTTAAAGAGACTGTAATGCCTCTTGTATTGTAGGAAATAAGAGCAAGCACCAGGTATAAGTAAAAACTTTAGTTTGGAATGAAAATATTTTTTCCCTTTCTTTTTTATTTTTATTTTATAATGACTTTCTATTCATAAATCTACCCAATCAGAAATGTTTATTTGTCTTTAACATGCTGCTACCTGACAATAAGAGGAGAGACAAATTCTTTTAGGGATCCTTGGCAGAATGATGACGGTACTAAGCTGTAGTTACAATTAAGGCTTTATTTTCTTAATGTATTCTTAATTAAGAATTTTATGATTCACACAACACAGCACAACAAATGAGATTAGGAAAGGACTTAAAAAGAAGGCTGAAAACTGTCATTATTAAGCATTTACTAAAAATGCCTTGGTTTAATGGTCAAGGCCTTGCAATGTTCTGATGAAAGACAACCTAAATCACCTAACTAGCATTTGGATATGCTTTGAAAATAACCACTACCAGCAAGTCATATTGCTGTGTCCCACTGCAGTTTACATTTCAATACAAGAACATTAATGGCAGTTTTGACCAGAGGGATCAATTTCAATAAATCTTGTTGCACTCCCCCACATATAGACTGTATCTCACATTGCTAATATACTTGCACAACTGCCAGGGCTTGACACTCAAAACAGGACATCTTGAAATCATGTGCAGAGGAAAGGGGGGGAGAGGGGAGCAGAGGTGAGAAAGTTCATGAGGGAGAAGGACTCAGTTAAACTTCATGCTGCCTGCAAAGTTGTACTCTGTCAGACTCACACAGTGTGGGTTTTTTGAGATTTTCAACAAAAAACATCCAGGCTGCATGACTGAAACTGCAGTCTTAATGCTCCTGAGATATCCTAACTCACAGAAGATATATGCAGAAAGCTGAAACCCCAAAGGAACAGCTCCATCAGCAAATTTCAAGCTTTGACTGTGGTACAGGGATCATGATATTCCTCTGAAGAGTAACAGATTCAGAATATTACAGTACTGAGAAAAGTGAATAATCTGCAGCTTCAGATGAGAGTAGAAACTGTTCAGGAAGATTATTAAGTCCCTGATTGGACTTGTGTTGGCTGGCAGCAGAGTTTTCATTTGGGAATGCTGAGCAACTGTGTAACTCTGTCAATATACAGTTACAGGGAGATAAGAAGAGTGTATTAGTTACTGCTCAGCCAATAAAAACTATTATTGTCAAAAGATTGTAAGACTTTTATTACTAACAAAAATAAACATTGTGAGTTGATTATAATATACCAGGGTTTGTTTCTTTTACTATTGTCAGTGTGTAACTATAAAACAGACTTGCTAAATATTAAACTCAGCGTGTCATGCACCTTCTTTAGCATACTGTTATATTTTACCACCCCTAAGTTTGTTTATCTTTCTGATAATCTCCAGCAGCTTACCATGAGCCTGTCAGAAGTATTTTCCACTTTAACCTTTTGAAAAATAAAAGCATTATCATAGGAAAAACCAGACAAAACTGAAAATCTCATTAAGAGTACCTTAGCATGATCTAATTAATGGATAGAAGTTCAGCCCAGCAGCATTCAGATACTTATCTGATCATCTGGTTTGCTTTTATCCACCTTAGTGTAATCCCCAGTGACCATATCTGAAGAAGAGCAGCATGTGGTACAGATTGGAAGACACCTCCTTTAATGAACAACAGTTCTCTGAATGGCTGAGTATTTGCATTACCTCATCAACTGCACAAGAAATCTCCACTGTGAAATTTCCAGTCCAACAAAGCAAGTTTATGGGGATAGTTAAGTCAGAGCTCTCCTCTTCCCAGATGTAGGTAGCAGCAAGGCATAATTTGCTAGTTTGTCATGTTTTCCCAGATAAAAGATCCTGGCCATTTCGTATCAGACAGACCTCCACATTTTTATGACTGAGGAAAAGTGTCTTAGGAAAGAAGTGATGCACCCTTCCTTACCACATACCAGGTATAACAAGAAGAGAAGAAATCAATCCCCAGAACTTCAGCCCTTATCTGCAGGGGTGGTAACTGTAGAGAAAGGTGCAGCTTTTAGCATCTGCAGCCACACTTAGGATGTAGCTGCCAGCCTGCAGGTGGTGCTAACCAGGAGACTGCAGTGTGGTGGTAATAGCTCGTGTCTAGTTATGGCCAACAGCTGTCCTAATCAACAAGCATGCCAGCTGATACATATGGATACAGATATATAAAAAGTTGTTTAAGCCAATTAGGTGCAGTGGAAGTCAAGAGTGACATAATCTTGAAGCATGTTATTGAGACAAGCTCCACTGAGGAGCTGCACTCACCAGTTGGTGATTGAGTAGGACCTGGGTGTGTGATTGCTGTCAGTGACTTGTCAGTGACAGCCTGTGCTCACATTAGAGGAAAAAGAAAGACATAGTACACCCTGAGGGAACTCTGTCACTATTTACTCCTCTTTTTTATTAGACTTCCCACTGGCAGCATTAGTAGGTTTTGATGGAGCTGAGGACAGCTGAATGGACACCCTGATACTGAATAGCTGCCTAGAATCTGAGAAAATGTCACGTTTACAGTGAAGGAGGTTCAAGGGAGTGATGTAAAACCTACAGAAGCCCTTAGTCCCACAGCAAAATAAATGAAAGGAGCAAGTGTGAGAAAGAGCCAATAGGACCAAGGATCACATACAAAAAAAAATTCTGTTCCACAAACATATTTCTCTCTATGGCTTAAGGACATAAAGACAGGAAAGAATGAAAAATGCCATGAAAACTTAACAGCTGTCTTTCCTGATTAACTGTTATAATGCATTAATTAGTTTTTGGACAGTTAACCCACAGAAAACATTTTCTTATGACATTTGTACTTTTAAGTCAAAGGTTTACTATTTTCAAGACATCACTTTGATAGATATTTTCAGAGATTCCTATTTGTAATGTACATATTTAAATTCAGGTTTCAGTAGGAAGAAAAATATGAATATCTTTATCAAAGCAAATAGTTCAGGCTAGAGTGATGCTTAATCCAACATTAAATGTTATTAAGAAAAGCCTTTAGAAAAACAGGTATATGTTTGTCCTTTCTCATGTAGAGTTTTCCTAAAGCCATGCATTGGCAATGTCAGTATTAAGAAATGGTAATACTTTATGGCATGTACAAAACTTTGAGTCAGCAGTGCCCTGGCACTATCAGGGACAGCACAGGCAGCTGGGCAAGGGAGGGGATTGTCCTGCTCTGCTCTGCACTGGGGCGGCCTCACCTCGAGTGCTGGGAGCCACAATATAAGCAGATAAAAAGCTATTAGAGAACATCCAAAGGAGGGACAAGAGGATGGTGAAGGGTCTGGAATTGAAGCCATATGAGGTCACTTGGTTTGTTCAGGCTAGAGGAGACTGAAGGGAGACGTTGTGGTTTCAACATCTTCATGAGGGGGAGCAGACAGGCAGACACTGATCTCTTCACCACTGCCACCAGTAACAGGATCCAAGGAAACATCATGAAACTTAGTCAGGGAAAGTTTAGTTTATCAGGAACAGGTTCTTCATGCAGAGTGTGGCTGGGCTTTGGAACAGGATCCCTGGGGAAGTGGTCACATCACCAAGCCTGACAGAATTTAAGTGTGTGGACAGTGCTGTCAGGCACAGGGTTTTATTCTTGGGGTGTCCTGCACAGGGCCAGGAGCTGAATTTGATGATCCCAAGAGGTCTCTTCCAACTCAACATATGAGTTGGAATTCTATAAATTATATGACTTTATGAAAATACTCTGGATGACATCATGTTTTTTGCTGGTCTAACATGAGTGATCTTCTGAAAATTATGGAACTGTAAAAAAAACCCAAACTATTTATTTACAAGATTTTCTCTTCTTTCCATACCAAATACATGCTTCTTTTCTCTTTTAGGAAAACTCAGTTGCAGTATATATTACTCCTCAAATATCCAGGGCTATGTCCTGCCCTACAGTTTGAAATGTGGGGATACTCTTTTTTTTATATGTTGGGAGAACCATTGTGGAAGACATTGGAATGGGTCTTAAAACTGGAAAGCATGTAGGAAGTTTGAGCTAGCAGCAATTTAGCATTTGTGAAACAAAGTTGGATGACAGACTTTTGAGGGAAAAGATAAGATGTCCTCAGAGAACTGTTTCATGTATGCAATTTCCTACATCAGGAATTCTGTGGCAAACTATTAGTGAAAAAATCCTTTTTGCAATTATTTTAAAAATATTGTTAACTTAGACAATTTCTTTCTCAGAAAAAAACATCCAGTTTGTCTCTGGTCTTTGTCATTCTTAAAGTATGAAGATATAAAGTGAAAAAAATTTAGAGTTATTTTGTACATAACAAAAGTACATTTTCAATAGTAAGTATTAAAAAAGAAAATGGTAAATTTAATGTAATTGCAAATTCTATCAATACTTCCAATTGAAGAATGCATTTTTCTTATATTTAAGTTCATAAATAACACCATTTATCTTTCCCCTTATCCAGTGTGCAGATGAAAGACTTAGAAAGACACAAAAGGATAATATCAAACTGTGATCAATTTCACTCTTTTTTTCCACAGCATATAATTTGTGTGTTTTTTGTTTTAAGCAGGAGAATGGCATGAAATTATTGATCAGCATGCATCTCCTTGCTCCTCAGTGGCTGAAAACTATGAATATGTCAAAAGCAACTGAAGGGCATCTGTTTAAGCATATGTTGATATCAAGCACAAGTATATATATATATCTATATATATATCTGTGTGTGTGTTTGTGCATGTGTGTGTATAATACGGCAGAAGTTGTATACATATTTAACACCAGTCTGCACCGTCTGCACCATCTGAGTACTTCTGCAGCTGCTCCCAGCTGTGTGGCTGTGCTGAGGTTGCTGCCAGCCCCATGGCAGACACTCAGCCTGTGCAGAGGTCACCAGTGGCACCGTGCCGCTGTGCCCAGGCAGTGTCCCCAGGGACAGGACTCTCACACACATGGCATCTGGCTGCCCTCTGTGCTGCAGGACCCCATCAGCTGCTGCATGACAGCTCATGTGCTTTGGCAAAGAGAGGTGGAGGCTAAATTTGCCGAGAGGTACTTTCCAGTTATTTTCCCTGGTATACAGCATATAATAAATTTTCTTAAGTGATAGAACTAGGTACAGTATCAAGAGGTAAAAGAAAAGTAGCCTATCTGTATATCAAACTTGTGTTAAGCAATATTAGACTAAAATTTTAGATGTGGAAGCAAGAAGGTGAGAACATATGCCCTTTAGAAATGTGTGCAGCAGTGCTGACAGTAATTTAATGGCTCCGTTTGTTTTGAAGAGTCCTTAAATTGGCCCACAACAAGCTAAAGTCCTTTCCAGTTTGCTTTTTTCTTTTCCCTCAATGACTATTAAAAAATGCCATCATATCTTCCATTACAAGCCAAAAAAGAACACGTAAATGCTCAATTTCTAGTGTACTGTAGCTGTAGCTGCCAACTTTTAGTTCAGTTGAGGTGTTGAATAGACAGAAAAAGTTCAAAGAAATGGAAAAATTTTTTCCACAATGTTGTTACAGAATGACAACTACTACTGACATATCTAGTAAATCCAGTAGCCAAATGTCATGTGAAAGTGAAAACTTTCGCATTTTTCATGCCTTAATTCTCACTGTTATCTTGAATTGATAATAGCATAGACTCTTTTTAAGGTTCTACTTTAAAACCATCTAAAATGACACCCTGAATAATTTAATCAAGATATGTGTATCACAAGAACATCCAGCCCCTCATACCCCCCATATATTTCTAGTAATGGCTAAAGTAATATTACACAGCTCAGAATGTGCTCTGGTGTTATCTTACAGCATTCCCATAGTCTTTGCCTAGACCTGCTTCCCAATAACTACATCCCATGTGTTATGGGCAAAGATGAAGAATGCAAAATCAGTATTTAATTCTGGTTTTAATTTGAAATTAAATTTGTTTTCATGCTGTTCTAAGCATGTTGGTTGTTACTAAATTCTGCAAATAATTTCTGTCTAAATACAGAAGTAAACAGAGTGTTATAAAGTTCTTAAAACTTTAAGACATGAATTGTCTGCTGAGGCTCTGTCACCTCATGAAATAGTATCTTCTGCCAGCTGATTTCTTCTCAAAGATCATTAGCTTGAGCAGCCTGCAGCAGGGGAGAAGGGGGCAGTTAAAATGACACCTCAGAAGAAGCAAAGAAGAAAAGGAAAGAGAAATATCTTTCATGGAAGACCCTCTGAATCCTTTAAGATGTGTAACCATTCTCTTTCTAACAGGGACATTAAAAAACATCCATCATATGATTTTTCGCAACGCTATATTTTTTAAAGGGTGAGGGTAATCAGCCTTTGAAAAGGGTGAGGGTATGTTTCCTAGCATACTTTCTTCCCTGCTCCCATAGATCTCAGCCAAAAATGTAGGAAAAATTTATTTTTTTACACCTTGACAGGTTTACAAAACAGATAATCAGTACCTAAAAGCCTCTTAGACTCCTTCAGCCTTATGTGTTTCCTGAGGAAGCACCCTGAATCTGAGATTTCATCAATTTGAAATTTTCAGTTTTTGAATTCATGCACAAGGGAGTCCTCCACATCAGTGTCTTCAGCAGTCACCGGACTGTGATAAAATTATTGCTAGACAAATATTTATAGTTGGGAGAACATTTTCAGGGGCAAAGGAGCAACTTAGAGTGAGTGTACAAAACTATATACCTTGTGCTCTATCCCCATTCATCCTTCAGACCTACAGAAGTTTCACACAGAGGGCTTCAACATGGAAAATAAAATTTCAGCTGTTTAGATCATGCTTTAGATACCTGCTGTTTCTGACCTAGGTAAGATATTGCATTAGAAACATGCTGAGTATGAGCATATTTCAATTTCTTCCAATTAATTCATTAGATGACTAGAAAAGTATTTGTAAAAACAGGTTTAACTTCAGCTCAGAGACATTTATTTCTCTGGAACATCTACAGAGCTCAGCATATTGAGTTGATACCAGTTGCAAAGATAATACAAAGCCTTCACCCTCTCCTTTCTACCATAAGGGACCACTGTCATTAAGGATACAACCAGGTGCACTGAAACACTAAGAAGAAAAGGGGCATAGCATTTCCAAGTGAAACTTATAGAGAGAAAAGGCTAACAAATGTAGATGCTACAGGTGCTAGTATAAAACAGGAATTAATCCAAACACTGTGAAATTACAGCTGAACTAAAAACTACTCATTGAGGTGGCATTGAGCCACTCTCAACATTCACCTATTTCTCCTTCAAATTTAATTAGAAAGAATTTCTAAAAAAATAGATCCCACTAGGCCACTTTCTTGAAACATGTGGGTGCTGTCTTAAGAATTCAGGTAAATGGGAAGTTTTGGTTATTTGGTTATACCCTTTTTCTACTTTAAAACTCAGGCAAGCAGAACATGATACCCTACAACTGATTCCTTATTTAAAGGAAATACATCCATTCCCAAAATTTTCATCTTTTTAGGATGACATGAACAAAGTGCATCAAGCTATTTCAAGGTACACATCTTGCAGCATTAGCTGCACTGCTGAAAGAAAAGACCTCTTAGTAAAGGCAGCTTCAGACCCTGAGGAGAGTTCCATAGAAGAACTACTGAGTCAAAGCATGTTTGATTTGGTTTTTTTGCTAGCAGACAGACTTTCAGCACAAATCCACTCTCTGTGAATTCTTGGCTACATATTACATATGCAATATGTATAAGTGCTAATAGATTTAGATAAAATTATGAATACTGATTTTTTTAAATGTAAAATGTTAATACATTGGCTATAGAATTTTTCACAGTTGAATAGATATATGCTGACTTAGATATGCTGTCTAGAGATACAACTATTATTTATCTATATCTGTAGTCAAAGAGGAGAAATGTCAGCCATATTTCAGGCTGCAAAAAATATCTTTTAATATAAAAAAATCATCCCAACACATGTTTTAAACCAAAGTCCTTTACCCAAGGTACCTGTAGATTCATTGTCCTGACTGCAGTGCAGTTTCTAGATCCAGTCTTGAAGCTGATATGATGTGATTTGAACTTGGACTTAACCTGTTGTCCATGTATATGAAAAGGCACTACTGCTTAAATAGGCACATTTATCACAGAGAAAATCACTTTCAGCCCCAAAAGGACTTAAAATCCCCTGTTCTCTCCTCCTGTAACTTTCAGAAAGACGCAGACACCTACAAATAGCCATACTTGCTTTTCTGCAGCATTGGTAATTGCCAGTTTTCTTTAACTTTTCTCACATTCAGAAGCAAGCTGTGCAATTACTATCAAAATTGAAGCCAGGGCTGATCAAAATTAATTATGAGCTGTGAGATGGGAGTAATGAAAAAAAGGAAGAACAGCAGAGCAGCAACTGGGCTTACAAAATTAAAAATACAAGTAAAAGGCAAATCTATGTCTCATCCTGACAAGTGAGGCACTCAGCATATCTGTCATTCCTTTCATCATGCAGATTACTTCTCAGTAGTTCTCAACATATAATACTGCATCCCCTCTTTCTACCAAATTTCTGTAAGAGCTATCAACTCTTTGTGAAACTTCTAGATAAAAAACTTTGAAAAATCGTATTTCATAATTAATCTATTTAAGATCTCCATAGCTTTAAAGTATTTTCTTGCTTCAATTTACAGTGACTTTTTTTCTTTTTAATTAGCATGAAGCTTAGTTACTTTTTACCAGGAGACAAAGAGTGCCAAACATAACAGATCTAGGAGACTGGAAAACAAACAGGTGGGAAAATTAATAATAAGTACTCATATTTACACTTGCTATAAAAGGAGTCTTTGTGTTAGAGGGAGAGAGATAATATATGGTATGCCATCTGGTTTGCCTGGAGATAGGACAATGAAATTTTCAGATCACAGCTGGTCCTAGACAAGACATTATCAACTCAGTGCTAGAATAGAATCAGCCCATGGACAATGAAAAACAAGACCAAAAAAAAGTGCTTCATACGGCAGTGGCGGGAAGCAATGCCATTGGCAGTCACATCTGCAGGTTCAGATGGGAGACTGGTGTACTTCTGGATTTCCTGTTTTTGTTAAACTTTTGCAGTATCTGTGAATTAACACTTTCAGCTACCTCTTGTTAGGTAGGAGATTGTGTCTCATTGAACAGAGCAGTAGTCACAAATGTGTAATAGCAAGTACTTATACTATGTTTCCAGATTGTAAACCATGGGCAAAACACCCCTTTGTTATAACTCACAGGGAGCAAAGGTTCCTTTTTCTTGGAGTATCAAACAGAGACTCCACTCAGATACATTCAATTGCCCAAAAAACTTAATCTATACTCATGCAAACTCACAGATTCTCTCAAAAATTGAAGGAGTTGCTCATAAGAGCAATTTGGTGTAGAGGCATACAGATAACTTGATAGAGAAATAGTGGGACACAGTCTGAAGTTGCC
Source organism: Passer montanus (assembly GCF_014805655.1). Taxonomy (NCBI): domain Eukaryota; kingdom Metazoa; phylum Chordata; class Aves; order Passeriformes; family Passeridae; genus Passer; species Passer montanus. Next base: position 8,837,987 of record NW_024366815.1, on the reverse strand, counting down.
CCTTTCCCCTGAAGGACTGTAAATGGCTACATCCCTGATGCTTATATGGGAAATGTTAGGCAACCCAAGATCCCATTTCACTGCAGCAGAGTCAAGCTAAGGTTTTCAGTTATTATTTTCAGAGTGATAAATGGCCAGCCTCAGCTCACCAAGAAAAACTCCAGGTGTTGAGAGGGAAAGTGTTCCATGGGTACGGTGGCACCTTCTATCTCAATAATAAGTAGAAGAGTATGAAAGAGAGAAAATTATTTTTCTTGGATGGTTTAATGTTTATAGCAATTTCTGTTAAAAATGGGCATCACAGCATCATTACTTTTCAAGTGTGAAACATGCTTCTGACCCTGTCTCTCCTGAAAGAAGTACACACTAGAATATATCTTAAAAAAAAAATTAAAAAGCCAAAGAAATATACTGAACAAACCAGTCAAACTCCAAACAAAATCCTCTTTCAAACACAGTTGTCCCATGGGAACTACATGCAAGAGAGCATGTGGAGCACACATGACAAATGTTATTCATATCACTCAGAAAACTGCTGAAAGGGTCTTGGATATTAAAATAACTCATAAAGGGGAAAAAATCACAGAGGAAAATTCTGGCTTTCATTTTATTATTTGCATAAGTTAGCTTTACTTAAAAAAGCTTTAGATTGTCTGGTTCCTGACTGACTCATGTGATTAAAATGATATCTTCACTTTCATGGAGACATCTGTATGTTCCCATAATACCAGGTAACACAAATTCAATGCATTCTAGGGGTACTGCTATTCTGATAAAGTTCACTCATTTTAACACTTGATTCACAGGATGGACAGAACAATGTATATCCAGCTACAGATAAAAAAATTAAATTCAAAAATTACTCTCAAACATGGTATCTCATTTTTTTCCATAAAGTATGGGAACACTTTCTGGTATCTTAGCAGTTAGTCTTCACATTAGCATGTTTCTCGTTTTAGTATTATCAATAATGTACATGAACTGAAATTGCAGAAAACAAAATCATTACAATTAATTATATGCAAAACATTTTTAAATATTCGTTGTCTTTCCTGACTGAAAAGAACCCCACCACTATATACTCAGATACAGGAATGCTTTAGCATTTAAGTGGAAGTTTTCCAAAACAATTTACACTGTCACATCAAAAAAGTGATATCATGCAATACTCTCTGACTATTTGTTTAATACAAATTCCAATTTTTACATACCAGTCTTGCACAGCATTGAAGGAGTCTTCATTTGTGATGTCATACATTAAAATGAAGCCCATTGCACCCCGGTAGTAAGCTGTGGTAATTGTTCTGTACCTCTCCTGGCCTGCTGTGTCCTGAAACAATAACAAACAAAATTTTTACATTACACATAAATTGAAAACTTGTTTTCTTTTCTTTTCTTTTTTAGAAAAGAAAGAGTTATTGTACAACTCTGTAATCCTGAGGATAAGTAGAAATAGGAGAACTCTGCACTAGATTATAACAGGAGGGACATATGAGGTGAGAGTGGAAAGCAGCAGAAAGGCATGGCCCCCTGTCAGCCCATAGATTCTGAGTCATTAGTGATTCATTTTATTCACCCTCAGAGTTGGGTAAGAACTTTGTCTTCTGATCCTGCCTTGTACCTTTCCAGTAAGACAGAAGTAAAATCTCAGTAAAATGTTGGAACAAAATAGCATCCTTAGGACGTTCATTACAAGAACAGGATGGTTCCTGAAGCCAGGAAACATCTGGAACAAAAAGGCAATGTCTAATTGTTCTGTTTTTGTGATTTTAATCCACAGGTGCTCATGTCAATGAGCACCAATACAGCTTTAAAGACTGTATGGCAGTGCTCTTAAAACAAGGATGATATGTGGAAAAAAAAAATTGCTATCAGTCCCTTATCTCAACCCAGTTTTCTCCCTCATCTTAATCAACTGTCTTTAAAGCAAGAAATGTAGAAATGTAAGTCTTATCTCCTACTCCTTGCATTCCTTATTTCCATTAAAAACTTTTCAGGGTAACCATTAGCTTTCTATATATTTAATGCAATATCCAGAATGGTGTTTAGTCTAGAGAAAAGAAGGCTGGCAGCAGGTCTCATTAATGCTTTTATTAATATAATACAAATATTTCAAGGCAGATGCCAAGAGGATGGTACCAGATTCTTTTCAGTTGTGCCCAGTGACAGGACAAGGAACAACGGCCATAAACTAAGCACAAAAAGTTTCACTCAGCTTGATGAAGAACTTCTTTATATTGTGGGTGGCACTGGAGCAGGCTGCCCAGGTGGTTGTGCAGTGTCCCTCTCTTGAGGAGATGCTCAACCCCCACCTGGATGTGTTCCTGTGTCACCTTCTCTGGGTGACCCCACACTGGCCCAGGGGTTGGGCAGGGTGATCTCCAGGGGTCTTTCCCAACACTAAGTATTCTCTGATTCTGTAATACAACCACCTATGTCTGCACTAAAATTGAGACACAACAGAAATAACTGAAATGTAGGAAATGCATAACTATGTCATGCTCCAGTCTACATATTTAATATTTTAAACCATTAACATTAACAGCATTACAGGAGACATATTTCAGTGCAATCCTGTAATTAACAGATCATCTGTGCACATTTAATTTTAACAAACTTTGAAAATTAATATCATTATTTCCAATGGTTTTTCAATAGCTAGAAAATTAAACATTAAAATTAAATTCTTAAAAGAAGACTAACCAGTAACAAACATTTGGTCTGTTTTCTGAAATATTTTCTAGTCTTGAAGTACTCCCTTGTGAACAAAAGAAAAATAGATTCGGTGGGCCTCCATTTCTGCATATATACCACCTATTTCATAAACTAATAAAATGAGAAAAGGAAATTTACAAGCAACACAAAACAGTTTTAGATTAAAAGAAATTTCCAAGATCACTTCAACTAACAACATTAGGTATAATATATGATCCCTGTTCATCCTGCCTGCTGCTTTGACGTATTTTCAGTGATTCAAGATGGAAAGCCAAAGTAGTAGTTAGACTTCAGCAAGTCTCACATGAAGTTAGGTTACATCTTTGTGGGAAAGGCCAGACAGACCTAATCTGTTTCTGTTTATCCCTGAACTGGCTGAGCCTCTACCAGCTGTGGTCTGCAGCTTGGATAGCTGCTCCCAGGTTTTCAGGTGTTCTGGTGTTCCTGAATATTAAGGTATTAAGAAGTGCACTAAACCTGTGTATATTTCATTTATGAAAAAAGCAATTTTTTTCTTTTTTTGTTTGTTGGTTTGTTGTTTCAGTTTGAGGGTTTTTTGTTGTTGTCGATGCTGCTGGTTTCATTTATTTGATTTTTTTTTTTAATTAGAAAAAACTTCTGGGAGGGACAGAAGCAAAATATGACCCACAGCAAACATTCCAGGAGTGGATTTTCAAACAAATTTTATCAGTGTCTATCTGCTTGGTTTTTAGTTAGAGACATGTTTGATTAGAATGTGTGATAGTATGACAAGCAAGATGACACTCTTACCGAAGACAATTTTATATTGCTCTAGGTGGTTTCCACTGAAGCCCACCTGCAGATAAGAGTGAAAAGCCCTAGCAATAAAGCCATTAGTCAATGATGCTTTCTGTCCCAGACACTGACTATTTTTTGTTCAGTGTAAAGCCACATAGGGCAGGCTTCGAAACTCTCGATTATAAAAATAAATAATGAAAATAAAAAATGGGTTTAAAGGATGACAAATCAATATCATAATCCTTAAATGATTTTACACAAAGAGGAAGGAAGCTGCAGATAAAGATCCAAACACTGACTGATTTTGGGACAGAAGATGTTTTTCTAGACCCAAGTTTGTCAGTCTGGGAAGGAACTAGGTATTTGGAGTTGTTCTCAAATTTTAATTCATAATTCTAAATTCATAGCTAATGCTATGTTAATAGGATGATAAAAAAAATATTTCCTAATGTGATATTTCAGTACACATGACAGAGATGGATGACCATTGATAAAGGACAGTACATTAGTTACAAATATAGATAATCAATTCTTCTTCCTATTATTTTATATTCACTTCCTATGAAGAAACAATTAAAATTTTAATAGGTCTAATGCAAAACGTATGCAGTAAAGTTTTTATGATCCTGTAAGAAATGAACCCAAATATAAATAACCAATGTTTAAAAACTTTTGTGTCCCAACATTCATAAGCATGTTCTTTATATTCAGACAAGAATATCTTCATAACTGCTCTAAGGATAGGTCCTTTCATATGACCATCAAGGAACTTAAATACCATTTGACAGGAGAGATAGCATACTAGAAAATATTAATAAACTTCAATATTAAATATTCTATTTTACTACACTCATTTTGTTTATTTCAAACAGATAATACTATGCACATGACCTTTTTGTTTATTATCTTTTATTCTTATGGAAGAACTAAGCAGAAAATGATTGATTTCCAAATTTTATCATATTTACAGTTGCAAATCTCTATGATTGTATCCTCAGGTACTGTAATACACTTGTACTTGAAAAAAACCTTTTCAAGTTCAGGTAGGGCTGCTGTCTGTTGCTATGTTTTCTTAGTCTATTTGACAAGACCACAGAATTGATCTGATGACTGTCTTCTTAGATTTAAATTCTAAAATATAATATCTGTACTTGCAGTGACTGATGTTTATTTCTAAGCAAATGAAATAAGCCCAAGGAAGAATAAAATTTGGCCTATTATTGACTGGAATTTTAAAGAAGACAGTTCATTTTTATCTTTGATGAGCAGAAAACAAGACACATAGATCCTGTTGGGGACTTCTTCATTCATGTAGTTAATGTCTGGTAAGAACAGATGATTGTCGAGATTGGAAATGCAGAGGGGAATGAATGAGGGTGAGGGAATGCTTTATGAAAACTACCACAAACAGTAGACAAAAAGAGGTATTTTAGAAATCTTAGACAAAACACACACACACAAATCTCAGCAGCTACAAGAAATATTTTCAAATATTACATTCACTTCCATAAATTCAATTTTTAATACAGCTACACTATTCTATTCACTTCTGGTTAGCTGATCCTATCTTTGTGGATCTTTTTTAGTAGGCATTAGATTTTAGTTATTAAATCACATTATTATAAGGTAGAGTGGTCACAGTACTTTAGAAATTGTCCATTTTCTGAGCATTCTATACAGCACATTAGCTAATAGCTCACAGTCTTGAGTATTTGAAGACTGGTACTTGCACAGATTTCCTTTTCATGTTTTGATGCCTCTAGTATGCTTTGTTCGGTTTCTTTTCTTAACTGATTTTTTCATGTATAATAGAAATTAGTCATCTGCAAATATTTTTGTGCTCCAGATGTATGAATATGTATGATTTCATATTAGATAAATTCATTGGTTTTTGTGAGTGATTCAATAGCTAAAAGGACGAGTAAAGTTTTTCTATCAGTGAAGATCTTGAAAAGGGCACATACATCTGTAGACAGGGAAAGAAGAATGCACAATATTTGCTTCCGCCTCTTGATGAAGATAGCAATCTGGTATGCTTTTGGCCAACTCTCCTTTTATTCTTCCTGATCATATATGTATCAAATGATACGCAGACAAATAATTCCATATTACCTTGGATCTTCATTTGAGTTAAACTTAAAGCTGTGAAATTTGACATATTTATTTATTGACAAATAAAACAATAAGCAAAGATATGTTAGTTGTTTGTACAGTAACTACCTGGATCAGTGTTTGTCCTGTTTTCCTCTCTAATAATGTCATGGAAAATTATTCTTACTGTGGAACTACTATATAATTGGAAGCTTTATTGTATGGGGAACGCACCAGCTGCTGACAACAGTGTTCCCAGAGGAATGGAGAGATATCATGTAATAGCCATCTGTGAAAGTAGGAACACTTGAGGACAGGAAGCTGGCTGACTCAAGAGGAAATAATGTGTTTCACATGAAGTTAAGAGTTTAGGGGGCAGAAAAGTTTCAAAATACAAACCAAGGTTCTGATAGTAATCCTGGAGATACAACTGTGTATCTTACTTGCGAAGTACAGTTATCTAACTCAACAGAAGTAAATCCCTCCTCCTGTCAAGTCCTGCTAAGCTAGACTTCCTCAAGAATGTGCCCATACCAGCTTAAACTATGCCAGCTTTTTTGCAATGGGTTAAATCAGACACTTGAATTAATCTGCTGTGTGCCCTCCCTCTCACTCTCACCTAGCACTGCACCACTGACAGGAACAATACTTTATGCAAATAACTTGCAAGGGGAGTTGCTCATTATTAACATAGGCAGTTCTGAAGGTGGAAACAAACATCATTTGGCAACAAGAACTTTTAATGAGCCTATTATGAGAGTTCAGCCTGCAAAACACAGATTTCTTTTTTGCCATGCTTAAATGACTGCGTATCTCTATATTTCTGTTCTGCATGCCAAACACACAAATATATTTTTTAGATCCACTTTCTCACTACAAGTTTTACTCATATCATAATGCAGCTTATTCTATGTGCCATAAACCTGGCAAGAGTAGAGGAGGATTTCTTAGATGGTGTTTATACCTCTGCTTCACATCCACACCTTTGAAGGCAAGGCAAACAGAAAGGTAAATTAGAAATGTGAGTTGGGTGAATCCTCAATTTGCAGGCCAAATTTTTCGGTTAAGGTAAAGAAAACTGCCACAGCAATCAAGAACCTCAGCTCCCTAATGAGTTTCATTTTTCTTTCCTGCTGTTGCTACCCTAAGGTTATTTATATACTCAACCAAAGAGATTATGTATTTCTCCAATTTTTCTGATCTCTCTTCAGGTATTTCTGGGGTCTCAGGAAAAAAAAAAGGGTAAAAATAAAAGTATGACAAACCATAACCCCCCAACCAGCCAACCAAACAACCAAAAACCACCATAAAAACCTCCAAAAGCCAAATATAAAAAAATCCCAAAAACCGAAAAAGAAAAACAAATAAACAAAACAAAACAAAAAAAAACAAAAAAAAAGAAAACAAAAAAAACCCCAAACCCACCAAACAAACAAACAAAAAACCTCAAACAAACAAACAAAATCCCAAAACCCAAAGAAGTTATTCAAGGAGGAGCAAGTGAGGATGTCTGCAAAAATCCTATTGAGATAACACACAGGAAGAGCAGCTGTGGGTTTATATCAGAAGCAACTGGGCAGGGCACAGAGAAGGAGGATACAGAGAAAAGCTGCTGGAGCAGGAGAAGCTAATTATCCCAGGAGCACTGTTTCTCAACAAACACTATGTTCAACAGAAAGTGTTAGGCACACAGACAGAGGAGCACTTAAAAGGAAAGGAAAACACAGTTTGAATCACTTACTTTAGCTAAGATACAATAAAAAAGATATAACACGATGTATTGCCAATTCAGTCTTTGCTCATGTACATATTTTCTGTCAGCAGCTCTTTCCAAATTTCTCACAGCTTTGGTCTCCCTGGAAGTCTGTCTTTTATATTCATGTGTATATGTGTATATATATACACACAAGTATTTATACCTGTATAAATATATGAGTGTATCTGTGAATGCATACATGTCTTTGTAGAAATATATATAGGCATTTGGAGCTTGAAAAGCCAGCTACTGAGCTTGCCAATACATACCTGCTAACCTTATGTTCTAATCTTTATAACTCGCCTCAAAATCAGAGCTGACACTTACTTCCTCAAACAGGAGGGATGCAGGAGCATGGCAGGGCTAGCTGGAAATATATGGGGTCAGAGCAGAGGGGAGAGATATTATTCCAATGTAGCTGGCAAAAAGGGGCCTGGGGGACCTGTCCTGGCAGGACAAAGGTACAGCAGAGCCTGCACTGAGACACTGGCTCCTAGAAACGTCTGGGCTGGCACTAGAAAAATATTTTACTGACAGATTAATTTTCTCTCACTCCATCTATGGGAGCTGCTCATTGCACCTGAAATATATTTTATATACATGTATGTAAAATTTTAAAATTTCTGCTTTTCTCCTTTCCTGTTCTTTCTTCTCTCTCCTTTATTTTTAAGACTCGCACAATGCATCCATTCTCTGCAGTTCAACTATCATGCCTTCCTAACACACAAAATTTAGGAAAGCAGTGTAGCACTGTGTGCTTTCTAGCCCAGTGGAACTTGACTTCAGTTGCCATCAGTTCTGGCCTCAATTTTTGAACTCTGCTGCCTTTTCATGCATGCCCCTTCTTTTCCCACCATAGGCCGTAGCTTTCTCCTGGTCCTGTCTTCTCCTTGAATGTCATCTGTCTTAATTTGCTGGATGTGAACATTAATTCCTCTTACTTCCTCATCTTTGGAATGCGTTGGATCAGCAGAACTTGGAATTATCCATAAAAGTAAAACAAATTAAAATACTCCTCTATGTTTTTACCAAACTTCCTTTTAAATCTTAAACTCAAACTTCCTTTAAAATCTTAAGAATAATTTCTTTCTGGAAAGGCTTAGGTTTTGCTTTCAAGATCTTTTTTTTTTTTTTTTGTATTTTATGTCATGTGTTACAAAATCATGAGTTATGTACTGCTATCAAAACCACACAGTGGAAATAATGACCTTATAAAATCTAATCTTCACTTCATGAAATATTTCAAGTATATTTTAGGAGTCACATTAAAAGGTAAATGAATATTGAAGTGCAGTTTGTCACCACATCTACAGAAAGAAAAAGAGATAACTTTCTATTTGCATGATTTTTAAATACTTGTAAATCAAAATGTGAAATTTCCTCACATTTTTCAGGAAAATAATGAAGCAACAGAGACCCATTCTGAAAAAAAAATAGTTCTATACAATCAAAACCAGCAAAGCTGTGACAAGTATCTTTGTTTTACAGGCACTTATTACCATTCAGGAAAAAGCACAAAAAAAAAGTGATATTCTTAGTTTTCTCATTTTTTGTTTTTTAAAACTCTTGCTCCCAGTCCTGATATAGTACAAGAACAGCAATGGCTTTTTTAATTCTTTTTAATTTTTATAATCAGAGACCAAAAATGTGTCCTGCTGCATAATGAAAAAAAAAAAAAAAAACAAATAAAACTTTTAATATAAACTGAAATTAATGTATTAGCAACAAAATTTTTACTAAAGCCAAAATCATTTTGGAATGCTGAAATTCCACTGAATTCTGAAAAAGCCTGAGAGGACCAGAACAGCCTGCATTTCAATGAAAACAAGAAGAAATATAAGATCTATGATAACATTACAAGGAACAGTAATCTTAAAAACCTCATACTCAACTACAGACAACCTTCAGACTTTAGAGGAAGTGTCCTCAAGCTCCAGGAGTGTACTTGGTAATTTGGACACTAAACAGTGACTGTCACACTTACAGTGGATGGGTATAGGAAAGGTCATTCCTAATGCTGTCAGACCTATGTCTATTCCTATTAGAAAAATAAGAAGTAGAGCTGTTTCATCCACAGATGAAATATACAGCAGCATAGATGCCTTTCATTTAGCAGTGAGCAGAAAAAACCACTGATCTATATTGGAAGTTAACAGACTTAGAGGCAAGTTGACTACTGTCATATAAACAAAGAACAATATTGAGGGTTATTGGAATGCCAGAGTAAACTGCTCTTCTTATACACTTACAAGTCTTTTTAATTAACTGCTTCTCTCTAGAACTTTATATTCACAAAATAATAACCTTTCGTCTTTCTCTTCCCCTTGTTATTCATTCCTATTCTGCATCTCTAACAGCTTTCTCTATTAATATTCATTGATTCATATTTAATTAACTTACACTTATTATACAGGATGAATTGGGATCCACTGATAGCAAAAAGTTTGACCAGCCATTTTGATAACAGTTCTATGTTAGTGGCTCATTGCACTGAAAAAATTTCCATAATAGCGCCATCATATTACAATATTATGCAAATCTTTTTCCACTGATTAGTTAACAGCACCTCTTGGCTATTGAGAGCTAAGGAAATAACTCTTTTCTCATGACAACAGTGAGCTTAGCACGTTTTGTTCTCGGTCTTTTTTAGATGCACAGCCTTATAACAGTCCAACTCTAAGAGAGAAATGACCTCATAGTAAAAAGAACATTTTAAAACCATAAACCAAGCACTCTTGCCAGAAACTCTCTCCCCACTTCTACATTTTCTTATGATAAGCCTCTGTGTTTAAATCTGCAGTGAAGTTTCTCTCATTTGGAACAAATTACAGAAGCATTCATATTAAATATTAATAACCTTCCAAACCTCCCCAGGAGTAAATGAATTCACTTCTAGTCAGAATATTAAGTTTAAAAACATGTTTAAAGGCTCACTGGAATTACTATGAACTTGTACTTTTACCATAATTTCTTTAAATTTAAAATCCGTTAAACAGAAAGAAGACAACTTGCAACAAAGAACTGGACACATTTTACCCACTTGAAGTAAGAAACTAAAAATGCATTATTTTTTGAAGAGTTCAGGAATGGTAGAAGTCCAATCCATCCAGAACTCATAGAAGGGCTGGTAAAAGGCAGAACTTTGTGCTTTAAAATACCTCTTGAATAAAAACACTGGGCTGCAGTGCTGGAGTGCTACAACAGCTTTCTACCTTGAGAACAAAATGCTGCTTTAGAGCTGTCTTGAAGATTCCTTGTAGGAGGATCTATAACTAACTTCTGTATGCTCTTTCTATGTCTGTGGCACCATTGTTTCCTGGGAAAAGCATAAAGATACCAAAGGAAATTCTGGAAGTTCTTTGTGTATCACCACTTAGGCACGTATTTTATATTCTAAGGCTCAGCTGAAAAAGCACTTGTTATTTTCTGGAGAACCTCACCAGTGATGTATCCAAAGCACAGAGTGCACCATTCTCTCCAGCAACACAGTTCCTTCATGTATTTCCTGGGACTGTTCCCTCCACTGACACAGAACCATTGAGAGCTGTGTTTTCAGGACACTCTCCACCAACCTCTGTCTCCCACTTTTGAATCCTTTGTTTTCCAAGAGTTTGTTATCCCTTTTTTAGTGCACAGGAGTCAACCATGGGTTTCAGACAGTTATTGACACAAAGGTGATTCAAGACCAAGAATCTGGCTCCAAGTCTTTTAGAATGACTACTCTAGTTCTTTCAAAGCCAATCTTTACCAAATCTTGCAAGATGCTGAAAAACAGTTTTTCCTTACCCTTAAGTATTTTAGTTTCCTTGTGCTAGAATTTAGAGGACACATAACATAAAGATATTACATAAAGATATACATAAAGATAACATATAACATAAAGATGCTTTTGTTATCAATATGCTGCTAGAATTATCTACATGTAAGATTTATCTACTTATTTGGGGAAACTCTAAATTGGATTGAAGTCACAAAAAAAAGTCTCATCAAAGCAAGATGGAGCTCTTAGATACACTCTAAGCACTCCTAAAATCTCTTCACTAAGGAAAGAAAGTTTAAAGATGCCAAATAGATCCAACAAGTTAATCTACTACATTATATGAGAGTGGGGTTTTGTCCAAAAATATATAAATTTCATCCAAAGCAAAAGGACATTGTGTTCTCTTGCTTGTCAATAAATACCTCTGAACTATGGCTGCATACCAAAAGGTCATGTTTAGAACACATCTCTACTGTCCTCCTATTTGATGAGAGACATGTAATTGAAGAGAGCACAGGTTATTCTAACAAGAAAATAGTTATTTAGCATGAAAATGTGTCAGCAGCTGACACTGTTTAATGCACACCCACCAATCATATCTGTTTGTTATGGTTTAAAACAGTAAATTATTAAAGAGTGAGTTGTGAAAAGAAATTAAATATATCAGGTGTGATTAATCTATGAATCTTGAATTATTTCAAGTACAGTGGCCTTATATTTGCATTCTCTTTGTAGGGAATTCTGCCATAAAGTGGCATAATTAAATCAGATATCATCTAAATTGCTGTTTAATTTGGCCCTTGGTCTCTCTTTTTCTTTTGGGTCAGAGTGTTTGAGAGCTGTGTGCCTAGCATAAGCATATTTACCAATTCTAATGACTTTGTAATTTTAAAACCAAACTTTGGAGAAAAAATCATCTTACCAGAAAGCATAACTGCCAAGCCTAGGAAAGGAAAGGGAAAGGGAAAGGGAAAGGGAAAGGGAAAGGGAAAGAAAAAGGAAAGGCAAAGGGAATTTCATTTGGAAGGGACTATCCCAAGAAAATTTCAGTTGGAAGAGACTGTACAACTGTCTGACCACTTCAGAGCTGACCAAAAGCTACAGCATGATCTTAAGAGCATTGTCCAAATGACTGTTAAACACTGACAGCTGTGGGGGTATGGACCTCATCTCTAGGAGAGAAAGAAAAATTATTCAAGAGTTTCTTCAATAAACTGAACAATAAGTGAAGCAAATAAAAGGTATCAAAGATGATGTTTTTTTAACTAGGAAATTTTCTTTCTATATTTATACTTCAAAAAGCACCAGACAAACAAAACAGCAGCAAGACCACTACACTTCAAGGAAGAAGTGAAGTTTTAGAAGTGTCCATGGAACCTGGCAAGAGAATATGGACTATTTCCTAACAAAAAAGTATATTAAAAACTTTACAAATGCATAGCTAGCCTGATGCACTTTGATAAAGAGACATTTCCAGAAATCTTGATAAAGAGAATTAATTTTTGAAAGGAATTCAAGCTTCAGGTGCTTTGCTGGATGATGACTAGAACAGTAATCACATTTTGGAATCAAATATTAGATGAGCTAACATTACTCCTTGGACTTTTAAGAAAGTCTAATTTTTTAGACATAATTAAAGAAACAGAGGTGACAGTTAACAAAATTTGTAAAACTAATATTTTGCGTTTAGAATTTCAGAAAAAAAGAAATGTGAAGTTGCTAATTCTTTATCATTTAAAAGTGATTAACATCTTTACCTTTTATATATGAATAACAGTTTGCTGTGACTCACAGACAGTAAATAATAGGACCTTATGACATGAAAAAGATCATATAAAAAGTTCATTATTTTACTGCTAAATTAGCTGAAGAAATAATACTAGCACTTGGGATTATTGATGCAAGGTTATTTCACTGGAAAATGCTGGACTACTCTAATCAACTTTTGCTGAAGTTTATGTTTGTGTGAAAAATTTCATTACAGCAGGTAATTCGATCAAAGTGCATTAAGGAATTACTGACCAAAACCTTAAAATAACTCCCTCCAGAAATAGGTCAGAGACTGTCAAGATCTATGAAGTAGCAGAATAATGAAAACATTTTCTGAAAAACATTCTTGAATATGGAAAACATGGCTATCCCTGTCTGGTTTGGGGTTCACATTTACAGGCTCATAAATCACAACATCCACAAAGGCCTGAGATGCCCTGCCACTTTACACCTGAGAATTTATACAATTATTTTGATGACTCACTTCTAATGTGTCACCCAAAAATGACAGATCCTTTTAGAATCCAAGCAGATAGATCTCTCAGTTTTCTGAGGAGCTCACAGTGTTTCTAATTTCATAGTGCTAATTCTATCTTCCTTTGCCTTATTTTTAAGCAAGTGAAACAGTAAATTATGAGATCAATTAATATGAAATTTTCAAGCAGAACACAATAAGAGAAAAAAAGTCTCCTTGCTTTTGTAAATACATAGTTGCACCATTCTTAATTTTATTTTTGGTAACAAAATGTATATTTACAGACAGAAAAACTGGATCCTTAATAGTAAATTAATTAAACTTTTAGAAAAATCCAAAGCCATTTATGCTGACATAAGTAAAGGGTTAGAATCCTATCCATCCTTACAAGAGCTAACAAATCAAATACCAAATCAAAACAATGAAGAGATTTAGACTTGTCAGGGTAGAAGGCCTGAGTGAAATGCATAATTCCTTCCTAAATATTATATAATTCTTGTATTTATTAGCAAGCAGAATGATTGCCATCGTTTATTTTAAGTTTTGAATGCAAATATTTCAATAAAATAAAATGTGCTGGTATAAATAATTTCTAGAGGTAGAATTTAGATCATATATGATGAACTATAATTAGTGTTATTCTTCAGCTGAGATTCTTGAACGACAGGTGTTCTTTCAGAAATCAGAATTATCCTGTCTTAATGCATCATAAAGGAATAGGAAATTACTGTCTAATGGAAGCAGAAAAATGACCAGCTGTGAAATCTGTAGCAAGTATAATTATAATCAGAGCTACATTAAAGCACTAGCTACTTCAAAGCCAGACATTGGGCTTATATACAGTCAAAGAACAGTCTAAAAGCAAATTGAGTGTAAATAACTTTCAAAGGGCTTTACTGCCTAGAGTGCACCACTGACTACATTGAAGTAGTGGATGTCTGATCACAAGAATTCTACTTTAATTTATACACTGTGATATTTTTTCTGAAATTTAAAATATCAGTAAAATTAAGAAACAGCTTCCTGAAAACCACCATATTCTACTACACCCCTATCCCATTCCTCCCCAGAAGAATCTCTTATAACTCTCACATAATAGTGGTTTTAGAGTAGTAGTAGTAGGAGGAGGAGTAGTAGGATTTCCTAATTTATCAACAATATAGCCCCAAAGGTGAGTCTTCCTGTGTACATACAGGAATTCGTAAGTATATATACATATAATATGACCATATGTATATAACACAAATCATAAATATTCACTATTCCTATTGTGATATAAAGAGGTGTGGTTTTTTGTAAACATGCCCCATCTATTATGTCTTTATGTTAGTGAAGAAGAAAGCAAATTTTTCACATTGCAAATTTGTGACTATAGTCCCAGAATTCTTACTGACCTCCTCAAAGCATGAGGAGAAGAAAATATACTTCTCCGTAATTGTTCCTTTATACATTTGCATTTCATTAATTATAAAGAGAGGAATTACCTAACACGAGAGCTAAATTCAGGAATGTGAATCAGATCTTCAAGCATACTACGACACTGGAATTATTTTTGGATTAATATATTATTTACCAAAGAAATTCAAAGTTAAGTGTAAATGATAGCAAATTAAATGACTCTTTTTCAAATACAGATTAGACTAAAAATATTTGAGAAGCCATGCCAATAAACCCTCTGATAGAGCAGCTTTTAAGCACACAGCAGAGAACATAATACAGGTTCCTTAACAATGCCTCTCCAGGCTTCTTTCACTGCAAAAGACACCTTTTTGGGTGGACTTGTATTTTTCCTTGATGCAAACTCTGCCTTTGCTGCAATCTGAATAGAAAGCCCAGCAATCTTCACTGAATATAGCACTGATCAGCATATTAACTCGAAATTGCATTATTAGACATTAAGCCACGTGTTCTTTGATCCTAGATAAAAACTAGAGATCTTTTCTACCCTGATTTGATTAAATTGTGGGACACGTTATTTCATTGTGCAGACATAACTGAATTATCATCTATCAGCTGACAAAATGCTTCTGTGACTGAAAAGGCAGACTGACAGCCAAAGGGGAGACTTGAATAAAGACCAAAGTGAGAACTGATCCCAGAAAGGACAGTTGGGACTTTTTCCTAATATCTAGTTTCTACTACACTGTGATGGGAAAAAAAAGTCTGTTCATTTCACATGTAAGCATGCTCAAAGATTGCTGCTTTGAAGATAATTTACCAGGGTTGTTTATTAGGAGGCTCCATATAGGCTCCCAGGGGTCTCTGTTTCAGCCCACAGAACACAGCTCAAACAGAAGTTATTAATTTTCTTAAACCTAACTGCTTTGGATTTCACAGTCACATTTACAGATGAGTAGAGGCAAGAAATGAATATGAGGAGCACATGATATTTTTTTCCAATTCTTTCCCTTTTAATCTTCAGTGTGATGAAAATGTATTCTTTGTGATATATAATTTTGTCTAAGATGGATATACTACAATCTTTTTGTTCCATATTAAATTTTCTTTCATGCCAGATACCATCAAATTTACTGGATGCTGCAGGAAGTATATGTTCTCCAAAATTATGAAACCAAATGTCTCTTGTTCCTGAGTACTTTAGGTACTTGGTCTCCAAAACTGTGAATGAGGACAGCTCCGTAAGTCATCATTAGGTGTTCAAGAAGATTGAACAGGTTCAGGTGGTTCCAGCATGGATGTTTCAGAATGCAGTACATGTACTTTATTATGTAATGTATAAAAATATTAAATTCAATCAAAACTAGTTAATATTTTTAAATCACAAATTCAAACAAAATACACTCAATTTAGTCACTTCATACACCCAAGAAGGATCTCAATCTCACAGAAGAATTTAACTGGACTTGGAGAAAAATTACCAACCACAAAAATTACTCTCTGCCCTCAAATCTTTTATTAGACTTGCCATATGCTTATCTAAAATAGACTAACTGGAACATCAGACTCTCCCTGTATTTTATCAGAACATCTTGTGAATTAATAAGTCTTTGGAAACACTGATGAAAATAACTCATTAAATCCATTTTAATTATGTGTACCACAAAAGCGTTTAATAACAAATCTATTATATATAATTATACAGTAAATATAAACTCTCCTTTAAAAAACCAAATGTATACATATTCAAGCATAAAAATGTAAATTCCATTTTTTATAGGATATTTTAGACTAAATCTTACCAAAGAAAGCATATAGGGCAGAAATATGGTGTTTAAGATGGGTGATATACTTTCAACCCATGACACTCAAACAGATAACTCTCTTCTCTGCTGAGCATCACCCCAGGATCCAGGCGGCATGATCAGGGCTAGTGAAGTCTCATGTGACTCAAGGGTGGCAGGAAGTGTGAGTAAGGGTCTGAGATCGTGATGCACGAGTGACAATAAATGAACTTACGTCCTGACTGATGACCTAAGATCATTCATACTTTATCGTGGGTCTCTCATTAAAACTTCACCTAATTGAGAAAGTTCAGAGTTGTTTGAAGGTTAGTTTGTTTATTTATATTTTAATTCTCTAATTTGTGTAATAGAATGCTGAAGACTAAAGCTAGAAAAATCATTTTAGGCTGCATTTTTTCTTTCTCAGTGTTCAACACAACTCCTATACTTGGCTTTTAAACATGATGCATTTTCCCCTCTGTCTTCTCTTTGACACTTAAAGCTCCTTTGTACATGTATAACCTGTTCATCTGTAAAGAACAAAGAAATAGGCAAACTGCATACCTCCCAGATGGAGTGTTTGAAACAGAATATCTTGAATTAATTATCCATGTAGAGTGACACAGAATATTAAATCCAAGATGTCTTATAACTGTGCTAGTTTTTCTCTTCCCTTCCAACTTTTTTTCTGAGAAGTGACTGTATCCTTAGTACAGCACCCATTTGACCCTAAAATAGTAAAATCTGCTGTATAGTATCATTCCATGCCTTTCTTCATAAAGAAAGCAATTGCAACACAATGTTTAACTGCAAAAAAAAAAAAAAAAAAAAAGATGCCTCACAGTATTATATTACTTACTCGAATTCTCAGAGATGTGTAATGGGTATTTCATTACTACAAAGAAAAATTTCTAGTATTATTAAAAATTAATTTACATAGGGCTAAGGACTGGATTTTATGAAAGATACAGTTAAAAGTGTTTACAGCTGCAAATACAGATAACTTTTGCTAATAAGTATCTTGTATTTTGTATCTAATAAGTATCTGTGTTCTGTATGTTACATACCATACAGAATAAACATAAAAATTGGGTCTGTGTCATTAGGACACAACAGCGTAGTTAATGTCCTCTGACATTTAGAATATAAAAATGCACTCTATATCAATTCAATCTATAACATCGACATAAATTTAGATAAAGATTAGATTATATTACATTTCAAAGCTTTTAAGAATCAATCATGACTTCTTTTCCAATTAAAAACCTATCATATTCACATTGCTTTTTTTCTTAAGCACGGACAAGGATCATATATGTTGCATATTTTTAGGGGGATTCTCATGTGTTTCAATGAAAATCAAAAGAACCATTTACCCAAGTTGATGAAAACTGAAAATATAGCATGAAAATTAGTATCTTCAAAAAGTGATTGCCAGCCATAGTAATGAGGATGTGTTACAGAGTGAATTCAAGACCTATTGGCAGAAGGGGAATCTGTAAACATCTTGCTGATGAGGGTTCCTGGTTCAGCTCCACTGCAGCATCTCAGGCCTTCAGGCCTGCTCAAAGTTACACTCTTCATTTCCAGAATCTATTGTCCCAGCTGGCAGCCACTGCTCACACGTGACAGCACAACATTTGTCCATTTGGGGATGGTCAGTTGGATGCTCCGCTCTGGCTGTTCATCACACATCACTGCACTGAGAAGAGCTGTGCATTGCACAGCACCACTGCATAACCAGCTTCTGTTCACTAGATACGGCACTTCATCCACTCCCTCATCCACACTACTCTATTTTCATCTCATTCTCTCCGTGTCTGCTTGTACTGTGCATGAGGCAGCTTCCTTAGCTCTGCCTTTAGCCCTATCCCACCTCAGTTTTTTGCTGTACCCTTCTGTTATACTGCTTACTGTTAGCCATTGGCCTCCCATAATCACCTCTTGTGAAGTTACCACCTCTAGTTAGTATCACACTGAAGTGCTTGGGGCCAGAGCCGGGCACACCCCTGAAAAACAGGAAGCACAGTTTGGAGAGTGCTGCAAATAAAGAGCAGTACTATAATTGCGATTCACATGTTCTGTGCAAAGGTGTGCAACATGAGTCATATGAAGCGGCGCTCTGAAAGTGATCTAATTGTGAGCTGTATGCTCTTTCCAACCTCTGATGAATACTGCCAGAAGGCAATCTATAATTTACATTAACGTAAGTAAGGTCATTTGAACTACACAACATGTAGCTGAACACAAATAAGATGGCCTAATTTTAAGAAATTCCCCACATTTAATAACAGCTGTACATACAGATAATATCTATTTGGATATTCAAATACACATTCATGTGTTTTGTGGTAATTTAGTTGTTAATACTTCAGTATTTGCTATTACCCATTTCTTTTTTGTAGATGCATGACACAAATACATGGTTGTGATCTCTCTCCCAACACCCAGGGACCACCAAGTGCCTCTTCAGTTGTACCACTGCTGTGTGGACATGTATGATAGAGAATTCAAATGAAACCTATACAATCCACATCTTTCTTGCCTGGCTAACAATACATGTGCCCACCTTACCACTTTTAATAGCCCTCTTAATGATGCAATTGTACGTGTGTAAAACTCGCCCCTAATGTCTAGGTCAAGGCTCTATTGTTATGGTAAATATATTTGGAAATTGCAAACTAGAAAGGCAGGTAATTAAACCACAAGGAGTTTCCCTTAACAACAGCTTTTGATGTGCTGACAGTATTGAGCTGAGCACAAAACACTGCCACTTTTCTCATGAAAACCTCAGTTCTGTGTTGGTTATGGTGTCAGTCACCATTTTTATATGGCAACCTCACAGATACAGCTTGGATTCAGGCAGGACATAAAAGAGATCAAAGCCTGGCGAGTCCAAGACTGTTAATTAATATCCACCCATCAGGAAAGTGCTCTTATCACTTGACTCTCCACACCTAGTGAATGCCCTCTCTCATCTCTGGCCTTAGGAACACAGACAGATATTAAAGGAGACTTAAGTCATCTACAGATAAACAAAATACTTATCTCCAGAGCCTACAGGTTGGAATTTTTGCATGAAGAGAACAGAAGGGACTCTGATTCCGGCAGCAGTAAGCACTGAATTTGACTCCCACAGATTAGGAATAAGGTAGTTATTCAACACATAGATAAAGAACATAGAAGCCACTTAAATCTAGAAATGTTAAATGCATTTTATTGAGTTAGAGGAATGGATTTCTGAGCTAGACTTTGCTGACATCTGCTTTTTAAAAAATCTGTTCCCAATACTAGTACTATTTTATATGTCCTACAGAGAATTCTGGGAATCTAGGGAAAAATTAAAAATAATAACAATAGTAAAATTCCTTTACATTTCCAATCCCTCAATTTATTTAACAATTTAATACTTTTTTAAACCAGATCTAGGCTCTCTTTTCCATGAAAGGTTAGACCAGACGATCTTTTAAGGGTTTTATGTTTCTATGCTATGACTTGTGTAATAAATTCATATAAATACAAACAATATAAAAAAGTGATAAACCTCTGCTGCAGATTAACAGCAAAAACCCAATAGCAGGTCTCATCATCTATATGGTTGTGAATAGCCACTGAGCTTTGCACAGAGTTCTTTCATAATCACTTTATGAAATTGTCAATGTTTTCACCACATCTGACATGCTACTATACCATGGCTATTTAAATTTTGAATAAAAGCAGAAGGAGCCAGTCCGTTATTTAATCAGGAAAAAAAGCAGAGTAGATCTTGAATATTTGACAGCACCACCAGCTGTCAAAAACAAAATTAAAGGAGACCAATATTTTGACTGTTTACATAGACATGAGTTACTGGAACTTCTGTTTTGTAATAGGAAATTTGAGCTGCCAATTCTGGATAAGCATTGAAATTCACTATTTGTTCTTTAAATAGACTAACTTCTGAGTTTAACCTCTTTGTAAATTAGAGAAATATGAGTAGCTCATAAAATACCTATTTGATTTTTAACATTAGGGATAAAAAAAACCCAAAATCTGTATGGAAGGTAAAGTCTTAAATCGATCCTTTTTCTTACTATTTTGTGTTGGATTTGTATTGTGTTGGATTTGTGTTGTTTTGTTTTGGATATTTATTGTTTTCCATGGCGGATACTTACTTCATTAGAACTCCAAACATTGTGTTGCAAGTTTAGCCTGAGCTAAAGAGGTCTGTAAGTCACTATTTTGTAGAGTCCAGTAAATGAACTAAAATAAAGAAGGTTACTTTTTCCTACATATGTGTAAACTATCATAAGAAAATCATTATGATTCATTTGATTGACAGCTTTCTTTCTAAACTATTACAAATAGATACTTTTCACTGTGCCTTGAGGAAGAGAACTGAGAGAAAAGTAAATATTGTAACATATTTAATTTTTGTAATTGCAATTCCACACTTTATATAGGAATTGCACTTTGAACCCAGATAATGAATAAATGCTTCTTACCTGAGCAAAGCTGCTAATATTAGCTTGGTTCTTAGTTTTGTTCATGACGCTCAAGGCTGACGTTCTGTCAGCAAGAAGGTTGTCATCACTTATATTAAGTGGGTACTTTGTTTCTTGTCTGTATAGTTCTTCTAACAGTTACTTAGAGATTTATTTTCCATTTAGTTAAAAGGGAAAATTTTGTGATTTAAGCCATACAGCTAACATATGTCTAAGAAGCACTGACCAAGTCTGCTACAATTTACAGGATTAAAAAAAGAATACTTACCTCTGTTTTTTAAGTTGAGAGTCCACTATTTTTTCTTTGTGGAGGCCCTAGGCACTCAGAGCGGTGAATTTTAATTATTTATGTTTCTAAACGTGGCACAGACAGACTACCTTATTTGAAATTTTCTCTAGCAAGATCCTCAAGCCTGCTGCAACAGATGGATCATTTTGTAAGGGCTGTAGAATTAGGCTTACAGTACCTCCAGAATAATTTTAATCATGACAAACTGAAGTAACACCAACTGCTTTGCATCTTTTATTAATTTAGAATATTCTAATTCCTCCAGCAATAGATCAAATAAATGTGAATTCTAGCACAAAAGCACACATTTATTTCAATTCTTTACTTTCCTAATGAATTTTGGCAAAGGGGGATCTGCATAACAACATTTGCATTACCAAGGTCCAACTACATATTTTTACTTGTCAAGTATCACTTATTTACTGTTTATTGTGTAAATCACTAATGAAATTATCATAACACCAGACATTTAAAGAAAGAGCCTTTCATGCCCATTAAACTAGCCACATATGAGAGGTCAGAGATCAGAGAAATTACAACCATTTGTAGTAATATTCCCGTATTATCTATCCTGAGAAATTCATCTGACAAGAAAAACAGAAAGCACCTTTCCAGGAAGAAATTACTATCTCTGTATCTTGAACTCCTACAAAAATGAGACAAGGACTGATTTCTTCATGCTACAAGGTATCTCCCATAGATTCCTGCTAAGGGAGAGGAAATTATTTAGACAGTCTTCTTTCAATACAGTTGATTTATTCAAATTCAGTACTTCCTCAAAAGCTCATAGGTAAAAATCTGAAAACTGCTTCAATTTCATGAGCAACACATCAACACAATTCTCAGCTTTAATATTATGGCTATTTAACTGAAATATCAAAGTTTTATATTTCCCTTTTATGAATGATATGAATGAAACCTCTATCTAAGGAATTTTAAGATTCAAATATGCATGTGAAGCTTTTTTTTTTTTCTTTTGCTTTGAGGGTTTTGGAATTTTTTCTTTGTTTGTTTGTTTTGTTTGGGGGGGATTGTTGTCGCTGTTTTTGTTTTAGACAAAACTCCCAAAGGTGATACAACTTGTATTATACCTCCATATGGACAACACTCATCCTCCCTTCATTTGTTCATGTCTCAAGGATAATAACAAATTAATACATTTCCACTGCTTTCCGTGGAAACAACTTAAATACTAAAAAGGTAGTCTTTTGGTGTATTATAGCTTGATGTTTCAATAAAGTATGTCTAATGAAGACTTGTGTAAAATACATTAAGTTATTGGAAGAAAAGGATTCTGCTAGAAATTTTGTCTTTTTCAGATCTATTTTAGGAACTTCTGAGTTATTGCTAATGACATTTATGCTTCCATAAATATAAGAGAGCACATGGGAGTATAAAATTTATACAGTTCCAGAACAGGCACCTTGGCAATCTTTTACTCAATTACCCAGAATGTACCTTTATAGAAATTAATTTGACATCATGGCTGTGTGTAACTTGCAGGATGGCAGACATTATTTATTTAATTTAAGATTAAAGTAACTTGGGTAAATAAGATATAATGCTGTTGCATGCAATGGGATCCCAAATATTTATCAAGCAAATTTGATACCATGAAAGTTTATACAAGATCAGTGCTTTCTATATGCAGTGGTGTGGTCATGACTGTGATTCAAAACTCTGTGCTGGACACAGAGTATTGTATTCTCAAAAATCCACAGTGCCTGAAGCATTTCCCCAATGGAACAGAATTAGATGTTCCACTTGAAGTTCATCTAAAATAAGCTCTGGAGTGTACTGAAAATGCTTAATAGCTCATCCACATTAAAAGACTGTCTTGCCCAGGTCCTGCTGGGCCTGAAAAACAAAGCTGTAGAAGAAATGTTAAGAACACTTATGCACTTGCTGCTATGAGAATATAAAGGCCTGAAGAAGATCTCATGAATATCTAGTAAATTCACAGACATATGAATGTAAACACTCCTTCTCTACACAAATTTGATACACTTGGTTTACCTCTTAAACACTAACATTCTCTGATTTTCATCGCAGTTACTGTGAGTTGGGTCTTGGAGGCTAGCTGAAAATACAAAGTTAGTACTTGGGGACGGGAAACTTTGAGTTTCATTTTCCTCCAACTTCAACACAGGTTGTAGGGAGAAGAAGCAGGAGTGAAAGTGTGTCTAGATCAGAAAGAATACCTAGAAGGTCAAGCAAAAGAGTTAAGAAAGGTCTGGCCATATGCACAAGGACAAGTAAACTCATGCTCCAAGACAAGATACAGTTTGAAGACAGGTAAAACAAGAGGAATGCCAACCACAGAATCACACAGGTTCCCCAGCTTGAAGCAGGTGTGACAGAAGAAAGGCTATGAAGTCAGCCAAAGAACACACTGCAGAAGCCGATACACAGATCAGGATAGAGCCAAAGACAGGGGCAATAAAATAAAATCTGAAAAGACTATCGCGTGACTGAATAACAATAGAAAACAGCTGAGGTTCCCTGATACATTAGTAGGGAAACAAAGTCAGGAATACAGGCCAGATATTTGCTAGACTGTCAGCTGCTTAG
Source organism: Passer montanus (assembly GCF_014805655.1). NCBI lineage: Eukaryota > Metazoa > Chordata > Aves > Passeriformes > Passeridae > Passer > Passer montanus. Next base: position 8,814,135 of record NW_024366815.1, on the reverse strand, counting down.
GATGCCAGCTGAAGCTATCTGAAAGGTTGACAGCTGAGTTAAGGCCTGATGGAGAGTCTTTAAATGACACACAGCTTTCATGTTCCACCAAGTGTAAAATTATTCTTCTGAGAGCTTGTTTTTATTACTGTAATGAAACAAGGATGCTCAATAAAGACAATATCATATCCTATTATTACATTAACTTCAAAGAATGATGCTGTTTCCTCTTAAGGTCCATACACTGGCTTCCTTATGGGAAAGGAATGCCCCATATTAACTAGTCATTCAAAAGGACCGCTGGACTATCATATGCAAAAGATTAAGGGCAAAGAAGGTCCTGGTTCATTGAGACAGCTGGCAGCAGAAAGTCTGCAGAGAAGTTTAGTCCACAGAAATAAAGACAAAGTTTCCATTGACTTTGAAGTTTAAGCATATGCCTTGCTGATAAACTCATCTGTGCAGCAAAAGTTGCACATCATGATGTTTTTGCAAAATTTGTGGACATAAAATGTCCAGATAGTATTGTACATAACAGGTTCTCAGTGGCTCAAAGCTATGGCAGACAAGCAGTAGCATAGAGAAGCAATACTTCAGTCCATAACATGTAAAACAGCTAAGTTAGGAAAGAGTTCATTATAAAGAAAAACAAGGAAAAATCATAATGACTCTCCATGTGATTTCTCCCAGCTAAAAAAATCTGTTACTTGCCTTAAATCATCAACTATTAATTACAGTTACTTGTGAGAATTACACTCCTTATTTATGATGTTGTTTCATGTACCACTTAGGAGCTGAAACATTACAATTCGGAAATTATGTAAGTATAGAGATAAAAGAAGTATTTTATAAAGCTAGATTCTCATTTTTCCTGTCCTGCAGGAAAGAAGTGAAGAAATCTGATAAATACTGCATTGCTAAAATACAGGCTTTTTAAAAACTGATCTAAGTCATATCCCTTTATATGCTCTAAAGAAGAGAAACCTAAATTTAACATAGAAATAAAATGAAAGTATCTTCTGGAGGGTTCTTTAGTAAGGCAAATTATTTTCCATCTAGGACTCAAGGGAAGACACAAAACAGAATATGGAAATTCTGATACAAATATGACAATAGGAACCTATGGTTCATTTAAACTCAGTCATTACTCTGTGGCTTGAATCCTGTAGGAAGCCATGACTGCAAGAAAAACCCTTCCTTCTGGAAGGAAGTCTTGGCACTTATGTCAGCAGGGTCACCCACCAGTATGAGATCTGTTGAACTAAATTAGGAAATCCAAAGTTAGGAAATCTAAACTTGGGCACTTGTTCACCTTGTGGGTCTGCAATGTAAAGCAAACAAAAATATCAGTTGATCTTTGAGACTTTCAGTCTTGGGTATCAGAAGAATTTTCAGGATCTGCTGCTTCCTATTCATATGAGTCACTCACAGGACCTGAATAATTAGTTTTACCTTCCTTTATGCTACAAATACAACTATTGTAATCTCAGTGTCCACAGAGACATTTATATTCTAGTAGAGTTATTCTCTATTTTTCCATTTAAACTAAAGCGTAACAGTTCATAACAAAGATGATCATCTGCACATGCAGAGTTAGTATTCAATTCTGTAATATATTAATTAAAAGATTAGGAATTTCCTCAGTTTTTTAATTACTGACAAGCAGATCTGGAACAATAGTGAAAATAGTTACTCAAAAACAAGTTACATTTAATCTGGTTGGAATGGAATTGTTCCTGTTCTCCTTTTGCTGCTTCTTCCACACATGACCTTGAACTACTTTTCTGGGGAAAAGAAATGTCATTGCTGTGAAAAAAAAATGCAGTATCATAGTGTCCTAGAGTGATGTTACGATGCTTGTATCCCCAGTCGTGTTCTGTTTATGTTGGATATTCAATTCTGTGCCTTCAAGACTGGCTGAGAGCGATGGCAGGGAGAAGCACAGAGTTTTGTTATCAAGAACTAGACTCACTCCTCCACCATCTGCTGAAACACTGTTGTTGTCTGGGCAGAACACCATGCTACTTTTGCTTGTTAGTTAGTTAGTTTAGCTAGCTGAGGCAGTCCGAGCTTTCCCTGGACAGGTTTTCTTTCCTTTTTCTTGGAACTGTTCAAACCTGCTCTGGACTGGGCCCCGGGAGCACAGAGCTCGCACTTTGCAGCTGCCGGGGCCTGCTCTGGGCAGCGGCCTTTGCCAGCGCCCGAGGGACTGACAACAGAGCGACCACCCCCGGAGAGACTTTCTGAATTTGTCATCTCTTCAGAGCAGCAAATGAGTTTTGCCATCTGGTATTGTTCATTTTGTGTGCTGGGGAGTGCTCTGCCTGTTTAAATAAACAGGTTCTTTTCACTTCTCTACAAGCAAATTTTTTCCTGAAACAGGTGGGAGGAGGGGACGCATGGGTTGGCATTCTGAGGAAAGTTGGAAGTTTTGGGAGGAAGTTCTCTCCCAAAATTGCCCTAAACCAGGACACATAGGAATATGCGTGGAAAAAGATGGCTTATATATGAACTACGTCACTGTTCTCTTAGCTACATTTGTGTCTTCAGTCATGTCCTGATTATAAAATGACCACCTGAGGAAAGCAGAATTTTATCAGTACCTCTGGAAAAAACAAAAACACAAAACAAAACAAAAAATGAAAACCAGCAAAGCAAAACCAAAAACAAACTAGCAAAACAAAACAAACCACGCCTCAAAAGCCCCAAAGCAAGAAAACAAAACCAAATTTAAAAAAAAGAACCCCCAAAACCAAACAAAATCAAACAAATTACAAGAACATACCGCCAACAAAAGAAAAGAAAAGAAAAGAAAAGAAAAGAAAAGAAAAGAAAAGAAAAGAAAAACTGTAATAAACAAACCACACAAAAAACTTCACCAGGAAAATTCCAAAAGCTGAAAAAAAAAAAAAATAAAGAGAACACAGAAAGAACACAGAAAGAGAAGATGAGAAGATGCACAAGATCACAACATTACTAATATCAAAAACTTATCTGGGCAGGCTGGATCATGGGCTGAGGCCAGTGGGGTGAGGTTCAACAAGGCCCAGTGCTGGGTCTGCCCCTGGGTCACAGCAACCCCAGGCAGTGCCACAGGCTGGGACAGAGTAGACATTACTAATATCAAAAACTTATCTGGGCAGGCTGGATCATGGGCTGAGGCCAATGGTGTGAGGTTCAACAAGGCCCAGTGCTGGGTCCTGCCCCTGGGTCACAACAACCCCAGGCAGTGCCACAGGCTGGGACAGAGTGGATGGAAAGGACCTGGGGATGCTGGTGACAGTGGCTGAACATGAGCCAGGCTGTGCCCAGGTGGCCAAGAAGACACCAACAGTTATTTAAGAACTCAAATCAATTTTTGAAGTATTTTCAGCACTGATGCCTCATGGAATAATGTTTGCCAAACAGAGAATGGAGGTCACTGAGTACATACCTGAACTGTTTGAAAAGCAGATAGCAACAGTCAAGGAAAGAGATTTAATACAGCATATTTCTGCTCATAGTGAATTAGGAACATCAATTTCACTAAGTATCCAGAATGCATTCTGCCTATTTATGAACAGAGCTTGTGCACAATATATTTCTGGATCAAAAAATATGTACAAAGTGTAGCTTTTGATAGATATCACTGGCCTCTGTTGTTAGTGTTCTTGGGAATGTTTGGCATCTGAACCAATGCAATAAAATGGGGGATTTGTCTTCTGTTCCCCAAAGACCATTTTTTGCAGCAGTATCATCGGTAAATGCGTCTGGCTCAAAACTGACTAGACAGCATAGATGAATCAGCATGAATAATGCTGCATTGATGAAAAGTACTTTTTGCATTTACTAGAAAAGGGAAACATTTTAAAAGTCTCATAAAAGGAAAAATTTATAATTCTCCACCAATATAAAGATAATCTAGAAAAACATCTAGAATAAAAAAATGAGATAAGAAAGCTGAATACTTTTGATTCAAAGGATCCCTTTTGATTCAAAGGATCCCTGTGGAAAGACAAGGAAGGCAAAGCCCATTTTTAACTGCTTTCAAATCATTAAAAATTAGTCAGGTAGTGTGAAGAAAAAAAAAGGCCTTTTAATCAGAATGACTACTTTATTCAAAAAATAAAGTGTTCTTTATTTCTGGGCCAATGATGCAATCAGAGATTTAGAATATAATTTTGACTGATTGCACTGATTACTTCTTGCTCTATACATGCTACCTCAGAACACACACTGGGAGGGAGAGGTTTGGAAAATATTTTATATGAAAGAATGTTTTTATTTGTAAACATTAAATAATGGCATTTTCTACATAAACAACTACAAAAGACAACATGAATGCCTTTAAAAATGCCCTAACCTGAAATAAGTCTACAGATAATCCACATTAAATAAGGAGCCAAGAAAGGGAAGCAAATGGAATCTTAGCAGAGATCTTCATCAACCAGGGCAGGTCGTTTAAACTTTCTCTGCTATTGCCTGCATATTTACAACTCTTGTGTTGAATGCCTGACTGTTGAAGTATTTGGATATTCTTCTGTTCCTCTCACCAGGCCCCTTTTCTTTAAACACAGAACTTAATTGTAGAGCCATAAGCTATTTCAGATTGGAAAATCATCTAACCCAGCCTCCACCTCCATGCAGGGTCATCTCTAAGAACAGATCAGGTTGCTTAGAGCTGTATTCACCTGTGTGTTGAAAAACTTTTAATAAAAAAGCAAAAAAACCCAAAACATTGCAAGAGCTCTCAGAGCGATCTCTTTTACTACTTTACTGTTGCTATTGTGGAGAAAAACCTTTCCATATACAGAGAAATAGATTTCTTCCTGGTGGACAGTTGATGGCTGGACTTAATGAACATAAAGGTCTTTTCCAGCCTTAACAATTTTATGACTCTGTGACATACATCCTCATACCTCCTTACATGTATGGGAAGGATGCTCTAAGGTCCTTCTGAACCTACGACACTCCAGCTAGATCAGATCACTCAGTTTCTTCTTACACTGCAAGAGCTCCAGCTTCCTGGGCAGTCTGGGAACCCTCTGCTGAACTTGATCCAGTATGTCATCCATGGGGAAGGTGGGAGGGCAGGGAAAACACAGCATCATGTGTGCAGTTTAATGAAGAGGATTATGCTAATAAGAATCCCCAATGTTACAGAATTATTTTAAAAATTTTCCAGCAGCATCAAGGGTGAATATAATATGTATATTATTAAAGATCACACAACATGTATGCATATACAAAGGCTTTATATAGAGCAATTTAAATTAAGCAACAGATAAAATTAATTTTAGGTGTTAAAAAGATATAATGAATTGAAGATAGCTAAGGAACCCAGTTCCATTTGAACCTAAAGGACTTTCCTAGCCACTAAAAGGCAACCCGTAATGGATGGGTGCTGGATAAGCCTCATCCAGCACCATACTCAGCAACACTATCCCGTGATTTTTTTTTTTTTTAATTTTAGATGATTAAAAAACTATTTCCCAGTTGTCAGCAGCCTTGCACTAATCTTCTCTGTACATTGCTGTCCCAAGTTCAACAGCGCCACGAAACATCCTGAGGCACCAGTACCACGGAAGCATCCTCACACCAAGTTTGTTTCAGTTGCTGCCTCCTTGAAGACAGTGAATACAAAAATGTACTTTTGTCATTCACAGTTCACACAAACCATCATTCCAGATCCCAGTGACAGAGTCTTCATAGAAAATCTAAAGAAAGCTGTGCTTAAAAATTGAGATTATTTTAAAATGACTAGCTGTGACCTTTCATCTGTGCTAAGTTTCCCTATTTAAAATCCAGTCACTGCAAATGCAGAGATGTGATGGATATCAGAAAAATTATAGGAGGAAGAACATAATGAACTAATTACTGAAAATGGAGCAGACTAAATCAGCTACCCCTAGTATCTATCCAAGGGGAATGATTACTGCTGTTAGCCCCCGTTAATTCTTACCAGTGTGTAGTTTGGCCCTTAAGAAGGGAAAAACATGAGGCACAACAATCACAATTAGCTTACAGTGAAGTGCCAAACGAAGTTGAATCACACACTAAGAAGTCTTGAAAGCCAGAAAGGAAAGAAACAGATTCAAACAAAGCAAAACACATGAATGCAAAATTACTGTTTTCTAGAAAGTACAAGATTTTCCAGTTTACCAGCTGCCCTCTTTCACAAGTACTGACAGACATAGTTTTGGTGGGTTTTTTAAACCATGAAAACAGTTAAATGACCTCTTCTATGGAAAATCTTTGGAAATTTTGCTAGAATTTCTTTACTATTTAAATAGTACCTTAATATGCTGTAATATCAAGCCATCATTTTAAGATACAATAATGATATTTATCTCTATGAAACAAGTTAGCCCAAAACCTAGACACTGTTTTGCTACTCCTAACTTCTACAGAATCTATTGTTTTACTGTTAGGACTGTCATTTAGCATTTCTTTACAGCAAAAATCCTAGGAGAAACACTACTTTAAGTAAAAGTTACCCAGCTTTTTTTGTTAAGCTAAATACACCCTGCCCACTAAATTCCCTATTTTAAAATAACATTAGAAAAATAACACTGTAAAGTTATTAAGTTCTGATATATTGCAATTAAAATCCCAGTGTAAAGGAAGGCAAAAATCTGATACAACTGTAATTTTGTGTTGCAGCTTTCAATAAATTTATTTGCAAGCATACAGGAAGGCCATATATGCTATTTCTTCACAGATGTTCTTGATACCTTACGGTAAGAGACAAGAAAGCTCAAGAAGCAACAGGAAAGCTGAAGAATTACAGCTTTGATCTGTAATCTTGATGCCAGTTGTGGACACTCTTCTGCTGTTTGTAAATGAAATGGGGAAAACACCACTATTCACATTATTGCCAAAAACACATTCCCAGCAACAAGGATAATCTCTCCTTATCCAATGTAACATGAAGTTACATTAATAGAAGAAATAGTAACAAGAGAGGAGACACTTCAATATATAAGGATATTTTAAGAGGGGAAAATTTTATAGTAAGCCTCTAACCCAAATTTTTTTTTCTCTCATGTAATCCTACCCTAGCTGCTATTTCCACTTTTTTTACCTCTTTTTGTGAAAAAGAAGCCCTTATCTCAGCCTACACTACAATAATAGGTGATGTGTATACAAACAAGAAGACTAACAAGTCCTGAAGACATGACATTCAGCTGTAAAAAGCAGGAGGTTTCTTAAGCCTGTAAGTGCACCCTTCACCTAATATTTTCCTTCCTTCCTTCCTTCCTTCCTTCCTTCCTTCCCTCCTTCCCTCCTTCCCGCCCTCCTTCCTTCCTTCCCTCCCTCCTTCCGCCGCTTCCTTCCTCAAAAACTCAGTAGGGAACAAAAGAGCATTAACTTTCCTCAGAAATAACAGCAATTTTCTTTTATGACAAGGTAATTTTTATAACAAAAGAAAGGAACATATGCACTCATCTAACATCAGTGTTTCAGATATCCACCAAATTAGACACTCCTGAAATATCAATATGAATTTTTCTCCTATTTTTGAAGATCCATAGGCAATATTCTCCTTATCAGAGTAAAATGTAGATGTTTTCTTTCTACATGTTAATTCTCATTATTTTTTCTCTGTGCAGACTCAATAGTACACAGATGATGCTCAGTGTCCAATGTAACCAATCACAGGTAGCCCTGTACACAATTAATGAGGGTTTTGAGTGGTTGGACTCTAATAACATTTCCAGGTCCTTTGTCATAATTAACTACATGTGTTACAGGCACATGGGTACAAAATGTGATTTGAGAACAGGCAGCTGCCACTAGGAATTAGTTGCTACTAGAGAGAGATATATTTAGCCATGAGATAAACTGATGGTAACATTTGAAGCTGAATGATTTCATTCAATGAGGACCGCTCTTCAGTGAGTAAATAATATAGTCCTGTCTGTCAGTCTTTATTTGCCCAAGTTAACTATTTTGCAGTAGCCCTGTTTGGGTGAGCAGGAATCACTCTCACAGAGGATGCAGAACTAAGATCTAAAGCTGAAAATTAAGATTTTCACTTGCATGTGATTTCAATTCTGGAAGCTCCTGACAACAGGAAGGAGCACAAAGACAAAGAACTGAGTTTCTTCTGAATGTGTTCTTTTGCATGGTAAAGGGAAGCATGCTATTTTCATGCACATAAGCAGCATACTGGCATGGAAGCCAAATCACAAAAATCACTCATGACCCCCTTTTTTGAAGAACTCCAGAAATAATTTTGAAAAGACATGAAAAAGTACAGATTTGTGCCAAAGCCTATTAGAGACTGAAAGAGACAAAACCAAAATGCTACTTGAGAGAGATATATTTAGCCATGAGATAAACTGATGGTAACATTTGAAGCTGAATGATTTCATTCAATGAGGACCGCTCTTCAGTGAGTAAATAATATAGTCCTGTCTGTCAGTCTTTATTTGCCCAAGTTAACTATTTTGCAGTAGCCCTGTTTGGGTGAGCAGGAATCACTCTCATAGAGGATGCAGAACTAAGATCTAAAGCTGAAAATTAAGATTTTCATTTGCATGTGATTTCAATTCTGACAACAGGAAGGAGCACAAAGACAAAGAACTGAGTTTCTTCTGAATGTGTTCTTGTGCATGGTAAAGGGAAGCATGCTATTTTCATGCACATAAGCAGCATACTGGCATGGAAGCCAAATCACAAAAATCACTCATGACCCCCTTTTTTGAAGAACTCCAGAAATAATTTTGAAAAGACATGAAAAAGTACAGATTTGTGCCAAAGCCTATTAGAGACTGAAAGAGACAAAACCAAAATGATTAGTATCACATGCAGCTCATTTACTTAAGTCATATGCTGTAAAATCTTGGCTTGGGTTCAAGGGAAATGCCTGGCTTTTAGGAAATAAACTATTTAAGATTTCTAATGCAGAACACTACAAACAACAATTAAATTAAAGTCCAGATAATTAACAGTAAGAGGAATGGCAGTAAGCATTACACAGTGTTCTCTGACAAATATAAACAAATGAGAAAATGGATTGGTGAACAGAACTTTCTACTCAGAAAACTAATTACGTATCTTTTTCCTAAGCTCTGGTTATAAAGCCCCCATAAACAACAGGAGAAAACAAAGACATTCTCGCCAGTTTGTTCTAAAGTTCTTTCCTGATCTAATGTATAGCCCCAGGAGACCTTTTGCTGCCTGGCCCACGTCCCATTAGGGTCTGTGTAGTCCTTTTCCATAGATGAAAACAAAAATATTTCTAGAATATATTGGGAATAGAAGACAAATTTTAAAAGCATTGTAAAAAGTGACCAATCAAAAATTCTAAGACTTAAAGAAATAATACAAATTCCACAGCAAGTTGTTTATAAGGCACTGTGTTACAGATGATAAAGCAGCTTTTGCTTATGAAAAACCATGCCCAGAAATATTTATAAAATATCAAATTTAAAGAACTACAGCCTGTTTCTCCATAGAAAGGGTCAATCACAAACAACACATGGTGGCATGGGCATTGGGATCAAGTGGGCCCTCTGCAGATGGCACCAAGCTGAGTGGTGCTTTTGACACACCCAAGGATGGGATGTCTTCCAAAGGCACATGAACAGGCTTGGCAGGACAGCCCATGGGAATATCATGAAGTTCAATAAGGCCAAGTGCAAAATCCTGCACATGGGCCACAGCAATCCCAAAAATACAGGCTGGGCAGTGAATGGATTAAGATCTGCCCTGAGCAGAAGGATTTGGGGATGCTGGTGGGTGACAGGCTGGACACGACCCAGCCATGAGCACTCACAGCCCCAAAAGCCAAACACGTCCTGGACTGTATCCAAAGAAGTGCAGACAGCAAGTCCCAGTTTGGGCCACCAACATAAGAAGGGTTTGGATCTGTTGAAGCAAGTATAGATGAGACAAAATGATCAGGGGTCTTGAGCGTCTGTTCTTAAAGAAAGGCTTACTGTTAATTATCTGGACTTTAAAGTGAGAGGAAGGTGGGGTTGTTCAGCCCGGAGAAGAGAAGGCTTTGTGGTGATCTTATTGCACCTTCCAGTACCTAAAGGGGAGTCTATAAAAAGGCTGGAAAGGGAATGTTTACAAGGTCATGTAGTGATAGGACAAGGGGGCTATAAATTGAACAATGGCTTTAAACTGAACAAGGGCAGATTTAGATTAGATATATAAAATAAATTGTTACTTTGGAAAAAGGATGGTGAGGCACTGGAACAGCTTGGTCAGAAAAGCCCTGAAATTGTTTAAAACAAAGCCAGGCTGGATGGTGCTTTGAGCAACCTGGTGTTGTTGAAGGTGTCCCTCTCCACGGCAGAGGTGTTGAAACTAGATGATCTTAACAGTCTCTTCCCAAATACTCAGCCCAAAACATTCCATGATTCTATGAACACCTTTGGAAACTATACATGGTCTACAGAAGATTTTAACCTATCAGTCTGAAACAGGTATTAAGACCTAACTTGAAAGGAAAATATAACCTCACACCAAAACAAATTGGTGGGTATTTGTAAAAATACAGCATCAGCGCCATTTCCTGGACCAAAAAGTATAGGCTTCCTAGAATATTCTGGATTTTGCTGCGAAGGTTTTCCAATAAATATCTATGTATAAAATAAAATTCAAAACATCATTTGGTCTCCACAGAGTCATCAGATCAAATAATCAATATACCTCTATTTTCTTCCTTAAAATGGATACATACATTTCACTTGAAATTTCTGACTTGATTGCTATACTTTTTCTCAAAGCATTTCTGAAAAATTAACAAAGCTGGCATATTCACATCTTTGAGCTCTAAACTTTCCTGACTGATAACTATTACCATCCATCCTTGTACTCCTTCTGAAAAAATATTTTTTATTCACCATTGAAATTCAGAATATGAACAAAGGCACATGGTTTTAATAAACAAAGCAAAAAAAAAAAAAAAAAGCTGTAATACCATTAACTATTGGCATCATCTCAGCAATGGCATCCAGCTAAAGGAGGCTTCTACATGCATAACACTGATTCACTGGATCATGTCTGTCTCTATAATATCATTTGTGCTATTCATAATCTGTCCAAAGTGCTCTGGTGGTCATCAATTTATAGCACACTGATTTTTACAAAAATTCTGAAAAGCCATGAATAAAGTGAAACTAATCTCTCATCCATTTTCTTGTTGTCAAAGGCATCCTTTTTTTTTTTTTTTAGCTGATAAAGGTGTGATTCAGACCTTATATCAAAAATATAAGCATCTATTTTACTGCATTTATGCCCACTTCTTTCTCTGTTTAATAGAATATATATTTCCAGAGTGGAAAATTTTAGATGGAACTTTTGTTTCAGAGACGTTTTTTAGTACAGAAATAAAGCACCTTCTGAAGATAGATATTTCTGGCTACCAGTCATACAGCCATGGTAGACTACTAACTTCAGACAGATACCTAAATTTTAGCTTATTAAGTCCTTGAGTTTCTGATTCCCCTTTGAAATTACCTCCCTTTCCCCCAGTTTCTAATCTTACATCTGTATCTCCATCTAATGAAGCTTGTGTGTTAAATTGGCTCGTTTCACTTTGGGAGAACACTGAGAACCAACTGTGTACCAACTGAAAACCTGTCCCTTTGTGTAAGAGTTGCTTACAAATTCAGAACAGATTAAATAAGAAGTTGCTACTGTACACTTTTCTGAAGACATTTTTGTTTGAATTACTCAAAAGTGAACATCATCAGGTCAGAACTTTTGTCCATAAATTTATCAGATTTAGAAATCTGAGTGGAAATCTCATCATAGGTCCAGGAAACTGTTTTGTAAGAGAAAATTTTTCTGATGCAATAGTTAGAAGTAAATTTTGATATAAGTTGGCTGTTGACTTTATCACAATGGTTACTGCACTAATTGCTAAGTTAGATTTACAGGTGATTTGGTTCTAGATGAAGTTAAGTCAATCACTTGAATTAAGATTTTCAAGGACATTAAAAGCTATTAAATTTATTTTGTTTCTCCCTAACCTACTCAAAGACCAACTACAATATCCCTTTCAGAAAGAGAAAATAGAGGCTATTAATCTCCTAAATGCTGAAAGTCTGGCAGCCCTTGAAATACAATTTGGATTACTAAGGGGATGAATCACAGTGAACCAATATTAGTTCTCTCAGTCTTGGAAATGTTTGACATAAAGGAAGATTTTTTTTCTATGATTAAAATCCATATGTGATCAAAAACTGTGAAACAGTCAACTACATTTAAAACCCTTGTACTGACAAAATCCATAAGACATTCAGAAAAAATAATCCTGTATTACTGAGGTTTGTAGTTATAGTCACTGACAAAAAACAATGAAAAATACACTAATGGACATTTTATGTGGATAAAAATTTGCAAAATAAAAGAAACTTTCAGCACTTAAAATTCCATTCTAAAAGGCCATGTTTATAACTACACTAAAGAAGATATTCCAATATCACTGGATGTAACTGTATGCTTCCAAGAGAAATACCACAGTAGAAGGTGAGTACTACTTTTGAAAACTTAAGTTCTCACAAGAGACAAACACTCATTTTGGTCTATTGAAACTTATATTTGGGCAACTCACTAACTCAGTTTTTCTTCTACATGATCAGAAAAAAAACATCTGTAAGGAAGTGTGTTCTCCCAGCATACAGAACTCCATTTTCTAAGACCTTATGTACACAAAGGAGAAAAAACCCCAACTTTACTTTTACATTCAGCAATTTATCTGCATTGGTCTGTAAATTAGGGCAAACCACTGAGTACTCTGCATGTTCTCACTGTTTACTTACTAACATGTAAGTAAATCAGGTAAAAAAACCAAAGGTCAAATAAAAAACTCCCCAAACTTCAAAAATGCAAGGACAGTCATGCTGCACCCATGTCACTGCTTCATGTTAAAGAACCCTTGGTGTGGTACCATACTGTGTGATGGCAACACTACTTTGCAGAGTGATTGAACAGAGACAAAATTGTGTAAGATGAATGCATGTTCATCAATGTCAACTGAGACAGCCCCTAGCATCTTGCCAGAATATATTCAAAATACAACAGTCTCCTGATCCACACTTAACTCAGTACTGCCTGAATATCTCCTACTCTTAAAGAAGGTGTATATATTCATTTATTATTTTAAATCCAGAGAAGAAAAGTCATGCAATTTTATTTAACTTCCTAACTAGCAACACAAAATGAAAAATATCACAGGACTAGGTCCCAAGGGCTGTGTAGTGGTCAGAGTGAACCCCACAGGTTATACAAAGTAGCATAGGATAGAGTAGTGCTCCTATGTTTGCACAGGGAAAATAGGGCTTTACAAGTCAAGGTTACTCAACTTATTTTTCCAAGATGCCCCACAAGAGTTTTTATTTCTAGTCAAATATACTAGGCTAGTGTATTAGTGTATTTGTGTACTATCTGGGCTAATAATGTAAACTACTACTTTTCCCTCATTTGCCTTCCTTACTTACATGTGTGAGAATGTATTTTATATCTGCATTCCTTCCACAGACCCTGTCTGATTGTCCTAGAGGACACCACTGGCCCAAACAGGAATGGCTAAGAACCACTGCCTTGGATCCAAGAATTTCTAAAGGAATTCAAATAGAAATAGTCTGTGATATCTGACATTTCAAAGGAAGAAAAAAAATTATAATTTAGCAAAAGAAAGCTAGTATGAAATCTATCAGACACTACAAAATAAAAAATCGGTAATATTTTAAAATGGGAATCAAAGCACATGTATTACCAGAAGATTTCCTGGAATCCATCCAGTTCCTCATTCTGCATCCTTCACCAGACTGTGAAAAAAGAAGACCACAGTCCTGCCCTGCCTTAGCTTCAACCTCTTCTCTGATCCCTTGTGAACTACTACCACACAACTCTTAAAAATCCTTGTTGTAAGGGACAGGAAGACAAATTTCCTATTTCTGTGGATCCCATCATTTCCAAAGTATTTTTTTAGACTCATTTGTAACAGACACCTGAGCACTAAAATGGCCATGACTGAATTGTCTTGTACTTGTCTAGATAAGAAATATAGTTTCATAAAAAGCATGGAAGATTTTCCTGGGAGAAGGCAAAAAACTGATTTGTTCTGTAGAAAATACACTATATGTATGGCCAGTCTTGCTGGATCAAATGAAAAACATGTAGTCAGTATCCTCTCTAATAGAGTTTATTAAATATTTAGGGGAAATAGCAACAAGGTGGACATATATCATAGTCCTTTGTAATATGCCTCCAATCTCCAACCACACACAGCTCTCCGGTTTCCTGAGCTAAAGTACTTTCTGTGTCTATAAATACTCTCAGTGAGTATCTCTATACATGAGTTTGCCCAGACTTCTCTTTATTCACACAAATTTTTACCAAGAACTGCCATTGCTAATCCATATGGGTGGGACTAACAAAATTTATGAAGAATTCCAGGTTTTATTCTTTCTATCAATTTAAAATCACAGGCTCATTCTTCTCATGCACACCAGCTATTAAGATGGCTGGTTTAAAACAGGATATTTCTTTAGAGTGCCTTTGCCTTCCAATTAGAGAAAGAAAAAAAATTAGCTTTAAATATATGTAAACTTATTCTCCAGAGCTGAAGTACAATTAAGACTGTTCTGTACATATTCCTTCTATCATTGCTTTTTTCATGTACAAATGCCATCTTCTATCATTGCTTATTCTACTTAGCTTTAAGGTTCCTGTTTCTGCACAACCATAAAGGCATTCATCACCTTCACCACAGAGGAATTCGTCCTGGACTATCTGACTTTTCTGTAAGGTTTTTTCATCCTTCAGGCTGCTAATTACAATCGTGCTTAAGATTTGACATTCATTTTCACAGGACTCCTCATATATGCTTCCATCACATCTTTTTTGTTTTCTCTCTTCTCCTCTAATTAGCACAATACTGGCTATCCCAGCATTTCCATTTCACAGCTAAAGCCACTATAACCGCCTTGCCATTATATGATCTTTTTCATGTCCTTCTGCCTTGATAGGTTCCATACTACCTGCATCATGACAAAAGACATGTCAGCAGCTGTTTAGTGAGCTTCTTTGTCTATCAGACCCATCATGTCCAAGGACCAAACTGATTTCCTATTGGTCACTTTTTCTTTTGTTGTCATTCTGCTACATGCCACCAGCTCTACCTTATGGGATGCAACTAGCTACTGACACTATTTTGAACTACTCAATGAATTAAACTGCCAGAAGCAGAGTGCAATAAAAAGAAAGCATTATTAGTATCTGACAGATGGACATTCTGAAAGGGAGTTGGTCAAAACAAGAGCAGAAAAAATGTTGTTGTCTCATGAAGCAGAGAAGCAAGACAAACACCTGAATCCTTTAGGTACTCTATCCAAAACTATCACCATATTCAAAATATCATACAAGCATACAATTGGGGAACTAGCAATTGTGAGCATTCAGCAAGGTCCAAGTGGCACTCGTCAGCCCAATCCACAGAAGCTTTCTAAGTCAAACCATGAATCTCTCTGAATGTTATACAGATGATCAGTGCATATCCTGTTCAGTTGTTACAGGTTTCTTTAGCACATTGACATCATGTAAATAATAGGCCTACTTACACATTTTTTTCTCATATAAACTATTTCTCAATGGAGGAACGTGCATTTTGGACAAAACTATGTGTGTGGAAAAAAAAAAAACCAAACCAAACCAAACCAAATCACAAGTTAGTTTTTTTATAAAAAACTAAATTACTAATCTTGCCTTTTTTTTCTGGAGAAAGAAGCTTACATTATTTGTCTCCTATTTCCTTTAGTTCCTCTATGTAGTACAGTAGGGTTTTTTCTTTACCTGTTGTCAGTTTGAAAATCTTTCTATAGATGAAGTATCTCCAGTGCAGCAAATAATGAAATAGTCCCATTTCCTCTGGAAATATTCACAAAGCACATGCAAAAACCATATTAACTGTTTTTCCTTGGGTGGTTAGCAGTAATTCATTATAGTTTTCTCACATACCCAGATCAGGCCTTTATTCAGTGGTTGTTAACTAAACAACTTACACTTTAAGAAGTATTTTCTTATTCTTATTTCTGAAGAGTCCAATTTGATATCATTAAATTCTATTACCTGACATTTGAAAGCTACTAAGGGTTTTTTTTATGTATGATATACTGATTTCCTCTTCTATACTGGTAACACCTTCCAACTGTCCATAATTTACAATTATTAGCATATATCTACGATCTGTTAAGTTTACTAACTATTTGAGTCCTAAAACCTTTACACAATGCATTTGAAGTCTGATGTCCTCTCCTGTCAAAACAGCTTGTCATTAGTTCCTCACCCACTCTTCTTTCCAGTACTGAAATCAGTGCTCTCCAGGAAATTACTCTGATTCCTTTTGTTCATACAGCTGAAGAATCCTACATTTACACCCAGCCAGCTGAGATGCTGTGACACTTCAGCTCATACCTTTTTAGTTCACTGTTAGCAGATGTGATGCTATCTCATTTGTGATCATATCCACTGAAATCTAGAAATCCAAATCACAGAATTCTCTGAAGAAATTGCACCTGAAGTAAATTGCACTAATGGCTGTTAAGAAGTCTTGTAAGTTGACTAGAATTTGAGTAACTTTTCGAGAAGAGGTCAGAAATAATCAGTCCCAAAACATTTAAGGACATTTCAGAAAGTACATGTCCTAATTTTAGGTGAATTCTGAGATATTACATATCTAGGTGTTTTTTATTTAGCTCAGCTCATTCTGGAATGCTTCATGAAGATGAACAAATATAGGCCTTAGTAGTCAGCATCACAAACCAAACCATCTATAAAGGAAAACCAGAAACCCCTGTGAGAGTTTATTGCATATTCATTTTTGCAGAGTGGCCTGCATTTCCAAATAAAATAAACCAAAGCCAATAGCTTCTAATCTATTATGGGCAACAATACCCACTGAGTATCATTCTTGCTGTCACAAGAGAAAAACTGACTTCCTGTGGCAGACCTAAATTCCTTTTTCTTTCTATAAATACACAAAATAATAACCTGATGGCCAGAAAAGTAAGAACTTTCTTTTTATATATACATCTACCATCATATATAGATAGATACCATACTAGTTTTAGAGTAAATAAGTCAGCAAATTACACCATTGTCAACTTTCAACTGAGTTATTTACTGAATTCATTGAGCTAAAATTTCTCTATATTTCTCAAACTGCAATTAAGAAATAAACAAAGTCAAGAGGTAAAAACTGGGGAAAGAATTTGTTTATGAAGAGTGAGTAATAAAACAATCTGGGTTAAACCAGAAAATACCAAGATGATTACAAGAGAACAATGTGTTTATTCAGGAAAGATTGAAGGAGATTAGCCTCCAACTACACTGAAAAGAATGAAATGTTTCCCTAATAGAAAAAAAAAATTGCAACCGATATACTAACCACTTTTTCTTATCTGAACAACATATATCAATGTAAATACAAAGTTAAATTCTCCAGAGATGCTATTTGTTTGATATCTTAATTTCACACGTAAAATCTACATGTATTGCCCTTTATATATGCTACTATATAAGATACTACAAACATCCTCATGTGACTCAGAGCCTTTGATGGCTCTGTGCTCTTAGAAAATGCACCTAAGCTTACTTCCTGAAAAAAATGCAAATTGACTAGCATTAAATAGAAATTAGTTCCTTTTGTGTCACCCCCATATCCTCCCTCAGTAACTTGCATCCCTTTTAACCCAGCATAATTTCAGAATGACTTCAAGATGTTCTAACATAGCCCAGGGAAACAGCTTGTATTGAGCAGCAGGAGAGGGCAAAAGTAAGCTTTAAATATTATCTCTACACTCCCATTTTCATGGTATTTACATTATGGCTCCTGTCCAAGGCTCTGGTCCTGTGATTTCAAAGCAACAACTGCACAGCAAGAGTGCAACATTTTGCTCTAATCTACAACATGAATCTTATTAAAATTCAGCAAAGAGCCTGTATGAGTTTTTTTTATTTTGTTTTTCTTTATAGATTCACTGCAACTATTTAGATGTTATCAATTTGCTGCTAAAGTGGTTCATGGGATCTCACAGCACAGTTGATTTCATTTTAGGAATGCTGTCAACATTAATTTCATTTTAGAAATAGGCTTAGTTTTGCTTATTAAAATAATAATTTAGTAAGTATAAGTTACATTGACAGTTTAAAAGTATTCAGATTCCCTGAATTGAGCTTGCACAAATAAAATAACTTATTTATTTTTCAAATTTAGTCCAATGTAATTGTTCTTGATCCAGATCCCACAGCAAAATCATCCTTTTATTATTTCTTTCCCACCCTGACTCCTCTCAAAAAAAACCAAAACAAAACAAAACAAAAATCCTGATATTTAGATACCTATCTATGAAATATTCCTCCATCTTCTCTTTCCTTTTCTTATGACCAGCTTTTATGGGGCCTATGTAATATTTATATGATATTTGCATGTGTACAAGCACTGGTTCATGACAGTTTTTCCAAAAGTATATACTTTCTGACAGTCACAAGCTGGTGACTTGCAGATCGTTATGTGACAGGCAAAGGCAGCTATAAAAATGTTATACCAGAAGGCAGTCTGGTCACAGGTCAGGGGGAGCTGCAATTGAAGTATGGCAGTCTGATGATTTGTTGGCCTAGAACATGGCAGGACGCATTTCCCTGGAGTCCAATGAAGCAAACTTCCTAAGACACACTATCCACAAAGTGTTCTGGAAAGGATCTTACACTAGCTAAGTTTCTCTTAAAGAATTCCCACATAAGCTTGAGGTTAAACAGTGAGATAAGCCTTATTTGGAATCTCGGTTATGCTATAGATTTTTTCTTTCCAATTAATATATGCCTTTGAATACAGATGTATAATTTTTCTAATAACAGGAGTCTTTGTCAAAGAATATTTAAAGTCCAGCAATGTGAAGTAAGCATTGGATGTTCTGTAAACCACAGGACTTTGTAGAAGAGTGAAATCCTTGACCCAAGACTCTACAGGCGATTTTCAAAAAACTGTTGGAATATTGAGAAAAATAGTGGAACTTAATGCTGGTTGCAGTTGCAGAACTGACATTAGAGAACTGATTCACATTTCCTCTTCAAACTATTTGAGGCCAGGAATTTGCAACCACATGGGTGAGCATTTTAGAGCAAACATGCAGCATCAGGACAAAGGACTGCCCAGACAGGGTGCTGAACTTATAGTCACCATCCTTTTTTTTGAGTTGGGTTTAAAGACAGTGTTTAAAACTGTCAAGACAGGCACTTTTTAACAGAAATAAAATTGTAATATCTCATAAATATTTGAACAGCCAATGCTGCATTTTAAATAAATAGCATATGAATTTTTAAAAGTACAATCACTGGCCAACATGGCCTGTCCCACAAAACGTACATGTGGTCTTTGCACTGAAGTCTGAATGGAACATGCCTTCTACATCGTCAAGGTCTTTGGTACTGAAGATTGAACCCTGATTCCATACAAGAAATGCAGTTCGTTTTACTAGATGTGTACTGTTTATATTGGATTCATCTACATTTTTACACATTGAATACTTCCCAAGGCAGCATTCTTGCAAACATTTTTTAATGAGTACAGTTCTGGGTTTTCCAGTAAAGGACTGTAGTATCACATCTTTTAGCACTTTTATAGTGTGATTTTGTAGTGTTTTGTAGTGTGCAAACAAATAATACCAACTATCACATATAGTATCTCATTTTTCACACCAGTTAGGGTGCTCTATTCATAAACTCTTGGTCCCATTTTCACTCAGATTCTTGGTGCTTTCTCTCACATCCTACCTCATAGCATGAGCAATTGCAGTCAAATTTCCAATATCAGCACACATATTATCTTTTCAGTCTCTGCTTATATTTCCCTCTGCTCTGCTGCCTTTAACATTTAAGCTACAGTAGTTATTGGTATTGTTATACATTATATAGATTATTTAAATTACCAGTATGTACTAAAATTTAGAGAAAAGACAAACTGTCCTGTCTCCTTTCAGGTAAGCAGTATCTCCCCTCCTACTGTTCATTACTACTTGAATGGTTGAAAATGAGCTACACTAGCAATTTCTCTCTAGGTTACCTACCTAAGATGATGGAAAATTGTAGCTGAATTGGATCCATGGGTGCAACTTTAATACAACAGAAAAACAGATACAGGAAACAGAATAGAGAATAAACAGGGCAAGGTAAAGAGAGCATTTGATCCCTAAATTCAGGAAATATACAACTTCTGAAATTAACTAAAACTCCTTTAAAGCTACAGAGATTAAAAAATCCTGGTGGTGCTCTGATAGGTCTGAATACAATAGCTCTCTCTGTACTATAACAGGCTTTCTTTTAAGTGTACAAATTTTCAATATCTGTTTTTGACAACTACAGATGCTATGAAAAATAAGGGTAAAAAACAATTAAGCAAAAATAATCATTAATAAATTTCACAATATTTCTGAGAAATAAAGTCTACCAAATATGACTTGCACATAAGTGGAAGTACTCTCAATGAATATGTAAGAAGCACCATATGAAATAATACTGCATATGTATGAAAGGAGGATCCTACCCCAAAACTTCAGGCTCTTCAATGATTTATATTGTGGAGAAATAAGCAAAATAGGAGAAATGAAATAATTCAGGCAAACCATATCCAACTACAACTGGATAACATTTACCCGTTGAAGGGCAACTTCAAAGTGAAACAAAAGCTTCCTAGAATTTGCCCTTGTTTCAGCTAATCTTTCTGGAAATGTCCAGAAAGGCTATAGCATTCTATCTGTCAAAACTACATTACTCATTAACAATCTTGTGTCTGCCTGGAGGTGCTGCTCCTTCAGACGAGGTCTGTAACAGCAAAATAAGTTGTAACAGGAAGCACTTCAAGGCTATCAAATTTGTCTATGCTGTGAAACTGCCATCATGTTTTGTCAAACTGCTTTGACCCAGGCTTGCAAGCACTAGCAGTTCCTGGGCAGAGTTCAGGACTTAGCAAAGGACAGAGACCTTTCTCATACAAGATCAGGATGAGTCCATTCCCTTTCAAAAACTGAAAGAGTTTAAACTTACAGACAAAAACTATTCCATACCAGCTGAAAACCAGGGCCTAAGGTCAGTCTTAGAATGTCTCGTTTACTAATACAGCTGAATCCAGAGAAGTCTCAAACTCCAGCACTGGAACAGTGTCCCCATGGAAGTAGTCACTCCAACGTTCGGACAATGCTCTCAAGCACATGATGTAACTCTTGGGGTGTCCTGTGCAGGGCCAGGAGCTGGACTTGGCAATCCTGATGGGTCCTTTCCACCTCAGCACATTCCAAGATTCTACATTACTCTCTACAAATCACTTTGTCTGATGTATTACAGTATACACATTTGATTTTCATGCTGAGATGAGAAAGTATAATTTTCAATATTAGATTTACTATCCTCACCTAAAAAGATTGTGTATTCAGAGTAGCAGCTACACATTGTCACCAGCAGCTGAGACAGGAATAATGAAATATAGTTTGTACTGGCTATCATAGAAATTAAAAAAACTCAGATGAGACAGATGTGACTGAAAATCTTGCGATTAAATACTTGCTACATTTGCTTTCTCCATATGCTACTCCTACCTCTTACTTTTATTGCTTCAGCTTTCAATGTCTTTCTACTGAACCAGTGTATTTAGCGATTCCTGAACTGATTCTTATAGCCCCAGTCAGTGTTTCAGGGTATTTCTGCAATATTACACTGCCTCCACACTTTTAAGTTACTGCAGAATACCCACCAAAGACCTCAGTATCAAGACAATATTCATGCATATTGGTACTCTACAGACCATTCTACCACACACACACTCTGTCTCACACTTTTTTCTTTTTTGTTTTTAATTTGAATTCTATGTACTGCTAAAGGAATGTTCGGAAGCTTGCAGAAAAAAAAATAAATTAAAAATCAGGTGCCTAATATTTATAGATTTTTTTAAATAGTTCTAATAGTTTTAGTTTTTGAATGATGACATTGTATTTTCTCAGTCAGCTTACAAAACCCAGTCCTCACTTAGCCTTTAAGCCTTACGATGATTTATAGAAGCTGTTGATGTGAAGGAAGCAACATTTTGGGTATCAAATGAAACTGTCACAGACACTTCTGAGAAGGAAATGCTGACACAGGCATCGTTTATCCTGTCTTCTCTAGGAGGATATCTTTCTATATGATTATTGCACCCCATTCTTGAATTGTACAGCTAGTCCCAGGGAAAAGCCATCTAAGCAGCAAAAGGCAGTGCAGTGTTCTTATCTGATATTTGCATCAAAGTGCTACAATCAGATACTGTTGTATGAATACAGTTATAATTCCTTTGTGCAATACACAGATCACTGAGGGAAAACTTGATACTTTATTCCTCAATCAAAATTTGTACTGAGATCGGTTTGAAATCACTGAGGATTCTGATAAAGTAAATTTTAAAAATGAGCCAAAGACAAGGTATGGATAAACTGTCAGTTAAATATGTTACACCTCTCTTTGAAAATTTTATGCTTTCTTCTAAGAGCCAATATCTGGACTTTGTTTTTCCTTATTTTTTAACTCCCTATCCTGTGGTTTATTTTGACATGTTAGCTAACTAATTCTGCTATCCAAATAAGCTTATAATTTCTCCATAAACTACTGCAGGCTGTTATTTGTATTATATCATTGACAGTTCCCAAAAATAATGCAAGGTTTTACAACACTACAGCTACAGATAGATTTAAAAGGTTCTTATTTTTATTTTCTGATTTACACATATTTGAGCTTTTAATAGCTTTAGTTATAATGTATTTTTGTCTGAATTAATATTGAGAAATCATTTTTTAAAATTCAATGTAAGTTTGAAAGTGAGAAAATTTTATAGCCTACTGGTTTCAGCTCTTTCCTTTAATATTACTAATTCAAACCAAATGGAAGGAAAATATATTACTTTTTATTATTTGACACTGTAAAACATCCTAAAGCCCCTTAATGGACTTTGATCCTGTGTCTATATGTGCTGCATACAGACAAGTTGTCTTTACAAAATTTTTGTGTAGTTTCAATGGAGAAATCAATACCTTTTTAGGTAAAGCACAATATTTTTTGATTCCTGTCCTCTAAAAGATAAGAGACATGTTAATATTCTGTCTTCCTAATGTCAATAGCAGATTGTCACACTTAAAATGTGCTGTGAAACAAAATTTTGGGGCCAGATGGTGGTCCTATGACAAGGTAATGTACTACCACTAATCAATATAGCACTTGAACTCTGAACTTCTTTCAATTCCAGTAGTAAATACTGTGGGAAGATGTTTGGCTCAGAAGGAAAAAAAGAAGAAAAAGCTACAGTGTTCCCAGCCGGCTCTTTCTGACCCTTTGAAAATTATATTACAGCAAGGACTGGAGGGAGCCCATTCTCCCTGACTTGAAAAATTACAGAAGACAGTTCAAGAATAAGACACTATTGCCTCCAAGCAAGAAAAAACCTCAAAGAAAAGACTTCCAGGGTGTCCCAGTATGAAAACAACACCTACCTCATTCTGA
Organism: Passer montanus; assembly: GCF_014805655.1. Lineage (NCBI taxonomy): Eukaryota > Metazoa > Chordata > Aves > Passeriformes > Passeridae > Passer > Passer montanus. The sequence goes on along the minus strand of NW_024366815.1, from coordinate 8,790,636 downwards.
TAACTCTTCCTATTGGATCCATAATAATACACTGTGAATTTTATTATTAAATAATGACTCTGCTTCCTTGAGTGCCCATGCTGACTTTAAACAAACTTGTAACCTTCACTGGTAAGCATACAAGAATCTTATTCTGACGGAATCTGCAAGCTCCTACAGGCTTCAAGTAGAACAGAAAGTATCTTGTTGAAAGTACTATTAAAGAGGAATATTAACCTAGAAGATTATGTACAAAATTGTAACAGGAAAAATTGGATTGAATTGATTGTGTGTCTACATAGGGAATTACAGTGACTTAACAGCATTACTATTTATATATTTCTGCATTTTATTGTCAAGCAAGAATAGCAGAGCAGCATCATTCCATATATTTCTTCACTTAAGTGTCTGGCAAAGTAATTCAGTTCTAATTTTGTCATTCAAAACACAATTCAAAGTTGCATCTGTAGTCTTCTGAGTTCACAAAACTGTGAGATTTTCAATAATTTATTTCATATATGCTGAATATCAGCTATCACATGATGCCACCAAATAGTTTGTTGCTGATTTTGAGTGTTATAACTTCATGCAAGTATTATAACCTCATGCTTCTACTCAGATTTAACGTCAACTCACACTCACTATGATTAATTTGATTTTATATTCTATCTAATATAAATTGTCTTTCATAAAGGAACAAATAAATAAATAAAATGGAAATTGATATTACAAGAGCACTATTCATTTATGTTATCTGCATAACCAGTAAAAATAAAGTATAATATAATATAGACACTAGCTACATATATAGACAATGCCTATTAAGAACAATTCTCCTCTGGATATAACTTAGGAGACAGGATAATAGTGCTCTATTTCAGATTTTGTGCACTAGAATAGCTTTCTGAGATCCCTTACTAGTTTTGTTGAAGGTCTCAGAGATGCAACAATCTCTGAGACTGGATTTACTAGCAAGCTTAACTGCAACGCAGTGCTCCAACACAGAACACTCCACCTAAAAAGCACAAACAGCTAGAAGTGAACTGTTAAATTTGACTTAATTTGGTAAAACACTTTCCTATGAAAGTGTGATCTGAAGTCTTGTCTCATCCCAGCGCATGACTCTTCAAACAGGTAGGTCTGTTCCATGCTCTGACCCTCTGTTTCCTCTTCCCTAAGGAACACAGAACTCGGGTTTGTTTCAATCGTTTTGGTTTTTTCAGGCACGAACTGTCAGAGCCTTTTTGACTCTGATGTTAATGCCATGCAAAGCATAACAAAATACATTTTGCTACAATTGGGAAGAATACAGCTGCTACATCCCATCTATGCCAGGGATAGACCATAACACATCTACATAACTGGACACCTTTGTGACATGGAAAGGCAAAAAATATACTGGTGTCAAACTAATGACATTACAACCTTGTAAACCAAAATTGCTATTTTTGCTAGGAAAAACATGAACAATAAAACCTACTATAATGGTAACTTGGTAATTAAAAGAAAAACTGTGTAAAAACTGTAATATGAACACAATTTTATTGCTCCATTATAAAAAATTAATAAGGTTCTGTCAATGCGGTCTTCAACACTAAACTACTAAAATGAAATCAGCATGTTATTGAAGTGTTTATATATATATATATATATATATATATGTATATTCATATGTATCACATTATATTCACGTGATATATAGTTACCTAGCATGAACCACTGTTATAACAATAGTGATAACCTAAGCATAAAAACATTGAGAGTTTTTATGCTTAGGTTATCACTAAAGTAAACAAAAGTCTATGTTCTAGTTCCTAGAGGGGACAGAACAATAAATTATTTGAGATATCAAGGGCTGAAGCCTAATGAGATAGAGTCTTGAGAACCCTGAGAAATTCTCCATTGTACTATATTAAGAAAATATACAATTTATCTGCTGTTTAAATCATGTTAGATGAACTGATCAGATTTGAACCAAGATTTTCTGAGATTTAATGGCTGCCCATTGTTAAATGAATTTTAAATTATCTGTACTCATTAAAAAAAAATTTAGAAAGGGAAAATCTGGGGTTTAAGGCTGTTACAAACATTTCACAAAGGAAACACTGCTCTAAGTCCTCAAGCACACCAGGAAGACCTGCAGCTCTTGCTCCAGAGCAAAGGCCTTGCTATTTCTCCCTCTCCTTTTAGTATCACCCTATCACCCAAGAATGAGGCGATGTAGCAGTGAATCTGTCCTAAATCCAACAATGTCCTGGGGTGCACCCTGCACAGCTGCAAGCTGCAAGCCGACTTTGCTCTGCATTCCTCTGCCCTAGAGGAATTGGGGCTTTCAGAGGAATGATGCCTTAGGATTTTAGCTTTTAAATTTTTCAAATTCTGTACTGCTTTAATGTATAACTCTAAAACATTATATAGAGTGTTAGCTACTGTCTTCAGATTTTGGTCAGAGAAAACAATTTCCCTAGGCCTGAAGCTGAAGGACACCTTATTGTCTCAGGCCCCAAAAGTACAAACAAAAATGAGTTGGGGGCAGGAGCAAACTGGGGGTATATGACTTCATTGCCTGAAGCTGTAATGGGAGGATTAACCCCTGGTACGTAAATGGACCAAACATATCTGTCTGAAAAACAGATCCTGACCATTGTCCATCTTGGGTGTAGCCTCTCGGAGGCTTCTGACTGCCCAAGGTGTACCTGTTGAAGGCCTTTAATAAATACTTAATAATAATAATACTTAATAATAATAATACTTATAATAATAATACTTAATAATAAATTACTCTCTTAATCTGGTCTAGCCTCTGTTCCAGGTAGCCACTGCCAGGCATCATGCACTGGGCAGCTTCACTTCAAGTCCTGTGTGTGGTTTTGGCCACCATAATACAAAAAAGGACACAAAGGTATTAGAAAGCATCCAAAGAGATGGTGAGAAACCTTGAAGGGAAGCCATATGAGGAGCAGCTGAGATCACTTGGTCTGTTCAGCCTGGAGGAGACTGAGGGGAGACCTCACTACAAGGAAGTTACAACTTCCTTCTGAGGGGAAGAGGAGGGGCAGGCACTCACTTCTTCTCTCTATGACTGTGACAGGGCCCAAGGGAATGGCATGAAGCTGTGTCATGGGGCTTTAAGTAGAATATTAGAAAATATAAGTTGAACATTAGGAAAAGGTTTTTCACCTTTTTCAGAGGGTGCTTGGGTGTTGGAGCAGGCTTCCCAGGGAGGTGGTCACAGCACCAAATCTGCCAGAATTCAAGAAGTTTTTGACAGGACTATCTGACACAGGGAGTGATTGTTCTGTTGGTTCTGTGCAGGGCCAGGAGTGGTGTTCCTCCCAACTCAGAATATTTTATGATTCTATGGAATAAGTTTTGGCTAACATCTATTTTTTATGAGAACTGGTGGAAAAGGAAACCTATTCCCTCTCATCACATTTTCTCCACTGCATATCTTTCTACTGTCTCTAAGGTATAGTCAAGGAATGAAGGGGTTTTTATGCCTGGGTAAAACTATCTCTTTGCACAAGTTTCCTTCCTCAGCAGAAGATGGAAGATGTTTCAGGTGATCAGGATGACAGTGCAAAAAATTATGCCTTCTGTTATGCATCCACGGTTACAGCTCATGCATGCATTCATAATTTTTTAAGGCAAGACACCAGATCTTAAAATTAGTGTTTCGAGATACTTTGATATAATGTGTCAGTTTCAATAGACTACATATTGAACAGATGTTTATAGCTCATTACACAGATATTAATATGTGTCAACCTGTATTATTTCTAAAAGGAATTTAAATAATGATAAAGAACTGTACTTCAATACCTTAAAAATACTGTTTGCACTCTACTATTCAAGACAGAAAAATTATGCAATAAATAATTAACTGCTATTTCTTTCCTATGTTCTCACTCTCTAAATATATAAGGGTTATGACACTCAATGCAAACCTGTAGTTGTGTAAATGGTATCAAAACTACTACAGTTTGCTTAATTCACAGAATTATTTTTTAGCTTACCCAAATCTGTAGCTTAATTCTTTTTTCATTTTTGAAAACCGTTTTTACTTTGAAATCGATCCCAACCGTGCTTACAAATGCAGATGTAAAGGAATCATCAGCGTATCGGAACAAAAAGGAGGTTTTTCCAACACTGCTGTTGCCGATAATGAGCAGTTTGAACATGTAATCAAAGTTCTGGTCAGATGTATCTTTCTGGCCATATCTGGAATCTTGAACGGATGCCATCTGTAATTCAAAATAAAAAAGAAATATTTCATTGTCTCTTTTATCATAAAAATTGAAACATTTATATTTTATTGGAGTTTTTCATACCAGGTATCAATGAAGCTCAAGAAGAATATCTTCTTAAAAGATTAGTCATGTGCATGCATCAATGTGAACTTTAAGAATTGCATAGAGATCTAATTATTTTTTGTGATTCTTGTATCTAGTAGTAGTTCTGCTAGCAATAAAGGATGTAAAAATGACTGGTGACTGGTACAAAAACAAAAAAAATCATTCTAAAAATCTGGGCGAATTCTTGAGTATATCACTAAAAATACTTGTTTTCAGAAAATGTGATGAATAGATAGTGAAAACGCAATGATAGTTCGTTTGTATAAGAGAGAAATAAGAGATCAATGTTTCATTTTGATACAGTAGATATATTTTCAAACAGAAGCTTAGCAACTTTTACATCTAATAAAATTCTTGAACCATTTGTTTTACTGTAAATACATCACTATCTATTGCCATCCTTAAAAATTTACTCAAAGCATTTTTCCTTTACCAGCTTTTAGTTATCATACCATTAAATAGTGAGTATATACACCTCTGAAATAAAGGCTTGATATTTTTCCAATACTAGTATATTCTGTAGTTTTTTGAATTTGCAAAATTAATGCAACATCATCATAAGTGGCAGTTATATTAATAGAATATGAAGGTTTGGAAGGGATGTTAAGGATCATCTAGTCCCAGTCCTCCTGCCAGGGACACCTCCCACCAGACCAGGCTGTTCAAGGCCTTATTTAACTTGGCTTTGAACCAGGCCTGGGGCATCCACCACCTCCCTGGGCAACCTGTGCCAGTGTCTCACTACTCTCACTGTAAATAATTTCTTCCTATTATCTAAGCTAAATCTCCCTGTTTCAGTGTGTACCCATTTCTCCTTGCCCACTCCAGTTCCTGTCAGAGAATCCCTCTCCAGCTTCCCTGCAGGCCCCTTCAGATACTGGAAGGTGTCTGTGAGATCCCACACAATCCTCTCTCCTCCAGGCTGAGCAGCCCCAACTTGCTCAGCCTGTCCCCGTAGCAGGGGTGCTCCAGCCCTCTCACCAACCTCCTGGCCCTCGTCTGGACTTGTTTTAACAACTCCGTGTCATCGTGCTGGGGACCCCAGAGCTGGATGCAGTGCTCCAGATGGGGTCTCAGCAATGCAGAGCAGAGCAGAGGGGTACAACCCCTCTCTCAATCTGCTGGCCACACTCCCTTGGATGCAGCCCAGGATTTCCTTGGCTTTCTGGGCTGGGAGCACTCACTGCTGGCTCATGGTGAGTTTTTCAGCAGCCACCACCCCTGAGTCCTTCTCCACAGGGCTGCTCTCAAGCACTTCTCTGCCCAACCTTTGAGAGAATTGCCATGAACCAGGTGTAAGACCTTGTATTTGGCCTTGTTGAGGTTTGCAGTGGCCCATCTCCCAACAGTGTCAAGGTCCTGCTGGATGAATCAGCATTTTGAAATCTGAGTCCTTAAAATACAGTCCTTAAAATACACCTGAGTGTATTTTAAGCACAGATTACTGAATACTGTTAAAGAGCAACCTATTTTGCTCTAGAGATTTCAAAGATCATGGATTCTCTTTCTAAAAAGTACACCTTAGGCTTTCACAGAAATTGCAGAGATTAGAGTGAAAATGTGACCAAAATTCTACCTAGGTTGCTCAAAAACAAATGGTAAAAATAAAGAACTTAGAGTGTTTCAGCTGAGTTTTCAAGTAAATTATGAAGTATTTTGAGAGTCTCTGGAAGTTCTTTGATTATGACTATTCTAAGAACACTTTTTCATCCTGATTTGAGACAGAATGACAGACACCATAACCTAACATAAAGGCTTACAGAAAAGCAGTTCATGTAAAAGCTTTCTAATTTAGACATCTCAGAATGCATTTGGGGAATCAGAAAGGACAACTGCAACCAGGATAACAGCTGTGCACTAACCCACACTCTCAGCAAAATTTTCGTTACTGTATAATGTTTTAGATAATTCTGCTATCTCATAGCATCAAAAACATGATGCCAGCTTCTTTGGGCTACTGAAGAGGCATACAGGAGTGGGGACAAAAATCTGTGAAGAAACCTGGAAGCTCAGGAAGTAGCAAGTTTTTAATAGAGAATTCAGTGTCAGATATATACTTCATAAATTATAGGGTAGAGGATATTTTATTTCAGAATTCGATTTCAGAATTACCTTCTTCATTAAATGTAGTATTGAGTACCTACACACTTGCAACCTGAGTGTTTGCATTGGCGTTAAAATTTATTCACTTCTTCCACAGCTATGCAACAAAGAAGATTCGGAATTAAAACCTGAATATTGTCAAACACACACATTACTAATCTTTCAGCTTTATTATTTCTATATAAAAAAGAGAAACTTTCATTACTGTCCTGTATTGTATAACTATTTGGGGATATTTTGCTTAGAGCTAAAGGAAATCAAATATTGATTAAATTAGTCTACTCACAAGTTGCTGTAAAGCAGTATAACACAGGGCATGCTGATGTTGCATAGAGTTTGCAACAAGTCAATAAGGTCTATCAGATCAAAGACTGCAGTGGCTGAGGGTGCCAGATCTGTGGTCACTGTGTGTTGCTACAACAGCCTGTTCCACTGCCCTTGTGGCTCCCCTCTCTTGTGCTGCAGCTGAAAGCAGTAGTTACCCCTTGTAGCAAGGAGGAATATCACATTCTTTCCTGATTTTATCTCCTAGGAAGCCTTTCACATAGCTTCTTCAACCAGCTTCAGATTTACAAAAAGAGGTTTAAGCTTTCATCCATTTGCTGCCCTGAATCCTATGAAGCTTCCAACTCATCCCCACACACTTTAATGCCTAACACTTCAGAAACAGTATGATTCAGTGAGCAGAGAAATCAGGAGACCTGGATTCTAATAATAGTTCTGCTGAACCATGTACATTGTGTAGCCTTCCTGAGCAATAATGTGTTTCCTGTGGATAGTTTTAAATACACATTTTACCCACAGAAATTTCAATGCCCCTCTAAATTAGTGTGGTTATGTGCATTACTCACGCAGCAATTTCCTTAACATTTCTGAAAAAAAAAAAAATTAAAACCCAATACTTTCACTGTGCCGTAAACTTACGGAGTCATTACTTGCAGTATCATAGGCAGAATTACAGGCATGTTGAATATAGAATTGAAGCTATTTCTATTTCAGGGGCAGGAGTATGTCCGCTTATTACAGGATGCAAAAGGCATAGGAAAGGACTAATTTCTTCAAGAGGATTAGTGAGGTAATAATTGAAACTCTTTGGAGAGTCTAAATTTAGGCTACTGACAGTGATCCTCTCTCCTGTCCAAAACCCAAATGAGCCTGCACTAGTGTAAAGAAACATCAAACTCTGTGCAGTTGCTAAGACTTTGCCATTACTTTCCAAACTCACTCATTCTGCAGTAAGCAAACAGACAAATTCTTCCAAGCACAATCCACATTATGCTCACAATCTAAATGATACTCTAAAGAAATACACCTGTATTTCTGCTGACTATAGGGAAAATATAAATGCTTGGTCCTCTTTAACTTTTTGAATAAGCCTGTAGCGTTTCTCTTTCTTAAATGCAAGCTGCTGACTTAAAAATTAAGTATGGAATGCACTGTAATCCACTTCCCAAGGTACTAATGTGTCAGTTCACTCCCGACAGCACTTTTCCCTACTATTGGAGGCATATGTAAAATATGAAGAAGATGGTGATGATGCTATGTTCCACCTTTGGAAGTTATGCTGGAAGCAATCACTAGGAACACTGTGATCCCACCTGTAATTAAACATTACATACATGGATGAGAACCAAATAAACCTCGCTAACGTTATGATATTCTGTTTCAAATAAAGTAAAATGCATCCCTTTATTTTGACAAAGTTCTTTTCTCAAAGGTTAAATGGATATATTAACCAAGCATCACTTTCAACAAAACACTCTGAGTTTTCTCTTCAGTACAATTTTGCCCTTATTTGGTAAAATTGAAGCAAAAATGCACAGGGTAATTTTCATTAGCACCAAAAGCAGTCTCAAGACATTTCCTACAGGACTTGGGACAGATTTGAGAGTCAACTGAGAAGTCTAAGCTCAAGACAATGAACAGAAAACCTATAGACAGGAGATCTCACATGCTTGCTTCTTATCAAAGCCAGGAGGAGTTATGTTGCCAGTTTGAATATGGTGCAAGGACAAATAAAGGGTAGCTTTGTATGCTTTCCTGCTTACAGCACATCTGTAAACTCCTTAAACATAGATTATTTAAGGGCATAGGCAAGTTCAATCATTAAGCAGAGTTTTCTGTTCAGACCCAGGTGCTTTCCAAGTCTCATGTTCACCTGCTCCCTTGATCCCAAAAGAAGAGGTGAAAATAGAGCAGGGTTGAGAACAAATGTCAGAAAAACTGTGTTTACCTGACACCTTCATGATCACAACAAAACATTTGGCAATGTGCCTCTTTATGTGTTGGCAGGCCTCATTCTTTGGCAGAAGCAATTTGAACAGATTTCTTACTTGAACAGCACAGGATGCTGTGATGTCCCTGGCCTGCACACAACTTTAGTTTGCACTTATATAGACACCCCACTCTGCATGCTTAGTGGAGGATGATTTACCCCTGGAAAATATGGTGCAAAAGGCAAGGAAACCTGACATTGAAAGCACTGAGATTTATTCCTTCAGGCCTTTAGCAAATAAGTTGTTTCCTTTTAAAGACTCTAATAACAGCCATGTCTTAAAGGAAAAGGTCATTAGTAAGTCCAGAGAAAATGTCTTCCTTCTATGTACAGTGAGGACAGAGACTGATTAGTGAACTTAAAGTTGTTTAAAAGAGCAATACTCTCTTCCTGTCTAGTGTTGCATAGCCCGCCTCTGAAAGTGGGGTAACTGAGGTCCTTTTTAATAGATCACTTCAGTCAGACGAGTGGAACAGCACTGACTGACCAGTGTTTATACACCCATAGTTGCAGTGGAAAGAGAAATGGTTCTTTCCTGTATACAGGGTAGAAATACATAGGCTTCTATTTCTTTCTATACAGCAGCTGACTTTAGTTGATATTTTAGTAAAAACAGAGTTTCCTGCACATGCAGCCTTTAGCAAGGCATTCTTTCTGTCTTTTGCAAAATATAACTAGTCAAATGTAATCAGTGGATATTGAACCAATTGAATACAATGGAAAAATTCAATGACTCTAACTTACCAAAGGGTATGTAGGATGTGCAACTGAGTGACACTCATTGCACATAGTTCTCTTTCATGTGTAGATCAACCTACATCATCAGAGTAGTTAAAACGTTACCAAAATCCTTATGTATAAGAACACTGTGACAAATAACCCAGCCATTAATAAATTAATTATTTTTGAGGTGAACTATCAAGACTAATCTAGGGACTGGATCTTAACTCTTTCAGAGGCATCCTATGACTTTTCTTTTCTTCTTTTCTACACCTTGTGCAAGCTAGTTACTCTCTTATATTTTTGGTGTGATCTTAACATTGATATCCAAAGATGCTGACCACAGCCAATTCTCACAAATCTTAATCATTTATTTTTTAACCAATTAATAAGAATTAACAAGGTTCAGTAGACAATGCACCAGCCACTTATTTGGAATTTACTGATTGCCAGCCATCTGCAGAGCACAGCTTGTAAACTAATGTACTTGGCAGCATCAGGAAAAGCCTATCTGCTTCAAGGTATTATGGGGTCAGAATCATGTATATATGTAAATGTATCCCAGCACAATCAGAAACATGTTGTTATAAATGCAAAGGGTTTTTTTAAGCAGAACACTGAAAGGCGAAGTTGAGGAATACCAAGAAGAAACTGGGATGTTAAAATACTTCAGAGAAGCTCTACCTGCTTCATGTCAGCGGAGCTAGCATGAATATGGCCACACTGCCAGAGGCAGCCCAGGACAGTAGAATGTAAGGTAGTAAAAAACAGTTTTGACAAGGCTCTAGGACCTGGATTCTTGTGGTGAGCTCGCAAATTATCCATAATTTCTCTTTCTTTAACCTAAATTTACTTTGTCTATGAAAAGGGTATCTTAGGAAGCATATTTCTAATTCCCACTCTAGGTAGCATTATTGGCAAAACAAGATACAGTCCTAAGAAAGTTAGTATAATACAGGATATTAGGAGGCCACCAAAATAGTGCTGCTATGAAAAGAAAAAATAAGAGCTGTGTCAGGCCAGGTACTCCAGAAAAAATACATTTAGATTTACTAGAGAAAATGAAAGAATTAAAATGAGATGGCTAAAGCTTTCTGCCATTTACTCTACTTAGTACAGAACCCAGGGTCATGAGACTAGGAAAGACTGTGTACCTTTTTGTTTGCCAGAGAAGCTGTATCAGGCTAAGAGACTAAGTGAAATACTAATGCCACTGTGTAGGGCACTGATGAGACAGCACTAATGACAATTCTGATCAAGTGTGTTTATGAAAGCCAAGTTCGAATGGGAAAACACCCAGAAAAGTTAACAGGAAGATGAGAAGAAAGATAAGCTTATCTTATGGCAGAAATAAAAACAAAACAAAACTGAACCAAACAAAAAACCCAGCAAACAAAACATTGGCTTGTTTCTCTGGATAGTAATCTGGTCATGGTGCAGTAAGAGCTATTTAGACTGATATATATTGGAGCAGACACTGGATCTTATCAATAGCATAAACTGAGTGCTTCTGAGCTGGAGGTTAGTAAGTATGTAACCAGTAAGTGAACAAGCTTCCACGGTACACTTCCAAAAAGGGGGAGTGGCAGAAGGAGGACAACAGACTCCAGATGCAGCTAGATCAGTTAACTAAAAGGTGTATATGAGATTCTCTGTGCACTTAGTGGCTTGGCAGGCTCTTGTACGCCAATGCTTTTACAATGAACTCACACTGACATGTCTAATAATTTTGCTGAGTGATAGGAGCTGAATTGTCATGCAAACTCCTGTATTTAATAGCTTTGTTTGTGGCCTTTTTAATCGTAATTTTATAATAGCTTTTTAAATATCTGTAAGCAGCATTTTGGCTTGCTATTGCCCTTCTCCACTGTGTTTGGATGTGTATGCTATAAATGTACCTTTTCTAGACATACCTATTGCCAGTCACAACAGATATGAAAAACTAAGGAAAATTGTTTTAACTTCTTTCCTTGGGAAAGGAGATAATTTACAAATTATGTCCCACTTCTTATTTTTTTTCGCCCTTCAGCCACCTTTGAAACAATTTTTCCACACATAAAAACTGCTGAGAAGGGGCCCCTCTTTGCTACCCCCAGCTGTAGCCACGAGCCACCTCTCCCCTGTGTAGGTGGACAACTGCTCCATCACTACACAGGTGAAGGCATCGTGCCAACTTCCTGTGCACCCCGGTACAGCTCATCATCCAGCACCTGACAGCCAGTCAGTCCCGGGAGAGCTGCGACCGGCGCTCGGGGGACAGTATCTGAAAAACACCGTTCGATGTGCCCCAGTGTGACTCGAAACCCGCCCGCTGCCCGTGACGGGCCCTCCTTCCCGGGGACACGACCCTCAGCACATGCCCCGGGCCCCCTACACGCAAGGGGTGTCGTCGCCCTCTGCCCGCAGCAGCGGAGCCGGCCCGGCGGCCGGGCGGAGGGCTCCTGCCCCGTCCCGGCTCTCGGCTGCACCGCGCCCGCCGCACCCCTCGCTCGGCTCCGGCCCAGGCACCGACCTGCATGGGCGCTTCGTGCCTCATCGCCGGGCGCGGCCCCGCCGCCCGCCCGCTGCCGCTCGCTCCCGCACGCCAACAACGCCGCCGCCCGCCGGGGCTCTGCCGGCAAACCCGCGTCGAGATCAGCACCGGAGCTGTCCCCGCTCCGCCCCCGACCTGCCCCGCCCTCTCTCCCGTGACCTCCTGGGAATCGTAGTCCTGCTGCCTGGGTCCCCCGCCCTCGGCCCTAGGAGAAGGGACTACAGCTCCCGAGGTGCTCGGCGTCAGGCCGAGAGCGGGCGGGGCCGGAGCGGGCAGCGCGGCGAGCGCGGAGCTCCGCGATCCCGGCTCGAGGCCTCTGAGGGCGGCGGGGCCAAGGAGCGGGGACCCTGTGGTGGGGCGGGGGCGCGGCGCGCTGTGCCCGTGCTGAGGCGGAAAGCGGAGACGGGGCGGGCGGAGCAGGCATCGCCGGCTCGGCGGAGACACTGCCCTCCCTCCCCGACCGCCCGCCCGCAGCCAGGAGGAGCAGCGACGGCCGGGGGAGCGCGGGTGGCGCTCGGGGGGCTGCGGAAGCCGCTCACCCGGGCCCGGGCGCGGCGCTGCACAGCGCCCTCTGTGGGCAGGGGGAGGGCGCGCCCGCAGGCTCCGCGACGCGGGGCCGCTCCCGCCGCGTTATCCCGCCCCGTTATCCCGCTCCCGCCGCGTTATCCCGCCGCGTTATCCCGCCGCGTTATCCCGCTCCCGCCGCGTTATCCCGCTTCCGCCCCGTTATCCCGCTCCCGCCTTCGGTCTGGGCCCGTTCTACGGCCGCGGCCCGCGGCCCACCTCCAGGCGCCCGACCACCCTTCAGCTTGAGGACTGCTGGTCAATGACCTTGCTGTGCACAGTGACTGTCCCTGGGCCGCCTTCTCATCGCACATCGCTGTCCTGCTTTCTCTTGTCTCGCTTGGCTTTGGTCCGATCGCTGACAAACAGGGTCGCGCAGCTCCGTGTCGTGCTGCTGTGCCATGGCCATAGCCCCGCGTGGACACGGACATCGCCTCTGGATGGTGGCGGCCGTTTTTGGTGTTTTAGATGTTAAGATGTTTTAAATATCAGTCTCAGGACTTCTGCTTAACCCCATTCTCTAACGCCGAGTCCATTTACCTTAGGTTAAAACGGACAGGTCCGTACAGGGTAGAAAAATGTATAAAGGGTGTTGGAGCCAGATTTAAGATTTGGCAAATTCTGCTCTAATGAAAGGGTGAAGATGAACCATGGGTGACTCTGGAGATGTCTGCCCAAGTTTTGAGAGCTGGACACATCCCAGGCAGAGGAGAGGGCAGGAGAAGGCAGCAGTGGTGGCTGAGGCAGCATGGAAACAGCAGTTTGCCCTGTGGGTTATCCACTTTACATATGTGATATACATTGCATGAAGTGAAGCACCCATAGGAGCTGTGATACCAACAAATTGTGTCATAGAAATATGAATATGGATTAAAGCGTATACCAGAAGAAATTTCATTCTAGCTTTGCAAGTTTTTAATTTTATTTGAAGCTGTTTATACCTACCCCACTGTAACACAGACAGGAAGTATTTTTCAAAGGTGTGCATTTTTTTGGAACTGACCCCTCTTTCCAGCAGGAAACACAGAGTGGCAGTTTCTGCCATTGTAGATATCTTGAATTTGCTCAGTATTTTAGACCCACCTATATGGGTGCTAAGAATCACTTTTGGGTTTTCTTAATGCATGCAATTTAGTCTTACTATTGATATTAGGTGAATACCTACCAAAAATCATGAGTAACAACCCATTTCACTCTAAAAACAGGGCACATTGTATGTGTTATCAATTGCAGTTAGGGAAAAACAGAGAGCTTTTTTCTCCTACGAAAGCTTTGTTTCATGGGGTTTTGGTTTTTGAAAGTATTATATCACATAATCCTGAATATATATTAAACTACAGTTTTCCATAAAACATTTCTCATTCTGAAATGTCACTTTAAATCCTAGCTGAATAGATATTTGAAACAGTAGATTGAAGTGTTCAGAGAAGTTTTTGATTATGGAATTTAGAAAATAGATACTATGGCTTTACTATTATATTAAACTTTTGAAGTTTATAGATACGTTAGAAATTTAAGACTTATATGATGCCAGGTTCCCAAATTTATCCCAAAGATCCTCCACAGCTTTCACTTATATTTGCATTTATCTTACCAGTCTTGAAGTCTTGAAGCAGTCTCTCACCTAAAATCTCCATACAGGCAACTATTAATAGAACATGAAGCTGTGTTACTTCTACATCATATGTCCTTTTATAAAGCATGGAACATATTTTCTTCTAGTGCAAATGTTAAAGTAAACAGATGTATACATAAACAATACTTTTATTTTTCTTTCTTTAATTTTCAAATGCATAAAGATGCACAACACCCACCGATTTTGTAGAATCACTGAGTGGTTTGTGTTGGAATGGATCATCTGCATTGAGCAGGGACTCCATCCACTAGACCAGGTCGCTTAAAACTCCATCCAGCCTGGCCCTGTCATTTTGCATTGTATGTTGGTTGAAGAGATGATACTGGAGTAATTTTTTTATTTCTTCATTTTTGTCTCTTTGTTGTCTGGCAGAAACGTCGTCTTTTTCTTTCTATCTTTTTCAGAGCCTTTTGAAGACAGTATTGGAGAGAAATGGACCAGAATGAAATAGTATGGTGCTATACACAAGCAAGCTTTTGTACCTCAAGCATGATAATCCAGTGGCCTGCTGTGATGATACTCCTGAATACTCTTGTCCGCAGAGCCCTGTGTTCATGGGTCAACACTTTCTGTTGATTAGTAATCACTGGGCCACCATATATTAATATTTTTGAAGCGCAGAGTACTTGAAGCTCCCTTTTAAACCTAATTTCTATGAACTATGTATTTTCACCAGGCGTTAACCTATAGAGGATCCAGTTTAATAAAATAACTTATTCTTTTAACCAGATGTAGTAGAAGCACCAGAGGAATAGTCATGAATATCAATTCAGGTTTTCAGGTGTATTGATTATACTACCTCCTTTTCATTTGTTTTTCCTACAATCACAGAAATTCTTTTTTCCCCATACCAAATGGGATTCACAGAACAAGATGGTTATTATTTGCTAACTGAAACTAAAGAAAGTAAGAGAAGTATTAGTTTTCCATAGGTTATGGCAAAAAGTCATTCAAATAACATGAGTCACATTCAAATAACATTAGTCACAAAGGCTAACCCAGAATGAACATGCTGCATGTAAGATAGTTATAGCTAGGTGTAATATATTTGTATATAGCACGTAAGACTTATGTAGATGTAAAACTGTGTGATTTTGGGACACTTTTTAATCTTTGTAACACAGGTTGGGTTTTATCCAAAACATTATTCTACAGCATATAGAAGATAATAACTTTCAGAGCTGCATATGAAATGTAAGAAAATGTGTAATAATAAAGGCACCAGGAGGCAGCTGGTTTGTAACCAAGTGAGTTGTTTTGAATGTATGGACTCTGAAATGATGGAGAATATTAACAAAGCTGTTTCTCAGTTTTGCACTAGAGGTCTACATAAGTAAAAATAACAGAGATGCAATGTGACTTCACAAGTTCAGTGCATATGTTGGGAGCAAATATTCTCTGTGCTTTCAAAACTTTCATAGTTTCGGCCATGCTGTAATATTAGCAAGTAAGTGAGATTCAGAAGTAGAAGAAATCTAAGTTAATAGGAGAATAATAAGGCAAAGACAGTTAACTAATGATCATAGCTCCTTTCTTGTAATTCTTAGATCAACATACAAGTACTTTCAATTTTCAATTTAAGAAAATAGAGGTTCTTACTAGGTACATAATTCTAACTATGACAGATCAGTACCACTAGACAATGTTTTCTGTCATGTTCTCTTCCATAAGGTCAAATAACTTTTTTTTTTGTGCTGACCTTTTAGAAAACAGTGTGTCTTTTACTCCAGCATGCCATTTGGCTTATCCTGAGATTGGACTTTGGATGCAGAGAACAGAAAAAAAGAGAGTCACGAGTATTTCACAAAACAATAAAGGTCATTCACTCTCATTCAGTCTCATGTTTTCAAATCTGGCTCATGATTGTAAAAGGTAAATGTTGAGGTATGCCTTCTTTTGATATTTCTTTAAAAAGAAAAACAAAAATATGAGATCTTTTGACTAGGTAAACAGGAAATGTAGAGAGCAAGAAAGTGGTAATTAGAGACTGGCACTGAGACAAGGTCTGTCTCAAACACAGATCTCCAATACACAGCCATTGAAAAAAAATCTGTGGGGAGTTCTTGCAGGCTAGAAGACAGATAAAGTACATAAACTCTTGTCATGAGGTAAACCATGTTGCATTTGCAACAGATGAAGATTCTTCACTGCTGAATAGATACTTGGATTTGTGACTTTGGCAGATTCTGAAAATCCTTAAAATTCCAACAGACCAGACTCACATGTCAGGCTGCATGACAGCACACTGCTGATGCATGAACCGGAGATGCCACAGTAGGGAATGAAAAAGCAGTTGGTAAAAGAGCAAGCCTGATGCTCATCACATGAGACTTGACAGGCCTACATTACAATGAAAGATAAGCAAACAGTTCTGTTGGGGATTTATTTTTTTTTTTTTACTTCTTCTGATTCTCAGAACAGAAGATAACTGTTGTCTATTCACTATTGAACTTTGCAACCACTAGACCTGCCACATAGAACTGAAATGCAGCTTTTGATCTTGTGGATAAACGACCAGCATAAATCACCACAGTTTTGCTGTTGATGGAAAAGAGAATTGGGCTAATCTGTCTTTGCACTGTTGTTGTCATGGCTACTGGGTCACAGCACCACATACACCATAACATTTCATACATCCTCATAGACTACATGCAATTGTTTCATTGCTGTATAGAAAAGGGAGAACTTGTGATTTTCACTTTCTATTGCACAGCACCATGGTCTTGTCTGCAGTAAGGTCACTCAGGTCTGTGGAGATCAAGCAGGCATTTCACACTCCCTTTGAAGGCATCTCCCTATGCTCTGGGTCCCCAGGCTGAAGAACAGAAACATCTAACTCTTGACTTACCACCATCTAATGTGAGCACTCACACCACTATGTGTCTGCCTGTCCAGTGACCTGTCCAGGCAAGGGAGGAAATGCCACCTGCAGCTGAAGGTGACACTAATATATCTTCTGGCACAGCTTTTGTTACCAACTCTAACATCAAAAATCTTTAAAATATCTGCTCAGCTGTTTCATGGAAAAGGGACCCTTGGAGTCTGCAAACCATTCAATAGGGGTTCAAAGTGATGTATTCATCATGATGGGCAGATTGTGGTTAAAGCTTATAGAAATTATGGAACTAAAGTCCGTGCTTGGAGTTGTGCATATACCTGTAGAGATATTTTCTAGCAGTGCATGCATAGTCAAATTTAAAAAATGCACTTAAATTACATGCCAAAAGTATTGCTCATGTAATGCTTTTGCAACAGGACTTCTATTCATGATGAAATGTCATCAACATAAACTTTCTGTATGTCAGAAGAATGGTTCTTGTATTGTCCATGCATTTCTATACCATTATTCACAAGATTTGGCCTAGACAAGAGGAAGCTCTGATAACAGAAAAGAGCATACATCAGTTTGGATAAAGGAGAGAAATTCTTAAACATGGCCAAGTTTTGTCAGATCTGTGATATGCCACATCACCAATCCGAATGGTCACTGCACAGCACTGGTGGCTCAGTGCTCACAACAGCTCAGATCAATCAGATGGCCTAGAGAGAGGGGTTCTAGGACTACTGCTCTGGTAGGAATTTTCAGTTTGTCCTGTCAAATAATTTCTGCACTGCCAAAAGGATCATTAAATAGCATAGTAGCAAATGCTGTGTAATGAATTAATATGTTTAAGGTTTTGCAGAATGGTCAAGGGAACTAGAAGCCATAAACAGTGAGGTTTAGGCTCTCAAACCAAGCAGTCTAATTTTTTTTTCTACTCTTGATGAGAAGTTGGTTAAAGAAAGAATCTGACCAGTTTTATCGGATATACACACAGTCAGTGAGATGTGTGGATGCTGTGTTTATTCATTTTGCATCTGACTTGTCTGTCTTCCCTATATGATGTTAGCTTACACCTCCCAGTAATTAATGGAAATTACAGAAATAGCTACAGTTCATTCATTCTACACTTCCCTATGTTTTATTTTGAAAGTTTCTGTTATAGTAACTATAGACTTAAGTTTTAAAAAAGGTGAAAAGAAGAAACAGTTGAAAAAAACACCATATAGTCAGCTGGTATATTTTTCAGCCAGAAATATAAAAATGAATGAGGAAATAAATATATTCACATCTAGCTCTAATATAATTTAATTTTTCTTGCTGCTTCTCCTCTGATAAGCATTTCAAGACAGAAACACAGTTGCTACTAATGATATCATGGTGATTTTATCAAGTACTTCCCATGAATACTCTGCAGCTGTGTTAGAAGTGGCTGTTCTGGCAGGAAACAACCTAATAGATATTTTTGGGTCCCTTAGCTATGCATGACTCAGGAAGAAAAATAATTATTGCTTGATTTCCTATTCTGCATAGGTACTTAAAACACCAATCATCAGACCTACTCAGACATCAGTCTTATTTCATCAGGGATATTAAGAATAAGCTTCTGGAGGTCAAATGTGAGGATGTAATTTTATGAGATGCTGATACTCTGTAGATCTCATTAGCTTTCAGTTAGAGCAATCCATTCTCTCTCAGATCTGAAAACTTAGGCTGAAAATCAAAACCAAGAAAGGAGCTTCAACTTGGCCTTTAATATCAGATCAACTTCATGATTATTCTTGAGTCTTTACAAGCAGGTAGTAATTTGTTCACCAGAGCAGAGATGCTGAGTGGTTGGCAGATTCCATACATGATTAATGACAAATTGTCTATCTGCATTTTCCTCCTTATTTCCAAATTAAATACTTCCAGAGTTCCCTGTCATCCTTGTTATACATGCTGTACATTACCATGCTAGGGAGCTGGCAGTAGCCTCTAGCATTAGGTCACAATTATTTCCATTAAAGTGGAACATTTTCATTGTTTCAGAAAAATCATCACATCCCATCTCAAATATCTACAACTGCCTCTTAATCTATTTGCTGCATTCATATTTTGTATGTCTCACTTTTACTTATGGCAAAATTTTACACAACTCACCAAAACAAAAAAAAAAAAACCACAAACAACGAAACCCTGAGTACAACCATAAGGGAAAGTTCAGCCATAGTATTTTGGTTTAGCTCACTGTGTCTGGCACTCCTGTGGGCATGTGTCTTTGGTATGCAGGGCTGACAGTGCAGAGGAATTAGTCAGAAAGGGAATTAATCAGTCTGTTTGCACAGTCTGTCCCAAGTGCTCTGGAACTTGCAAATTGTGCAGCAAATGAGAGCATAAAGGCAGGTAGATAAAGTTATGTTGGATTGATGTTTGTAAATGAACCTGTTCTGTCATCACGATCTCTGCATAAGGAATTGAGCAAAAGTCTGGCAGCTGGCCATAGAGTGCACAGTTGGATGTTCATTGCAGAAACCATTGTGTCATTTAAAGACATTTCATGGAGCAGGCCAGTTTCCAACCAGAGTCGATGTAGGCCACAAGTAATTTCATTAGCTGCTCCTCTGCAGTATCATTTTCTAGCAAGGAGAAGTACCAGACAATCCTCAGGGAAGGATCCCTTAACCTGCCACAATGTAGAGAAACTCTCACTACAGTCAGTTTCCATGTTTCTCATTTTTAACCTTCCTAATTGAAATCTAATCTGCATACATTCTCACAAGTGCAATCAAAACACCAAGCTGCTAGTTATGCATGTGTAAGCATGGTCACAAGTTTGTTTGAAAGTAGGTCTGGATTCTGCCTTTCCCACTGACTTGTTGGCTTAAGAAAGCTCCTTGGCCCCTGTTTCTTTTCTCATGAAATAATATTGTTATCTCATCATAGTTGCTACTCTGATAGGAATGTTAGGAACAGAAAAAAACCCCTGAAAGTTGGAATAAAAAAAATACGACAGAATTAATTAAGTTGTATTCTTTGAAAATTGTGGATATTATGATCCAACAAAAGTGAGATACTTAAAAGTAAGAACAGAAAAAATAAATGGACAATTACTCCTAAAGAAACATGTCTATGTAAGATGAAGAAGAGAAATTAATTATTCAGATAGAACTCTATTCTCTGAGAAGCTTCTGCCCATATTTCTGGTAACCGTAACAAAATGCAGAGGAATGACAATTAATGCTGTGCTGGCAATATAAATTTTAATCTTGCTTTGGATTCTCTAGCATTCACTAGTGTAGTTTTTCAAACAATATTTTGCCTGTTCAAATAACTACAAGTAAAAATATTACTTTAAGAAAATTCCATATTCTAGAGAATATTATATTTTTTAATTCTAGCTACTTTCTCTGCATGGCAGAAGGAAAACAAAAATCTCTATGACATACACAGTTCAAAAATTACAACTGAGCTATTCTGGTTAGCCTCTAGCAGGGCCTGATGGCTTGTGTTTACAATTTCTTTTAACTTAAGAATCACTCTTTATGTTCTTGATTCAGGTACACTCAGAAAGAAGGATTACTTTTGGCAGTACCTGCTTCCTCAGATTTTGGTATAGTATATTCTCATCTGGATAGAAACAAAAAACAAGGTTATATGGCTCTAGTTTCAAGAATATGAAATGCAGGTTTGTGCATGATAATATAATTTGCCACTAGGATTCCCTTCATAATTACTCATCCATAAATCTTGTAAAGCAAAAAAATAAGGAATATAGAAAAGTCAATTGTTTTGTATTCCTCCTGTGTAGTAGATCACTCTAGCCCTGTGACAACTACTTAAATATATAAGAAGTTCAGTCAACCAAAAATAGCAATGAACACTTTGGTTATGGACATGCAGGCAAAGAATTATATCAACAGCTCGCATGTTCAAATATGTATTTTTAGAGTGGTCAGAGTGCAGTGTCAGACACTGGTAAAGAGGAAGGAAAAATGCATTTATGGGGCAAACACATGCTTTCATGCACTGGTCTTTTAGCACCATTCTTCTGAGCTCTAATGACTTGCAAGAAGACAGTGCAAAGAGTTCCTCTGAATGGAGCTGGAGAAAGAAGTAATCAGCTAGACCCAGATGGTCTTTATTTTTTATCTAACTAAGTATGACAAAAAAGCCATATATTTTTTATTTTAAAAGTCTAGTATCAAAAAGCTTGGAGTGTAACTAAGCAGAAATATTTTTTCCATGCATTTTTAAACATTTTGATTTCATTTCTACTGGAAATAATGAGAAGGCTGAACCTATTATTCTGCCTGAGACCTACATCCATGTAAACTCTGTCATGGTGTCCTGGTTTAGGGTAAATCTGGGAGAAAACCTGCAAAGAGGTCCCTCCAGAAAGCAGATTCAAGCACTCCTCTCCCAGCTGGTTCAGGAAAAATATTTCCTTGGATGAAAGAGGGAATGAACTGTTTATTTAACAGGCAAAGCATTCATTGCACAAAAAAAAAAAAAAAAAAAAAAAAAAAAAACCAACCAAACAAACAAAAAAACGCCACCACAAACAATATTAAACAATTAAACCTCTTGCCAATCCAAAGAGATGACAAACTCAGAAGGTCCCCTTGATGGGTGTAGCTTGGCCTCTCCAGTGCTGAAAATGCTGCAGATCTGCCCTGGCCCGGTGGGCCCCAGGTGTGAGCTTCCAGTGCTCTTCTGGGTGTTCAGAGAAGGTTTAAATAGGTCCAAGATAAAAAAAACCAAAAAACAAACAAACAAAAAAACCCCAAACAACAACAACCAAAAAAAAAAAAAAAACACCAAAAAAAAGCCTACCAAACCACAGTCCAGAACTTCTCTGCCTCAGCTAGCTAAAAACTAACTCAAGCAAAGAAGAGCTCCATCCTGCCGTCTGCCCGTGCTGCAGACAGCACAGTCTGTGAGGAGGATGCAGGGAGCAAGTGAAGTCCCTGATAACAAACTCTGTGATTCTTCTCCTCCCTCACCTCTCAGAACCAGTCCTAAAGGTGCAAAACTTATTTCTGGGCTAAACAGCTGAATAGGGATGCAAGCATCATAAGTCACCCCAGGTCATATGGGTACTCAATGACTTTTGCAGCATGTGCTTCTCAAATGGGAATAGTTTCATTGCATGAACAGTAGGTTTTTCGCAGGGAACAAACATAATGTTGCTTTCTAGAAGCAATGCATCAGGAAGTGAAGATTAGAGCAAACAGGAGCTCCTTTTATATAGAGGAAAAGCAGGTGTGCCAGTCAATACACTGCTTGTATGTAGCAGCTCTTGAGTCAGCCATTCCAAAAAGCATACAAGAAGCTGGCTTTTCTGGCTTTAGAGTCAAGATTTATCACAGAGAGGGCACCTGCTCCTGTTCTTCAGTACAAAGTTGCTATACAGTCTATTTGATTTGCAGCAACAATATTTACCAAAGACGGGGCGGTCATAGGCAAGAATTGCAAGAAAGCTCACTGACCTGCCTCCACAGCTCAGGAAAGCACAGTGGTGCATTGCCCAGACTCTGGATAACAACGAGACTGATAAGCACAACCTTCTGCATCATGAGCAACTGAGGCATTGGAAATTCATCTAAAAGTGGACAATCAGGGGAAACTGATTTTCTGCAATGACTTCAGGCAGAAGTTGAGTTTGTTTGCCTTTGTGTATGCAGATGTGGGGTGGGGGAACAATAAGGGAAAAAGGAAAGAAACTCTCCTTCCCAGAGACTGCTGAGCACTTTGCACATATTTCCAGGAGAGAGAAGAGCTCTTACAAACTTTTCATGACTGCAGAATTATTCCTTAGAAGAATCTTTAATGTTTTGCTTTGCTGGAGCAAAACAATACCAGTTGAAGCTGACAACAAACATAGTTTATAAGTGCCACACATCATAAGTAAAACAAACTCAG
This sequence comes from Passer montanus, assembly GCF_014805655.1. NCBI lineage: Eukaryota > Metazoa > Chordata > Aves > Passeriformes > Passeridae > Passer > Passer montanus. The sequence continues at coordinate 8,767,746 of NW_024366815.1, read as the reverse complement.
GTTCAAATCCTAGTACTTACACTGTTATGCGTCATAACACTTTTCCATAAGAGAACAAATCTATTTACCCAGCATATGCTTTTCTTTGCTCCTGCAAAGCTACTTCAGACTACTTCACCTACCTGAAGTAGTCCACTTTCCCAAATTCCCTGGCTCTGTACTCCAGGGTTTTAACATACAGTCTATACCAATATTTCAGGCCCTAGGCAGTGTAGACAATCTTGTTGAGTATGTTTAGCAATAAAAGACACTTAGTATTGGAGCACAAGAAGAATGCTTAGCATTAGCAAGAGAAGATAAGTGACTACTTTCCCTCAGCATCTTTGGCCTAAATGGTGAACTCCAGCCATGATCTCTTGGCTTTTCTCATGAATCTTCCAGGTCATCTCTCCCTGATAATCACGTTCAGTGATTCCTTGGTAAAAGCACTGAGTACAGTCAGAATTAAGATCTAAAGGTGTATTCTGTATGGAAGATTTTTCTCTGTGCTAACCAGAGTTGCATATATTTTGCAAATTGCAAATATAGACCACATGTGTTTTGTTCCGAGCAGACACAGTAGCAGTTTTAATCTGTATTTATATTTCATATCTGACTGCTGCAGTTATAAATTTAAGTGACAGAAGTCAGAGTTGGCAGCTCCATGTTATGCAATACTAGTATCTGTGCTGTATTTATGCTACAGAATGTTGTAGTATCTGCACTAAATTCAGAAGTTGAAAAGAGGATTCACAACATTTAACTGTTTATAGTTCATTTTCCTATATGATAATAATATAGTTGTATTATATATCTATTACAATCTCAACTGCTTGAAGAGAAGAAGATAAAATTATAGAGAATATTAAAAATTGTCCCTTGCACACACAAGAAAAAAACATAAAAGAAGTCTGTTTTAAGGTAATCAGTTAATGCTGATGCTGGATTACTATTAGCATAAATCCAGCAATATCTTTCAAAATATATATGTAAGCATCACACAATTTTTTTCCAAAATTTTTGACAAAACAAAGACAGTACTATTAATGGTGTATCATTTAAACTGATTTCACTTAAAGACGGAACAACTGGGTACACAAATAAAGTCTATGTTTCCTTTCTCCTAGAATTACTTTGACTAAGGATAGAATTATAGGTGACTAAGGAAAAGGGGTGCCTATTTTGGGTTAGAGCAAAGCCATTACACTATGATAAACATGTGAGTGGTATCAGTATATTTTTTATCACATAAAACCTCATTTTTTGGAGGGAAGAGAGACTGGGGGTTATTCAAGCCTCATGGAGTCACTGAAGGAAAATTTAACTTCTTTAGGATACTTTAAACCACAGTCTTTATCCTCCACACTCCATTCCTACGTGCTTCTTCCCAGAGCTCTGGTAAAGGTTGATGCCACATCTGGCTAATATGATACAGCTCTTTCAGATTGCTCACAGACTCTTACTTCCTTTTTCTCTACCATCTCTTTCTGCATTTGCTAACAGAAAATATTTGTGTGTATTTTCAAATGGATGCTGGAAAAGCTGTGAGGTCCTTTCTCAGTTACTTTTTCTGAGGAAACAGTGTCAACAGCATAGATCTCATGTATAAAAAAAATTGAATTAAACAGTGCTGGATCATGTGTGCTGCTTCTTTAAATGTTCTCACCCATCAGGAAATGAAAATGGAGCTTAATATTAGTATTCTTGAACACAATGAAATATTTTTCTTTATATTCCTTACCTTAATTCTCAGCAAATTAGCAGGCCAGGTCATTAATATATCCACATATCATTCACCCCCATCAGAATTGACTTCTCATATGTAATTATGTCCAGCAAATATATTTATCTGTTGTGTGCCTCAGATGGCTGCAACTCAACCTCTAATGCTGTATCTCCTTTAGCAGACTCTCTCATAGCTGCCAAAGGGAAATTAGTTGGAGCAGTGAACAAGAAAATATTAAGCAGGTAAGTAAAGTCTTGGCTTGTGCTAACAAATATAATTTATGGCACTACAAGATGTTCTCTGCTGAAAATTTTTCCTCCAGAAACTGAGATAGCTAGAGGAAAAAATCCATGAGTATTTTAATCTTATTATCCTTCAATGATTACTTTCTCCAATTTCTTCTTTCTAGGATCCTGAACTTGGTGTTCAAATGTTATATAACACTATTTTTCAGACCCCAGTTAGGCAGTTTGCTTTGTTTACACTTTTTCACCCAAGGAATCTTGCCTGTATAAGCTGAGTGAATGCTTAGTTTCTATAGGCCACAGTATATTGGCTTAGCTATCTAGTGATGGAGCAGTAGAACAGGTTGCCCAGAGAGCTGGTGGATGTCTCCTAGAATCACAGAATAACAGAAAATGCTGAGTTGGAAGGGACCCACAAGGATCATTGATTCCAATCCCAGCCCTGCACAGGTGACAAGAGAGTCGCACCATGTGCCTGAAAGCATTGTCCAAATGTTCTTGAACTCTTGTCAGGCTGCTGCTGTGACCACTGTCCTGGGAGTTGGGGCCTGTTCCAGTGTCCAGCCACCCTCTGGGTGAAGAACCTTTTCCTGATATTCAACCTAAACCTCTCCTGACACAACTTCAGGCCATCCCCTCTGGTCCTGGCACTGGTCACTGGTAAACACAGAGAAGGGATTAGTGCCTGCCTCTCCCTTGGGTATTCTCTAATATTTTAACATGTTTCTTATGTTGTGGTACCCAAAACTCCTCCAGCACTCCAGGTGAGGCCATCCCAATGCAGAGCAGAACAGGACACTGTGAGAGACAGTATTGAAAGCCTTACTGAAATGCAGAAAGATCACATACACTGGCTTCCCTTGATCAGCTAGGTGGACTACATTGTCAGAGAAGGAATTAAGATTTTATGAGCTTTTTCCAGGATGACTTTTTCTGTGGTTTTACAGGGCACTGAACTGAGATTGACAGATCTGTAGTTTCCAGAGTCCTCTTTCTTGCCCTTCTTGAAAACTGGGACAAGCTCGGGTTGCACACTTCCAGTCAGCTGGGACCTCTCTGCATTCCCAAAACCATGCAAAAATCATCAAGAGAGTTTTAGCAATGACATCATCTAGGTCTTCAAGGATTCATGGATTATTCCTATCAGAACCCACAAATTTGTAAGAATCCAGCCAAAGCAGCAGATCTTGCACAATTTCATGGTCAGGTGATCATTCTCACAGTCATAGTCCTCCAGTTCAGGGAACTGAGACCCTGTTGCTCCTTCATCCATGTTGAAGAAAGAGGCAAAAAATGTGTCAAACACCTCTGCCTCATCCATTCCCCTGTTTGTGAGGTGACCATCATCATCCTCTAATGATTTTTACACTGCCTTTTGCCATTCAACTCCAGCTGAGCTTCGGTTCATGAATTTTCTCTCTACAGTGGTGAACAGCATCTCTGTATTATTCCTATGCCACCTGACCTTGCTTTCACTGGGCAGAAACCTTCCTTTATTGCCTTATTTCCAGGAGAACATCCCTGTTCAGCCAAGGTGGACTTCTGCCTCACCTGCTTGACTTCTGGCATTTGGGAATTTCCTGCTCCTGTGCATTAAGTAGGTGATGTTTAAAATGTGGTCAGCACTGACAGACCCTCACACCTGCAGAAACTTCTTCCCAGGAGGACTTTACTTATTAACTCCCTGAGTAGCCTGAAGCCTGCTTTCCTCATGTCCAGAGTTGAGGTTTTGCTGGCACTTTTCCTTCTGTCAACAGAGATTTTAATCTCTTTGTGGTTGCTGTGCACAAGATCTCCACTTTGTTCACAAATCCACCCTGTTGACAAGTAGGAGATCAAGGACAGCATCTTTCTGAGTCAACTCCTTTAGGACTAGTTCCATAAATAAAGTTATCATCCAGGTTTTTTTGAGCATTTTGGCTCAGGCTGTACCAGCTGTTTAACAGTCCTAGTTGATTTCTGGCAAGTTGAATTCTCCCAAACTGATCCAAAAGAACAAGGGCCTTTAACATGGAAGCATCTCTTATTTCCCCAAAAATAATTCATCAGTGCTATTGTACTGGCCAGGAGGTCTATAGTAGACTCCCCTGATGACATCCAGATTATTTGTTTGGACTTTGATTCCTACCCAGAGGTTCTTAATAGTGCTAATGCCATCTGTGGGCTCCATACATTCTACCCCTTCTATTATATACAGTGCCACCTCTGTCCCTTTTCTGCCGTACCTATCCCTCCTGAAGAGCCTTTAACCATCCAACAGGGCACTTCAGTCACAGGACTCATCCCACCAGGTTTTGCTTTTGCCAAATCCCTGGGAGTGGGACAAAGCCTCAAGCTCCTCTTTGTCCATCTCCTGCATGCATTAGTGTAGAAACAATTCCATATGTGGTACTTTGTAGCCAAAACACAGTGAAGCAAGTTGAAGGTTCCCATTTGAGAGAATTTCAGTTCATTTCCTCAAGATTTGGCACACCACCACTGGCAAGCCTGGTTTTCTCTCTTTCCCTTCCAAGCTGGTTTAGAGTTCTGTCGATGAGCCCCGCTAGCTCCTGTGCTAGTGTCACACACTTAAATGAAGCAATGACTTTCCACTTTTTCTACTAAGCTTTTTTTGGACATTAAAAATAATTTGCACTGCTTCCTCAAGCTACTCGATTCTTCTTTGGTTAGAGACTCTTCCAGGCTAGAAATACTTTTTGGACAAGATTTGTCAGAATCTTAATCATCAGTGTCAATGGCTGTGAAAATGCCTTTGGCACAATTGGCCCCTTGACTTCTCATATGCCTCAATCCCCTTGCTTTGCTTGTTATGCAGAGATTATTTTCTTGAGTTAAAAAACATATGGCATTCTGCTTTTGAACTAGTTCAAGAATTACTTCAGGTAGGCAGCTGAACTAATTTCAAGTATATAAAAGCAAATAGTTTTTCCACTAATTTCCATGAGGTCTGCATGTTTTTCTACTGAACAGCATATTTTCAAATGGACTCAGGACTTGTTTTCTCTTACTTCTAATCAGCATTGCATAATTGTCATGATTTGACCAGGAAGTGAGTTTCTGGAAAAGTTGTGGTCAAACCAATCAGTGGCCAGATTTGAAACTGGCACCTGTTGTGGCCACTGGGGACCTGGAAACGCCTCTGAGAACACACAGGGGTTAAAAGCAGAGGATTCCCAGAGGACTTTCTCTTTTGGATCCGGCAGTGAGAGCAGTCTGACCTCCTCCCCTGCCCAGCTCCGTCTGGGTGGGGCAGGGGAGGCCGTGCAGCCTGTGGGGAGGGAGGCCGGAGCCCTGCAAGGTGCAGGGTGGAGGAGACCTGGGATGTTTGGGCAGTCCCCCCAGAGAGAGAGTAATAGAGAGTCTGTGCTGGCTTGAAATTTGATATCTTGTGCTGGCACCATGGCAGGAGAAGAAGGGAGTGGGAGGCAAGGTGCCCAGCCACAGGGGCTGAGGTTTTAACCCCTTTGGTGCTGAGACAATGGAAGCTGTAAAAACACTGATCCTCCCCAGCTGAGAATTGAGAGGGGACGGAGGATGGGCAAGAAGAAGAAGGCTTGAGTAGGTGAAGAAATGTCAGCAGATGAGAAGCACCCTAGATGGAGGAGATGATTGGAGTGGCCTTTGGCTGGACTTTTCTCTTACGTGGCCGTGGGACAGAACCAAATCTTCCTGTAATGTAGAGACTGCACCTTGGGGGAGGCGGCTGGCCAGAAGCCAAGAGTGACAAAGATGTTGTGAGAAGTAGAGGGAACAGAGACTGATGGGGAGGGTGTGGTGGAGCTCTCTGCCTTCAGCGGAGAAGGATCTCTGTTCATGAGGCCCCTCAGCCCCAGAGGGTGAAATATGGGGGGACACGTGTCCCAAATGGTGAGAGGCTGACACTTCTTGGAACTGGGCAAGGCATTCTTAAAAGGCAGTTTGGATCCAGGGACAGTGCTGAGAGCACTGGACATGGAAGGAAGATGGTCACCACGGCAGATTCTCTCTGGGCGGCTGCCACGTGTGACACGGAAGCACGGGAGGTTCCAGCTGTGTTTCCTGGCGAGGCCCATGGTGCAAGAGGGAGACTTCTCTCTCCTGATGAACTGGGAGGAGGTTGTGTGAAGGATGGTATTGGATTGAGAATTGAGTGTTAGAGGAGCCTGCTTTGTTCTGTTTCTGGGTCACATCTCACAGTAACCATTTTGGACATATACCTTTCATGGTGGCCCTGGCATTGTGCCAGGGTCAAACCATGCCAATAATTTTACAGAATTCATGTCGTTCATATTGTTTTCCCCTTGAGACCACAGAGATCTCTTTCACAAGGACTTCATATCTAACTTATTCTGTGGCTTTATGAGTTATTTTCTGCACAGAAGACCCCAGATGCACAGAAAGGAAAATAGACACTTCCCACAGCCTCCTATTATATTTTACTCAATCTCAATATCCAAGTTGTTTACATAGTTTCAAATTAAATACTTGCTAAACCAAAACCTAATCTCCAACAAAATTTTAATGTATCTGCTAACATTCACTGCATTTTAGCTACACAACAAATGTTTTCATCTTGAAAATATTCCCTTTAAATACTCAGGTTTCATGGAAATTAAAATCATCAATAGTGCTATTTACACCCTTCTGTTGCCATATGTTACTTTCAAATACTTATGTTACTCTCTTCTTCAGAATAATTCCCATTATTTACTTTAGAATATTTTCCTATTTCTTATTCAGTGTTCTTTGTTACGAATTTATTAAAAGATCAATATTAGTATTGTGACACCACATCATATTTTAAATACACATGGAGGCAGCTTTCTAACTTTCCTAGTACAGATTCTTCCAAGTTTGGTGATGAAAAGGCCAAAGTAGCACCTCTTCTTCCATCCCACACTATGCAGCCAGGTGGAAATCAAAGGGAGTGGACATCTGTTCCTCTTGCATCTTTGAACTCTTTGACATATTAACATTTCACCTGCAGTTCCTATTCATAGATGTTTCACATCATTATATTTTCTCAAGAGTCAAGAGTTCTTGGCTTTTTGAGCAGATCTATGCCCTGTCACCAATTTGGCAGTGTTTTTCAGCTGTCCTTTCCAGTATCTATGTTGCTGTAGTTAAAATGGGATTGAGAAAAGAATCTCAATACAGAAATCTGATGTTCATGGAAAATCAATGGCATTAAACTGCAAACTGGGAAAATACATTAACATATTAGGCAAGGCTTTACTGTCTGGGTTTCCACTTTTCTTCATATGCTTTAATTGACTAGTTTAGCAGCAACCTAATACCTCAGTACCTTTCTTCTATTTCTCCTCTTGCAGTTGATGTGGTGTCTCATTTCTCCTTTGTGAGTAATTACCATTCTAGTGAATCTTAGTTAGGAAATTGATTTTTCACAAATGCATTAGTAAATGTTTTCTGGGTTTATTAATTTCTTACTGGAAGTTAAATGTGCACAGGGAGTTTTGGCAGTACAATACTTGTTAAAAGATTACTCCATCTCCTAGATCAATCACTAACAAAGAAGTGAAGTTTCACTTGGCATAACACTCTTTTGGAAGAGAATGTTTTTCACACACTCACATATTCACATGCACTCTCATCCAAGCAGCTCCCCCTACTGTCACCATCATTTCTTTACAGACATGAAGACAATTTCATTTAACACTGCTCTTTTGTGAGGTGTTTTTAATTAAGTTTTCTGTTAAGTTTTTGTGAAGCACTGAATCAAATCACTAGTCCAATCCAGATTGCATTGACTTCTGTCACTCCTTTCATTTCTCATGGTTGACCTCATATGTTCTTAATACACTAATTCTTCATACACTGATGCCAGTTATTTTTTAGTTCTGTTAACTTTGACAAACTCATCTTCCTACTGTCTTTTGTACACCTTTTATTAAAGTTTTTTGAATCCTAATTTCCTCATCACAATTAATTCAATGACTTTAAAAATGCCAATCTCACCTAGTCCACGCTATCTTTATTCTTTTTTAGTTATTGACTTACTTTCTTAATTTAAACACTGATTCTTGCCCTTGCAGCTTGACCTTCTACACAGACAGTTCTCTGCTCTCCATACTTATTACTTTCTTCCCTTGACTTTCCTCTGACCACAGACCTTACACAACTTTTGTTCCCTCCTGGCTGAGCTTCAGATATCAGTCTTTGATTCTGCCCCTCCTTTGTGCCCTTTGTAAGCCCCTCAGGCTTCCAGAATTAGCCACTTTATCCAAAGGTGTGTAACAGAGTGAAACTTTTGAATCATTTCTCACCGCAAGAAAATCCAGGAAGCCAGTTACAGAGGAACAGGCAAAATACTATGCACACCATTTTCTCGGAAACGCTCAGCCAAAATAGTTCAATAAAACCATTATGCGGCAGGACATGTATCGCATTCTAGCTCAAAATAGATTTACCAGGAAAACACTTAGTGCATGTTTTTCAACCTGTATCTCAACAATTCTTGGAAAAGAGAGTCTCTTTAAAAAAAGCTTAATTAACAGCAGATTTTAACTCCCTGTAAGGCAGTTTAATCACCATTAAACAAAGCTGACATGGTCTGAAACATAAAAAATTTGAAAGGTAAAGATGATCAGCTCTATTCTGTAGAGATAATCCTTTTTTTTCTTACACTGATCAAGAATTCTAATATAAGACAATGAATTTGTTTTCAATGGAAAACCATGAACACTTCAGAATCTATCATTTTAGCAAGTCAAAAGACTTAGACAATTAAAAGATAGACTAAAAAGATTCTTATATTCATTTGATCATAAAGGATTTAAATCCATCTAATTTCCTACAATTTTCAGAGTACTGCCTGGTTTTATTTTCCAGCTTGCATGCTGGAATCAACAAACATACCTTCATTTACTTAACAGCTATTGTTGCTTATTAGGGACTTTGCACAATGATTTGGGGTTTGATGTGGTTTGTTAACTGTTCATTAAATATGCTGCTTAAAAGACTGTTCAATTAAATGATAGCTTTGTCAAGAAAGAGTAAGAACAATATTGTTACTGAATGCAAGAATACAGTTGTGTATGAAGCCATTCTCAGTAATTGTTAATTTATGTAAATCTGAGTTCTTGGGGAAAGAATATGAAGGAAAATTGTTTTTAAAAGAAATACCTTAAAGATCAGATGTCAACATAAGTGGAAGAGTCTGACATGAGTTATCAAAGTTCAGTTCTAGCAGCTGCAGTAATTTGAAGAGAGAAGGACTGGGAGCTTGCAAATAAAAATCTTTCTATTCTTTCCTTCCTAACAACTATGGATTTCACAACAGGCAGCAAGTTTTTTAAAGTGCAACTTACCCAGAAAGCATCTAGCAAGATTATGATAAAAGGGTAATCAATTTTTTGATCGCACTCCTGATTTTTTCTCCTTTTCTAATGTGTCTTTTACTTAGAATAACCATTTTAAAAAGAAAAAAAGAAAAAGAATAATAAGGGACGTTAAGCTACTCCCTGCTTCACAGCAAGTTTTGCACTCACAGAAAATGGGACTGACAGCTTACTCTGGTACTGCCAGACACCCACATTTTAGGACAGTTGTCAGCAGCTTCTAAATGTCAGGAAATTCTGCTAAATTTTCCAGTTTCTGTGGGTAGAAAGTATCACAAAATAAAGTTACACTTCCCTGTTGAAATGTATTAAAAATCTGGTGCTCCCCAGTAGTAACGCTGTGATGTTGTCAAAACTGAATGTTATCGAATAACAGAGTTATCTGTTCATTAATATAGAGTCTGCTCAGCAGCAACATGGACTCTGGAGGAAACCATCTAGGTCACAAGAATTGAATAGTGCTACTTTTCTTTAGGTTACATCTAAAAGATCTGAAATGAGTTATTAAAAAAAAAAGTTCTCGTCTGAGTCTTTGTCCTACCAGCTATAAAACAGGAATGGAATGGCTACATTCTGACAGCTTTTTTTTCTTTTTTTTTGGGTAAATTTCAGGTTAATGTAATTTGACAAGAACTATTGAAAAGCAAAGAGAAAATTCACTATATTATCTTCAGAGCAGACTGACTTGTGGGCTATAATTACTACTTGGTAGGTCATTAACTGAGTGCTGTCTACACCTATCCTATACAAAGACAGTGGAAAATACACATGCAGTCTGAAACAGAAGAACAGAAGATTATCATAAATACAGTTTCACAAAGAGGTTGAATGATATTGTATAGACAGCCTTAATTTTGCCATTTTGGAGTACATTATATGTATTATTAATAATGCTTTCTGGTACTCATTCCATGCAATTTGGTATTGCAAATATTCTTCAATATATACATTTATACAAAATTATTTGGAAAAATAAAATCTATTGAGATACCAGAACCTCAGAAAGACTTTTATTTGCAGAGTGAATCTTGGTCCTTTCCTCTTGTCCAGAATGAGGACCATGTAACAATTATTTTGTGCAAGTGTAATAGGAGATATTGTCACCTCTCTTCTAGGAGATCTTGTGAGGCCAAGATATGTATTTTTCCCAGTTTTTCTGCCCAATATTAACATCCCACACCTCAACTTGCATTGAAAAGTAGTCAAAAGAATAAAAGGAAATTTGCCCAAGACTTCAAACACCCTCAAACTGTGCTCATTTTTCCATAGGCTGGACTTACGTAGAAACACTCAGGGCAAGGAAAAGCACCGGGATAGAAAAGGATGGAGAAAATTATCTCAGGCTTTCTTTCACAGCACCATGTCTGCCTGCAGTGGAAAATCACAGCAGAGACAAGGCACTGATGGATTTTATAATGATACAGGAAGAATGAATAGTCCACTCCATCACCTAAGGGCCTGAATTTTCATCAGGCCACATCGACTTGATTTTCCAGGAAAATGTCCCTCAGAAGGTCACAGACTGATAAAGCAAAGAAAAAAAAACCACAAGAGCCGCCCCCGCCTTCATTGAGGTATGAACCTCAGGAACTCTCTGGGGATCTGATGACTGCCCTCCAGGCACCAACACTTCTCAACTCATGACGAGTTTCACACACAGGTTTGCCACATCTAATCATTTGCTCCTGCACTGAGTGGCCAAGGACTTTGTGCTGGCTGCCAAGGTTGAGGCAGGAGTGCTAGACGTCCTTCAACTCTTTCATGCCCTCACTCCAACTATGCCCTGCCATGGTAATCTGTGAGGAAAAACTGGAGAGCAGCCCAACTATTTCACAAATGTTTTCCCTCCACTTTTGCAAATTCATAGATGCAAAGAGAAACATAATAAAGGAAATGGAAAAGAAAGATTAGGGTAGAGCCGCACTGCATAGATGTACATTGCAGTGAAATCAAAACACGGATAGATATCCTCTACCATGATTTTTTCCTGTGCAATTAGGACGTTATAAAGTATCAAAAGCCTCTTCTCTGCTTTTCTTTTCTCCCTACAGTTATGCATTTTCTGACACTGCTTTCTGTTCAGCCAGTGAGTATGTCTCGGCAAGTCATAGTCCATTTTGTGGCTTCTGTTTTCTCCCTATGACTCTGCAGTAGTAGTAAACATTTTGTCTTCCTTTCTAATCAGCCAGCATCTGGTGCACCACATTAATAGGCAAGTACGAGAAAAGGCTCTCTTTAAAGTACACTCTTTTTAAAAGTGTAAATTAGGAATCTAGACCAAGGAAAAACACAAAGCTGGGAACATCACAGTTACAGAACCGTTTGTTTGTTGTAAATCTCTAAAGCTGGTAATCTCTAAGAGGCTCTCCATATTAATCACTCTGTTTACAGCTCAGAGTCTGTACACTCTAGACAGAGTCCTTGATTCATTACAACTTCTTAGAGTGTTACTGAACAATATGTTTCTTGTCCTTCTGAAACTCAGTGTCCTCCTTTCACACAGATCTGCTTTCCTTTGTGGTGGTGTTAGCACACTGAGAACTGGCTTTATCGTTCATACGTTACAACATTCCAAATAGCACATAACTCTTCTGCTCCTTATTGATCATCTGAGTAACTCAACAACTCTTCTGATCTTACCACCTTTCAAAGTTTTGCTAGTCATTTCAAAGAGTTATTTTGATCCTGAGCAAGGTGTGAATTGTTTAAAAGAACTCCTTTCTCACTTAACTACAGTCTTGAAATGTCATTAATTCTCCACTTGAGATGCTATTATTTTAATATGTGTGTGACCAAAGACCACAGCAGTGATAAATAATTGCCACAGAGACAAACACATTTTAAAAAACTCTGCAGGTGACAGTACCAGGTTTTCCTAATTGTTCTGCGTGGTGTTGTGAAAGAGGCAATAGGCCAGGCATCACTACTGACTTTCAGGAAGCAGATTTGCAGAATATATTAGACTTCTAAAGGTAAAGCCATTTTTCTTCTGGCAACCACTTTTCTCAATATATTCTCAAGCCCTGCTTTCTAGAGTTGAGAACTGGACCAGTGTCATATGCTGACAATACGACTTATTATTTAAAAAGTATCCCAAAAAACCTCCCAGTTCCTCCTGGAGTTCTGGAAAAGTAGTAACATAAATAATTATAATTCACTGTGAATACTCTTTCCTGGGAAGACATAAAAAGAGCCATAAAAAAGCTGTTACGCTTCCATCTAAGTGCTAACAACAAATATTTGCAGTTCCGAGTCCTCTGCTTCTTAGTGGCAGATCTAACCTAATTTACTTTGTCTGTTTGAACTGGGGGGGCACATACATACAGCACTGTGGCATATGTGCCCTGCTGATGCTTCTCTCACCTGGGTCCCAGGGTCCCCTTCTGCTTTTTAGACAAGGTGCCTTCAGCATTAACACAGTACCAGTATAAAAGACCAGTGTCCATATTTCAGTTTAAGCAAGTGAGAAAATTAGATTAAGAGAAGGGGAAGAAAATATATGCCTGAGTGAAGGTACTTTAATTTCAAGAGTGTTTTTTGAGTTACCCACCAGCTGAGAGGAGACCAAATCCTCTCAGAGGTACCTAATACTGACAGTCTGTATGTTGCTTCTCAGCTGGGTGGCTTATAATTTCCCAACTAGGTGTACTGAATCTAACCAGAGATATGCTCTATGGTTTCTTGGCTCAGCCAGTCTCCTAGACATGAAGGGCCTCTAGTGGCTGATGCTCTTCTTCTATTAAAACTAACTCATAACTCAGGCTTTTAAGGTATTAAAACATCAGGCATTTTAAAATTATGCTTTGTATATAATCTTTTATGCAGTTTTAATAAATAAAGGTAAAAGGATACTGAACCATAGGATGCTGATGCTATTCCATGTATGACGGAGTGCTATTGAAGGTCAGAGACTGAGCCTAGCCACTTAAGGTCACCACAGTTACATATGTGTTTCCCTTATATATTCTTCCTGTGTCCTTAACGTCCCTCAATCACACAGAGTTAGAAGACCTTTCTTCTCAGAAAGATCAAAAAAAGAGGTTTTTTCTTTTTACAGTTGACAGATTCCGAATTGAGTTAGTTTGTGAGAAGCAGGGTAAGAATGCTTTACTTGCACTCTGCAGATATTGCTAAAAGACAGCTGAGAAAAGCACTTTATTTCAGTATGGCAGAGAAAGGCAAGATGTAAGAAGTTTGAAGCTGAAGTCAGCAAGCTCAAACTGAAAATAATGCAAGATTAACAGAAAGAACAATTAAACAGTTAAGGAGATAATAGGATACAGAGAATTCCAAGTGGTGGCAAACAAGCATCAACACTGGTTGACTTTCCGCATTAAACCCAGCAGGTCTAGCAGAAGTTTGTTAGGGTTAAATGTATCATCACTAGCTGAAATTCTCTGATCCATATTTCTAGGACAGAAGAGACTAAATTACTTCCTCTGGACTAAAAAATCATTAAAAAATGGTTAGTATTGTTTGAGATGTGAGATCAATAGTAAGAAGAGAGGAAGAAAATGAAAACACAGGGGACACAAAACCATCTGTCTGAGAAAGGCTTCAGTCATTACTGGATGGTAGACACAGTTATGGAGGCTGTCTTCACTTCAAGACAGCCTACAGACTCATCATCCTAAGATACAAAAGTCAACAAATCTGATGTAAATGTCTTGTAGGTCAAAGTGTAGAAATAGAACTTACCTCTTGCCATTATTATTGACATTAAGATAAGAGATAAGGTTGATAAAGGTTGAGATAAGCTAACCTTTCACACATGATGATCTTACTTGACAGCTGCTTTGGGGCAGCCTTTGAATGAGTTACCCAAAAAGTGTATGAAGAAACCATAAGCAACAAGAAAACAGTAATTGGCTCTGTTAGCCTTGTTTTAATTGTCCTCTCATTTGCAAAAGGCTTTTGAGTTGAAACATGTATTGGCTGTGTAGGTCAAGGTTTTGGTTGAGAGGCGGGGTGCTACAGGGGTGGCTTCTGTGAGAAACTTCCTTCAATTCCCACTGATTCAAAGCCAGCTCACTCCAAGACAGACATGATGCCACTGACCAAGTCTTGGCCCATCACAAATGGTGGCAATGCCCCTATGATGACATATTTAAGAATTTTTTAAAAAGTTTCTTTCACAGATGTAATTGCCACCAGAGAAGAGTAGGGTGAGAACCTGTGAGAGGAACAGCCCCACAGGCACCCAAGTCAGTGCAGAAGGAAGGGCAGCAGGTGCTCCAGGAGCCAGAGCTGAGGTTCCCCTGCAACCCATGGTGCAGACATGGTGAGACAGCTGTGGCCCTGCAGCCCAGGGATGCAGAGATCCACCTGCAGCCCATGAAGGAGACACACACTGAAGCAAGCAGGTGCCTGAGAGGAGGCTGTGACCCTGTGAGAGGCCTGTGCTGGAGCAGCGTCCTGGCAGAGCCACGGAGAGAGGAGCCTACATTATGCAACACTTCCTAGTAGGAACTGGGTAACATGTGACTCCAAGGGACCCGCACTGGAGAAGGCTGTGGCTGAAGGTCCGCACCCTGTGGAAGAACGCACACATTGCAGCAGTTTGTGGAGAACTGTTGTCATGAAGAAGTTCATGGAGAACTGTCTTTGGTGGGAGGGAGCCTATGTTGCAGCGGGGAAAGGACTCCTCTCCCTGAGCAGTGGCAGGGATATGTGATGAACTGACCACTTCCCCCATTCCCCATCTCCCTGCACCACTGGGTGGAAGTAGATCTGGAAGAGAGGGAGGGAGGAGTGGGAGGAAGGTGTTTATATGGTCTTATTTTAGTCTAATTAACCTGGTCCAATTTTGTTAGCATTAAATCCAATTAATATACCTAATTCTAACCTGTTTTGCCTGTGACAGTATTTGGTGAGTGATCTCTCCGCAACCTTATCTCAAATCATGAACTCTGTTATATTTTCTCTCCCCTGTTCAGCTGCAGAGGGGAGCGAAAATCTTTGGTGGATCCCTGGTGTTCAGCCAGAGTCAACCCACCACAAAAGGGCGAGTGAAGTTTAACCATTATTGGTTGTTTCTGATCAAATGTTTTGGTCATTCCAGTCCAGAACTGCTCTTTTCTTCTTAAAAAGAGAAAGAATCCTGTTGAATGCAGTACGTGTTACAAACCAGCATATGTGTTACAGACGAATAAGGTATTATGGTAGAAAGATGTGAAATCCTGAAGGTTTCAGTAAAATTCTCTTGTCCATAACTACAGATTCTTTTAAAAAGCACAATCAAAATGACATAATGAACTTAAATGTTTAAATAAATTCTCGTTTTCTAAACTAGTAGCTGTTTGTTGTGACATTTTTGTCATTTCAACATGGACATTTTTCTGTCCTTTTTTTCTGCACATCTGCTGAATTAGCAGTATCCTTTATAGAAACTAAATTACTAGCATGGCTCTTAGTAGGAATGAGAGTAATTGGCAGACTATAGGGGATTTAACAGTCCTACACCTATTACTGGGATTTTAGATGGTTAATAGCTGCTAAGTGCACTCTTACAGCAAGTCACTCTGGGTTTTCCTTGCAAATGCAAGAAAAATCATGTTCTGTAATAGTCTGGTTCTAGGAAAATTGACATTGCATCTTTAAAGTGGTCCAAAGGGGTCCAGACAACAAATACTGGCAGGGCTGTATAAATTGTGTGAGGAAAAACAAACAAACAAAATATTTAACAAAAAAGAGAGTGGAAGACAATACAACATTCTTAAAATATTTGAAAAGCAGTAAAACTATAAATACTTCTCTGTATTCACCGGAAATGGGTTTGGGAATGATGGGTTTATACTGCAGCAAACTTCTGACCACAAGAAAAGCTCTAATGGAAGTCTAGTGAAGCATTAGCAATACCTGTCTATGAATAGGATGGACAGTAACCTCCAAAGAAGAGCCTTGGTGTCACCGATTCTCTTCCTAATTGCAACAGATTCTAGTCCAGAGTTACCAACTCCCACAAGGCACAAGTTCGAAATGTGCCCTACAGATGGCACCCTGGACACACTCACATTGAAAACATCACTACTTGCCTCTTTCAACCTTATTTTTACCCTTAGGAGATATTTACAGTAGTCCACACCTAGACTAAGTGAAAAGATGTCTGTGTTCCTCCAAAGGGTGACTGCCAGTTGAGACTGGAAAGGAAGAGCCCTCAAGGTGCAGTGTTCAACCAGGATTGCTCTTGTCAAGGAGTGGGAGATGCTGTGAAAGATAAGCAGTAATTGGCCATCCTTTCAGTGATCTTTAGGCTAAAATCCCTTTTTTTGTGATTTCCATGCTACACATACTTTTTCTGGAATCAGAAAGTGAAGCTCTAGTGGATGTCTATTTAATTCATCTCAAATTAGTATATACAAAGGGAAAAGAATATACATTTATTTTTGCTTTTGGTAGTCAAGCACTTTTTTTTAAATTTCCTTTCTAACCGTGTTTTACTCTCTTGTTTGTTTTTAGCATTATAGCCTCCTGCTGAAATGAGACGTTTGCCTCAGTACACTTGCCTATGATCTGAAAGCTTGGAAAACTCTGTTTGTTAAAGTGGTTCTTCATCACTGTAAAGGTTTTGAAACTTTAACTAAGTCACTCAATTTTTCCCTTACACGAAAGGAAGGCACACACAGTAGGAACAATTAGAGCCACACAGCTGAAGTACATGATCGAAGACAGAGGTCAAACTATTTATCACATTTTGACATAGAATACGAGCAGATGTGTCCATGCCATAATTTTTAAATCTGAGTCACTTTGTAACCTTAGTAAAAACTGAGAAAAACAAAGTTGGTGCTGTCTTTAAATGTTCTATTGAAATTTCTATCCAACAAAAGCAGATTATACTCTTTTGTCCAGTACTTCTTTATGATTTTCCACAGAGGAGGAGATTAAAATCTTATTTATGTCTTTCAGCATCAAACAAACATGTACCATCTGTAGATGTAAATGTAGGGAAGTCTGGGGAATATGCAAAGTTTAATTCAGGGTGAATTAATCAAAGCCCATTTTAATATCATTTGCTCTTCTCCATATGCCAAGCAAAACCAAAGAATGTAATTGGCACAGTTGTCCTAAAAGTACTCCCACAAGGGATTGGAATTTTTTTAAACATCTAGAATCAGGGCAAAGGGCTCATGATCTGCACCTCACAGTTGTAGCTGTTATTCCACCTCTCAGGCAACAAAAGCAAACGTAAATCCAATGAGGAATCTGGGCCATTGCTGGGTTTAGGTAAAAAATGAAAAATTCCCAATGGAAATAAAATACTTGAATATTCATATACTTAATTGTGTTTCATAGTTGCCAATGATTTCAAAGTAATCAGAGACTTGGAAGCTGCTTGTGAATAAACAACTTAGCCATAGCAAGCCACGGAGTTCTGCATCAGAGGTCCATCTTGTATCAGCAAATCTACCAAAACGTCTGGGCTGAATTTTTCCTGCAGGGAACTTTTCCTTTCAAAGCAAGCTCAGACATGAATATTTGCAACAATTATCAAATTTCTTGAAGGAAAAATTAAGAAACTTTCTTCTTGAGAGCTGCAGATCAGCCTAAGTACATAGTCCAAGTGTGCAATGTCAGAAAGTAGATTTGTTGTTGGCACCCAGGGTGCCAACAGGGTTTTAGGAGGAAGAGCAGGGACTGATAAACAGTGAATTTCTGCCATTAGAATAGGACAAACAACAGAGATACCACTGATGATTGCACCTGTATAATGTGGGAACATAGCTAAATCATGATGCACTGTAAAAGAAGATCTAGCTTCTTTTTTAAACTGATTGGCACTGTGGAAATGTCTGTGAAGGGCTGGTGATTGGCAAGACTAGGGTGCTGAGGAATGTTAGAAACAGGAACTGGAAGGGAGCCAAGGCCCAGGAAAGGTTATGGTGCTCTTAAGAGACCTGTTGCTATTGAAAGTCTTCTCAAGTACCAAGTGTTGCAATTATTAACAAAAAAATGCATGCAGGAGAACTGTAGCATTTGAAAATTACAAAAGCACATGTATTCTACTGTTTAATTTTCCAATTTACACCATATTTTGAAATAGATTAGACTTTAGAATCTTCTAGAAACTCTTTCCTGATGATTTACCTATTAATTTAATTAATACAATTTTAAGTAAGGCACTTACTAATCCTGCTAAATGAAATAATACATGACTAACATATGCTGCATCTTCTGTGATAATCAGATGATAAAACCTTCATTTCCTACCTAATTAAGACCATCCAGGTAGCCTGGTTTTCCCAACCAAAGATTTCTGTGTTCTGTCTCTGTGTTCTGATTTCTGGAACCTTCTGTTCCACATGCGGCAGGGGAGGTGGGTGCATTATGGACACAAGATTTCAACGTCTTTTGATCTGGAACCTATATTTTTAGACACTGTAGAAGTCAGGCAAAATACTGAACTAGCTAACAAAATAATGGCATCATAGTGAAAGCTGTTTCCAGATTCATTTATCGGTTCTTTCTTCTCTCCCCTGATTTGTTTATTGCATGCAGACAGCATGCTTTACTACATCCAAAGTTTGTTTAGACAATTCCTTTTTCTTTCCTCCAGGCTTAGCTGCCCTTTCTTTGAAGTAAACATTGGCCTACTTCATATGATTTGACCCTGAAAGTCTCCAATTGAGCAAATTTCACCTGCATGGGGTGGAAACACCAAATCATGCTGTAGATATGGATCCAGTGTGAAACACTGGATTATTATACATGACTTTTTCAGAGGTCAGCTGGAAATAAGACGTCAGAAAAATGCTGCCAGGCATGAAAGCTGCTACTCAAACCATTTCTATACAGAAGATCAAGTAACTGCCTGAAATGGCATGAAGACCTTCCTTACAACTTGTTCCTTCAGGAGAACCGTAAAATGGAGGTGTGAGAAGACTGGCCAGATGTGGCATAGAGTCTGTCATAGCCAAGTGGCAAGGGGCCCACTTTCTGTCACTGGATCCTTGATGGTCTCTGCACATACCCAATCTCTCCTCTTGGGAAAATATCCATTATTTCACTTCCATTTCACTCTCAAACCTGTTCAAGTGGTCCTCAGTCATACAACAACTGCTGTTTTAGGAAGGAAGTGCTTGGAATAGAAAAAATCAATGCCAAAGCTTCCTCTATAATGCTATGGGAGTGTAAACTTACATCCACAGGACCCTGAATGCTCACAAGCTGTAAAATCCTATTGAGAGAATTCATTGTATTATTACAACAAAAAAAAATCTCTTCACAACTGAGTGTTAGAAGTGTTAGACATTGACCTTCTTTGATTACATTTCTTCTGCTCTCTAATGTGGCTTCAAAACCTCTCTTTTCCTTGTGCTCTCCTGCTAACTGCTGCTTCAGGTGTTTGTCACTTTCAGCAAGTGATCTGTGAGGCAAGTGCTCCCCTCTCTGCCTCCTTCATCTTGTAGCTTTTATACTAAAAATCAGCATTCTCTGACAACTTCCCACAGCATTTACTTTCTGCATCCCCGTGCACCATGTGGAATACAAACAAGGCACCATACCCTACCTGAATGGCAGATCTGGCTGTCCACCAAATGTTTAGTTCTGCAAAAGAGAGAGTTTGCAGCAGTTCTGAATAGGATTTCCAGCTAGTGAAGGCATATGTGGTGGGTCCTCTGCCAGCTTGTGATCAATATATTTCAATCATTTAAGGCTTGCTGAAAAGAATCAGCTGTAGGTTATGTGCTACTTTCTTAATTTGTGAGGACAACATAAGCAAGCCAATGTATGGGGACAATAGCAGTGACATCTGACATTCAAGTTATGCCTGAACTATTGTATATAACATGCTTTGATAGAAGCAATAGCTCAATTTGGAGACTGGTTTTACTAAGTCTACTTAAAATAAGAGACAGTTCCTCAAGGAGTATTTTGTACCAGAAAATCAGGGAAAGATTTTGAATTTGTATGTCTTTCTTGCCTAGCTTCAACTACAACATACAAAATATGTAACAAAATACATTTTTCTGTTAATTATTCAAAATATAAGTTATGTAATTCACAGGAGGAACAATAGAATGACAGTGTTAGCTTGGTGCTTGTGACATACAGATTTATTCTCTCGTTTTGCTATGCACCTCTTTCCTACAGTTTGATAAATGACATTCAACCTTGCCTTTGTATCAAAAAGAAAAAAAAAGAATGAACATAATAGCTCTATCTTTGGTGTTGTTTTTTGGTTTTGGTTTTGGTTTTGGTTTTTTTGTTTGGTGTTTTTTGGTGGTTTTTTTGCATTTTGAGGGTTGGGTTTGGTTTTTTGATATTAAAATACAACAAAATGCACAAACTGCTCAGGAAAACAGAATTATGCAGTTCAAAACATATAAATTTAGTGTTTCCAGTCTAGAAGTATCAATATTCATGCTTTATTTCATTGTCCATGTAGGAGAAATATGATCTCCCTTTGTTACCTTGTTATGAGAGCACTGAAAAGTCACACCATGACTATCATCTTAGAAAAACAACTCACAACAATAGAGTGAAGGAGCCCTGAACAGGGTAAGAGGAAGAAATGTGAGCACTCAAATTGAAACAAAAACCTCAATGTAATGCTGTTTTTTCCCTGAAAAGATGAGCTGATGCAAAGGCAGTGAATCAATGCCTATAGCACGGATACCTTCTGAAGCACTGAGCAAACCAAGACTCCTTACATGAGTGAAACCTGTCTTAAACAAAGTCATTTGTGTTAAGTCAGCTTTTGCTGCCATCCAGACAGACATAAGCAAGGTTGATAAACAGGCCCATGTGAACCAATTTATATTGCGAAGGGTCAAGTGCAAGGTGCTGCACCAGGGTCAGGGCAACCCCTGGTATCAATACAGACTGCGGGAAGATGGGAATGAGAGCAGCCCTGCAGAAAAGGATTTGAAGGACACTGGTAGATGAAAAACTGGATATGACTTGGCAATGTGTGCTCACAGCACAGAAAGTCAACTGTATCTTAGTTTGCATCCAATGCACCGTGGCCAGCTGGGAGAGGGAGGTGATTCTGCCCCACTGTTCTGCTCTGGTGAGACCGCACCTGCAGTGCTGCATCCAGCTCTGGGGTCACAGCACAGGAAGGACATGGGACTGCTGGAGTAAGTCCAGAGAAGGCCATGAAGATGATTAGAGAAGAAACATCTCTCCTAGGAGGAAAGGTTGAGAGTGCTGGGATTATTCAGCGTAGAAAAGAGAAGACTTGAGGAAAACTTTATTGAAGTCTCTCATTATTCACAGGGGTCTGCTAAGAAAGATAGAGACTCATTTTTTAGTAAACCCTGCTGTGGTAGGGCAGTGATGCCTTAGGTTTTATATTTACCTTTTATATGTTTCAGATTCTGTGCTGCTTTAGTGTGTAGTTCAGAGCTTCATGTTACGGAATGGTAAGATCTCTTCACAGAGTAGCTAGACAAAACAATTCCTTTCCTAGCTTGGGACCAAGGACAACCAACCCAAATTTCAGGCCCAAGAGCATAAACAATGGCAGAATAAAGAGAGAAAAACAAGAAAGATGGGACTTCACAACCTAAAGCTATAACTGGACAATTAACTCTAATATGCAAATTGACCAGAATTTGTAAAAGTGAAAGACCTCATGTCACATATTTTGTGACCATTTTGGGTTCATCTTGTGTGTTGCTCTGGCTGGCCTCTTGTACTGCCCAAGGTGTATCCATTGAGGCCTTCTAATAAATACCTGCTTTATTCTTTAATTCTATTCAGCCTCTGTACAAGGTCAGCCTTCTCAAGGTATCAACAGAGGGTAATAGCTTTGAACTAAAGAGGGTAGATTCAGACTAGGATATTAGGAAGACATTTTTCATTATGAGAGTGATGAAAATGGTACCACCCTCAACGGTACATTGCCCAGAGAGGTGTTAGATGCCTGAAAGTGTTAAGGATCAGGTTGGTCTAGGCTCTGAGTAACCTGATCTATTTGAAGATGCCCCTGCTCTTCCAGGGACACTGGACTAAACAACCTTTAAAGGTCCCTTCCAACACAAATTGCTCTATGATTCTGTGCCCAACCTCTACCCTGCCATAATACACCATTAAAAAATATGCTCTTGGATTCAACATCATCATGCAGAGACAATAAATCATGATGCTGCACAGTGTTAAAAAGAGACAATGTTTTTGCAACTCCCAGCCAGTCTGGGAAAACTCTCTGAATGCTAATGCCATATTAAGTAAACTTTTCTGTCTGACCATTCAGGAGCCACTTTAGCTCCCTACACACCCTGCTGTCACCATGTCAGATAAAGTTTTATCACTCAACCCCAGCTCTCCCATATCATATGTCTAGATCCGTAGAGTAATTTAACGGTGGTGCAACAGCAGCATAACATCTCAAGCTGGTATTTCCAAGGAGGAGCCCTGAACAAAGGAGACCCTAAACTTTTATGCCCTCACAGTCTAAGTGTGTGACAATCTCAGGTCATAGGCTCCTGCTGTGCCTCTGAGTGTCCAGTCACCTGGCTGGTGCCACAAGTCCCCATGCCCTTTGCTCTGCAAAGGGTCAGTACCAGTTCACCACCCCTTGCCTCAGGCTCCTGGCTCCTAGATCTCAATCTGCAGCCCATACTGCAGCTGCCCACTGAGCTACTTGCATTAGATGTATTCCACAACAGCCAACATGGCAATATTGGTGCAAGAATAAAACCAGTATTGCTTAAGTTCAAAGCTAGATTTGTATTTCCCTCACAGAAAGATTCATCGATTTCAAACCTCTAGGCTCATCCTTGTGAACAGAAAGTTCTGTTGGTTTTAAGTACCATTCAGACTGCTATAAAGTTTTTGGCTTCTGGCAACTAGGCTTTGGAAGAGGGCAACAGATAAACCAGTTTTAATACATATAACCCTCCTGCTTGGTGCTGCTGGTAGTTAAAAAAAATCTGTTTCCCAATTCCCACAATCTCATTTAGATGCTAGAAAGTCTTATACCCAGTTCCTTTGAAATACGGTAAAAACAATCTCATTGTATCTTTGATTTTTCTCAGTATTACCAAGATAATCAACTTATGTACTTGGGCTGCAACAGTAATAACAATCAAGCTATTCTGGAACAGTCACTGATGCAGCATGTATCTTTCTCTCTGCGCTTCCTTCATTACACATAGTCTATACTGAAGACAAATAGAAAGCTTATTTTACCATGTTTATTCCCATGCAGGGTACACACTAATACTGTGAACGCAAACACCATCTCGTCTTAAAGATTATGAGTCACTTCTGCGTCAAAAGAAGAAAAAAACCCCATGTATTAGCACATTCTGAGAAACAAAGCACTTTAGAAATTTTTAGACTTGGACTTAATGTAACCAGAAGTTTTTTCTTTTTTTTCTCCAAGGTTCACTTGCCCAAGGAAAATATTACAATCCTTCTTTTCTTCTTCAAAGTTTTTATCATAAATGTAACCAAATCCACCTGAGAGTGCACATCAGTACATTGTTAAACCCCCCCCCCCAAAAAAAACAACCCCCCAGCCCTCTTTCTATAGCAGACACCACCTTCCAACTTACCTGCTCACCAGCTCTCTGTCTCTACAGGTTTACTTTGCATGCATGTACTAATTATTAAGTTGTTAATTGAAAAACATCAGTTGTGCTAATTGACAAACATATAAAATTCCCTTAATAGGTTCCATATAGAATTATTATATTGGAGGCATCCTAACAGGTCTATGTTACTGTTAAACATTATATCAGCTCTGTATTTAATCAAGACTATTTATCCCTTAATAAATTAACTTATTTTATTAAAAGCTGCAGTTGCAAAAGACAGGTCTGTATGTTTCAGCAGTCAGTAGAAGAACACGGTGAGTTCAGCCAGCCCATGAATAGCACCTGCCTGAGCTGTCTCCTCAGTGTCATGTGACCAAGTATGTTTGCATTTAAACCTTTTAATGCTTGCACAGAGAATTCCTTGACTTAAATTATGTACTGCATTTAAGAGACTCAAAGGAGCAGGAGGCTTGCATCAATGAAAAAGGAGCTCCTGTCAAAGCTCAGACATAAGCATGGGATATATATGAAGGGGAAGCAGGGACAGTTCCACCTGTGATGAATATAGGGATATGTTCAAGAGTATGCAAAAATGCAATGAAGAAGACCCAGAGCAGTCTGGAATTAAATCTGGTGAAGAATGTCAAGGATAAAGGATGTACGGTTTTTTCAAATAGAATTATAGTGTGGTTTGGGATGGGACCTTAAAGAACATCTAGTTCTAACCCTCCTGCTATGAGCAGGGATATCTTCCACTAGACCAGGCTGGTGAAAGTCCTTGTCTGAACTCTCCCAAGGATGGGACATACTCAGCTTCCATCGCCACCCTTTCAGTAAAAAATATCTTTTTAATATCCAATATAAGCTGACCTATTTCAGTTTAAAGCCATTCCCCCTTGTCCTGTCACTACATTCCCTTGTAAAATACCACTCTCCTTCTTCGTTGTAGGTTCACTTCAATTACTGGAAGGTTACAATTGGATCATGCTGAAGCTTTCTATTTTCCAAGCTGAACAACAATTACAACTCTCAGTCTTTCCTATAGGAGAGTTGTTCCATCTCTCTGGTTTTTTTCAGGCCCTCCTCTAGACTTGCTCCAGCAGTTCCATGTCCTTCCTGTGCTGGGGACCTTCCTGTGCTGATACAGCTCTGCAGGTTGGATCTCACCAGAGCAGAGGGACAGAATTCCCTCCCTTGCCCTGCTGGTCACACTGCTTTGGATGGAACCCTTTTTAAAATATGTACAATGTTTCCCCTTTTCCAGTTTCCTGGGAGAAGGAAGGAAGGAAGGAAGGAAGGAAGCCCTCCAAAAAGCATGGAATCCTGTGCGTTAATATAGGCTTAGGCCAGGCAGGAAAATCCAGGCATCTCCCTGAGGGACAGGGGAGTTTGCCACTGTCTCTTACAATTGACTGGTTTGTTGCATCATGTGCAGTACTGAGGTGCAAGGCCTCAGGAATTACTCTGGGCAGCACTTCAGGGTAGCCTTTGATGGATTAAGGCATTCCCTCATCTTCCCCTCATGTCAATGTCCCGTGGATGTGGCTTTCCCAGGACTGGGTGTTCCATAGCAGTTTGTGTAAGGGGAGATGGGTTCCCTGCCCCTGAACAGAGATTACAACGCACCAAAACTTCCCCCCCCACCTCGGCTGGGGGACAAATCTGTACAAACTTGCTCCCAGAAAAGGGGTCTGAGGGCTACAGCCTCCCCCACCCCGAAGCAAGCCAAAGATGATTCTTAGCATGGCTGCTGGGTTTGTCTCACATTATTTTTCCTTGTTTACTTGTTTGTTTCAGGTGATTGAAGAATGGGTTTTCCCTTTGTCTAAGTTCAGCAGTTTGACTTTCAGTCCAAAGTCCCAGTCAGGTATCTTCAGGGAGGCTTCTTTGGCTGTAAGTTTCTTTATACAGTTTTTGTTATAATGAGCAAAACTTTATATCTATGTTTGACACGAACTATTTCAGTCTCTGAAACTCTCCTTCCTCTCCTATGTCTTCTGAACAGCCTGTACTCATTGATAGTCACACTCCAGCGCTGGGACTCATCCCACCAGTTTCAGTAATGGCAAGAAGGTTTCTGTTGCTTTCTAGCAACATGGTGTCTTCCAGCTTGCATCAACAACTGCACCTCAGCTGGGTTTCTCAGCCTCAGCTGGGCTGTCAACCATGTAACTTTCCTGAAGGATCATCTCTTAATCCCTTTGGTATGTTTTCCTGATCTTTCCCTGCTGGCTTCTGTTACCTTGGGAGTCCTTGGCTCATCTCGATAAGTGTGTTCCAGTGTGGCCAGCAAATTTCAGAGTCACTGACAGAGGAACCTCACTTCCACCCTGTCTCTCTGACCTTTGTATATCATTCCACAGACTGCCAGGTACAAGTCTGGTATTGCCCCCCATCCCCTGTCATGCCTGATTTAAAGTTCTGCCAGTGAGCCCTGCTAGTTTCTGAGCAAAGAGTCTCCTTTTTTAGTGAGTAAAGTGAGTTCAGTCTGAAAAGTACCATGCATGGTGCTACATAGACCATTCCATTGTTAAAAAACACCAAAATTGTTCCAGTGACACCAGCCATGGAGTCATTTATTAATAGATTCAGCCCATCTGTTTCTTTCTGTGCAGCTGCCTTCAAATGGAAATTCAAGAGAGAGTATAACTGGTGTTCCAGGTTCCTTACCAACCCAACAATGACATAAGGAATACCAAGGAAAGTGTGGACTGGAAGTTGAATGGAACATGGTCCTTCTCAACAGAGATGGCAGAGAAGGCTGAGATACTAAATACATTCCTTCTTTCAGTCTTCATTACCAAGGTCAGCCCTTAGTAATCCATGCTTCAGAGGACCAGGAAGGAGGTTTGGAGCAAGAGGAGGAAATCTGGTTTGGTTGATGGGGATAGGGTTAGACACCATTTAGTCAAACTTGACATCTACAAGTCCACGGGCCCTAATGGAATGCATTCCGAGGTGTCATTGCTAGACCACACTCAATCATCATTGAAAGGTCAAAGCAGTCAGGAGAGGTGCCTGAAGACTACAAGAAGGAAATTATCACCCCAGTCTTAAAAAACGGCAGAACAGAGGACCCACGGTAGTACTGGCCAGTCAATCTCACCTAAGTCTCTGGAAAGTGATGGAATGGTTCATAGCAGCTATTTCTAAGCTGAGAGAAGACAAGAAGGTGGTCAGGAAGTCAGGAATAGTTCACCTGAACTTAAGGGAACCCTTCCTTACCATGAGGGTGACTGAGCATTGGGAGAGATTGCCCCAAGGGGCTGTGGACTGTCCTTCCCTGTAGATACTCAAAAGCCATCAGGACACATTTCTGAGCCATGTTCTCAGGGGGACCCCATTTGGGAAGGGAGGTTGGACCGATGACCTGCAGTAGTCCCTTCCAACCTTGCCCCTTCTGTGAGTATGTACAGAGATTAGCTGTGTTGTGCATACTGTATTTCTGGAGCATCATTTAAACCACCTTTTCTTACTGCAAATTATATCAGAAAGGTATTACATTCCTTCTTTCTTAACAAAGCAAGCTATAGTCTTCAGTGATAAGACATTGATCATATTGAAGCCTGCTTTATTTCTTATTTCTCTGGAGCAGCAATCTGCTGGACATCACTAACTGTCACGCAATATAGGGGGAATGTTGTTACCAAGAGGGTGGTTGATGACTGAAAAGTATTATTTGTGCTGTTGGGCTTTTATCGCTTTCAGTTGTAATTGAAAACAGATAAAATTGTGAAGGAAAGAGCTGAGTAAACAGGCTGGAAAGTGTTATTTTAAAATGAAGATGTTAAACAATGTGAAGCCTGATAAGGAACATTATACGATGAATATTAGTGTATATCTCCTAACAGCAGGTTCTTAAGTCAGTGTCCAAATGTTTGCCTGATAAAAATAGTCTCTCTTCTGCTTTCTTATAAAAAAAAAGGATGCTTACTTTAGCTTTAATTTCCCCTCCTACCACTGATGGAGCAGCAAATTTCCTTCACAGGTATGCCACCTCAGCTGCCTCTGTGCTGGTTGCTTCAGGGAGGCAAAGATGGGGGTCGCAGTTCCCAGAAGGTCCTAGCAAATGGGAATCACTGAGCCCATCCTCCCAGAGAAGATTTACTTCTTAGTGGGTCTGTCATGCTGGGATAAATAGAATTTTCTCTAAAATGGCATAACTTTTTGCTGCTAGTTTTTTATCAAAACATAAAGAAACAATTAAAAAAAATTAAAAAACCCAAAACAAAACAGAAAAGCACATCAGGGTACTGGAGCTTTGATTAATGTTTGTATGTAGCTAAACATTGCATTCAATAGCTCACCAAAACTGGCCACCCAAAAGCAGATGGTTATGCTCCAGCCCTCGTTCTTATTTATGATCCACCTCAATAAACAGGAGACTGAAGACGTCAAACTGTGATTATCTTCTCAGATAACACCTTTTTAATAACATGCATTGAAACTGCTCTGTTTTGACAAACAAGAGACATTGCATGAACATTGCAAGTTTATGTTAGTCAATGTTTTCCAAAGAGCTTGAGAACACAGGTGAAAAAAAGCTGTTAAGGTCATTACATGTAGGAATAGCTGTTGTGACTGCTGTGATTGTTTTGGGCCCAGATTAAAAGGTAATCCCTTTTAATACCACCTACTCCAGTTTCACATGCAGACTCAAAACATGGGGTCCCTTAGTCCACTGTCCCTCTCCATCTGTGCCATGTCTTCCTGATGCCAATATTCAGATATGTGCCATGTTCTCTAAATCTTGCATGTATTTTTTTCTCCTGGTATATGTTAAAACATATGAGATCTATCGGAGCACCAAACGTGTTCAGACAGACAGATATTCAAAACAGAACTAAAAGTTTACCCTGCTACTATATTTCATGTATTAAGAAATGTAAGTGTGGTCAATTATGAGCTGAAAGTACATCTGTAACACTAAGCTACACCTTTTAATAGTGATGATCGTAAAAGCTTCCTTTAGTATTGCTTTGTACACATAATCATTACTAAGAAAAGACCGTAAACTCTTATGTTGCTTTGGCAATAATCAGTCACCATTTACATAATGCAGGTGAAGAGATGGATAACATCAGTTGAACTCTCTAGAGGCATTAGAATTCAAGACACATCAGACCCAGGGGCACTGGGACTATTAATTACATAGAATGAGCCACTTGTTGAGAGTAAGAATATACTTTCATCCCTCAGCCCTGCCAACCAAGCAGCTGGAAAGGAACTACCTGCTTTAGGGGGGAGCACAACATGTTCTGCCTCTCAATGCAATGTTCCACTGGAATATATAGAGGTAGAACTGAGAAAAAGCTAGAATAAAAGGTGCCGTTTCATGTGTTGAAATGGATTTGAACTCAGGGAGTTAAAGATGATAGTTTGACTACTGTTAGTCACGAATGAGTGATCTAGGTAGCTTAAAGAATCACTGGCAAAGGTGTCAGCAAAAGGAGGTTTAATAAAGATTTAAGAGCTGTAATGAAGTTCGACAGAAAGGTTCACTGTATTACTTCACAGATGAAGAACACAGCGAAATAGGAGTAGAATCAATATAGAACAATTTTCACAGAGACCAGGGATACCAAGGCTGAGGGTAAACTAGGGATTTAGCAGCACTTAATCATTAACTAATTTAACATTTATGATAAGATTCAACAGGATTTACTATAAGCATAGCAGTAATTATAAAAACTTTAGATGATGATAATCATATCAGACTCACCATCTGGCATTTAAACCAATTCATACATGCATGCACACAGACACAGGGAGATATGTGTGTATATATCTATATGTACAAATATCAAATATTCCTGTCAAAAATTCCCATCAAATTTAGTGAAATACTTACCTGTGCATTTCTCAACAGGCAAGGATTGAGGACTGGAGAGGTGTCAGACCAGGCCTCATCATCAGCTTTTGGCAACAGTCCTGTGCGTATCCCAACACTAAGGGTTGGTAAGCTCTGAGAGGCATCCCAGAGGGGTGGGAATGCTGGCTACAGTTCTCTGTGGCCCAAGACAGTTGGAGGTGCCTACGAGGTTGTGAGATAGCTGCCTTTAGTCATCAGTCAATCTGTGCCCTGGCTGCAATCCAAACCAAAACTTTTACTCAGAAGTGAAGTAACAGTAACATTGTCCCACTCAGGCTACCATTCAGACAGAAATAACATTCCAAGACTATCTGTTGGAAAGCAGGAGCTTGTTAGGCAACAGAAGTTCCAGGGAATAGATGGTTTCTGATGAGCTCAGGAGGAGCTATCTGTCCAGGTGCTATTAACCAGGGAAGGCCTCACAAGCAGTCCTGACATCACAGAGTAGGGGAGAAGAAGCACAATTTCACTATCATAGGATTTTTTTTTTGAGGATTCTATAAGGCATTCCTCCAGTCCTGGACTGACAGTTGTTCATGTATCTGTGCTTCACAGTATGGAGAGATGGATTGGGCTCCATTTTGGAAATAGGCACCTGAAAGTACTCAAGCTTTGCTTAAGCTGCCTACCTTTCTTTACTGTTTCTTGGAGTCAGAGAGGGACTGACCCCAAGAATGAAGTCTGGCTCTCTTGCTCAGAGGCAAGTGCTGAGAAAGAGAAATTTCTGGTGTTCTCACCTTGAAAGTACCTATGCATTCTGATGAGCTGCAGAAGGGGAAGGTGTGCTAACAGAGGTGCTCAGCATCTCTTTAGAACGAATAATGGCAAGACAGTTTTTAGAAAATTACTAGTAGCTCTGTTCTGTGCACTTAGTCCCAGAGAAAAAAAATCAAGAAGTATATTCATCACACTGGTGGGAGAGAAAACACTGGCTCACATTTGCGATTATAGTTTTCTAAAGAATTTGTATGTTCCTTGGAACTGAGAACAGATTAAATTCTTGTGCCTGGGTGAGTTTATGCAAATGTAGAGTTTTTTGGCGTGCTTTAATGGCTTTTTAGTTACATGTTAAGGGTAATGTTAATGCTGAGCTTTTAAATGGTAGCTGGATGTATTTAGGATGAATGTAGGACTTGTTGGGAAATAGAACTGCCAAGTTTCATACACTTAGAACTGGAGGTGAAGCGTCACACATTCCTCTTAGGAAACACTTAGAAGACATGTCAGGTCAGCTGATTAAGTCATTAAGTAGTCCAACTTGGGAGATTATTGTTGGGAGGGAATCTGCAGAAACATCAGTATGAATCACTCTCTTGGGAAAATCTTCTGGAGATTTTCATACCCCAAAAGGCTGGGAGTAAAAATTACAACTATTTACCTTTAGATAAAAAACACAAGTAGAATTTCTTGTTATTCTTTTCTTCTCTTTCCCTTTGTGTTATGCATTTTTTATATTTTTCTGCAAAAGCATTTTTAGTGTGCTTTAAGCAGGCTCTTGGGAGTTGGTGGCCACAGCCTCTTAAGGGAATGAGCTATAAGGGAATGGAGCTGTGAGGAACCAGCCGAATGGTGCCAGGGTACATCAGTTCAGTTGCAGCGACAGGATGGGGGTGGGTCATAGCTATGAACCTGGAAGAAGCAATGCCTGAAGGAAAGACCAGAAGTTTACCTGGTCTGGAACCTAAAACAGTTATGGAAAGAGTTATCTTTAGTTATTCCTGACCCTGTTTGAAACAGAGTCTTATTTAATGATAAAAAAAAAAATCATCTAGCAAGAAGATCTTTCTCATCCCTCCACTACTCAGCAAATGAACTCCACCAACATTAACTCCAAACAATGAGAAGTTTAATGATTAATTATTTTATACCATCCATGTCTGGGGAGCTGTGCCCCAGTTGCACTGCACACACTCTCTGGCTCTGATGCAACATATCTTAAATGTCCTCAGCAGATTGGTCAACACAACTCTGCAGGTGCAAAGATTTCTCAACAGTTTGAGAAGAAAATACTGGTTTAAATCACAAAGCATGCATACAACAAAATGAAACTGTAGATAAGCACCTTAGAACGTTTATTTCTGAAAGAAACTGTCTTTTGCAGTCCCTAAGGAAGGGCCTGTTCATAATTTCTCATATCATAAAGCAGGTGACAGATTTTATTACCCCTGTGACTAATTTGAACATTAACAAATCAAAAATGTTGAGAGAAAATGCAGCTGGTGAGCATTGTCATAACTCTCATCTGGAGTCAACTCCCTCACAGGCACTGTTTTGCTCCCTTGATGAAATGGCTGTTTCATGAGGAACAGGATGGTGCCACAGAGTAAGCAGCTGCATATTTAGGCTCCATAGAACAAAGAGTTTTCCAGTTCCTCAGCCTGTTGCTGCTCACTGAGGTGTGTCCCCTCTCATCATAATATTCTTCTCCTTCTACAGACATTGTAATTCAGTAAATGCTGGTTTATACAGCATGACAGAAGGACTGTTGAAAATATTGCTCCTTCTCAAACAGCAGTGAGTGAGAAAGCAGTTAGCAGTTGCTGCAGGCAAGATGACTGATCACCCATTTGATCCCAAATTTAAAATGCATCTGGCTTGGTCTTTGGCATCAAGTTCTTGCAAAGCAACAACTTCTGATACAGTCTCTCTTCTGTATTTATTGCACTGTTTTGTTCTCTCCATTGACTATACTATTTGTAACTCACCCTTCCTCTCACCATAAACTTAATTTGCCATTTGCTTCCACATGTTCTGTTTCCTGATGCTTGAAAAGACAGTTCTGATCTTTTCCTCAAGACTTTTCTGTGTTACTTTCTCTCCAGTAAAAGATAGTGGTTGTTTTCAAGCTTTGTCCCAGAGCAAATTAATGAAAGTGGAAGAAATCCCAAGGCTATTGGGAAAGGTTTAAGCTGTAGAGGATGGTTTGAGAGCTGCCCAAGAGGCTGACTCATGGAGGCCATCTTAACCTAAGAAATCAGTGAAGCAGAGAATACCCAATTAAAAATCATAAGAGAGACACAATGACTCCAAGAAGGTGAGAGGAGAGGAGAGGAGAGGAGAGGAGAGGAGAGGAGCATCAAATTTACATGAGAGAGACAAATCTGGTTCTAATGAAGTCCAACAAAGTCTGCAGTTCTTAATGCATATAAGCTGGGTCATTTGCACTTCCTGATCAGAGAAACTTGTTAAGTAGTTAATCTGCTTTGTTTCTTTCTGTGCAAAGACATTCTTGGGGACTAGGCTTACTGAAATCAGGATAACTCTGAATCATTGAGTCATCAGTGTTGGAAGACACATTCAAGATCATACAGTCCAACAGTCAACCCAGCACTACTGCTGGTAACCTCTAAACCACTAAACTTCACTCACCACCAGATCCAGGTTCCTCTAAAACACCTCCAGGGATGTATGTGTGACTCCACCACCTCCCTGGACAACCTGTTGAAGTGCCTGACCACCCTAACAGTGAGTCTCTTTAAGTCAGGAGCTGGCTGATTCTAAGTCTTAAATCTGTCATCTAACACCAACAGTAATGAGATAACTAAAAAAAAATCAGGAAACTTCTAGTGGCAGAATCTCTGCTGTGAGAATCTAAATATATAAACCAGACAAGGAAGAGGTAATATTTTTCATAAACTTGAGCTGAAATTTCTACAAAGAGAGATGGTTCTTTTAGCACACCAGCCCTTCTGAAAGTCATAAATAGAAGCAGAAACTTCTGAAGCTAAATGCAGACTCTGATAGGAGAAACCTCACAGTTCACTGTGAAGGTCACTGCTATACATTCACTGAAGGATGTGATCTCCTTTACTTGAAATGAGAGTTAAAATTAGCTCAGACCTATCCCAAAAGTCCAATAATCCATGTTGTAGGCTGAGCTATCACATCCTGTTTCTAAACTTGTATTTGCAATGTTTTACTTCCTTTCCAAAGGGTCACTCTTTGCCAGATGCCAAAGCTTCTCTTTACCTTGCTGAGCTGCAATAACTACTTGTATTCTTGTTTTTACCTTGTTATAAAATCTGTTGAATGTTATATTTCTACATTATTTTACATTTGCTCTGGGGCATTACTATGCACTTCAGAAATGAAAGTGCAGTGTATGTGTTACACAATAAATTTGCAATGGTTGATCTCTGCCAATAATAACTGCTTTCAAAACTTAAAACCTGTCCCATGTCAAGTAATACAGAACAGTAACGGCCAGCTGAGAACCCACAAGCCAAATAAGCATAAAATATCAATTTGAAATAGAACTAAGAATTTGATAGAAATAAATTTTTCCCCAAATGTCCCCTGTTTTTGACAAAATGGTTGAGTCAGTTTGTAGCTGTGAAACTGAATTTTTGTGTTCCCTTTGGGCAGTCCTAACTGCCTCCTCTCAGCACAGGTGTGCAGAAAAGCATCTGCTGTGGTGCTGGGAGGTATACAGATTTTTTTTACTCCCCAGTGTGTGTCTAGTCTGTCAGAGCAGTGACAACACCCAAACAGATACCCCATGGTCAGAGGGCAATATTTACCCTTCTGACTAGTGTATTTATGATTTTGTCAGGAAGTTTTCTTCTCATAGGTCTGCCTTTGTTTGCATTTGTCAAATATGTTCCCCTGTAGGGTTTTTTTCCACTGATGAGTAGCTTTATACTGGCTTCCGTGGTCTAGCAAGCAGATGTCCAGTAACTGCCTGATGTCTTTGGTCATTGGTGGATCATAAACTCAGGAAAAGGAAAGTACACACTGGCCTACCTACCTTCCCTGGGTGGTTGATATTAACAATAGCTTTAATCAGAAAAGCATGCTGGAAGGAAAGGATCAAAGTGAGTTGCTGAAAAAAAAAATCTAGTGAGGATTTTCATTTTAACATCTAGTTATTTAGAGCATCCTTTATGTTCATATTACATTTTATCCATTCTGTTTTAAATAACACCTGCTCTCATTTCTATTCTTAAAGAGGCCAGCAGACCATATTTTATATGTCTCTCTTTCCTAGATGTCTTAACTTTCCTTTGCGGCCATTGATCAGTGTGCGATCTCTTTTCATTTGGTACCCTGACTTTACTAATGACATGCTTCAACTCTTCAGATCAGCAGTCAAGACAAATGTAGCTCCAATAAACTAAATTTAGTGTCAGCCACTTTTAAATATTTACAAAATCTAGAAAGTACTTTTACCTGGAAAAATTGGAGATATCAATATATAACACAAGATAAGGAATACAAAAAAGCTTCTGATGTAAGACAGAAAAGAGCTTATTGAAAAGTGTGGTTCTCAACTCTCCATAAAATCTCTGAATACATGCCTCTGTCATGTATTCAGAGATTTTATGGAGAAAAATTTTGTCAAAATTTTGATGGTAACATATCATTAAGCCTCCCTACTAAATTCTTTCTTAATCTTATTGTTTTTATCTTAGAGCAGTGTACAGAAGAAATTTATGAAAGATAATGATTGTTAATTTAGTTTAATAAAATTCCAATGAGAAACAGAGGACAGGATGCTCTTCTTTCATAGATTAGTTGCTTGCTTCACTTGCCTCTGACAACCGCAGCTTTCAGCCCTCCTATAGAGGGCTCTTATTGAGCAGACTCTATTCTGCTCTATTCAGGATTGCTTCTGGCACGTCTTGCTTTGGTAACAGTAAGCTCCTCTTGCACCTACAGTGCTAATAGGGTGTGCTGGCTTATATCTAATTATGCAGTAACTCATTTTTCTGTAGACCCTCAACTCTCTTATCTTCAACTCTAATTTCCCAGAGTTTCTCTATATTCAAGCCTTATTAAGATATGTATCACTGTCTGGTCCTGTTTGAACATCAGCTGCAACTGTTGAGGATTAAGAATAATGACTGGTACTCCTGTTTGCCAGACCATTTGATTCTTTGTATCTGTTTTGTTCTACAATCCTAGTTAATTAGAGAAAATGAGACAACAAAAGTTTACAGTCTCATAAATGTTCTCCTCTCTTGTGCTTCATGTTTATAATACATAATAAGTGCCTTGTACATGTCTAGTTACTGTCAGTGTGTGCATAAAAAACAGGTATGGTTGTTCTGGATAGAAGAGAGTGTCATAGAGAGAGATAACCTATGACATAGACTCTTACATCATGTATCTCATAACTCTGTTTCTGTGTTTTCTGTGTTATCTGAGCCGTAGTAACACTGACTTCTGCCCTTAGGATTCAGGAAGCTGCTGTTCTATCCACAGAAAGAAATTAAGCACTTAGCCTAATTGGTAAGCTACTCTCCTGTCCTGCATCCTGCAGTGCTTGAAGACTGAAACTGGAAAGGGGAAGGGAGATCAGGAAGGAAAACATACTGACTGAAGTACTGACCTCTTTGTTCTGTTTAGAGGATTTTTACTACCCTTTGGCATTATTTCCTTTAACAAGGAGGTTTTATGTGTAAGATATTCAGGCATTGAGAAGGGCTAAATGAAAAAAAAAAAAAAACATGCCAACACAAAATATTCTTGACAGTTCTTTTAGGGCACAAAACACTACTCCAATTGTTCCTCAGGTTTGAAGCTAAGTGTCTCTAATACTGGGCATGAAGCTACCATCACACAGATCTTTGTTCCCTCTGCATGATTGATGCAGTTGCATAAGGGGCCTAGCAGTCATTTATACAGAAGGCAGGTTAATTCTGGCCATTACAGCTCCATCACCAGCACGTGGTGTCTGCAGACTCACGAAGTTTCAAGTACCTTAAATGAGACCAAAAATCAGCAGAAGCAGTGGCAGCTTCTGAAAAAAATGCTGATAGCAGACCAAGTGGCCACAGTGCCAGGATGTCTCCCTAAATGTCTTGTGGACTGATGTCTTAAACTAAGTAAGCACTTAGGAGCATTTACATTGCAGAAAAAGCCAGAATGACTGTGATTCCTACAGGACATTACATGAAATGTTTGCATGTGTTTGTGGTCATTAAGTTTAACAGTTTCTTATGGCTGAACAGTTTGCACTCTTGTTTCTCCTCAGTGCATTTAGAGATGGCAAATAGTGGCCATAGAGAACTTCCCTGAGGGAAATTATGCATCTGAGGGTACTCTCTCTTAAAACCTTTAAAGGCAAAAGCTTTAGAGTCTTTACTTTTGCAGTACTCAACTTTGAGGTTAGCATAATCTTTGTTTCAGTCTGGCCTATGCAAGAAAAACGAGCCAAGCTGTGAAAAAAACAAAATGAGAAAAATAACACCATGTGCAAACCTGTGGTCTGACTTCACTTGTAGAAGCAGATGCTATATGAATGTGTTACTGCATTTTCTGAGGGCAGGGAATAGTGTCTGAAGTAAAGCTGTGTGACCTTATTCAACCAAGGCAGCACAGGGGAAGAATGAGAGAGTAGTGAGGAAGAGGAGGATAAGTCTTTTTGACACTGGCTTCACTTGACACTGACACGTAGCAGAAGCTATATTATTTTCATACTCTATCACTGCTCTGGGGGAACACCTTCCAGAGCCATCCATAAATATTGACCAAGTAAGTATGCATTAAATTCAATGAAATAGAGTTTCATGTCTTTGGGGACCGAATAGGGGATCCTATAACTACCACAACTGCAAGTCTGTCCTCCTGCCAGCCTCAGGGAACTTACATTGAGCAGTCAGGGAGGAAACAGACCTTGGCACCACCCCAGAAGGAACTAAAAGCTAGCACAGCCTGTGTGACCGCTGCCCTAAACACCCTCCTCTTTTCTTGGGAGATCTTTCTGGGAAAACATATGATTGCCTTAAGCTCTTGGTAGTCTGCCTGCTTTTTAATTAGTAGATCACTTCAAATGAAACTGCAAAAGAATTTAGGTCTTTGGAAACATTGCCAAGCTTCAAACAAAGAAAATTAAGAGACTTGAATTATAGCAGAAACAAGTGTTTTGCACTAGCTCTGCAGTGATTTAAGGAGAAAAAAAGCTATCATACTTGTCTATAAGAACAATCTATGACAATAAAATTCTGCAAGTGAAGTGACAAACTAAAGAGCAAATGTTTAATTCTATACCTAGTCCAGCTTTTGTGTGTTTTATACTTTATTTGTTAAGGATGCCTATAGAGAAACCTTAGAAATTAATATTTTACTGGAAACGCAAGAATTAGTGCACTGGAAAATAGGGAAAGTGTGGAAAACAAAAACAGAGAACATACAGACGCATATGGGGTGGTGAGGAACGGAAAATTAAGAGGATAAGTTAGGTAATTGTCTTAAAGTGACTTTATGATGCTTGTATCCCCAGTTGTCTGTTCTGTTTATGCTGGGTACTAGGTTCTGCACCTTTAGGACTGGCTCTGAGAGCTGAGGGGGGAGAAGAAGCAGAGTTTGTTCTCAGGGACTGCCCCTGCTCCCTGCATCCTCCTCACAGACTGCGCTGTCTGCAGCACGGGCAGTGCAGGAAGCTCTCCTTGGCTTTCAGCTCGTTGTTAGCTGGCTGAGGCAGAGAAATCCTGGACTCTGGCTTTTCTTTTTCTTGGAGCTGTTTGGCCCTGCTGTGGACTGAAAACCCAGAAAAACATCGGGAGCTCACACCTGTGGCCTGCTGGGAACCAGGACACGGCCTTGTACAGCATAGGAGGGACTGATAAGAGATGAGCAAGCCAAGGTACACACATGACAAGGACTTTCTGAATTTGCCGTATCTTCAGAACAATGAAAAGTTCCTTTGTTTAATATTATTAATTTTTCATGTTTGTAAGTACTTTGCTAGTTAAATAAACATGGGGTTTTTTCCCACTTTTCTCTAAAGAAATATTTTCTAAACCAGTAGAAGTGAGGGGCCACTTGAATTTGCTTTCTAAACCTACCCATCCGGAAGTTTCCTCCCAAATTTGCCCTAAACATGACAGTAATAAACCAAGAAAAGAAGTGAGACTTAGTTAATCAATAAAGACTAAAGTGAAGTAAGATTAGTGATAGTCTCAAGACAAGTCACAAAGGATCACGAAGAACATTGTGTAAAAGCCCCAATTTTAATAACACATTTTCTATAGGATGATGTTCTAGAAGTAAGCTGCTTATATATGTTGATACATAATCTAGTAAACACGCTATTCATTGAACTAATTTGTTTGTCCCATCTTTGAGTAGAATACACTTCTTTTAGGACAGACTGCCATAACCTCTCTTCAACAGCTGAGGGCACTCTATGACCAGTTAAACGAAAAATATGGCTCTATGAAAAGCTAACCTGAAACAGGAGAGCTATCAGCTAACCTGATAGCAGAAATCAAATTATGAGGCCAGCCAGGTGAAAAGTCAGGGCTGCCTGACTTTTCCCAAATAAGTGTGGGCTGCCCCCCGACTCCAGCATGAATTGTGTAGGAGCATACTGAATTGGCTTAAATTGTCATACTGGGTAGGGAAATAGTATTAGTGGCACCAAATATTCAGAAAGTTCAGCTGAGAGTCAGTCTGGAAGCCATGTATATGGTGTTGGTCTGGATTTGATATAAAGCTGTGGTTTCCCTGGCAAAATCATGCTCATGAATACAATGACAAAGCTCCGTAATATTAATGAAGTTGGAAATCAAGGATTTAATGCTCTTCTTTCTGGAAATTTAAGTCTCTGAACACCTCACTTTCATAATGTTAGGGTAATAATAAGGGGTTCCTGACAAGACCTTCTTCCCACAAACCAGTGATCAGACAGCTTCTGACTGTCAAATTCCCATTTCTCATCTGAACCAGGGATTTATGCGCACCCAGTCTTTGCAGACCCTCGGTAATATGGCTTTTATGAACAGCTGTATAGTTGTGTCAAAATGGAGCTGTAGGAATAAGTGATTGCTTTTTTTTTCTAGAGACGGAGACAGAAGGAATGCCTGATGCCTGCGTTTGGCCTAGGTTTGCCCTGTTTCTTGGCAGGGAAACTGTAACGCTGTATACTGATTTGGCTACAGAGCTGCTGCTATCTTATCCAGTTTTCAAATAAGCTTCTTGTGCAGGCTGCAGGTACATTTGAGCATTTTGCTAATGCAATTTGGAAGAAAAATGGGAGATTACGGCTAGAGAGCAAAAAATGGGAGAGCACGGCCTAGAACGACTTTTCTTTTCCAAATATAAAAAGATAAGTTTCAAACATTAACTACAATGTTATTTTATCCAAGAGATCACCTCAAGAATAAAGCAAGTTTGCTTTGTAAAACCTCACAATACAAGGTGAGCTTGGCACCTTGAGATAAGTGTTAGGTAAATGCTCCCTATGAGAAAGTGAGAAAATCAGTCTTTGAGTAACTTTTGCATGGGACACCCCAGCAGCCTCAAGGCCTTTTGTAACCCAGGGAACACAGCTTAAATACTTTATTTCAGCAAAGTAGGTGAGAACAAATAGTGTCAGTCCTGCTTATCAGAACACTTTGTGTACTTTAACCACGTGCTTGTGTCCTCTTAAAGCCAAACTTAACAATCTTCCCTAAACCTTTACCAGACAAAGCTGGTTTTTCTTACATGTGCAGTGCCACTTCTTTCCAGGAGAGGGAAAACGTGTACTTCTGCCTATTTCCCCTTTTCCCAAAAGCGTTTCAGCGCCAGCAGACCAAAGCAATGTACTGGCACCTAACAAAGCAAAGAGCAATAACGTTTATTTGTAATTTATTTTGCAAAAACGGGTATTAATTTGGAGAAAGGTAAGGTTGTGTGAGGGTAAAAATATTTGTCAGGAATAGGAAGTCAATGCCTATAAGACAAAGAGCTAAGGGGGCACAGGACTGAACAGAGTCCATGTATCACAATTTTTCCTTCTTTTTCTTTTTGCCTCTACTCCTATGGTTAATGACTAGTAATACTAATGTGATTTGACTAGGTTTTGCAGAGTGAGTTAGGAAGGCACCTGAATGCAGCAGCAAATGCCCATTAAAAAACTGCAGACAAAGAGTGTACACAATCCAGTATATTTAACACTTCAGCACTGTAACCGCAACACCTATGGAGAGAAACAAATAAACAAATGTTGTTGTTCTACACTCTTGCTCGTTTTGGCTGGGGGGACTTTGTGTGTTCTGTTAAGGCATGCATCCTGTTGTTGACACTCTAAAATAAGACGGTTCTGTTATTTTAAAATGTGAAATGAGAGATTTTAAGGGATTGACACTGAAATAACTTACAGTTACATGCTCTGAGAGTCATTCTTAGTAAATCAGCTGGTCTTTGATTTTTACCAGCAACAAAAGCAGATAGAAGTATTTTGTCTGCCAAAATACTGCTTCAGAAAGTGTAACACACTAAGAAAATTATGAATTTTGGCATTTTTGCTTCTTCAAAAAGGAGAAAGGCAAAACTGTTTCACATTTCAGTATTTTTCTCCCAGACCACACTTCACTTTCTAGCAATTGTCTGTACAGAGGCTCAATACTACTATTGCCTTCAGGTGCCTTCCAACTTGATTTATTTACTGCTTATGAAAAGATTTTACGGCTGACTGTGTTAGACAGCTGTGGGGGTGTCCCTAGGCATGAGCTCTCCTTACAAGGGAGGGACACGATAGCCCCTCGGCAGTGGGGCATTCATGCCAGTGATTTGTACCACCTGAGCGAGCCCACGTGCCTCAGCTCCCTGCTGGCCCTGTCTCTCTGCTGTGCTGGAGCTGCTGTGGCACAGGCGGGACGCACTCCTCCTCTTCCTCACGTGCGGCAACAGGCACGCGTTACGGGGCTGCTCCTACAGCTCGGATCGCCCATCACCAACCCCCACTGCCCGCACACAGCAATCCTTCAGCGAGAAAAACACCTCTTGCGCTGAAGCTCTCTTCAAAGGGCTCCCACACGGGACGGCAGCGGCCAGAGCAGCCTCCCCCGCTGTCGGGGGACAAAGAGCCTGTTCTCCCCGCCGCTCCGCTCTGCTACCGCCACAAAGCTGGGCAAGGGAGTGCAGAACAGGGCAGCCCGGCAAGAGAGGGCAGAACAGGGCAGCCCGGCGCTGCTCAGCTCTCCTCGGGCCCCGCCGGGGCGGGGCGGGGCCGGGCCGAGCCGGGCGGGCGGAGCGCAGTCCGGGCGGGGACCGCCCCGCAGCCTGGGGAGGAGCCGCCGCCCGCTTCATAAAGGGCGAGCCGCGGAGCTGCCCGGGGTCGTGAGCAGAGCAGAGCGGGCAGGAAGGGTCGGTCAGGTGGAGCGGGACCGAGGAGGGCAGGCAGGACGGAGCCGGAGGGGTGCGGTGATGGAGCTCCTACGGACTATCGCCCACCCGCCGGGCGGCGGCGGTGCCAAGGGCTGCGAGGCGGCGGCAGGCAGAGCGGCCGGCGGCGAGTCGCGCAGGAAGAAGGCGGAGGAGCCGCAGCACCAGCACGGCCACCCCGCAGCCGAGGTCTCCCGGATTATAACCGACCCCACGACGGGGAAGCGTTACTGCCGCGGCAAGGTGCTCGGAAAGGTAATGGCCGCGGCGGGCCCCGTGCCCTCCCGAGGCGACGGCCGGCGTGCCCGGCTCGCCGCCCTTCTCGGCTGGGCGGCTGCGCTCCCGCGGAGAGCGGAGTGCGCTGCGCTGCCGCCCACGAGCTGTGGGTGCGAGCGCCCTTACTGCCCCGGAATCGTGCCTTCGGCTGGGGCGAGCCCGCGGGAAAGACTTGGATGTTGCATGCGGGGAGCGCGAGCCTTCCAACAGACCATGAACCCAGGACCTGTCCTTAGAAAATTGCCCTTTGCTAAGGAAGTTGCGCTTCTTGACTAATACATGAGCTGGTGAATGACTAAGTGCGGGACTGCATTTATACCTGCTCTAATTGCCTTTTTCTCCTATGTCTTTCTAGGGTGGATTTGCTAAGTGTTACGAGATGACAGATTTGACAACAAATAAAGTTTATGCTGCGAAAATCATTCCTCACAGCAGAGTAGCAAAACCTCATCAAAGGGAGAAGGTATGTGTGCATGAATGATTTTTTTTTTTCTCGAACTCCTTGTGTGCTGGATTGCCTACCGTTTTTCCTGAAATGGTTCTGATAGAGCTGTATGCTCAGCCTTGTGGAAGTAAGGCTAACAACCCTTTTCTTCTTTCCCCCATCTTGTCTTTACAGATTGATAAAGAGATTGAGCTGCACAGAATGCTTAATCATAGGCATGTTGTGCAGTTTTACCACTACTTTGAAGATAGAGAGAATATTTACATTCTTCTGGAATACTGCAGTAGAAGGGTGAGTATCAACTGGGAGAAATCCAATATTTACTTGCCTGGAAACTGCAATTAACTTAAATGTGTGATGTGTAAAACTTACTTTTCATGGCTTTAGTTGTTGTTTCTCTGTGTACTCATTTACTTTTGCTTCAGGTGAATCTTGCGCATGAATTGTCAGTGACATTTCTGCCTTTGTTTTTCCTCTGCAGTCAATGGCTCACATCTTAAAAGCAAGGAAGGTATTGACAGAACCAGAAGTACGATACTACCTCAGGCAAATTGTGTCAGGGCTAAAGTATCTTCATGAACAGGAAATCTTACACAGGGATCTTAAACTAGGTAAGTTCTCCAGACTGCCAACTTCTAAATATACTTCTCCAGCTGTGTCAGCATTGTACCACTTTATCCTTGTATGGTGATAGATTGTTTAATAGAATCAGCTTAGACTATCTTTGCAGTGGAAACTCATGGTGCTTAAGGGATG
This sequence comes from Passer montanus, assembly GCF_014805655.1. NCBI lineage: Eukaryota > Metazoa > Chordata > Aves > Passeriformes > Passeridae > Passer > Passer montanus. The sequence goes on along the minus strand of NW_024366815.1, from coordinate 8,724,528 downwards.
ACATTAAGCATTCTTAATTAAAAAAAAAAAATCTTGCCTAGCTTCTGGCTCTGAACAAAGTATGACTCAGCACCTGTGGTAAATGCCGTCCTACCTTGCCAGAGATGGACTTACTGGAATTTCTTTGTCTGCCAGGTAACTTCTTTATCAATGAGAACATGGAACTGAAGCTTGGTGACTTTGGCTTGGCAGCTAGGCTGGAACCACTGGAGCACAGGAGGAGGTAGGAGCATCAAAAATATGTAGTCTAGTAGTAAATGAAACTAAATTTATATGAAAATGAGAATGCATGTTCCATAGCAAAAGCTAGTTACTCCCCCTCCTGTATCATGAAGTAAAATGAAAAAAAAAAATCTATGCTATTAAAGTTCCTACAGCTCCTCTTTAGATGTCTGAACTTGAGAAGAAAACCTGCCCTATGAAAAAAGCTCCTTCCCCTTTCTGTTTGAAGTATTAACCAGCTCTGTGTTCTTTGGTTTTTCAGAACAATATGTGGCACACCAAATTACCTCTCCCCAGAAGTCCTCAACAAACAAGGGCATGGCTGTGAATCTGATATATGGGCCTTAGGCTGTGTAATGTAAGTACTTTCCTGCCTTTGAAATGTGTGATATCTACCACTGGCTTAGGCTTTTGAGAGTTCAAAGGGGACACAGTGCTGCATCCATTTACAGACTTTTATACATGTGTAGTTCAGTGCAGAAATTCTTCATGTTGGGAGGTAGACAAAATCTTTTTTTGTATCTGTCGACACAAGTATGGTGGGTGTGTAAAATAAAACTGTTTTTCCTTTGCCTTTAAACAGGTATACTATGCTGTTGGGAAGACCCCCGTTTGAGACTACAAATCTTAAAGAAACATACAGATGTATAAGGGAAGCAAGATACAGCCTGCCTTCGTCTCTGTTGGCACCTGCAAAACACTTAATAGCTAGCATGTTGTCAAAAAACCCTGAAGATCGACCCAGTTTAGATGAAATAATTCGACATGAATTCTTCTTACAGGTTTGTACTGCCTGCTGTTAGTGTTATAAAGAACAAAATCCACACAAAAATGCACTCTGTGGTCTAAAAATGTTGTGTTGTATTTCCACAGGGCTTTACACCTGATAGACTTTCTGCAAGCTGTTGTCACACTGTCCCTGATTTCCATTTGTCAAGTCCTGCTAAGAATTTCTTCAAAAAAGCAGCTGCTGCTCTCTTTGGGGGAAAAAAGGATAAGGCCAGATACTTGGACACACATAGTAAGTTTGAAGTCTAGATACAGTCCACTTGTTTCTATTACATCAGTTTCATATTCATGTACATCTGTGAGATAGCAGCAGAACATTTTTATCTGTGTCTCAGAGCTTTCCTGCTTTGGTTTTGACTTTTTTCTTGTTAAGTATAGACGGTAGCCTGCCCACCTATGCCAGTTTATGTACATGAATGCTTCTTAACAGCATCCATATCTATATTTGTTCTCTGTTAGTTTGTAAAGTCTATTGAAATTTAGTCTCTTGGAGTGATTTGTGTATAATGGCATCATTTTTCTCGGAGACTATGGCAGGCTTAGAAAAAGCTGCTAGAGAGAGACAATATGTTTTCTGCAGCTAGCTTGTTATGCTTTCTATAACTGAATAGCATTTCCAGATTCAGAGTTAAATATTTTTTTCCTGTGTTGCAGACAAGCTAGCTAAAGAAGATGAAGAAATCTACAAGCTCAGACATGATTTGAAGAAGACATCGATAACCCAGCAGGCCCCCAAACACAAGACAGATGAGGTATATGCAAGTGCAGTTCAAATCTAGTAACGTTGGGTGGAGTAGCTATAATTAAATTATATTTGACTTGGATATCAGGACTGGGGCTGTACACAGCATAATCAAGCTTAAATGATTAGCAGAGCTGCTTTAAGAAGGCTTAAACAAGCATCACAAAGGTATGGTAGCCTTTGTAGGGAGACTATAAATTTTGGCTTTTGAGTAATTATAGTATCTGCCTAGACTCCATTGTTACCTGTGCGTTGACTTGTCTGCCAGGTGCTATTTCTCAATATTCCAAATACAGGGCTTCAGTTCATGATTAACTAGGGCTTCTTAAAAGAATACATTGCTGAAATCTGTCTTTCACTATTTGGTGTTCAGACCTGCACACAGCTGCTCCCTTGCTAGGGCAAGAGAACAGAAAACTGATTAATAGCCTGTGAGATGCAAATTGAAGATCTAAAGAATGGAAAGACCTGGAGTGCTGCTCTAAGCTAAGTCTAGCAGCAGCTCCTTTGTAATCTTTGCACATGAATACCAATTTCCCTAGAGTTTATCGTCTGTTGAGAAACAGGAGAGCCATGCAAAACTTGTGTATAAGCCTTGACTTGTGTTATGTTTGATGTTTACATGTCTGACATCTCTTCTAGGAGATTCAGCCTCTTATCACAACAGTGGTGAAGCCGGGAGCATTGCCAGAAACTAAACAGATTGGAGACTCCATTCGGATGATAGTCAGAGGAACTTTGGGAAGCTGCAGCAGTAGCAGTGAATGTAAGTGCAGCAAAATGTGATGTCTAAGTCTGAATCCCATTTTATTTTCCTCATATCTTAAAAGCTTGAAGCAAACATCCACTTTTATACTCTTATTTTTGATGTTTCAAAAGCCAATAATTTTGAAAAAATTAAACTAGAAAGTCATTAAGGCTAGATTTCTTAATCTATGTAACTCAAATTTTAGACTGAAAATCTGTCTATGTGCTCTTGTCAGTCTGATAATCCTTTCTTTTCAGGTTTGGAAGACAGTACTATGGGAAGTGTTGCTGATACAGTTGCAAGAGTATTGAGGGGATGTCTGGAGAATATGCCAGAAGCAGACAGCAATCCCAAAGAACAGCTTACAGCCTCCTTCCAGTGGGTTACAAAATGGGTGGACTACTCCAACAAGTACGGCTTTGGGTACCAGCTGTCAGATCACACTGTTGGTGTCCTCTTCAACAATGGGGCACATATGAGCCTTCTGCCAGACAAAAAGTAAGAATCATTACAAAGCAAACAATTCACTAAAGCAGTTTAAACATGGAATACTTGTTTGTCATCACTAACCACCTTATTTTTTTCCTCTTTCAGAACAGTGCATTACTATGCTGAGCTAGGCCAGTGCTCTGTCTTCCCAGCCACAGAGGCCCCTGAACAGTTCATTAGCCAAGTAACTGTACTGAAGTATTTCTCTCACTATATGGAGGAGAACCTTATGGATGTAAGTTCAGCACCTTCAGGGTCCTGAGCTGTAAAAAAATACACTAAATGTAAATTGAGTGCTTAACATAGTCTGTTCCCTTTCCTAGGGTGGAGACTTGCCCAGCCTAACAGATGTACGCAGGCCCAGGCTTTACCTCTTACAGTGGCTCAAATCCGACAAAGCATTAATGATGCTCTTCAATGATGGCACGTTTCAAGTAAGTGTCTCTCTTTTTCACCAGAGAAAATGTCTTAAAATACTTTATTGCAATAAAACTAGGTAAATCTGAGAAACTGAAAGGAGACAAACAGCAACTTACTTCTCTTTTGCAGGTGAACTTCTACCATGATCACACGAAAGTCATAATTTGCAATCAGAGTGAGGAATATCTCCTTACCTACATAAATGAAGACAGGATATCCACAACGTTTCGTCTGACAACTCTTCTGGTTTCGGGATGTTCATTGGAACTAAAACACAGAATGGAATATGCTCTGAACATGCTGCTGCAGCGATGTAACTGAAGGAATTGACTCTGTTAAACTAAATGGACTCTCTTGCTCACTGTGAATCTACAGTGGAGATGGTGGAGCAACTAGTATGTTGATGATGGATGTGTGGTGGTACGAAAACTGGACTGTCCAAGTGTGCTGGGCACACATCTATTAGAAGCCTAAACCTACTTGTTGGAGTAAAATGTTGTGACAAGGAGTTCTTCGGATCATAGTTTTCCTTGCTTCATGTGTGTTAAAGATATAATTTCACTTGAACTCGGAGCAGAGTGTGTCTGTTTGCTCTGTAAGAGAGCGTCTCTGATGGAGTTAAACTGTGAATACACATCTGGAAAGGGAGGGAAGGGAGAGCTCCGTTGTTGGGGATAATTGTAACAAGCAGCTTCTGGTTGCTTAACTGTGAACTATGGCCATACTGTTTTTTTCCTTATTTTTCAAAAATACCCACACTTGTGGCTGGCAAAGTGCATTCCTTGTTAATTTTTTTTTAATTTATTACAGCCTAAAGTGAAGTATTTATTACTTTTTTCTTTTTTTGGACCTTGGCATTTTGAATATAAATCTGTTGGCAATAAAGAATGGAAACCTGAGGCGTCATTCTCTACTCTTTCTCCAGTATAATTGAGCATGCTTTACTTTGCGTTAAAAAAAAAATCTCACAGATTTACTTTTCTGTATGCTATTTTTAAAAAGTCTGCTACAGGTCTGGATATGAAGGGTAGGCAGGTTTGTCTATGTCTATGCCCGCTTGCAGTCACGAATACCAATATGGCTATTGTTAATTATAGCTGCAAACCTAAAATAACTGCTGATGGAGCTTACAGATAATGATGTAGGCCTTGACACTTATTGTCCTAAGAGCTTAAACCAAAACTATGGATCTCTTCAAGATACTACATCTTAAAACTGATGTTTACCACTGACTGAAAAGAACTCTTTCTTCTGGGTAGTATGTTGGAAACTGAAGGATAAGAGGAGCTGTGTAACTTCTCCTTTGCTTGCTGCGAAAAGCATTGCTCTTATCAAGGGCCTGAGAATCCTGATACCTCAACAGCAGAATCACTTATCACCTCTCACTTTGCCTCTACTGAGCTTTGTCTTTCTACCTTTGGTCAAATGATTACTCCAGAATAGTCAAATCAAAAGAATGAAAAAATTAAAGGGAGACTTAGTGTATACCATAAATCAGAATTTGTCTTAGGAACACTTGTGGTCACTTAGTGACACTTGTGGGTAGAGTAAGCACAAAGTTAACACTTAAGTTTTCTGAGACCAACATAGGGATGGCCTGCTGGTTTCTGCAATCTCACTGCTTCTAAACATCCACTTGTGTGACTAATGGCTTTCCAAAACAAGGCAGTGCCATTTGTTAGTTAAAAACATGCAAATAGGTGCAATTATGGAGAAATCATGGACTCTAGGCAGGTGGAAATTGTCTGACTTGTGGCTGGGCTTATTTCTCTTAGATATTGCATAGCACCTAGACCTGTATAAACATATAGCTGTCTTCAAGTAACTGTTCTGATGCAGCAACAAGCAATTAATTGCTTACTTGACCTATTGTTCCTATAACTGAATGAGGCCTTTTCTGAACTACATCAATTGCTGTCAGCGTATCAATCACAGCAGCTGAATGTAAGGAACAGGCAGTGTAATAAAATGCAGACTAAACAAAGTACAGATGTCAATGTGAAATAGTGAGTAGAGTGCTTATCACTGGCTTGCTTCATCTTGCAACAAGTGTATATAACTGTGATGGGGTTTGTTGTATTGAATACCATGCATTAGGTAATATTTATTTACTTCTCAAGTCTAGACAGGAAGACCCAATTGAGTTCTTCAGATGGATTCATTAATGTAACTCTAGGCAGTTCAGTGAAGTTAAATATATACTTGCTATAGTGAGCAGAATTCAGCTTCCCAGCTGTCTACTTTCTTCAAGGGATAATGGCTGATTTTATTCCTGAGAGGCCATGACTTACCTAATTCTGTTGCACACATACAGCTACTGTTGTGTTCTTTTCCCTTACAAAGTAAAATCTCCCTTTTTGTTTATGACATTAAACATACAGTAAACATACAGTTTGCATGCATTTCAAAAACAAAATTTACTAGAGCTATAGTACTTCACATGGAAAAACCACTTTTTGTTCAACTTTTATGTGCTAAAGAAAGTGCAAACCTTTATTCAGCTGCTATGATTTCTTTGTGTACCAAAATCATGTTTGTATGGCTATAATTCAGGCTCATGTAAGCAAATAAATCAGCTTTTAATGTAGAATATTTAAAAATGTATGTAAAGACTCCAGGATGCTGGTTGTTTTGTGGATGGTTGAAACCTCACTAAATTAAGTGAATCAGCTATTTGTATGCAGTGTTTATGCTCAGTGGTTGCTAAATCCTTATGTATCTTTCTGCTTAGTGGAGCTTCTGCTCTGTATCCTTACCTCACTTTTTATTTTAATATTGCAAAACAAGAAAGATGTTTAGATCAGTTTAAGGAGAAATACGCTTTTCAGGCTACCTTTGTCCTAGTCTCTGAGCCCAAACATGGAAAGCCATTTTAAAGTTCTTGGTATAAGAACTTGCATCAGGAGCAAAGGTTCTGAAATTCTTTCTCAGGGTCCTGCCTTAAATAAGATACTGTAGTGCACTACTTGTCCTTCTTTCCTTAAGCACATAGGTCCCTCTTGTAATTCTGCATGCAGGAAGATAAATATTAGAAAGGCGCTTGTCCATATCTTCTGTATCACAAATGTCTTACCTTCTCTTGAAAGATGTGGTCTGCATTTTATGCTGGTCCAGCAACTGTTCTATTATATTGAAACCAAGAGAAAACAGCATAAAATCTAGTTTGAGAGTATACCTACTTGAAAGGAAATGTGAGGATTAAAAGATTAGGTGGAAGCACAAAGGTTTGTCAGGTGTGAATGCAGGACATGATGAAATAACCTTGACAAGGAAAAAAATATTTTGTACTCTTATTAAAACATCTTTATGAAGTTTGAAAATATATTTTTGCAAATATACATACATACTTGTATGACTGAGTGCACTAATCTGCTGATAGCAAACAAGTCAAGAAAATTATTCAAACCGGTCATGCTTCAGCATGAAAAAATGCATTACCCACTAATGCCACTAGTAACTCAAGTATTCTAGGGCATTCTGTAATCCTTTTCTGAAATTATTCCATTTCATTAAGTTCCTATATGTGATACACATGAGAAAAAGGAAAACAGTTTCAGTGTATGCTGCTTTGCAATATTGAATAAAGTTTTCAATATTCTCCAGGTTGTTTAGGAACCTAGAAGAATAATCTGTTACTTTAAAGCTATTTCATTACTTATGAAAATAGTCATATCAGTGGATGATCCTGCTGCCCACCTCTTGGGATCCCATTTGGTCAAGCTGACCCTGAGATGTATTAAAAGTCTCTTTTCCCCAACCTAGCTGTCGAAGAAGAAGTCAGAACTCTTCAGCTCACATTCTCAAAGCTGTTTATTATTTCTTATCTAAAACATTTTCTGTCTGGCCTGCCGAGATCTGTTCTACAGGTCAGTCCGAGGCACGCTGCCCACCCATGGGGCTGGTGTTGTCTTTTATACTACAAACTACATATTCGATATTTACAGTCATGTTCCAATACCTATCACCTATGTTAGACAGTGACTTTCTACTCTAAACCAATTCCAAAGTGCCAGCATCACCAAGAAGATGGAGGCTAGGAAGAAGAAGGAAGAAGGGCAGGACAATGCCCAAATTCCTCCATCTTGTCCCCTAGACCCCCATAGTAAAATTCTTCAAAATTCCACCTTTCACCCTGTGACAATTACTATTATGCTACTTAAACTTTTGTGACTTCTAATTCTTCATATTAATTTGTTAATTTACTCCATGGGTTGAGATCAAATTCCCAAGTGTCTTTGGCTTCCTGCCAGGGTCTCTGAGCCCCTGCCAGGATTTTGAGCCATCCAGGGCACCCAGAGGGATGTCCTGGGTTCCAACACCCACCAATAACTGGTAATTTTGTACCTGATTAAATGGATTCTAAATGTAAATTTTCAAAAAAATATAGGTTTTTTTATAGGTATTTATGAACCCCCAACCAGATGCATACCGAAGGAATCAATCAGAATAATGTATGGCATGAGCCATTGCTTTTTTTTATTTGGTCTGTTTTTATAATTTTTTATGCCTGATGAACATCAGTTGTGGCAGAATTGCCACAATGTTTGACTAGGACATAAAAATTAATTTAAATCCATTTAAATAGCCATTTAAATATACATATTTGGAAACAAATATCATGGATCCTCATGGTGTTTGGAAATTAGGGTAATAGAAAGTAAAAATTTGGCCTCTGGCATTTATGCATGTAAATTAGCTTAGGTATGGGAACAGAGCTGATTTGAAAGATTCTCTTTTACTGGCTACACTTGAAACCATTGCGTTTTTCTTCTCGACTTGAAATCATGGATGAAAACCACCACATTTTCTGTTGTCCATAGCAAGTTTATATGATCTGAACAGTTGTAAGGCTGATTGACATTTTTAATGCCCATTCCTGCTTACTATCAAAATAAATTCCTTAAGCCTCATGACACAAACATAAAAGTACATAAAATTGACAAGAGGCATTATTAGTACCAAGTGGCCCAGGTAAAGAGTTACTAAACCCTTTTTCATCATAGGCAAAAAAGCAATAACATATTTTACAGTTACTTCCACTAAGGATTCTGAGTAAAGACCTGAATGAACTCACCCAGCATTTGGGCAGTTTGTAGGCAGATATTTTCTGTGGCAGGCTAGAAATGAAGACTAATCCACACACTCCCATCCTTACACATATTGAATAATCATGAAAATGACTGCCCATTTTCTGCTGATGGTTTCAAAAGTTACAGAAAGGTGAACCAAGCATTATCCAAAAGCGAGTGGTTGGGTGCATGGGTATCTCTCCATACACTGAGAATTTTAGGCAGAGGAGGACATTTATTTGCCACATTCCCTATGCTGAAGAATAAATACCAGCTCATTTAAATTGTTTACCTGGATTTGAGATCTTTGAGACTGATAACTTATCACACAACTAGGTCTTCCTACACAAAGTGCTCCAAAGTGCTAAAGTAGCACAATTACACTTTAGAACCTGGTCATCTAGGACACCATTCTCATGGACCTTTCTTCTGAAGGATTCATTTCCCAGTATTTCACATCAAATGACCACAACAGCAATGGTCTTAACACCATGAATAAAAGAAGCTTTGAAGTCACTTTTTCAATCTTACTGCTAACTCCAGAAGACCTCACCTGCTCCTGGTCATGCTTCAAGGGTTTCACAGACACAAGCACTAGAATCAAATTAATAGTAAACTCTGACAACTCATGAAAGTTCTACACACATGACATTTTATGCTCATAAAGTAACTTAGAAGACTTTTTTGTTCCTTATTTACTATAAACAATAAATTTTAATGTAGTTTTATTTCTTTGGAATAGCCTTCACTGGAGGAATGAAAGTAACAAAGCTTTTGTAGTGGAATTCTGGATCTGGATTAAGACTACTGGTTCTGATGGGAGAAATGGAAGGCATAATGCATTATAAGGTAGACTGTGGCAGACAAGGAAAGTCAATGAGGGCGGAAGAAAGGAAGCAAAGTTATGGCATCAACACCATCTTAATCCTCTATAGAAAGAAAAAAAGGCAATTTGTGTATCATCCTCAAGGACAGCTTCTCATGCCTACCATTGCATTAAGTCATGCTGCAGTGAAAGATGCATGAGAGAAAGGCAATTTGTGTATCATCCTCAAGGACAGCTTCTCATGCCTACCATTGCATTAAGTCATGGACAGCTGCAGTGAAAGATGCATGAGAGGTGCAATAAGCGGGAAGAACAGGAAAGGCTGGACTTTTTAGTACAGGGAAATTCAAGGCAGGTGAGACAAGCTCATAGTAATTTAAATGCCTTGTAGTATGTATTAGCAAAGGCTGCAACAGTTACGTTTGATGTTGCTTTACATAGAAAATGTTAAAAGCTAGTCTGATTTTCAGATGCCCTTACCTCTGTTAGTAATGAGCACTTGTGGAAGTGAAAGTGGATGGTCTCTGCTTCCAATGAAGGTTAGATATCTTGTAAAAGGACACGGAGCGTGACAGTGTCAGGCAGGTTATGGAAAGAGGAATGTACACAGAACAATTATAGAATTATTCTGTAGTATATGATGCTGTTTCTGTCTCTCTAAGCATTTGCACTGAACTCATCCTCACATCTGATCATCTCTACTTAATGTCAGTTCCTTCTTGTTATTGTTAATTACAAATAATTAGAAGGTTAGGTAGGGAGGGTGAGTCATGGCACAAGGGGTATGCAGGAACACGGGTTTACTGTGGGGTTCTGGAAAAAGTGAGGGAGCTCACAAGACTAGGAGTAAGAGAAGGTGCTGGAGAGCTGTGAATCAGGGCAGGGAGACCTGGGATGGAAACATGAGGGAGGGCTGGCTGGGGCAGCCAGTGGAGAGGATATTTTGGGAGGCAGAGGCCCCATTTTGAACTGTCCCCCAGAGCAAACATGTCGTGGAGGAAGTGGTGGCAGTGAGGCAGGAGGCGGCCGGCCGGACAAGGTGTGGCAGGTCGGCAGGCAGCAGGGCCGAGTCAGGGCCGCAGCAGGCCCGGAGCGGGCTGGGAGCTGCCCGAGGATGGCTCTGGCTGTGGGAGCCGGCGCAGCAGGGCCGCAGCAGGGCCGCAGCAGGGCCGGAGCGGGCTGGGAGCTGCCCAAGGATGGCTCTGGCTGTGGGAGCCGGCCCGGGCAGGGCCAGGGCAGGCCCCAGGAGCTCTAGCAGCAAAACCTCCAGCGGGGAGCATCCCTGTCACTCACCTTTGCCACACAGAAGAGGTCCATTACTAACCTCATGAGGGGAAAGGAATGGCTTCGAGGTAGAAAATAATAGCAATTAGAAGCCATAGAGGGTTTTTGATCCATCATAATTGATTCATTATGACAATAAAAGAGGACTAAGTGGGAGTTCATATTTTTGGAGCAGGGGAGTAAGCTCCACTGAGTTGCATCAAAGATGCTGGAATGTGAGATGTCAGAGAAGATGGCCAGTATGCTCTGCCAGTGGTAAAAGCAGGTATGGTAAAAGCTGAAGTACTCAATGTTGTAACCAGAGAAAAGACAATAACAGGAATCAAGACACAGCAGGGAATGAGTCAAGTGCAGAAATTCAAAATCATAGAAAAAATAAAATCTGGCAACATTAAATGGAGCTGAGGAGAAAAGGGAGATGCTTGAACGTACATATCAGCAGCCTTTCTACATCTGTTGCCAGGAGAGCCAAGAGAGCTGTGGGTCAAATGGAAGATTAGCAGTACGAAAGTGAAGGCAGTCAAAGCAGGCATCGTACTCACAGGAGGAGACAGGAGTGAAGCTGGACAGGTGAAAACAAAAGGTATGCTGTGAGAGTGAATTCCCCTCCAAGTAATGGGGAAGGTGCTGTGCCAGGAGGCAGCACACTTATTACACACAACACGTGTCTCTGAGGAAATCAAAGGTGAAGTAAGTGTTAAGAGATTTTCACATTCTCAGTAAAACAAAGGATTAACAATGATCTGATCCAGTTACATTAGTGGTTCCAGCACTGGGGACCAGTATTGCAAGACAATGCATTACCCTTCTGAGTCACTGGTTTCGTTCTCAAATGAGCCTTTATTAACTGCAAATCTTTACCTCCTGATGGTTGCCTCATGTGAAATGAGTTGGTGGCTCATTCCTGTTCATACTGAGAAGGTATCCACGTTACAAAAACCATCACTGTTAATTACAAGCCATTTGCATTAATTGGTATCCTTGCTGGAAGTCTTCACAGGGAAGTCTAATGACTAAACAGCAGGCATGGCAGCTAAAACACCCTGTTTCCATGAAGTTGCTCCTGACTGATCAGGGATTATATGGGGTATTTGGGGTGGGTCACCAGGTCCGTGGCAGTTGTTGCCTGAGTGTGATATATGGGTGGCCTTTTTAGAACCAACAACTGATTTTCTGAGCCTACACTTCCAACAGTGATGGTGATTTGTGACTTTTGTATGATGTACCTCTTCTGGACTACTATTTGCAATAGAAAGAGCTTCCCATGTCCTAGTACTTTACTATGGTTTATTTTCTGCCTTTTTGATCATTACTGTTTTCATTTGATTGCTGTCATCTGCATAATGACAAAGTAAATTTCTGTTTTCTAATTTGCCCACAGAAACTGAAATTAGTGTCTTCTTAATAGATTACTGCTTTTGTCTCAGGTTTAGGTTTTCATATAGTTTCAGATGTAGAAGTGCAGTAGAAAGTTCCGTTCTTCAATGAGACACGCTAAAATGAAAAGGGAAACTGCAAGTACTGTACTAAGCTCAGATAATCCTAAGCATTTTGAACAGACAAGCAGCTGGTGATATAATCACTTTTCAGCGAGGTGTGTGGACATTGGAAATGTTATCTGAAAAGGGTAACAAGTTAAAATGAAATAGGGATTTGGCCAAAATTAGTGCCTGTAGCATCATTGTCTCTGTGATTTGCAGTCTGGTTCCCCCTCTTAAACGTTGTATCCATCTAACTCATACCTATGGTGCTGTAGATCCCAGTGGGGTATCTCTTTTGTATTTTTGTGTTCTTCTGCAGGGCTTTCCACTTTCAATTATTCCTGGATACTAACACACTGGATGTTATATGGAATATGGCTGTCAGATAAACAGCATTAATACATCCATTTTACAAAAGTAAGACAGCACGAATCTGTTTACCAGCTTAAGATCCCTTTCTCCAGTATTTCTCAAACATTTAGATTTTTTACTGGAGATGCTCAGAAATGCTCAGCATTTCTCCAGGTCATGTCTTGGGGTCTCAAAGTAGGAACTTGGAGAGGAGGGAGCTTGCAACTAGTGATGGCCTTGCTTTTGGGCAAGGAAAAGAAAAAAAAAAAACAAACAACCTATAGGATCCTATAGACAGACATGGCATTTTCTCTTCAATTCTGATTCTTTCTATAAACAATGGGTTTTATGCTATGGACTTATTGCAACCAGAGTCTTGGAAAAACAAAGAGTGATCCTGTAATTGTGTATCCAGTTTATGGTGTATGAATAACCTTTGGACAATATTCTTGGGCCCATGGTGTGACTTTTGGGGATGTGCAGGGCCAGGACTTGTACTCAGTGTTCCTTGTAGATCCTTTCCAATGCAGCATATCCTGTTATTCTGTGATTTCCTGTGGTTGTGTCCTGGACATTGCAATACTAGTTATATTCAATACTAAAGGTTTGTAAATGTTGATTTTAGTCAATTTGTACTCTTTTGAACTAGAAGATAGAGGACAATGTAATCAGTGAATTGTCTAAAACATAAAAGGTCTTTAGAGAATTTTAAAAAAATAATTCTAAAAAGACCATTTTCATATTTGTAATTTCAGTAAGGCTTATAAAAGGCTTTCTGAATTCACTAGAGAGAATCCAATGTTTTCTACCAGTGAACAGATGTAAAGCAACCATAAAACTCTAAGTCCTTTAAATCACATTCTTTCAAGAATGCTTACAAAGAAAAATATAGCAGGCTCACAGAACAAGTAAAATAACTCTACCTAATATTTTCTTGGGGTGATTAAATCCCTAACATGAGTATAAGTTAAATTTAGAAGTAACCATGTAATATTTGAAACAGTACCAAAAGGTACTGCGCAGAAAATTACAGTACAGAATTTACTTATTTTCTGAATGAAGCCATAAAGAAATGTAGAAAATGTAAAGAAATTTTATCATTTTGGCTGAATTTGACTAACTGGTTTCATTTTAAATAGGAATCTCTGTCTATGATGAATTCTTCTCAAAGATAAAGGGATGTGAAGTCATTACTTAATATAAATGAAACAGACACACCTTATTACATTAGTTGCTTATTATGGGTAAATCATTCTCATCTGGATTACCTTTAACAGTTCCACTGATACCAGGAGAACTGCACTGAGAAAGCGAAGATGTGTTTGTTGTCAAAGATATCATTAAGTAAGGGTCTGAGATAGCAGGAATGCAACTAGTGATGACGATTTCTGGGAGTAGATAAGTGTCTTTCTGAAGAGAAAGGTCATAAGATCCCTTCTCCTGAGGGGGTTTCCACCGGTGGCTGCTGTCCCCTGCAAAACCCTTCTGATTTCAGGAAATGTTCAGAGAGGCCCAAGATGGTGAGTTAGTATCTCTTTTTGCAGCAGTGTGAACTAATTATAGACACAGAATAATTGTTGGGTAGTAGGGAGGTGAGGAAAGACAGGAGGAGCAACAATAAGATTATGTGGTCACTTGCCAAGGGATGGTGCTTGGTATAATGCAGTTAAGAGGACTTGTTTGTTTGTTGTTTTATTCTAATTAGTGTATGTCCTATTTGCTAGTATTATTAGTGTATTGTGAAAGAAGTATTTCTTGGGAATGGACTTAAGAGAATTCAGGACAATGAACTTGCAGAATGACCCAGGACAGGCACTCTGTGCAGAGGGCATGATATGGAAAGAAACAGAGATTGTTGTTGGACCAAGCTACAGATGTTGATGGCATTATCAAAGAAATGAACATAGGGAAACACCCACACCCACACCTGGGTAACAAGACACAGTAAAGTGGTGATATGTCCTGCTCTGACACCAATAAAATCAGTGAACCCTTAACCTAAATAAAATACATGATCAAGTCCAGAGATATCACATGTAAGAAAATGTCTTCATGGGCAGAAGCAGATGGGCCTGAGCTCACATTCCTTTTGCTCCAAGTCTGCCAAAAGCAAACATATGTGGCCTTTGTAGCTAGTCATCCCAAGTACACCCTGACAAAGACCATTTTGTTATGGCATAGCTATATGGCTTCTGGATGGATCTGGTTTGTACGCGGGCTGCTTGGAATGGGCAGTGGTGACCACAGCTAGAGTGCCCGTCTATGTAAAATTACTGGCTCTGCCACTAAGTCTGAAATCTTCAGTTCCAGAACTACAGTGTTTTCATGCAGTGTTTAAATTTGCAACAAATGTAAAGCTCTAAATATGTTCTCTGAAGTGTGAATTTTCATTCATGCGTACCACCTGGGAACACACTTCAAAGATTGTGCTTTCCCATTCCCATGCCAATGGCATAGCTTGAATATGCTGTGGGTGGGTTCTGGAGCAAAGATTCAAAGGCTGGCTTGTGAAAATCTGAGAGCTACCACAAAACTTGCTATCTCCTGTGAGGCACATGACACTTGCCTTTTTTGAAGTATGGAAAGTGACGATAGCTGCTTGTACTTGACCTGTTTCATGAATGCTCCTAGTTTTTACTAATCCTCCTAATTGTGGGCTTTCCTTCCTTTTGTTTTTCCCCAGAATGGAAAAGTGAAGTGGAGAGCTTCTCAACTCAAGAAGACAATAGTTGTCTAAATTCCCAGTGTGAAGTTTTGTCTGATAATACAAATTCTCACTCAGGTGCAAATTCCTGATAAATCCTTTTTCCTTTCTGTACTGGTTCCATTGATAGGTCTTCTGACTTTCTATTCAAAGCCCCCTGGGATATTTTGGACTTTCTGAAACCAAGACACAAGTTACATGGAAGTTAGTCTATTTGAACATGGCTCCATTTCCTTTTTATTTTCTGCTGAAGCAATGTTATATTATTCAGACCATTTGAAAAATCTAGTTTAAAATTAGAAAATAATTGTCTTTTTATATCAGAGCTGCATAGCATTTGCAGGTATTTAAGTGTGAGCCCACTAAGAACAAACATACATTACTGTAATCTGATTGTGATTTATTGTACAGAAAATACAGTTAACTCCCTATCTCTCAGTATCAATTAGGTAAATGCCAGTACTAAATATTGGGGGAAAATAGGCAGTTATTGCGACTACCAGTTACTGTGACATAAGAAATCCCCCTGTAGTTTTGGGAGGTTTTTGTGTGAGGGTTTTTTTTGTGTGTTTTTCTTTTAATTTGGTTTTTGGGGTCTTTCAATTGTTATTATTCTTCTAAGAAAGACCTAGTCATAAGATACAGGGTGTCCTGGTATATAGTGACCTAAGAAGCATGGCTGTCACCTTACCTGTTCTGTGTTTCTCTGTCTGGTGTTTTCCTTGTCATTTCAGCTGTTTCTTACTTTGATGTTTTATTCTTTAGTTTTTGTAGTTTACCAACAAAGAGATCACAGCTCTCTGATCCAAATGCGTATCCTTAGTCTTCTCCTTTGTCTGAATTTGCTGGGGGTCCACAGAAATCACTTGGTTTGTTTGCCGACCATACAGTCATATTCACTTCTCTGGTTTGCCAGTATTTAAAGTAGAATTGGGTCAGTGCAGATCTAAACCATGAGTTAGACAATCTTTCCCTGCTAGATGTGGTATTTAAATGCTATGCACAGCATTATTTCATGCTGAATTGTGAAAGCATCCATGAAAGACTGGCATAGGAATTCCTGATGCTGGCCAGCATGGTTTCTTTCTCTTTCTGCCAGTCAGATAATATAACAAGCACATTATCCCTTCACAGACTGGAAATAATCTTCTCTATTCTCTGTCATGGCTTGCCAAATTTCTCTAGTTATGGACAGCTCCAGAGTTATTAGTTGTGGAGAATTATACACGGTCCATGCTAGTGGACCTTGATCCACTGAGCTACATATTATTATGAAGTGCTTTTGCTGATCCAATCCATACTAGTACTTGACAGTCCCTCATGCAAGAGAAGGACAAAATTGTTCTTAGGAGAAGGAAAGTCATCCTCCCTCAGTAGGTACAAAGTCAGCATATGAAGCCAGTAGAGAAACTTGTGGTAGATGTAACTGATACATATCTGGTGTTGAATTGATAGCCAACAGTCTGGCTTTTCTTGGTTTGCTAAATTGCTGGCAATTTAGGTAAGCTACTAGCAGAGTTTTGGGAGAAAGGCTGCTGTAGGCAACTACCTTAAAGTGAAGTTTCAGATCTCTTTACATTCAAGAAACCAGAAACATGTCATTGCAGATTGGGGAAAGTTGTCTAAGTCCTTTAGGAGTATGAAGTTTAACACCTGTCCTTCTCAATATTTCATGTTGGTGACTTTGACAAGCTTCTATGCCTGATTAGAAAAGGTTTTCAGGGGTGCCTTGTCCTCTTGCTTAGCGTGGAACTATGGGCCGCTCTTGTGGTAAACAAGGGTTGAACACTGTTCAGTATTTAAATGCTTCAATCTATTTCAAAGTTTTTACCTCAGACTACTTTTGACCTTTTTTTCTCATCTGAATATTTGAAGCAATTTTTAAAATTGTGTCTAATTTGTACACTTTAGTGGCTCAAGCTTGAAATAAACATTCACTACATGATCAGAATATTAATTAATTTGCCTCTTGCTACTGACATTTAAGCTTCCTGCTATGGCAAACAAGCTGATATTTATTTACTTGATACTTAGAAATAATAGAATGAGGAATTTCAAAGACTTTTAGTAAACTTTGCTGTGAGTTTTATAAATAACATTGTACTAATAAAACAATATTTCTGAGGTAAAATCTACTGTAACATCATATTGTCTGTGAAGATACAGATGATCTTCATGTTTTTTAACAGTCTGTATCTTTTGGAATTACCCTGATATACAAATTAACATTATCCAATAGTAATACTGGGAATATATTAATAATTTTATTCCTTAAACACTTGATTTTTTTTAATACTAAAATACAGCTATTCCTTAAGTAAAGATAAACTACTTCATATTTTGTCTTTGCTTTTTAGGTCAGATTTCCACATTTGACAGCTTTCCTGTGCCAACCAGACATCAACATGAATAATGAAGTGTGTCACAGTAAAGTAATTCCTTACAACAACACCAATACAGTAGTTTTCCACCTTCCCTGACCCATTTACCAGTGTCTTCCCATGCACCTTTCTGAAGAAAGAGTGGTGAATTAAATGAATATTGTATGTTATGAAATGCAAGGCTGTTTGTAATTTCCTATAATTTATAGACATTATATTTGTTATAATTTATAGAAATAAATCAACCAATCTTCTGACATAAGTGGTGCAAGCTGAGCAAAAGGAACATAATTTCTATCTGTTGTACCTGATACTGTGATTGTTCCAGGGCTAGAATTATTTCTTCAACATTCTTGATGGAGTTACCCAAAATTGTGAAAAAAATCTAAGATTTTAGTAATTTTTCTCTAGACAAACTCCTAGTGATGAGCACAGCAGATTCAAAGAGTATGCTGCTCCTAGTAGGTATAAACTGTAGAGTTTCAATGTGAATTTAGCACAGTAAGGAATATTTAGTATGGAAACTTCTTGCTTTTGCATAAACTGGGGGTTGAAACTGCCTGTTGCACTTGTTGTGCAGACTACCCTGACAACTCAAACCAAAAGAAAACTGAACTGATCTGCATTTATGTTGTAAGTATCCCATCTACCAATGAAGCTATATACATAATAAATTATAACAACATGAATTTTACAAATAAAATAGCAGTCTGTCTTATTTTGTTGATACATGGTGCTAGACTCAGAAAAGATTTAGCTTCTAATTACAATATTTTAAATATTTTTTTTGTTCCTCTTAACACAGGACAGGAACATGAGTCCTTGAGTTCCTTACACAGAAGGAACATGAGTCCTTGAGTCAACCTATGGTAATCTGAATGGATTATAAATCACAAAATGGAAAAATTAACGATTTTATTAGATATCTTATGCTTTAATTAGCTGGTACTGAAAGTAAACTGCTAGCAAAGACTGTAGAGAGCTGGACTGTAAAAAGAATGTAGCCTATTTATATCATCTGATTTTTAGGGATGAAAGGGTGGCAGCTGGAGCAGAAGGAGAAGTCAATACTAACTATTCTGCACATATAATTACTATTTTGCAGAGACAGTGGAAAACCATCAATTTACATATACATTTAATCTCAACAGAGCACTGTAGCAAAAGGCTTTGGTTGAGGTGATGAAGGCCTGCATTTGAGAATTGCTTGTGAGAATTTAATTTCATTTATATTCCTCTATGCATGTTAAATGAGTATTCAATATTATTTAAAGTGGAATCATAAATATGCTAACAGATTTTTTTGTTCTCCCCAAAAGTAATTAAACATCTTATTGCTGTGTTCTGGGCTAGCACAATGTGAATATCTAATACAGGAGTGCATACATTCTTTTATTTAAACAGTTTGGACACTGCTTATTTAGACTGAAGCCAGGCCTGGCACCCAGCAGATCCTTAGTCTTTCTAGCGCTGCACTAGGCACAGTTCTTGGCTAGCTACACTGGGATGTCAGTTCCTTTACAACACAGAACAATATATGAAAAAACACAGTAAAGTTGCTGTGTACAAGCCATTGGACATCTGAAGCAACTCTAAGCCAACTCACCTATGAGTTGGTAGCAAAAGAAGCATCTTGCAGGCAGAATTATAATATTGGGCTGGGAGCTGTTATGCTTCAGTTCTACACTGCCACTTCCAGTCTGCTGGATGCTGTGGAATGAGACCACAAACAGCAGCTTGGGAGCTGCTTTCTTTAATGTTGCTAATTAAGCTGACTTCTGATTACTTCAGAGAATGCAGGGAAAACAGCAACAGCAAAAAGTCAATCTCTCTATTTCAAAATTTGGGAATTATTTAGGCTTTTAATTTCAGATAATTTCAGAGTGTTTCTAAAGGGGGAGAAAAAACAAAGTGCTGTGTCTGTGACCAAGGCTGGCAGTTTTTTCCACCTGGCTGCTTTACCAGTTCCTCAGGATTAGCAGTCCCTAGTATATTCTTCAGATTTCTTCTTTCTGTTACTAAAGCAATGACAGAAATTGAGGTAATAAATTTCTTTGTATCGTATGCCTGAAGTTGAAATAGCTGCTCTAGATGAAGAGATCGGCAATTAAATAGTTTATTTAATGTTTTGTGTTGTATTTTTAAAATTGATATTTAATAGTTATCTTTGAAAAAATCCTTTTGTAAGAAACACTTCAATTCATATACAATTTACTCATAAAACACACGGTGTCTCTGCTATAGATTTCAAGTACCATATAAGAGTACCATATAGGAATGAATGTAATTTTTTTTAATTCTATTCAACAGTGTTCCTTGTTTCTTTGACCTGTCTAAAAATATATTGCAATTTTTTCCCCTGATTACATTATTCTCTTCTACCCTTAGCACTGCATTTCTCAGTTGATTGATTTGACAGTTTGGGAAAAGGGTAGAATTTATCAACTGAAACTAAAAAAGTCGTGTTATTTGACCAGATTTTACCCTCTGTAGAACAATGTGAAAAGGATGACCCATTTTCTCCTCCTGCCAGGATTAAAAGCCAATCCATCAAGAATCTTGAAACTATCACTCTGCAGTGGTTTCTATAGGCCAGAGATGCTTCTGCTTATATATTGCACTCTTGGCAGTCTGTTGCCTCTTTGACAGACTTCCCTATTTTTCTGTAAAATGAATTATTGACAAAGATGGGAAAGCCTGATTGAAGGCAAGCAAAAGAGTAGTCATTTGTAGAGAAACACAAGTTATAAACATGGTCAATTTTTTTTCAGTGATCTACACAATTTAGCTGATGAGGTCAAAGCTCTTTCAACACTACTTAGTGCAGCACAATATCTTCCACATCTGTGCAGTTTTTCTTACCTTTCCATTCACATATAACATCGATAAAGTCAAATGCTGTGTTTCCATCAGTTCTTCCTGTGCCTCACAGAAGTTTTGGAGGCCATGCTAAGTAATCTATAGCACTGCATGTGTTTTCCACGTGAATTTTGATGACAATGTTGCCTAGTAGCCTACACAAAACGTTGATGGTGGTCATCTTAACAGTTTAGCAATTAGTCTTTAAAACTGATATTGTTTGCTGTGTCCTTTCTTGTAAGTGTAAACGAAGTAGTATAAACTTCCTACTATGGCTATCAGTAGCACAGAGCCCAGTAAGACTGCAAGATCCCATTGAGTGCTTGGGATTCAGTGATTAGTCTGTTTGAGCTCTGTGCTTCTGGCACCTAGTAAGTATTAGTACTGCTGCTACCCTTTCTGTAGGGGAGAGAGTGTGTGAAGTTTGTCAAGAAAATGACATCATGGTTTTCCTGATCTAATGCTTAATGCAGAGGATGGAAGCTGTGACTTTTGTAGTGCTATGAGGTCTGTAGAACTTTTCTGAAATATATAATAATATGGAAAGAAATCTTACCAATCCCTACACACATATGGTATGTTGATTCAATTTAACGCCAGGTCCATGCATATTCTGCATGCCAAAGCATTGCACAGAGAAATAAGTAAAGCAATGTAAAACCAGTGGCCATTAATCTAGCAATGTAAATACCTATTTTAAAATAGCCATAGTGTTGTCATGGGTTGTATAATCTCCAAACATTCTCAATCTCTATACTAAACTTTCCACAATTTGAAATCTAAAGTCAGCACTTCATCTGCACTTAAACAATAAAAACCAGCCAAACTCTTTTAAATATAGAAAATTATAACTCTGTGAAAATATCTAGTTCCTTCTAGTTTGATGTATTTTTATCACTATGAAATTTTCACTGGTGCCTTGGACCTTTCTGTACTTTCTGCCTGCAAAAACATGAATGAAACATGACAGAAAGGTCTCCTATTTTTGAAAAGTTTCAAATACATGTTCCCAAAAAAAAAAAAAAAAGCTGAAGAGACTACCAATAATATAAGCTGTCAGCATTTTGAACGTGGTTTTTTTCCTGACAGTAATCTCTGAGTTCTCTCTATGGCTCTGTTCATTTTATGCTGATATGAACTAAAAGAGACACAAGTCTCTTTTTTTTTGGCCTGAATTTAAAGGGATGTTTATTCCCCTCCAGCAGCAGCATTATAACAGTGCATTTATCTTTGCCTTTGTTTTGTCCTCTCTCCCACTTTGTCCTAGATACATGGGTACATTTTTTTCCTTGAATATATCCTTCTTTGTTGTTTGAGGCATAGTGTTTTCAGTGTGACATCTGACACACTTTGGACACTTATAGCAGGATAGGTTAAAGCCTACAGCCACAAGGCCTAAATAGGATTGTCCTATTAGTAAGAAGTTCTTACTACCTGCAAGGGGTCTCCTCTCCTTTGTCATTGCTCTCTGCTGAGGAGTCATGTACATCTTTCTAAATCTTTATAAACATTCACTGAAGACCAGATTCTGATCCTCATAAATGCCTTGTTTTAAAAACTGGCCTACTGAAGAGAAACTATGCTATGCTATGAAAAGGATCTGAAGCTAAACTTCTCAGCAACCAGATTAAGATCCAGAAGACAAATTTTAGCCTATCATGCTAAATTCCCTAGTAGTATGCTGTCTGAACAGTAGATATTTGTGATTGCATCTCATGGATTCTTATGTTGTTATACTCTTAAGGCTGAAAGATAAAAGGAAATAAAATGACATTTAAAAATTTCTCTACCTGGAGAAGTTGTTCCAAAATAGCCATTCAAACTGGCACCTGTAAAAATAGAATAGTACAAAATATCTCTTGTGGAGGACCTGTTTGAGGTTACTTCTCTGTGTCAGCAAATCTTTACAAGTTTATATCCAAGCAGGGATTGCAGACTTTGCTCTTGCTGTTACCAGGCCTGCAGACAAGAAAACAAAAGAGCAAGGCTAATGTCCTGGTTTTTTTGGTTTTTTCATGGGCATAATATATAATTATAATATTTTTGAAAAGGATTTTCTTTATTTTCCCTTTCAGATTAACACTCAAAGATTGACATTGGGTAGTGTATTCATGTGGACAGAGACAACATTCTATTATGACTGATCTTTGATAATTTCTCTTTTATTTATTTTAAGTGTTAATTATTGTATATTTTTTCAATTATTGTTGAGTGGACAACGAAAATAAGACAAAACACCAGATCTCTTTGAACCTCAATGCAAGATTCCTCATTTTATATAAAAAAGAAAATCCCAAACCCCCAGCTTAAAATCTCAAATTCTTTATAAATTATTACAAATCTAGAGACATCCACACAGATGGTACTTAATTTCAAATCTTCTTGATGTAGAGCTTCAGGGATTATGTGACATATCCTAACAAGTATGTATTATTGAAATAGCTTCCTTTTAGAGTTTGGAAAATGTCATCAATTCTTAGGCAAGAAAACAATACCAGGGAGATGGAAGAGATAGGAATAGCTGAGTGAAAGTAAACTGTGTGGTCCTATTTCCTAATCAAGGAACTTGCCATGGGGGAGAGAATTCAGTAATACTGAAATTGCAGCATAAATTAGAAAGGGAAAAGATATTCAGCCTGGGAAACTATTTGCCAAAAGATGTAGTCAGGCCAGGACTTGGAGAAAATTCAAAAGCCACTTGGCTGTTCTGCAAACATAATAATCCACAATGGAATGTTTTTTAGGGTAGATATAAAGATTGTTCCTTTAAAATGTGAGTCAGCTGATAATTGCCTGAGAGTAGAATAAAATTTCCTATTGGAGAAGTTATTTCCCACTGTCTGTAACAGAATTTCTCAGACCTCTTCATTCCACGTCTGGTGCTGGCCATGGTTTATGACAGGGCACAGTCTACATAACTTAATAACCCATGCTTATTACTAACATTTAGGCCAAAGAGAGCTCAGGGATGATTATTGAAGTATTTATACAAACACTGTTGTATGGCAGTCTTGCAAAAAGACCTCTTAGGTAGTTCATCTAGGTGCCCACAATGCTAACTATGCATTACCGCTGTGTAACAAAGTACAGCTATTTGGAGTGTTTGGCAATCTCCACTGGACTCCTCTGTGCCACTCTTGTATGACTGCAGAATACATAAGTGACTAAACCTCTGCAGAGAGCCTGATCTTGTCTGGAATCAAGGGTACTTAACATAATCTACTGCAGAAGAACTTCCAATGTCTTTCCTGTCATGTAAAACAGCATAACACTTGGCCCTTTACATTTAAGAGAAGGTTGTGGGTATAGATTGCAGGATGTCATGGGGCCACTCATGCCACAGTGTCTTTGCCGTTTCCTTTCTGATAGTGTACAGTGCTTGCAACAAGACAAGGGCATATCTTGTCTACACAACAGAAACTTAGAGTGCTTTTCGGAAGCCACTGGTTAACAGTTTTGTAGCTGTACCATGGAGCTCAGTTCAGACTACTCAGACCTGCTAGTCAGAGTAAATACACCTATCCAGAAGTGTGTGTTCTCACTATAGATTGTTGGACTTCTCTATACAGTTAAATTAAAAAGTGATAGACAACAGTCCTGGGCACTGAAACTCCATTGTTCCTATTGTTAGATAATTAGAGTTGGGCACACCTTTAACCCAAGCCAGTTATCTCTGTCCCAAACAATTCCTGAACATGGCAGTGGAATTAGTAATTTGGGATGTGATCATTATATTTGGAGTACTGAGGGACTTCAGAATGGGCTAATTTCAGCTGGTGAATTTCAGCCAGTTAACTTCAAGTCTCAGTACTGGAAATTACCCAAGGTGTACAACAAATAACAGAGTAGTTGCTTTAGAGTTAGCTTCTTTAATTGTGGCTTGAGTGTACATATCTGTGCAAGGGAGATTTGCCTAGCATTTTACTAAAATTCTAATTAAAGTTAGAAACACAAGGAAAGAAAAAAATAATTTCCCTGGAAGTTTTACTACAGAGAGATAATCCACAGGGGAATAGCTGTCTTCAGAGTCTTGATGTAGTTCATTTGGAGGGAGGGGGACTCCCCAGGGACTCCCCGGAAAGCCACCTAAACTGAGTGCTGGCTGGCAGCAGCAAGGAGACTCCACACGGCTTCTGAGGGTGCTGATTAGATGAGGGTTCATTGGGGGTCCCATCCCCAGGAACAGCACGGTTACTGAGGGAGAAGAGGGAGGGGGAGGGATGGGGGAGAGGGAGAGCCTAGGGGAGGGAAGGGCTAAGAGAGGAGGAGAAGGACTAAGAGAGGGCCTGGTTTCCCTCGCACAGTTTAAGAGGGAGATTCAAAGTGGGCGAGGAATAAGATTTGTGCCAATGGGATTACAGATACATGATAGTTCCAGGGCAGGACCACAGTTTTAGAATATACCATCCATTTTGGAGGGGTGAGACAGAGCATACCATTTAAATAAAATGCAATGCTACATAGTCTGACCTTCTTTAGGGGAAAATCTTTCATATGTGATGCTCAGGAAGTAAAATTCTATGTTTAAAAAAAAACCCATGCAAAAGATTTAACCCAAAAGACTTTTGATACAAGTTGGGGCTGTGGGGTTTTTTTATTTGCGTTTTTTGCTTTGTTTGTTTGTGGGGTATTTTTTTATTTAGTCAGGATGTTTTAGCTCAGTATGACTTATGCTGCCTGAAAGCATATGTTGCTTGAAAGTGCCCAGAGGAGAGCAACAGCACTGGTGAGGAACTTGGAACACAGGCCCTGTGAGGAGCAGCTGAGGGAGCTGGGGGTGTTTAGCCTGGAGAAAAGGAGATTCAGGGGTGAACTTATCACTCTACAATTGAATGTTGGTCTCTTTTTCCAGGCAGCAACTGAGAGAACCAGAGGACACAGTCACAAGCTGTGCCAAGGGAAATATAGGTTGGATATTAGGAAAACTATTTTACAGAGAGAGCGATCCAGTACTGGAATGGTTTGCCCAGGGAGGTGGTGGAGTCACCAAACCTGTATGTGTTTAAAAAAAGACTGGATGTGGCCCTTGGTGCAATGGTTTTGTTGAGGTGTAAGGGCTCAGTTGGATTCAATGGTCTTAAAGGTCTCTGCCAACTTAGTGATTCTGTGAAATATTGGCAGAGGATTGATTAGAAATAGTGCAAACATTTACTGTGTGTTTTTCTGGAAAGACAATATGTAAAAAAGCCAAAAAAGTATACACTATAAACTGCATGAATATGTGAAAAGGCATCTTCTTCCAACTTCTACTTTTGTTATTATAAGAGTATTGCTGGCTATTTGAGCAAGCAATGTTTAGAAGAGTATGAAAGTGGTAGTCTGTTTAATCTTGTATATCTTCTCAAAATCCCTGTTTCAGTGATAAAAAGCTGTAATAAAGAAAACAAGAGATCATCTTATATCAGGACTTTAGCATATGATAAGAGCTGTGATGAATTATAACGTAGAAATAGAACAGTGAAGAATACTCTAGTGTTCTCTAGAAATTATGCACATTGCACAGTGTTCACCTTCCAGCTCAGCAACAGGCAGAAGTTTCTAAGCTAACTCCAGAACTGGATGCAGAATTTCTGTGTCAGCATAGTACTACACCCTAATTAATCAGCTGAAAGGAGTTAGGTAAATTATCTCCAGTAGCACTGTACTAATGTAACTCTGTATCTTCTCAGACACATGTTATCTGAGCTGTGTTGGATCAGGTAAATGTTCCAACTTGTTCAGTACCTGTAACTTCATCCTAGACTGCACAATGTAAAACGTCTCTTGGGTGTCTGACTTTGAATGCCAGTATCTTTGGATAAATAGCCTAGGTTTGCAAACAAACTTCGAAAAAAGAAAGTAAAAGACTTCAGAAGGAACAATATTCTACATATTAAATAGAAAATATATAGAGTTTCTGAAATAAAATTTAGTGAATTTTTTTCATCATAGATTCTGTATCTATTTGTGCATGTGCTAAAATGTTTCTACAACGCATTACCCCATTCTATTCAGTTAAAATCCACAACAAAACAACAGCTCTTCATCTGACCAAACTGCATTGACTTTGCCCAAAGAAAGCACTTTTTGTCTTTTGTGAATAAATAGACCCTGCTGTCATAGACCATATTACATATTAAGGAAATTCAAATGAAGAAACTAGGGAAATTCAAGACCTGGTTGAATTATAGAAGCTTATGAGTGTCTAATGGGAGAAAAATTATTTGAAAGGACCTATTGAAACACTTTTCAACAACTTTACTTTTCTTCCACAAGATGGTTGGGACACATGATTCCTAAGAAAGTGGTCACAGCATCAAGCCTGAAAGAGTTCAAGAAATTTTGAACCTTACTCTTAAGTACATGGTGTTATTCTTGGGTGTGTCCTGGCAGGACAGGAGTTAGACTTTGGTGATTCTTGTGGGTCCCTTCTAACATAGCATATTCAACAGCCCAGTCCTGTAAAACATAAAATCCACCAGACTGAGGTTCAAATTTTCAGTTCTTCATAGATGAGATACCCTGACACACACTAGGCCAAACTGTATCCTCTATTATCATATTATGCACTGGCACACTTGGGAGATATTTAGACGTACCTTACATGAGTTTACATCACAGATGTCTTTGGTGCTCATTAGAACACTGTGGTTGCAAATTGTGCACTGAATTATTTTGAATCTTTCAAGCAGCAATTAAAATATTTCTTACATGCTTTTTCTTCTTTCTTGTGTTCTGTTTCTTGTGTATGGACATAGGTTCAAAATATCTAACTATGTGGAAAAATAACAAAGATATTATGGTGTTCTAGTCTGAATTTTAAAAGAAATGGAGCTTGTATGGTCAGCTTCTACTAACGATTTTGAATGGTTTGGCCAGCATTTTTTGGTTTTAATAGTGATGTAGAATAGTTAGAGAGACTCAAGTCTCTCTTCCCCTATGAGGTAGTAGCTCACTGCAGAATATATATTCAGAGACAATCCTGTTCTCCCACTGGCAGAAGTGCTGCAGTGTTATCATTTCCCATTTTTCTTTGTTGAAAATCAAATGAGCAAAAAAATATTTTGAAAGAAAGAAAAGCATCAGTGAGATCTTGCTTTTTCTTGGGAATAATCTATCCACACTACAGGAAGCCATGGGCAACCCATTTTTTTCCATTCCCTTACTCACAGAACTTGCTTTATAAACCCCAAGATCTTCAGTGCAGTACTATGACTACAATAAAGTTATCACTTGGTTCTCAATGTCTTATAGTTTGACATCTGATGGTCCATTTACTAGCAATACCTATGTGATGGACACTTCCAGGGTAAATCAGCAATTTCATAGGAAGTTTTGATTTCTAGATGTTGATTAATTATTGACAGAACAGAAAACTGGAGGTAAGGCACTTGATAATGCATTATGATGGGATATTTTCAGGCACCACTGTCTGTGAAGCAAGGATTTATTTAAGAGGCTTGCTAGAATTATGATAGTTTGCTCTCTATTTTCCAACTTTAACCAGACAAATTTGTTTTACTTATACTTCTAGAAGTTATTTCCTATTTGCTCTTATTGAATTACTCTGACTAAATTACCACAGCAAGCTGATTTTTATAGTCCCCTGTACTAGCAAAGTTTGGGAAGAAATGCTTGTAACCTGCCCTCGCTCCATTTCCTAGTGACATTTCTATACTTTCTTACAAGTACCGCTTTTTTTTTTTTTTTTGTCAAGGTTTATCATATTGTGATAAATATGAAAAATTACTGTGTCTTGCAATGTTTGAGATGAGGACAACGATACTAAACCTCCATTTGAAAGAAAAGAGGTAATCATGTGTGTTGTATACAGTAAGCATAATCCATAACAAACAGTAATAACATTTTTTCATAAGAAAAAAAAGCCTGTAGAATTTCTATATTTTGTAAAATATGTGCCTGAAACTGAATCAGGTATATAAGGAGTAGATTTTGTCCTTTCTAGCACGGGAGAAACCATGGCCACTTCTCTAGCTGGGATATGTGTATGGTCATTTCAGTTTGCCTGTGATGCCTCTGGTCTTCACATTGCAGGGACTAGTCCCGTGGCAAGATATATATAGTTTAGGAGCTAAAGTGTGGCTAGGGAAAATTCTTTAAAGCAGGCCTCCTTTGAGTATTGGGCACAACTCAGTACTGTCACTTCTCTCTTGCTTTCTCTCCACATGCAAATGGAGTCATCCAAATTTGCAAACCATCTGCTTCTGTCACAAGGGATCATGACAGAGAGAGAGGCCATAGCACTGTGCTGCATAAATGTAGGAGGTACAACCTTCATTATGTGCATGTCAATTCTCAGGAACGTCAAACAATGGTTTGTCTCTGTCCTGCCACTCTGGACAGGCAGGCAACATAAACACAGTCCTAAGGGTAAATCCCAAGTCAATTGGTAATACAAAGGCACTGAAGGGAAAAAAAAAAAGATCCTCAGAACTAAAATTTGCATAATAATATGCTTCCTTTTGTTTTTCTTTGAGCTTCTAGGTAGTGATTTTGTCATCTCCAGAAACAAAACACAATGTGACGTGAACTACTGGAATAGGAAGATGTAGGAGTCATCAGCAAAATCTCCTCCTGTATAGGGCTAACACATCCTGCTCTTGCGGGCCTCAGTTAAACATCTCTCTTCACATATTGCCACTTAGATCCTTTCCCCACGACATTGTCACAACATATTAAAGGCCCCATCCTGCAAACACTTCACGCATGTGAGTAGTCAGAGTTAATCACATGCATGAGTGTTTGCAGGACAGCAGCCTGAGAGATTAAAATCTAGAAAAGGAACCATACTAAATGACCTATTTTGAGGAGGAAGAGAAAGGGACTCAAATTCTTTATACCTTACTTGGATATAACGTTGTAAGATATGTTATGTCTTACATTTTTACACAACATCTTTCTTTCCTATACCACCATACCTAAAATCATAGCAGCAAAAGCTGAAATGTGAAACTGGCACTTTGCCAACACTTTAAATCTGTTGATGTGGCCATGAAACGGAAACCCAGACAGAGGAACAGCTGTCTGGCACGGGAGTGTCCTCGACTTGTTCATTAATTGAATTCCCAAACAACATTTGTCACAAGTTCTGAAGATTAGGAGTTGTGATTCTTGAATAGTAACACAATGAAAAATAAAACGAAGGTAGAAAAACAAAGAGAAATGCTGTTACTCACTAATTGTCATGCACTCAGCAGCTTCAACAGCCTACTTAGCACCTGCCTCATTAATAGGTTTTAGCAAGAAGGCTGGGACCAGACCCTGCTTGGTTGCAGCAGTTAGTTCAGTTTGCAAATCAGCCCTTCCACATAAAAATAAAAAGAGAGAGAGAGAGATACTTTGCGGCCTGTAGAGAGAGAGAGAGAGAGAGAGAGAGAGAGAGAGAGAGGCCTTCTTTAAGTTATCTCTTTCTCTTAATATATATTTACGTGTTTAACTAAAAACTAAGATACTTTGCGGCCTGCCACTGCACATTTCCTACACATTACTAAATATGTTACAATTTGTTGCCAGACAAAGCACAATGTTGCAGGAAAGAAATCACAGGTATTTTTCCTAGCAATTGCAAAACTACTCTTAATTTCCCTACTATATCATGCCTTTCTGAGCAAGGCTTCATTATTCATATCTCTTTTAGACTAATTCTATCTGACATCTTTAAATCCCATCACTTGACTCTGATGTGGAGATGGAAATGTAACAAAAATTATGAAAGTTAATTATGGCGGCTGATAGAAATTCTTCTACCCTCACTTTTTCTGTCCTCTTTTCAGAACAAAGGCACAAAATCAGAGTAATCTGCTATCTGATGAGGGACTATGAGAAGACAAAAATTATATTGTTGTCTAAATTTATGTGCATTAAAAAAAAGCCAGAAATGTTTTATTCAGTCTGTGCAAGGGATTGGGGTCTGTGGAACCATGGGACTACAGACCATTGTGTTTTAACTTGGAAGTAAGATTCTGTGTCTAGGAACAAAGATAAATTTAACCTCTTTGAATGTCGCATCAATTACCACCAGTGTGGCACATGAGCCAGCTTTACCTAAGGTAACCTTTACCTGTTCTGGCAGCTGAAAACACTAATGACCATTGGGCTTCAGATAATGATTAAATGCTCAAATATTTGGGTTGCTAGAAACTTCCTTAAGATTCTGTAACTTGTAACTAGTTTTAATTTGTTGGAGCACAATCTAAAGATATTTTTTTATGAGTTACATCAGAATCAGAAATACGGCAAGAACATTATTGCCTCTGTCTCAAATTTCATCTTGCAGTTGCAGGTATGGAAAAGAGAAGAACAAATATATAAAATATGCTCAGCATAAAAGGTAAATAACAGTCTAACTTACAGTCCAAAGCTTCAGCAAATTTTTTTTACAGTATCAATTTTACATCTTGGTTAAGTGCTATGAATGCAATTGCCACTGCAGGAATTCCACTGTGGTTAACTTTCATGGGAATCAGTGTTGAAATTTGGATGTAGCACCTGAGGTATCTGTTATAACTTGACTTAAAAGAAAAAGCCGTTGAGAAAAATTCCTTTTCTGTACACCATGGCTCTTAATGTCTCCATGATGGCATGCAAAGTTTCCATAATGAAACCTAAGGGATTTCTCATTGTGTAAATTGCAGTCTGGACTTGATGCAATCATTTTTATGTTATCCCTCCTCATAGCTTCCACCACTAGAGAGAAATGTGTGTGAAGTATTGTTAGACTGGGGTAATTTTTGACTGAAAAACAGGATATGAAGTGTCTAGGGAGACACTAGGGAGATGCAGTGAGGCATTATCTTGCCTTAATGGTGAGCAAATGGGTACAGTTTCCTAATGTTAGACTTTTTTCGGGCCCTCTCAGGCTAAATTTTCTGTCCTATGTCTCCTAAGTTGAGCAGTAAAATGCACACATTTCTATCACTCAGCCATAAAGATGTACTGATAGAAGTATGGTAGCATGGCAGAAATTGTGCTATAAGGAGATAATCAGACATAAGCAAATAAATGTGTTTTCTATGATAATAATGACTGAAAAAAAAAGTGAAACAATTATTTTAAAAACTATAAATACACCAAATACAAGAGTTTAATTGTGGCAAAGTATACTTTTAAAAGTTCCATTTATTTGATTTAATATTGCACACTATTATAGGTGGGCAGTTTCCTAGACAAATGTGTATTGGATTTTTTCATACCACAATGATATTTCTAATTAATGCAAATTTGAGTCACATCTACACATCAAAAGGAAAGCCTGTTTTCAAATAGTCATTGAAATTTAATTTTTTGAGGTACCACTTTTGCATCAGTAAGCAGTGCTACATTCTCTGGAAGTATCTATAATTTCTCCACTTCAACAGCCTAATCATAATTCCAGCCATTGAAAATACAGTTAGGCTTTCATTCTTTAGAATGTGTTGAATATGCAGGAAGGGCTCTGGTGTCTTTCATTTTGTGTCCTGGATGGATACTGAAGATAACCACACTTACCAAAAAGTCTGACAGAGACTACTGCTATTACCCCTGATACCAATGTAGTCAAATATGTATCTATTCAAGTGTAAAGATTTGTGGCATGATGACTCTGTATTTCCAGCAAAAGTACAAAATTATCTTAAGTGTCAGTAACATCTCATTTTCCTGGAGGTAAGTTACAAGTCTTAAATTGCCATCTGAAAAGATTGCTCTGATAGCTCTAGGGACTTTTCTTTAAAATCTTGCTTTACTATACACACTTTAATTAAAATTAATGATTTAGTTTTTTTTAAGAAGCAGTATGTAAATTAAGAAATAAATTTGCCAAACATTCATTCAGGTACTAGCTGAAGTCTTTTCTTCAGAGATTCAGCTCTACTGTGCATATCACGCTGCAGAGATATAGAGGACTTATCTGAAAAGCCATGGAGAGAAACATATTGCAAATGTCCTGCAGAAGATGAGGCACAAAACCTGAAGCTTTGTGGCTTAAGAAGGTTAAAACTCAATAATTTTTTCTATGTCCAGAATAAGATATTTTGCTGTCAACCCTTTATTTTTTGTTATAATTGAGATGTGACCAGCCTAGTTGTTATGTTGTCATTTGTTCCTGTGTTTTGACCATAATACCTCTGTTTAATTAGGGATGTGTCATTAGGAAGTGCCTAAGGATGCTATGGTGGAGATTGTTTTTGAGACAAAACTGAAGAATGCTCTTCCCATCTGCATTGTATTGCATGCAGGAACCCTGGGGTGTATATTTGCAGTAGAATAATAAGATGAAGGAAGTCTGTCCTCTTCCATGTCCTTGCTGCCCTGGTACTGCAAAAGAAATAAACTCTACCCAGCTAGGAAGGCTTGTGTGGTGGGATCCTTTGTGAGGATGGTGCTGCCATAGCCACCAACTCTTCCATTCTCTGCAGGTTCTAGCGCAGGCAGTGAGAAGAGAATCACGTAGAAATGACATTTCATGGCATATAATTTGGGGGGAATATCACTAGTAAAATTAAGTTATAGCCATTTTTCTGCTACGCTTTTCCAAGCTTCAGGAAAACTTCAGCCTATTAGCTAACTTGGTTGTAGATCTGTGTAAGAACTACTCAGATCTGCTAAGATCTAAGATCTAGATCTAGATTTGCTTTACCATTATGTCTAGTAAATTGAGTGGTCCAGTGTCTACTTGCATTTAGCAAACAGTGAGGAGGCAGAGCTGCAAAGATCAGATTCTCACAGGCACAGAGGGAGAATCAAAGCCCAACCCCGTCTCTGTTTCAACCTTAGTGCATGTGTACATAACGAGGCAGTATTTGCATAGGAAGATGATCTGCTCTAAGAAATTAATTCAAGGACTGAGTGCTGGATGTGGTATCCAATATCTAGTTTAGCCTTCTGTGTGAATCCTGCACTTCTTTTCTGAAATCAGTGCAGGACTTTAATATGTTTGTCATAGTTTTTTGGGGGTTTTTTTAAGTTGTTTTAATATTTGGTTTAAATATGAAGGTGAAAACTGTGCTCAGGCTGAGACTTTTCTAACTGTTACACAGAACTCAATTTTTCAAGCTGAGCTATAAGGCATAAAAATAAAGATTTTTAGGAGAAGTCTGACACAGTGTTAAGGAAAGCAGAGCTGGAAAACTCTTACAGATTAGAGACATATCCATATCGATATGTATTTCTGTAAAGCACCAGAACAGCTTTGCACTGCGTGTTCCTTCCCAGCTCCTGGAAGAACCAAGGCTCTGCAGTATGAAAAAAGGAATTCTCAGTATTTTAAAAATTGTTCAGGCATGTCCTGGACCTTCTGTTAGGAAATCATACAGTCAAGTGCTTACTAATACAGTGACTAACTCTCCATTTAGCTAACAGTGACACAAGCTTTGTGTCAAAGCTTTCACTGTGCAAGCATGACCTATCATTGTTACAATTGCCTGCTGTGAAATTTTTCCTATCACTGGCATTGCTTAATTATTTTCAATCATAGTTAAATAGAGAAGTTTCCCTTTCTGATATGAATATTTATTTTCAGAGCATAATTATTCCATGCACTGACTGACCTAAATAGAACTGAGTGTCTACCAAATGCACAACACTAAAATAAAGAACCCAGAGTGTTGCAGAAGAGCTCCTGTTGTCCTGATACTGTCCTTGTCAGCAAAAGCACACATATTCCAAAACAATCCCTGGGTTAGAAAGCTGTAGCGGTTATATGGTGTTTGCTGTTTATTGAAGTGTTGCAGTTTCAAAGTTTTGCTGTCTCATTACTTCTTGGTAGATACAGCTTTGGATTTGTCCTGTGTTTAACTGAAACCATGGTATTTTGCAAGCCTGTGGGTGTGTCATTTTGAGAACTTAATCTTTTGCAGAATTGGATATCAAAATTCAAGTCTTCACAAACATTCTATTGCCACAAAACTGAAGATATGCACAATTACAGAGATAATTATTAACATATGAAATTTTTGTCTATTAAGACACCACAATCTCTTAATGAACCTACTTTTTGTGGTCATATAGACATCAATTTTAAAATGTGACGCAGGTTGCCTTCCTTTTCAGCACTGCAGTACTTATCTTTCATGCCTGATGGTACGGGGGAATCCAAAGACTTGCGTGAAGTATCAATACTGTGGAGATGGAGTAAACTCTTAGTGATGATATTCTGCTCAGGATAGAGGAGCAAAAGATCCCTGGAGTGCTCTCATATGAACCAAGATAACAAAAGTATGTCTTAAATCCTATGAGTCACCAACGGGTTTTAATCTTCATTGGTGATCTCTGGTATTCCTCCATCCTCCAGGATCAGAACCTGACAGCCTGATAGATAATCAGAACCTGATAGAGCAGGGTACTTAACCTGATCTTCCAAGCCTATTGCTTCAGGAATGCAGCATCATGTTCCAGTCTGTAGATAGGGCAGGGAGGCTAAATCATGAGGCCCAGGCCTTTCCTCAGGACAGATTGATTTAATGTCAAACAATCACTGAAAAAATGTAGAAATTATTTTGGGCGCCTTAGAAAGGCAGAGTTCATACCGGGCAGGGACAGCAGTAGTTCTTCCTACACAGGACTGTCAGTCTGTTTTCCTGTCCAATGAATCTTTATTCCCTCTGTAGTAGAAGAACTTCAGTTGGAATGGGGAGTGTCCTTTTCACACTGAATGGCTTGCAGTTTGTTGTAGTGAGACTCACTTATTGTTGAAGTGAATTTTATATACTTGTCTCCGCAGTGTTGATAGCACAGTGTGAGCTCAGTATGGGCTTAAACATCAGATTTCTAGTCTTCTTGTGATAATTCTGTAACTACAGATACAACTTTCCAATATAATTTTTAAAAGATAATTCTATGACTATCCCACATCAGATGGCATATTATTAAAAAGTCTGGGATCGGTAAAAATAAAATAAATTAAATCACACTGGTCTGATTTTGTTACTAATTTTGTTATTAATTATACATTTATTTCAATAAAATCTTAATATTTTCTAAATCTTCTAGAGCTACTATGTGATTGCCAGTCTCAGTGACTGAAGGGTGTCAAGGAAATGAAACACAGAATCTTAGGATAATAAACTCATAGAATGGTCTAGTTTGGAAGAGACTTAAAGGATCATATAATTTCAACCTCCCTGCTTTGGACAGATATACTAGACCAGGTTGCTCAGAGCTCCATCCAACAATTTCTAGGAATGGATTATCTAGAACTTCTCAGGGCAGCCACTTCCAGTTCCTCACCACTTTCACAGTAAAGAACTTCCTACTAATATCTAATCTAATTTCCTCTCTTTCAGTCTGAATACTTGTCCTTTCATTACATACTCTTGTAAAAAGACCCTCTCCATCCTTCTTGTAGGCTCCCTTTAGGTACTCAAAGCCTGAAATTAGGTAACCCTGAAACCTTCTCTTTTCCAGGCTGAACAAACCCAGTTCTCTCAGCCTTTCTTCATAGGAGAGATATTCCTTCCCTCTAGTTGACTTGGTGGCCTTCTCTGAACTTGCTCCAGAAATTCCACATCCTTCCTGTGCTGGGACCCCAGAGCTGGGTGCAGCGCTCCAGGTGGGGTCTCAGCAGAGCAGAGCAGAGCAGAGGGGCAGAATCCCCTCCCTGCCCTGTTGCCCACACTGCTCTGGATGCAGCCCAGGACACATTTGACTTTCTGGGCTGGGAGTGCTCATGGCTGGGTCATGTCCAGCTTCTCACCCACCAACACCTTGAAGTCCTTTGCCCTTCCCATAAATACATGAAAGACTTCTGAGGGACTTGACACAACTTAAACACAAGAGAGTGAATGCCATATTTCAAGATGTCTGAAAAAAAATAAACTTATGCTTTTTGAACATGTTTTTAAGAGAAGCCATGTTATTATATCATTGCAATTTTTCCCCCCCTTCTCATTTGAATTACTTTCTTGAGGGATTGAACAACTGATATTCATCATTGTTCAAAACTCCAGTTCTCCTATTGATTTGCTGTTTGGCTCTGCTGACACATATCTTCAGGTGTCCTTTGCTGATAAATAATTAGATTAGTTAAAAATCTCACTCAATAACGTTGCATTCTAACCAATTGTGAAATGTCAAAAAAAAAAACAAATAAAAACTGATCATTAGACCAAAGAGATTTCAGTAATAAATATATTTGTCTTGCATTCTAACCAATTGTGAAATGTCAAAAAAAAGAAAACAAATAAAAACTGATCATTAGACCACAGAGATTGCAGTAATAAATATATTTGTTATGCCCTTCCAAATTTGTTTTCCATCAAAGTAAAATGTTAGGAAAAAATTTTGAGTAAAAGGGCAGATTTTTGTATGGTTATCAGCTGAGAATTCAGATTTTTAAGATACCCCTGAGTGTTATGAGTAGGAGTCTACATATGTTTGTGGTTAAAATGAGTACTTACCTAGTGAAGAGCTGTTGGAAGACTGCTGATATTCCCTGAACTTAGAGAGACATTTTAGTTGCAAGGGTACTTGGGACTTTAGGTTGTCTGGCAGGCCTGTGAAACCAGGTGATCAGTGAGCTATAATGGCACCATGAGCCACTGTGACCTTGTCACAAGCTCAGGGAAATTATTAGCCTTTTAACTTTATCCTTAAAGGTGAATTTTACAAGAACACATGATTGCTTTATGGGTATGATTAAATTTCTCTTCATATTACTCCCCCATTTCCTTTGAAGTGAACCTCTGTCTCCACCAGTACATGTACTGTTCCACAGACTTTCTCCACTGTGTGTTTATACAATTGCTGCACATTTTTCGTTTGTTTGTATGTTTCTCATGCTGTGCACACACTAATATTGATATGGGAGTTCTATTTGAGAGAGTTTTGAAACAGAGTAAATTCTGTTGAACAAAAAAGCCCCATATACCCCAAAACCCTACCATGAAATATCTTTCATCTGTCAGAGATGCTAAAACTGGCAGTTTTGTTGCTATGTATGAAATGATAAAGTCTTCTGAAGATTTTTTCCTTTCATGAACTTGTAAATATCAGGGTCTAAACATACTATAATAACATACTCTGTAGGAAGCACAGAAAAAAACTCAAGGTGTACAAATGTAGCATTGCACTATGCTCTGACTCGGGTACGTCTTCCTGGTCCTGTCATGTATGAACACACTACCTCACAGAAATAGCTGGAAAACCTGCTATTAGTAGCACACAATTTCTTAGACATCATGGAAGTTAGAAATGGGGTGAAAGGACTTGCCAGACCTATTGGTCTGGCACATACAATAATCTTATGGGTAAAACTTGGAGTAACAGACATTTTCCTGATTAAGAACATGTTTGTTGAGAGCATGTTTTTTAGCAAAATGGAAATACTCTAACTGAGAAGGCTGTTCGTGTATGTTCTTCCTGTACAATAACAGGTATTGGGAATTGACATGTTTGTTGAGAGCATGTTTTTTAGCAAAATGGAAATACTCTAACTGAGAAGGCTGTTACAATAACAGGTATTGGGAATTTTTCTGTGCAGGGCAAAGTACTGTATCTGTCTGAGACTCTAGTACAAACTAGATTGACATGACATGCAGTGAAGTTATCCATACTGGGTGGGGTTCAGGGTCTTTGTGTGATCTTGGCTTCTGTCAGAGGCTTGTTTCTGATCACTGAGCAACACTGCAATACAAGTCTCTTTGTCAAAGAGGTTGACGAATTACTATGAAGGAAAGAGTAGAATGAAAGGACATGAGTAACATAGCTGCACAGAGAGCCATGTGCTACCGTGCTCTGTATGAGGCCAAAACTAACTTCATGTCCCCTGTCAAATTCAATATAAGCCAAGAGTGCCTCGCTGCTTATAAAGTAACAGGAAGGGTGCATACTTTAAGGATTTTGGGATTTTTTATGGTCTATGTGAAAGGTAAATTGACTTAATCCATTTTCCTAGTGAACTCCGTCAGAGGTGTGAGAAAATATCTTTTAGT
This sequence comes from Passer montanus, assembly GCF_014805655.1. Classification (NCBI taxonomy): domain Eukaryota; kingdom Metazoa; phylum Chordata; class Aves; order Passeriformes; family Passeridae; genus Passer; species Passer montanus. The sequence goes on along the minus strand of NW_024366815.1, from coordinate 8,686,257 downwards.
AGAGATTTCTCTCCCAGCTGGCTTTGTTAGCTTGTATGTCCCATCAGTGTTGTGTTGTGGGAGAACATGTCTTCAAACTGTCAGTTGGTCTGTTTTCTGTCTGTGCATTCATTCCTGAAGTCTTTCTGTCCTAATCGCGCAGGAGGCAGGCACCACAGCCAGTTTTGCTGGCTGGTGTTCACCTCCCTACTGTGTTTCATCAATGAATGAAGCAGTATATATTGCACTGATACCTTTCCAGCAGATCTGTTGCTCTCATGACATGCAGTAGCAGTCAGCAGTGAGTTAATTGCAACCTTTGACAAAAGGAGGACTGGGGACACAGCATCCTAAAGTCCCACAACTGTAAGTGAGGACAGGTTCTGATTTAACTGAATTAATCATTCACTGCCTAGATCCAAGTTTTCATTTAACAATTTGAGAGCCAAAACATCACCCCAGACCTGATTCTTATGTCCATATTTGAATGCTGTAAATGTAGGGAAGCTTTGGCTTTCAAATACATGACTGAGACTCATTTCCTTATTTCTACTCAGCTGCAATTTGTAAAATTAATACATTAGCCTGACACTAATCACAGCTATAATTTTGTTCTCATGTTGTTGATGAAGTGTAGATCACACTTATTTGTGAGATTTATGCTTCTACATTTTTTATAAAATCCTGTGATTAATCTATTGTGTAAGACCTCATGTGCAAGCAAAAATAGCTTTTTCTGGCAAGAGTTGTAACATAACATGAGGTATCAACAGGACTCCTTCCACTATAAGTGCTGAATGAGCTTTCTTTTGTTACTCTGCAGTGTTTTCTATACCTGTACAATCAAACTGAAGACCCACAGTTATATCCTTGGGTTTGGTTGCACTGGTCTTTCCAAGAAAAAAATGGTTTTCAATTACATAAATCAAACTACCAAAATAAGCATTTGGCTAGACTGCTACATGATGATAGGTTTTTTACTTTAAAGACAGCCTGGTCTCTTTAAAATATGTGCTCAAAAATGACCCAGAAAAATATTTAAATGTTTAATGATGTTTCTCTCTGTCCTGTTTCAATCATTCAATCTGTCACTGAGACACATCATACATTCAATAGTACATGAAAGACAAATGATCGGAAAAAAAATGCATCCCTACCAAAGAAAATTATTCAGTCATTCAGGTATCAGGTTGTCAGCAGCAATTCAGGGTCATTTTTGTGCTTACTCACTCTGTCAGCTGAGTTACTTATGTATTTATTTAAGAACTTGTTAAGTTCTTGACATCAAATGTATCCATATTCCCCCCACATTTTCTTTTGTCATTCTATCAGCATAGGATTTCTGGGGAATAAACAATATGATTTTCAAGCATGTTGAAGTATCTGTTAATTACTCTCTCCCAGTTTTCTGATTATTTTTCTGACTTTCCTCTGTATTTTTTCTAATATTTTGGAGCTTATATAAAACAGCTGACAACAGTAGTGCACTCTAGTAATGTGTTATTAATGTTCTACATAAGGTGAAATTGTGTAGATCCTATTTTCAATCAAGTTCCTACTTAGGAACTTCTGATTTTTGTCTCAGCTCCTACTTTCTCACTTTTAGGATTAGTAGCTAATTTACCAATGTCTTTGGCATTCAAGTGAGGTTTTATTTCTTTTCCACAGGAACACTACTACAACCGTTTCATGAGTAACTTTCCAAGATGCAGTCACTCATTCTATGCATGTGGTTTGCACCCATTGTTCCTAGGAACTGTAAGGAATTTTACTTTCAGATATATATAATGTATTTTAATGAACCAGCTTAATTAGCCTTCAAGATTACACTGTGGGACTGTCTTGCATAAAAGGACATTTGAAGACATTCTAAAATAAATCAATATAATGAACACTAATTACTTAAGGCAGATGGTATTCTCTGTAGAATTCTAAAAGAATCACTTGTAAAATTGCTGAACTGTCAGTAGTGATATTTAAATAATCCTTACACTGAATGCTCTGTTACCAGTGAATTAGAAGATGCTTCACACACCACTAATTTTAATAATATTTCAGGAGTAGTGGAAGGAGCTACTGATCTTATCAACTAAACAGAACAAAATCATGTTAAAACCGAAGGAAATGTAACAAATTTATTACTATTATATGATGGCAAATAACTACTACCTCTTTTTTGTAGCAAATCATATTTAATAATTATATGAGAATTCTTTAAAGAAACTGTTGATCATGCAAATTGGTTGGCCGAAATAATATTTATTTGGATTTGAAACAATGCTTTTGTCACAGTTCCTCTCCAAAATCTTTTAAGGAAACCATAGTGTTATGGAAAGAGATCTTCTTGTGGACCTATGATATATTAAATTAAGGAGTTACAAGAAAGAAAGAAACTGATTTTTCCAGTTGGATGCATTTTCTCAGTATAGTCCATAAAAAGCTAGGAGGAATGTTGTGCCATTTAATCATAGTCAAGAATAATTTGATAATGGTGAATAGGATGATGGGTGATTCAAAGAGTTACAGTAAAGTTCCATAATGAGTGGCTGCACTGTAAAGTAGAAAATAAAACTACATGCTGATGAATGGAATGTAATGTGTCGAAGGAAACAGTCTTGATATATGTAATGAAAATCTTTGTGTCAACTAATGTCACTTACAAAAAACATGTTTTGAGGATGTTGTAAACAGCTCGTTTAGAACTTCAGCTCAGTGTTCTATAGCAATCAAAAGAAAAGAAAAAGCCTACACAAACAGAAATATCTCTTGCAGAAATCTATGATTGCCATATTTGTTGAAAACTCGGTATAGATCCGGTTACCTGCCCCACTGAATGGTAAAGAGAAATGAAAATACAGAAAACAGCAGGAAAGTAAGCAAGAAATCCTATACATATATTGCATATACTGCATAGTCTTGCAGTATTTGAGTAGGGAAAAACACATTTGAAGGAAGATATATGTGTTTACAAAGTCATGACTGTCAACAAGAGGCCAAAAAAACCCCTGTCAGATGGAGCTTTCAAAACAAGAAAAGGTTGTAGTTGTCCATGTAACAGGTAGTTAATTTGTGAAGTTTGGTGCTGTAAGACACTCCAATTGTTGAAAGATTCCATGCTTTCAGAAACCAGTTGGAGAAAACATAGGGAAAAATCTATCAGAAGCTATTAATCATGAGGACAAGCAGTTCTGAATCAGCAATCCATTAAACTGGAACTGGGGAGCACGGTGTGTACTGTCACAGTACATGTACCATATTCTTAGGTTTGGTAGGCATTCACTCTGGGTCACTGCATGAAAAAGGATAAAAGATTAGACTGGCATTTGTCTTATCCAAGGCAGTTGTTCCTATACTACACTTCTAATTAAAGGTTTCTGTATCATTCTGTATATAAATTCTCTGTTAAATGCTCAGTTCAAATATAAAAGTGATTTTTTGGTATTAAAATAAGGCTTAGAGATCCCTCCCCAGGCAGTGTCTTTCTGGCATTATAAGTAGGAGCCCAGCTGTGTCATGAACACTGAACAAATAAAATTCTTGATCTGTTCTTTCAATTAAATATTGCTGAATAATAATTGAATGAATTTGGATATATTTTAAGCTTATATGGGCACACATTTTAATTAGAAAACTACTGTGTGGTATTTGTAGCTTTTCCATACCTTGTGAGAGTTGGAAACAATCCCTGTGAAACTGGTCAGAACTCTCTTAGAGTGCCTAGTGAATTTGATTATCTTTATTTCCATTTCTAAGTTCTACTGCAGCTATTTTCCAGACAGAAAATTAGCTAGTGTCAGGTAATTGCATGGATGTTGTATTTTATGTCTTCCATCTTTTCCAGCTCCAGGAGGGCCTCTAGATACTGTCTGCACTTTTCTTTTACACTCACCTCTGTGGCATTATGATGTTGCTTGATGATATAAAGACTGGGTATATCTGAAACTGCAAACCAAATTTTAATACTGCTTGTTTTTAAAAATAACTTCAATAGGAAAAAAAAAAAATTAAAAAACTGTAGACAGGTCTAGTGCTTAATTACAACAATAAACCAGACCAGGGTATGTGCAAGCCTGAGACATTTGTGTACACTTTGGGTGTGTTGTGAGACAAAAGACTGATCTGGCCAAATTGTCTTTGCAATTCAGATTCTATGGGATGATCATAACATTCTTCAATTAGTACTGAAATAGGAAGACAGATCCTTCTACCTAAAAGGAGGTTTTTAAAATGAAATTTCTGTATATGTATTTGAAGTGATCCCAAATGGGAGCAAGACAAATTGCTTCTATCATACTGGGTACATAAGAAGCAAAGAAATGAAAAATCTCTTACAAACGTTCAGCACTGGTTTTATGTGGGAATCTGTAAATATCTTCATAAACTAGCTCAGAGCTCAGTGTGCTTCACAGTCACTGCAGTGACTGAAGCTAGGGTGAGGAAACTTTAAAAATGGATCTTCCTGCATGAAGAATCTCACATTCTTCTGAAGATCTCACATTGGTCTCTGAAAATATTCACAGCCTGCTCAGGTGTCAGTCACTCTATGATGTACTTCTATTTGTCAAGACTGAGGACTGAGACTGGGATAGTTAAGATGAATAGTTCCCATCTTTTTCTATTTAGAAGACTTCTGGCAGAAACATCTACATATTTTCTTCCAAATATTTTATCTACCATGAATTTCATCTTATTCCAGAAGCAGCATGTATGATCTATGATTGTGTTTCCTATGTCTCTGCTTGGAAAACACAGTGATTCCATTTATACAGGACTTACTAAGGAGGAGTGACAAAATTTGTAATAATAATAATAATTTTAAAAAGTTATATGCAAGGGCATAACCTTGATGTGTGACAAACACACACATATTGCAGAGGGACAAACTCGTGTCCGTGTCTCAAGATCATACATTGCTTTGGGTTAAATGACTGGGATGTCTTCCTAAAAGGAGCCTCTGTCTTCTTTTTTTGTCACAGACCTCTGATATTGGGAACACTGTCAGGCTTTTGGAGACAGAAAAGCATTCTGGGCTCCAGAAAAGAGAAGTAGAGTAATTGTCTTTAATTGAGGGAATGGGGAACAGAAGGATGTTTGGTTAGAAATTTAATTACCAAGACTGTGTCTGTATGCCAAGACAGATAATCACCTGTCCACGCTCAGAAGGATTTTCCCATACAACATAAATATATGAAAGGCTAGAGGCAGGTTTATGCAAGCTGAACCTGTAGGATCTTGTTTTCTGACTTTATTTCTTTTAGGACAATAGGATTTGCATTGTTATTATAGATTCAAGATAGCATTTCAGCATTTGGAGACTTATTTTTCTATTCCAAGAAACACATCGGGAAGTGTGAGCTGTTAAGTTCCACATCTTCATGAAATTCTGTTCTAATGGGTAGGAAACAGCAAACCAAGCCAACCATATACTGGGCTTCATAAAAATCTTCATGACCAGAAGCTTAAGGGAGGTGATTCCCCCTTGTCCTCTATTCTGTTAAGACCCGCACCTGGAGTGCTACATCCAGCAATGGAGTCCCCAGTATAGAGTAAGACACAGAGTAGGTCCTGAGGAGGGTCCAAGATGATCAGAGGGCTAGAACACCTCTCCTATGAAAAAAAGGGTGAGAGACAGCTTGGAAATGAGAAGGCTCCAAGGAGACTTTATGGCACACTCCAGTACCTAATGGGGGCCTGCAACAAAGTCAGGGAGACTTTTTACAAGGATGGGTAAAGATAGGACAAGGGGGTATGGACTGAAACTGAAGGAGTGTAGATTTAGATTAGACTTTAGGAAGCAATTCTTTACTGTGTGTGTGGTGAGGCACGGGAACAGGTTGTCCAGAGAATTTGTGAGTGCCCCCTTCTTGGAAGTGCTCAATGCCAGGTTGAATGGGACTTTGAGCAACCTGGTCTAGTGGAAGGTGTCCCTGCCCAGACAGGCTGGTTGGAAAGAGATGATCAGTATGGTCCCTTCCAAAATAGGCCACTCTATGTTTCTATGATTTTGGTAGGAAGGAAATTGCACACTCAATTGCAGCAGGACGCTGTATACCATTCCAACAATTTTGACTTACATTCTCTAACTTAATTATTTGCTCCCCTTCAAACTATACTGGCCTGTTTTGTAACAGTCTTTGGATAGACTTTCAACTAGGACGCTCATGAATTAATCAAAGATGCAATTGTGTTATATGAGAGCTTGAATGAAGATTTGTGTGTCTCATATAAGAATTTGCTTGTGATAATACATATGGCAAAAAGAGCTGGGTCCTTAACATATGTTCATGAGAATTACATCATGCTGATTTATAGCCTACAGAATACAAGTTAATGCAATTCCCACCTGCACTTTCCAAGAGCAAAGAACAGGGGCAGCAAACAGGGATGTTTTTATTTCCTGGTTTTGATTCCATTTAATGCATTCCTTGGAGATATTCCCATCAGCTAATTCAACTGCACATACACACACAGTTTCAGCTTGGATAAAAAGGTGATAAAACCCAAATAAGTCCCAAAATATAATTTTGAAAATTGAATAACTCAATAACATCACCATCAGTTTTTCTAAAAATGGTTTTCAAAACTTTTCTTTACTTAAGACCATTTTTTTCCCCCCCAGAATATTTCTATTTCTCAAAGACCCTTGACCAGTAATGAAAATGTATTTTGGTATAGGTTGTGTTGTGTTGTTGGTTTTTTATTTTTTTTTTTCTTCAGCTTTCTCTAACTTGAAACACAGTTAAAGGTATTCTCTTTACTGAAACCTACGCAAAATGACAGCTCTGGATAAAAACTAGCCTAGGGCAATTATACCCAAACTATTTCAAAAAGCAATGAGTAATTGCAGATACATTTTTTTTTTTAATGTAAAAATGTAAAAGCTGTCACAGTCTTTGGCTTGGTCTACTTTTAAATGTGATATCCTAACTGACACAACAGAAATCTTCATCAGGCTTATATACTATCATTAAAGAAAATTTTCTTTTGCCATCAAAGCTGTTCATTCATTCACAAATTTAGAGTTACCTGTTCCAAGAATTAGACTGTCCTGCTGCTAGGCTAGTACAGACCAGGCAAGGCCACAAATGTGATTGCAATGTGAGACAAATTGTCATAAAAAATTTTAGAAGAGAGTTTGAGGTACTACACACAAGAAGAATATGTGTGTAGTACCTCATACCTAAAGTTGCTTTACAGTAAATCTTGAAGGATAATGGAGGAAAAATATTTGCCTCATGTTCTCCCCTCTCCTTTTTCTCTTCATTCCTCTTACAAGCTGATGGTTACGCCATAAAACAGCCTAGTAGGAACTTGATGTGACAATTTTGGACTAAGCTATAGACGTCCTTTTATGATGACATAATTTATGATAAATGCTGTCAGAACAAGTGTTCTTCATGGTTCAATGGTTCACAGTTGTTCAACTGGTTGGATGGGTCCTGTTCGAACCTCCTCCAAACAAGAACATTTCTGAATGTACATTTGAACAGAAGGTGCATATGTTACACCTTTCCTTTTTGTATCACCTAAGAAATAGGTCTCTGTCTTGGCATTATTGAGTTCTTGGACTGTACCATTTATGGGAAAATTTTGTAGTGTTAAAATATCTTCCTCTTCCCAGTCTGAAAAAGGAATAAAAACTTTATTTATCAGACAGATAAAAGTTGTGTCTCTGGAGCTATTATAGAATATGGAGCATACACAGAAATTTGCTAAAGAAATTATCTAAGTGTGATATTTGACAAATTTTGGGTTTTATTTCAAAATTCTATATATGTTATGGCCTAAAGGATGGAAATATAAGTCCTGCTGGGGTAGGACCTACCCTACACAGGGACATCCGTCGCAGTACAACAATTTTCTCGTTTATGAATTTAATGTCCATATGAAGAGCTTCAATAATGTCACCAGCTTTTGGAAAAAGAGATTAAACTGTAAATTCTGCTTTCCACTCCAAGTTAATACTACAGCAGAGCGACATCACTACTAACTGTGCACAGTTAGGGCAGCTAACTTTTTTTCTGTAATAAGTTCTTGCAGCTGTAAAAATTTACAACTGCTTTTTTGGCCAGTAAACTTGGAAGAATTAACAAACCCTGTTGTCCTAGCAAAACTAGAGAGTGCAGACAGGTCTGCTTTATTTCCATTTTCTCAATCAATAAGTCATGTATTGGCTAACATTTAATGTTTCACATGAGCAGGTGTAATTTCCAGATATATTCATGGTTTGAACCTTCCTGTTGAAAAACTCACCTATTGGGGGTCTCAGCAAAGATGGGCACAATATTAGCACTACTTGCCAGGAAGTCTGTAGGCCTGTGTTTAGTTGTTGAGATATAATGTCAGGTATAGGTGTGGGGCAGGGGTCATTCTATTGTAGACCCCTCTACACCTCTAAATGCCAAAAGCGGGAACAGAAGTTGACTGAAATTTCATATTTTGTAAGATCAGATGACAATCAATACATGCTTGTGCAGGTCTTCTCAGGCTGCAATTAGAAAACCAGAGCAGAACAATGTTACCACACAGAAGTTTTCTACTTTCTTTTAAAAATACCATCAATAAAAGAAATAATCATAGCTGTTAGGTTAGTCTGAGGCATAATAATATTTTTGAAACATGTTCACTTAAAATATAATAATGCATTTCATCATGCTTCATAAAAAGCATTTATGAATGCCATAAATGAAGAGCTTGTCACAGACCATAATCTCCACACTGAGAAGTTGAGCTTATTCCTTTTCAATGAGCACACTGGCACACAGTAACTTTCATCTTTGGTGGAGGAGAGATTAGACATTGAACTTGGCTGAAATCAGCTCTTCAACCTGTGCCCTGATAACACAGTGACCTTGTTGCCTAAGTACCCAGAGACAGAGTTCTCTAGCCTCGGAGATGCAGGTGTCACATGGCTCACGTACATAGGCTTAAAACCCCTTAGGCTTCAAAATAAAGTTGCTGCATTCAAACTGCCTTTGGAGAATGGTGCTTGGTTCTCATCTCTTTGGAAGATTTCTGTTTGGCTTGTGTCAAGATCATGCCAGAAGCTGTCCCTCTAAAATAATTATATGGGTACACATATGCGAGTACTCCCACTGCAGTAATTTTTCGTGAACAGTGACAAGGTCAAAAACACAAGGACTGTGGAAAACAGAATTAATTTGCCAAAAAGCAGACATATATAACAAAGAAGTGTATATGACTCTTATTTTTTGTAAGACTACAGCCAGTGGAAAGAAACAAACATTTTCAACGTGTGATTCAGTTTTTCTTAAAATACATGTGAAAAATAGTTCAGATGAGTTCTTCCTTAAAAAGTTAAGATGCATCACCCTCTAGTCTCTACAAAAAAAATCTGCTCACCTGGAGAAGAATCTCTACATTGTTGACACCAAAAGTTAGGGAAACTCAGAGGTATGAAATTTTCAAGGGTGCTGTTAAAATATGTTTCTCTTAAGGCCCGATCTACACAAACATTTAACACCAGGAGAATTCGGTAGCTTTAATATGCATACTAAATAAATATATAATAACATATATGTAATTATATGTAATAAGTACCCAGTAAATTTCATAGAATGACTACATTTTTCCTAATATAATAATGCCTTCTTTCAATGGATGATTGTTGTTTCTATTCTTGGTCTAGAATAAAAGACATGAGCTCTTTATATTGAGATAATTGCATATATCCATAGCTGGTTGTATTGCTTAAGCTATCTTTGCCTAGCTGAAGGATTATAATTCTTCAAATTAGAGAAGGGAACACTGATTTCCTCACAGAGTTTGCACAACATTTCAGTATGTTAAGTACATTTAAGCATAGTGTCAAAAATATTTACTATTAATAAACTTCAGAAGCACTTTAAAACATTGCATCAGAAGGAAATAAAAAATAATATAGCACAAACTGCTGTATAAAGACTCTGTCACAATAATGGATGGATGGGATTCACTTCATCTTCAGAAATCTACAGTGTAGTTGTCTTTGAATTCTCACAGCTCTTCTAGCAAATGAAGAAATATAAAGGCATGCAGAGAGTGATTAATCTCATTCTAAAAGAGATGTCTAAAATAAGCAAGACTGCATTTTACAAGTTGCTGTTTCTTTCCTCCCACTGCATAGGGAGTACAGATGACTAGCTCTGATGTAGGTGGCTACATTTATAGTCAGGAAAACTAATCCTTTTCCACACTTCTCAAAGGGGTGGCCAAAAATGGGTGATCAAATAAGGAATAGGTTACTGCCACAGCTATTCCACACATAATCATGGAGAGTTTCCAAACTAATATAAATCTTTTCCTCTTCTTGTTGCAAATAAAAAAAGATGTTTTGAAAAAAGGTCAGGCCAGGTTTTTTTATTTAATAGTTCCCAGGGCGAAACAGAGGACAAGACTCAATTAGTTTTAAATAAACAGTTAATTAATGTTATATAGGTATATTATGTAAGAGGGGGTATTTATGTGCCAGAGGGAAAGGTTAAGTAAAGATCTGGCTTTCCCACACTGATGGGTGAGAAGAGAACTCTGTAACAGCTATTCCACTCAGCTTTCTGAGAATTAAAAAAAACTATCCCCTTTTTATTTTCCCTGTCTCTTAGGGAAAAGCTTATGCCAGAACTGCTCTTTACTGCTAAAAATCTTCAGCTGCAGTAAGAGGGCATGTATTGAGAAAGGGTCTGGTGGCTCTACTCTTTCTCCACTGCTACTGAGAAATCCTGTGGCTTATAGAAGGTCCCAAATTATTGCAGCAACCTTAACCAAAAACTGGCTAAGAGGGAGGATGTTTAAATAGAGGTCAGAATTAAAGAAATTTTTAAAAAGATCTATTAATAATTGTGCTTTCTTCATCAAACATTTTCTTCAGCAACATCAAAATAGAGAAATTATACTGTATTTCAACTTACATTATCTTTGACTTCTCTGTCCATAGGCACCCTTTTAAAATAACCACAATTTCTAACTCCTACAGAACTGCATTTGGAAACAGAAATTCTGAACCACGCACAGAAGAATAAACGTGTTTAAATTCTACCTTATATAGGACCCTTAACTGATGACATATCTCTAGTAGAGATATACTATTTACTAATATTAATACTAATTTAGTAAAAAAAGTTAATTTACTAAATAATAGAGATTTAATACCTAGGAGGAGTAAGTTCAAGGAGTTGGAAGTAGCAGAGCCTTGTGCTATAGGGATGGTGGTATTTAAAGATACTGCTTTGTCTTCCCCATTACATGATCCAGAGTGCACAATAGGCAGTGATGTAACCATACACAGCAGATCTCCCTTAAAAGAAATCCTCCAGTTCAGGAAAAGATTACATAGAAATAATGATTGCCTGGAGCACAATTATCAGACAATATTTAATCAATCTATATATCAGTAACATAGAAAAACATTAAATTTTCCTTCCTTCCTTCCTTCCTTTCCCTCCCTGTATTCCCATTAAGCTTCACTGAGCAAGGAAATTAATGTTTAAGCTGGAGCCAGAGACATGTGCCATGCATTACATGCATTAGTTCTGACAAAGATGTTTTTCTTTAGTAGAAGTATCTCCTACCCTTGGCTGGAGATACTGATATATACCTGACGGATAATGTGGAAAACTTTAGGTTTACCTGCTGGTGGCCGTAGTTTTCTTTCAAAGTGTTGTTAATTTAGCACTTTGAATCATCATTATTCTAAAGCAAAAGAAGAAGATTCACTAAGTCCTGTGCAGTCAGCACATTACCAGGGTGATCTTAAAGATGTTGCTGTGAGCAGCTTCTCTTGTTGGCTCTGCACTAAATACAGATCTTATGTAATAATACAGAAGAGTCATGTTCTATGTGGCACACAAAAATTCATTTGCTAATTTACACAGTTATTTTAACTCTCTTAATCCTGAAAAAAATTCTTTCACATTGGACTGTGTTGCTAAATCCTATGGGATATCTGTTAATCTAGTGTTTTTTCCACACTTTTTACATGCCTATAGTCTTTCACATTGGACTGTGTTGCTAAATCCTATGGGATATCTGTTAATTAAAAAATGTGTTTTTTCCACACTTTTTACATGCCTATAGTATCTTGTATGGGAATGGAATTTTAATTTTTTCATAGAAAATTGAATCAGCTAAGTGGCAAGCCTTAAATAAATAACTGCAGCATTTAAATAAATTTTCTAACCTGTATGATAAAAATTGTGATAGCTAGCTTGCAAGATATTACTTTTGCAGCTGAAATATCCTCTGAAAAGTCTCTCTTTCACTGTTAGGGCAAAGAAAGTGAACTTTGCTCTCTACTCCTGGTTGCCTGCTGTGTCAGCACTACATATGTGGACAGCCCAGTCAGTTCCAAAAAGGTGAAAGACTGGGGATCTATCCAGGAACACAGACGCAGAGTTGTTGCTGGGTCACTCACAGCAGCAGAAATGTGAAAAACAGAGGAATTTATTTAGGGTGGCTTCACTGATAATATTAAACTCAAAACAGGTCTACTGGTTTTGTACTGCTGGTAGGATCTAAAGGGAGCATTTTTTGTGGGAACATGTGAGACTATCTTGAAAGCAAGAAAGAATCTCAGGTTGTCATGGTTCTACTGATGCGTGTGTCTTTAGAATCATCCTGGCTTGTCTGAGAAGAGATTTGTGAGTATACCATGAAAAATGAAGAAACTGAGTGAGCCATAAAAGGTTAAACTGCTGTCAGATAGCAAATCTAGATTACTATATATGCAGTTAAATTTGTTATTTTACATTGTGCACATTTTGTCTGGGGTAGAGTTAATTGTCTTCACAGTGGCTGGCATGGGTCTGTGCTTTGGATTTGTGCTGAACACAGAGCTGACAATACAGAGATGTTTTTGTTGCTGAGCAGAGCTCACAGAGTCAAGTTTTTTTCTGCTTCTTGTACTGCTGTGGACTGGGGGTGCCTGGGAGTTTGGGAGGAGGCACAGCCAGGACAGGTGTCACCAGCTGAGCAAAGGTATATTCCAGACCATGCCACATCATGCTGACAATATAAAGTGAAGGAAGAAGGAAGAAGGGGGCATATTTGGAGTGAGGATTTTGTCTTCCCAAGTCACTGTTACATGTGATGGGGCCCTGCTGTCTTGGAGACGGCTGAACACCTGCCTGCCCATGCAAGCAGTGAATTCCTTCCTTGTTTTGCTTTGCTTGTGTGCAGAGAGATTTTGGTTTCCCTATCAAATTTTCAGTACCTCAAGTCACAAATTTTCCAACGTCTACCCTTTCTCCCTGACCATACTGATAGGGGCGTGAGGGAGCAGCTGCCTCATCTTCACTGCTATCTGGAGTGAAATCACAACATAATAATTTTAAAAAGCTCACTTCTGAATGTTACATTCTACAAAATGTAAGTTGCCCTTGCTTAAGCACACACAGTCAGTTTGAAAGCACCTGGATTGTGGCTCCATCCCTTCCTTCTTCTCTTCTCCCTGTTTTACTTCCTTATTCTAAAATAGCAGTACTGGGTGTTGTGCCTAGCGTTTCAGATAGTTGGGTAATGCACTAAGCACACTCCAGATATATCCACCAAAGAGGCAATCAGAGTCAGGATTTATAAGCCTCAGGAAAGAATTACAGATATTTGTTATGACCATAAAACTTCCCAATTTATCACTTCCACTAGACCTACTTTCCCAAAATACATAGACAGTTGAAGCCATTACATTGTTCTAGTTCTTTGCAGCTGGAAGAGCTTTAAAAAAATATATTAATGAAATGATGGATTGTTAAATCAGTTTGATCCTTAGTTTCACATATCATTATAACTAGAAGCAAATGTTACCTGGTTTTCTGATCTAGTTAGATGTTAAAATTGTCTTTATTCTTATCCTTTTTTAAGGATCCACTTAGTTCAGGTAGAGGGGAATTACAATTTTTATTCTGGTATTGGACAACATAAATCTCCAATTTAAGCATTAGAATGTCACCAATAAGCCACATTTCTTCAAACTACCATTCCTGTACAACGCAAAACAGTTTGGTCCTACATTTTGTACAAATTGCTTATGATAAATTCAAGAGAGTGAGATGCCTGTGCTTCCTACCTGTATCCAAAGTAGAGATATGTAACAATACAAAATTATTACAATTGCAATTATAATAATTTACAATTTATCCTTTGGAAATTTATATTTTTAAAATATTTGTTAAATTACATTTTTTTCTTGTAACACTTGTAGATGGAACTGGCCACTTGCATTATGAAATTTTTCTGCCTCTGGGCTGAAACCCCTGTTAATCTTTGTCCCTATGAGCACTTTCAGGATATCAGTTTCTTGCACTGACACACGTGTTTTCCAAATGTTTTTGTCATTTCATGCCTCTGAAGTTTCTTGGAGATCCAACTTTGCTGTATTTTCCGCTGCATGCAGATTTGCATACCATATTACTTGCTCCTGGCATGAAACTTAAAGGGAGGATTAGTTCTGAACTTCTGTAGCAGGTCTTTAACTTTCTTCTCTGCATCTGCTCATGATGAGAGGCTTAAATATGAAAGACAAAAGGATCAGGCCTCAGGAAAAGGCTGTTAAGACTTGGTTTAATTTTATGCCAACTAATTTAATTCAGGGACCAGAACAACAACTTTCATTTCTTTCCTATTCTTCCCCTCCATCCATCCCTCTCAGTCTTATGGCAAACTAAATTATTCCTTAAAAAAGCAAAGGATGTTGTCTGGGTCGAGGTTGTGCATAAACAGAAATAACAAAGATCTTTGAAAATCTGGAAGTTCTTGCCATGTCAGTACACAATGCCACTTATGTTGTTTTTAAAAACAATTCTTGAAATAGATACATGCAGTGGTAAACTGAATCAAAACATTTAAGCATGTATTTCCTTGCTGTTCATGCTCTTCCAGGATGTAAATCCTTCTTAATAAAATTTTCTCTGCTGGCATAATGCTGAAAAATGCCTTGTTTTGGAAGTAAATAATTTGCTTACATCGCTTCTCTAAGGACATGCCAAGAGAATTGTGGTAGTTTAGCCTGGAGATGAGAAGGCTCAGGGAGACATTAGAGCACCTTCCAGTACCTAAAGTGGGCCTACAGGAAAGATGGGGAATGACTGCAGTAACAGAATGAAGAGTAATGTTTTTAAGTCAAAAGAGGATAAATTCAGATTAGGTATAAGGAATAGATTCTTTCATGCGAAGGTAGTGAGATGCTAGAAGAGCTTGCCCAGAGAGGTTGTGAATGCCACCTCTCTGGAAACGTTGCAGGCCAGGTTGTATGTAACTGAGCAACCTGGACTAACAGAAGGTATCCTTGCACCATACCAGTGGGTTGGGAAAAACCTGGTATTTTCCAACCCAAAGGTAATTTCCAACCCAAACCCTTCCATGACTCTGTGCTTCTAGATGAAAATCTTTCAGCTCCATTAGTAGTTCAGAAAGCATCAGCTTTAGGTTAGTTTTCACTTTAGCAAAACTAGGTAATATTAGTGTAATTCTTACTTCCTGAATGTTGTAACAGTGTGACTCTTTGTTACAACTGCTTAATCAATGAATAAGACCTGCTGTGTCAGCTGAGGGAGGTTTTTTTAGATATCTACTATAATAAGGAAGCTAAAACAAAGCCCTGAAGAGGCAGAAACACAAACAGAAAAAAAAAAAAAAAAGCACAGCAGGCAAAAGGACTTCAGAAAATAATGAAAAAATATTAAATATAGTCAGAATTAGGTTCCAGTAGTATGAGGTAATTTTTTTCCTACTCTCCTTTTTAACTGGTAGCCAATCACAAATGTTGTTACTTAGAAGGCAATGTTGAAGACAATATTTTTTATGTCTTCATCAGCAAGAGATAATAAATCTGGATATTCAGACAGAAGAAACATTCTGTTGAGTTTGCAGGTATAAACAAAATTTGGAAAAAAATATGTGTGGGAGGACAATGACGCTTTTTAGGGAAACATATGCAGAAGATGCATTTTGGAAAGAACCTCAGCAAGTTCTACAGAAACAAAGTCCTGCATGTGGGTAGAATAATTACATGTGCCAGTATCAGCCAGGGACTGACTGTCTGGATAGCAGCTCTGTGGAAAGGAGCTGGTGGTCCTGGTACAGAAGCTGAAGGTGGGTCAGCAGTCAAGGCTAACCATATACTGTGGTGCATAAGCAAGAGTGTAGACACCACGTTGATTAAAAGTGTTATTTCCCTCTAAACTAGACGCATAAGTCTCCCTCTGAAATGCTGTGCCCCTGATACAGCACATGCAGACAAATGGGAAAATTCTGTTAGATGACCAGAAGAATGGCTAGGAGGCTGCTGTGTGGACATGGGAACAGGCTGAAAGAACTGGAGTTTTTTAGCCTGGAGAAGGGAAAGCACCAATCCAGCACCATCCAGTACCAATCTTCCACAACCCAAAGAAAGGGGAGACATATGGCAGAAGGCAGAGCCTAACTCTTCTCAGAGTGCACAGCAAAAGAGCCTGAGGCAACAGTCACAATTTATATCAAGGGAAAGTCTTGCTGGATATACTGGGAAAATAGTTCTTGCCAATTAGAGCAATTAGACACTAGAATATCATCTGGTCCTGCACTTCTTACTGAAGAGACCTTTGGACTAGCTGATCTCCAGAGACTCATGCCAACTTAAATTTGTTACTTAATCTGTGTTTTCCATGGTTGCACAAAAGTACTACTCTCTCTCTCATGCCACAAAGTAGAACTATGTTGTTCTGGAGTCGATGCGATCAGTATGGCTTAAAACTCTGTCCTGGGAAATTCACTTCTCATTTTTTGGCTAACCTCTTACTGTGCTCCCCTCATCCTCATCCTCCCTGAGATTCCTCTTACTGGTTGATCTCACTTATCTTACCCATTGAATTCTACTTTTTCCCTTTGCTTTTTGCATCTTGTCTATTGCCATTTCCATGTCTTTCTGGTTAAGTCACGTTAGCTGAAACATTTCACAAGCAGTGTGAAAGCAATTCACAGAAATATCATCTCGATGGCAAATCGAGGTAGCTTGTGTTGCCTTTGTTCCAGGCCCTTTGGCCTGCAGAGTCTTTATCTCATGTCATTGACTTGCTGCTCAGGTGAAGGCTAGTATGTGCAGACCTGTGCTACCTCAAGAAATACAGTCAGACACATTTGAGTAGAGCTCAGAAACAGAGAGGTCTTTGAAGAAAAGTGTGTGGTGCTTTGTTAAACAGTCAAGAGTTATCTATGCTCTGTTTAGGATTCATAGCTCAACTTTAATGTATGCTTTCATCTCATGCATTTTTTAATCTTCCCCCGCCTCATTGCAAGAGGATATTAACTATGTTCATGTGTATTACGTTTCCTTCAATAACAAAATATATTTTATACGCCCAGATGAATTTTTAATAAGTCAATAATTAAAGAATCTCTTCTAAATATTCTTAAAGAAATAAAGGCCAAATTCCTTTCTCTTCTCAGTCTTTAGATTTCTATGTTAAATAGAATGGTTGAGATTTTTATTATATTGAGCTTTAAGTGCTGGATTTAAAAAAAAATCTTTTCAGTCTTCTGACAACTGAACATAAGTATTTCAGGTTAGTGTGAGTGCAAGCTGAAATACAGAATAGCTCGCAACAACATGCTGCATTCAGAGCTGCCGAAGTACATCTGCACACACATGCCTTAACTAATTGCTGCATGACTTAGGAATCATTCCTTCTAAGGCATGTTCAGACAAAAAATAGAAATGTTTAGTCTATGCCAACTTTGCTAAGTACTTGTTCCACAAAAAGACTTTACTGTGCTATGTTGTAAAGCCCTTGTAAGGCCTGCTGTCTGGAGAATTCTTATACTGTGTTGCAGGAATTTTCTGTGTAGTAAATGTTGTTGGTACTAATGTAGAAGAATCATTTCCAGCACCCACTTTTGGGGGTAAACTTTGTCAAACAAAATGTTGTTCAGCATATAAAGAATGGAGTATCTTCAACATTCTTTAGCATTAGATTATTCATATTTCTACAATGGCAGTCTATACACTGGGGTCCAGTGATGTCTTTAATGACATAGGGAATTTTTAGGAACCTCCACAGGCCTGACAGATACAACACAGGGCAATTGCAAAACTGGCAACATCCCTGACTATCCTGCATTCTGTGGGACATCTAACATGAACAGTGACCTCTTTCACACATGTAGTACTGCTCCAGGGATTGTAAAAAAAGCAGTAACAGCTTTAGAGCTATTGCACAGATGATCACACAAGACATTGATTTCTCTGTTTATTGAAATTAAAAACAAGGTGTTGACTTACTTGTAAGACTGTTTGTTCCATAATGGGTGGTATCTTATAAATTGTTAAAATTTAAAAGTTTGGTTTGGAGACATAGGTATCATTTATGTTCCAAATATCTCAAATTAAGACTGCTGAGGCTGATTGTACAGCTTTATCTCCATTGTGTTTTGTTGTTGAATATAATAGATCTCAATCTGAAATACACTTTTTATTAATATATTGCCACTTAAATTTAATATTCTAGTGAACATTCATGACAAGTGTCTCAATTTCACCCATAGCTACTGGAAAGTAAGCACAACAGAAAGGAAAAAAACCAAAACAAAACAAAGAAAACCAAAAAACAAACAAAAAACCCCCAAAAAACAAACAAACAAAAAAACCCCCAAAAAAGTCAGTGATTTAATTTAAGAGCTCAAATGAGTATTTACAGGGATTATCTTTTTCTTCCTTGCATTAATTACTTGTCTCCTCAGTCAGCTATATTATTTAATGGGTTGTCTGTATACATGCTTTAACACTATCCTTCTTAAAATATTGGAAAAATAAGAAAAAAATTGTGATGAGGAAAACAACAGATCAGTTGTATATGAAAAACACACACATGCATTTCCAGCACTAAGCAGGTATAGAAAAGTACATAATGTTGTGTTAAATGCTAAATTTTGAGCATTTTTGGGAGCAAAGTCTTACATATTACTACCTTCTAGGGTTTTTTTTAATTCATTTCTTTGCCTTTACTGGAGACTCAAATATACTGTTGATTCTCCAACACTGGAATTATCCTGGTAGGTTGGCCTAATTCTGCAATGAAATTCTAGAGCTTAAGCAGTTTGTTTGATTCATCATGAAGAAAGGGGTAATTTGCACTTCCATGTGATGAGAAGAAATTAGTCTTTTATGTCTTAACTTTTTGTGTGCAGCCTGCAGCTGCCAACAACAATCTCCATTTCAAAACCCAGAACCAATAATGCTGGCTAAATCTGATTCAAAAACCATTGTGTTTGTATTTTAATTAACAGTTTAAAGGAATAAATTATTGTCTGCTTCTAGAATCCAAACAGTTCCTCTCTTCAGAATGTAGCCTGTAGTGTAAAGCAGCAGCTGACTTAATAAGAGAGGAAGTAGCATTTGCACTATCCAAATAGTTTGTCTGTTACAATACAGCAATTACAATTTACGTCCTGTCAATTTATGTGTCATTCAAAAATGTCAGACTACATCTCAGCCTTGATATCTGAAAATATGCACATATATTCACAGGAAGAATATATTTTTATGGTCCTTATTACCTTAAGTAAAGAAAAAGATGAAACATAAAATAATAAAAAGGAGTTTGGGATGTTTATGATCTTTCTTTATACTGTAAAAAAAAAAAAAGATGAGCCAGCACACAAGGCACACAAGTCTTTTTAAAAATAAAATGAGATGGAAAAATAAATAAATTTTTTTCAGGAAAAAAAAATTAATATTTTCATGTCCTAAAAAAAAGTTACTGGAAATTAGGTAACCTTTACATTGAAATTTTAAGGGAGAATATTGTTCTTATGGAAAATTTTCAACAGAAGTTAGTGAATACCAGAAGGAGTTATCTTTCTTGCAACAAAGTCTATCAAGTTCTCAGTGGAGGGAGGTACACTGTGTTGTTCTTCCCTGAAGCTCTCACCTCTGGCAGAGAATGGTCAGCTTTTCCTATTCCACTGGTACAACTGAGATTTGCCCTGGGAGAACAAATAGAAGATGCTTCTCTGGATGTGTCTTACTTTGCGTTCTTGTCACTCCCAGACATAGAGGTTTTATATTCTCTCTCATCATCAAGAGTCACAAGAAAACAGATGACAAAAAGGAGGGAAGAACAACGTAGTTGGAAGGAGCAAAAATCTGTTATACATCTGTAGTCTTGTCAGTTTTAATACTTAGGATAATAGGCACCCACCATTTCTCAGTGTAACATTATTCTCTATCTTTTTCTATCTGTGCTTTTCAAGGCTCTGTATTTCAGTCCTGGCTCTTTACCAAGAAGGATATTATTCAGCTGCACTGATCTACTGATCTGAAGTGTAAAAGCATCACAAATACATTATTTGACAACAAAAAAGTCCACTTACTCTGCTATCAAACATTAGACTTACCTCTTGCAGTAGAGGAGGTTTTTAACTATTTCCTATGTCTTCCTTACAATACCCATTCTAAGTTTACTATAATGCCCAAAAAAGCCAAAAACTAGTCTGAACTCTTTATGAAATGATGAATAATATTTCAAAGGAAAGTGGATTTTACATAAGGTTTCTTCATTCATGGAGTATTTATTTTGCTAATTGCGAAATTACACACAAAGCAATATTCAAACTAATCAATTTACCAAGGAATGGTAATGGAAAAGAGTATAAACAGAATTACATCACTGCTGACAGTGGAAATGGAATCATAATTGAAAAAATATAGTCTATCTGAATCACAGAAGGCAAGAACGTGGCTAATGGGATTGCTCAAACGAAATGGCATTCCTGGCATAATGCCTTTTGATATCATGATTAAGACTTCACTTGAAACATAAGAAAATAGTGAATGATGGCTTCTGATATAATTCTGTAGGGCCATTAAACTTGTCTTTCATTTTTCAGACCAAATGTAGAACTTTAATTTGCTGGAAATCATGATCACAGAAAATGATCAGTGATGGATGAGAGTGTTCTGGTTTGGGCCAGCTCACTGACCAAAACCACAATTGCCTTTCTCTGAATCTGATGGGTTTCTGTACTAAGTGCACTTGGAAATAACATAGTAAGAAAGGAGGAAAAGAAGAATGTGAGAGTTGGGAGCAGTAGTGGTTTGTGGGTTTTTTGTTGTTTTTTGGTTTTTTTGTGGTTTTTTTTTGGGGGGTGTTTTTGTTTTGTTTTGTTTTGTTTTGTTTGTTTGTTTTGGTTTGGTTTGGTTTTTGTTTGGGGTTTTTTTGGGTTTTTTTTGGTTTTTTTTTTTTTTTTCATTCCTATAAGTTGAATTGTATTATATGGGCATTTCAGGAAAAAGGTATACACTCCACAAGTTACTCATTTCTCTGGGACTGGAGAATAACTTCAGTGAATTTTCACTCCAAAGTGAGGCAAAACATTGCCTAAATATCTGGTGTATTAATGTTTAAATTTTCTGAACAAGGAAGATTCCAGTCATTCAGCAGTATGGCATTAACCTTTTTTATCCACACACAGTATTTACTGCAGGTCCATATTGAGAAAGACTGACTCAGATACCCTTTGGCATTTAGGATGAGCATCAAGCAAATGAAGGGCTGGATTCTTACACCTGGGACTGGGAACCCAGGCATTTCAAAACTCTACAAACAAACTGGAAAAAAAGTGGGAAAATAAGATTTATGGCTGCAAAGATTATAGCTGAAACCGCATAAACAGAATACTTTAAATTATAGGTTCTTTGAAATCTCAGTGGAATATCATAACCACCTCTTAGAAATACTAACTTCCAGAGTTTACATAGTATGATATGTCATACACCAGAATTTGAAATTATTCATGTTTCAGACAACTGTGACACCAAAGCAAGAGTGTTGGGCTGGTATAAAGGTCATAAGTACACAGGACTTGCTCCTCAAAGACTTTTGCTTGAATCTGGTAATAGCTGAATTTCAAGGAACTATAAAATTCACTATTTTCTTGTTTAAACAGTGAATTGGAAAAGTGTGTGTTGTGTACCAAAGTGTGTGTTGATTGTGTTTCTCACTCTCTGAGTTTTCTCCTGAGATATTATTTCAATTGAGTCTTTTTAATATAGTTTTTTAATGCAAAAGAGCAAAGAGCCATTAAACAATTTTTTTAGGTATGTCATAACCTCAAAGACTCTACTCAGGACTTTTCTGCTAAGGACGTTGGTTAAAAGCAACATAAGAGTATTATAAATCACTTTGAACTATGCTATAGCCACAGGCCATACTAATGATTTCTGCTCCATTTCTTGAGCATTGTCCATATTTCAATGCTGTCTTTGTGATTTTTTTTACTCTTTTTTTTACTCTTTTTCTCTTGTGATTTTTTTTTACTCTTTTAAAAAAGAAATATCTTTTTTAAAAGAGTAAAGTTCAGGCTTTCTTTGTGGTCCCCTTTTCCAGGAATAAATACTATTCCTATAGCATTTTTTTTAGTATTATTTTTTAATAACTTTCTACTTTTTATGACAGCAGTAAAGATGTATTTATTCCTGCTGTTTAAAAAGTCCACCTAGGAAATTTTTTCTGTGAAAAATAAAGCTTAAAAAATGAGGACTCTAGTCTTTATGTTTATTGCCCTTTGCAGTACTGTCATATTAGCTTATACTTACCCCTCTGTTCTTTTGTTCAACTGAAGTTTTTAAGCTGTTCCTTTCCGTGGTGTTTTGTATGCAAGCATCAGAGAAGGTAATGGAAATAAACTTTGATCATAATGAAAGTTATGAAAAATCTGCCAATGAAAAGGAAAACTTCCACAGAAAGTGGGGGTGTTTCAAAAACTTAGGGAGGAGAAGGTTAAAACATTTACTGACCAAATATTGTTATAAGATGCTCTATAAAACCAATGGGAAAAGAAGAGCCCTCAATAGAAGATGAAGGGAATTTGACAGACAACATGGTGCTGAGCCAGATGTTTTTAACAGAAACACAATACAGGATAGCAGCTAGTCAAAGAAAAAGATGAGTTTAAAGAAAATGCAGTTTGTTCTTCTTCTTGGAACAGTTCCACTTTATATAAAATATTGAATATTCATTGAACCAGAAAAAAATAGTGAGAGGAAGAACTGTATCACCAGCAGTTGAGTACTCATTTGGGAAGGAGGAGGTTCAAATCTCTTCTCCAAAAAGCATTCAATTATTTATACAATTAGGACTCCACGGGATATATTCAGTCACAACTTGTCAGATCAGCTTAGATGTTAGAGCAGTCACTGGGGAAACAGGGGACCAGAAAGTCATGCCAGAACATAATGCATACCAAGGACTTAAAACTGGGTCTTTTGCATCCCAAATAAGAACCCCAATCATTAGGCTTCTCTGAACCACTTTGTGCCTCTAGTAAAGACTTTCATATGCATCTTTCAAATAGTTTCCAAATATCTTGGTTTTACCCTGATGGGGAATAGGAAAAAAATGCTATCTAGAGTATTTTTCCAGCAAAGAAAAAATGAAATGTTCCTAAGCCACCTATGCTACTAGAGTGTGTTTCTTTCTGATGCCAGACCCCGCCTGTCCCATTTTTTTCAGGAAATTCATTTGCTGTAAGAAACTTTTCCAATGGATCATGAATCATAATGATGCATAGGCATCAATGGTCAAAACATGTCTATATATTCCTAATCCACTGAAGTTGGAAGGCCGCTAATGTTTAAGTGTAGCTCTTAGGTAGGCTGCTGCTTTTCAACCTGATAGTAATATATAGAGATTGCTCTCCTGAGGAAAAAAAAAAGGCAAAAACCCAAGAACTGCCTGCAACCACTGAAATATTACAAATCTGGCTTTATTTCTGCTAAAATCACCTTATCTGTCACTGGTTAACATGGAGAAGATTACAGTTTTTACTGCCAAAGAAAAATTGAGGGAGAACCCTTTGCATTTGTTATTGTACTAACTTCATCTGTTAATACTGAGAAAATATTAAACAAATAAGACATGCCCTAACCTGTGGTAAAGAAAAGGGAGCTCCTTAGGACAGGTGGCTGTTGCTGTGTGGGAATGTCACTGGAGTATGACATGAGGCAATGTGATTTTGGAAGAGTGGGTTAAATACAATGCATATCAACGAGTGGGTTTTCTCCCATTTACTAGATACACTTTCAATCAATCCATCCTCACAGTTGCCAGTAAGATGGATATCAAATGAATGTACATTTTTAGGAGAAGTTATTTCTTGTGCCACATCCTTCTGTACTAGTCTTCCCCTGAGAAATTCTATTGGGAATACAATATCATGGTAGCAAAAGTCACCAAACGATATTTTTTTGGCATTGAAAATGCATATTTACTGCATTGAAAATACATAAATAATTTTGACCTTCTGTACTTTAGTTAAACACAGAAAAATTTCTTGATTTCAGGTAATTTTTGCAATTTGTTGTAAAGCATTCTGCTCATTGTTAGTTGTGATCCAAAGTCACTCAAGCGTTTTATCCACCCCATCCCTATTCTCTTACTGAATCCAGACATAAGCACCATAACACAAATTTTGTGGCATGTATAATATTGATAGAAGTAATCCTAGGGTTTTTTTCGACGATTATTCATTTTTATTATTCATTTTCCAGTTACTGGAAAATACTGAAAAAATTAAGTTTTGAGATAAAAGAGTAAAACAAGAGTGAACAGGAAATTTTGCTTATGTCTTTTTGTTCAACATTTGGACATCCAGCTCTACTATGCCAATTGCCACATACAATACTGAATGACATCCAAAATCTTTTATGTGGCACTAGGTATAATTTTTGTAATTTCATAATAGAAAAGGTGTGTCATCAATACAAAAACAAATTCCAAAGAGATTTTCATTAATATCAGCTGCCTTTTAGGGATAGAAAGAAGTTGATAACTGTTTTTTTCTTGAATTACACACAGAGTACCTACATATGTGAGGACTGGAGCAGAAAGCATATAATGTATCATTAATTCACAGAATCACAGAATTGCTAGGATTGAAATGGACTTTTTTAATTCATGTAGTCCAATGCTCCTACCAAGGTGAGGTCACCTAGACACCAGGAACACCATCCAGTTGGGTTTTGAATGTCTCCACGGAAGGAGACTCCATGACTTTCCTAGACTTCCTGCTCCAGTGACACGCTCAATGGAAAGAAGCTCTTCCATATGTTGAGCTGGAACTTTCTTTGTTCTAATTCATGGCCATTGCTCCTTGTTCTGTCTCTGGATACCACTGAAAAGAGTCTGGCACCATCCTCTTGGCACCTGCCTTTGAGATAATTATACACATTAATAAGCTTCCCAGCCTGCTCTTCTCAAGACTAAACAGACCCATCTCCCTTGATCTCTCCTCATAAGAGATACTCCAGACCCCTCATCACCTTTGTGACCCTTTGCTCAAACCTCTTCAGTAGCTCCTTGTTTTTATTGAACTGTGAAGACTAGAATTGGACACAACAGTCCAGATGTGGCCTCACCAGACAGAGCTCAGCAGAGGAGCATGAGGCCACACTCTTCCTGAAGCACCCCAGGATCCTATTGGCTTCATCACTGTCCATTCATCTAACCCACACATCCTTAGCTTACCTATAAGGATGTTATGGGGAACAGTATCAAACAACCTCACTGAAGTCAAGGTAGACAACATCCACTGCTCTCCTGTCATCAGCCCACCTTACCCTGCTATCATAAAGGCAGTGAAATTGGTCAAGCATGATGTACTCTTAGGGAATCCATGCTGACTACTCCTAATGACTTTCTTTTCTTCTACATGCTTGTGATGACCACCAGAACGATTTGTTCTATCACCTTTCCAGGGATGGAGGTGGGACTGACTGGTCAGTAGTGTTCTTCTTGCCTTTTTGAAGATGGGAGGGACATTGGCCTTCCTCCAGTCCTCTTCAGTTCTCAATGATTTTTCAAAGGTGATAGAGAGCTGGACAGCAACATCTGCCAGCTCCTTCACTACCTGTGGGTGTATCCTATCTGGCCCATGGATTTATGGGTGTTCAGTCTTCTCAGCTGATATTTCACCCAGCCCTTCAAGGAGAAACTTTCCTTTCTCCAGTCTCCCTCCCGACTTAGACCTTTCCAGAAACACATTTCCAGGCCAAACCATGACAGTCCAGGATCTAGGTTTCGTGAGGACTGACCACAGCAGTAAAGACTGAGACAAAGAAGGCAATCAGCAATTCTGCCTTCTCGTTGTCTTCCCTCACCACAACATCCATCTGATTCAGCAGTGGCACTACATTTTCCATAGTATTCCTTTTGCTGTTGATGTACCTTTAGAAGATCTTCTTGTCCTTGATATCTCTTACCAGACTCAATTCCAAGTGTGCCTCCGCCTTTCTCCTTGCCTCCTTACATCCTCTGAAGATGTTTCTACAGTCCTCCCATGAAGCTTGTCCCTTTTTTCCCATTCCATTGATTTATTTCTTCTGTTTCAGATTTACATGCTCATCCATGCAGGTCTCCTGCCCTCTTTGTATACCTTGCTCACTGTCTTGAGCTTGGAGGAAGTGATGCTTAATATTGACCAGCTCTCTTGGACTCCCTTATCTTCTAGGGTCCTAAATGATGGAATTAATCTAAATAGGTTTTTGAAGAGGTTGAAGCTGTCGGGGAGTTCGGAGTTCTAGTCCTGCTTAGTGCTTTGCTTCCTCCATGCAGGGTCCCAAGTTCCACTGTCTCATGGTCTCTGCAGCCAAGACTGCTCCCTGTTCATATCTTCAACCAGTCCCTCCTGGTTTGTTAGTACAAGGTCCAGCAACACACCTTTCCTTGTTGGCCCTTCCAACACTTGTATCAGGAAGTTATCCTCAGTAATCTGAAGAATTTGTTTTCAGTATTCCCATTTCTCAAATATTTGTGGAACTTTTTATTTTTGTTTGTAATATGTCCTTATAGTTGAAAGTTTGATTATCTGTGTTTTTCTTATTTATGCAAACAAATGCTTTGGCTCTGATGAATACCTTCCAATTCTAATTTTTTTTCAATTTTAAAATAATACAAAATTACCTGGCAATTATCCTGTGTATGTGCTTAAGAGTGCCATAAGACACTCCCAGTACATACCCTATCTTTTTTTATCTGGGGAGCTGTCACTTTTTGCTGCTGTATATATTCCTAGATTACAGCTAGTTCTCCTTGAATCCAAACTGTCAAGAGATACTACCTACCAGTCTCCAGAGTTTATTTACTCAAACCTGCTTTTCTGTAGGACACTATCCCTCTTTTGATGTTACCATTCCTTAGAATGACACTTAATTTCTCATTAAATTCATGCAAATTATCTTCCACCTTCAGATATTACTCAACTGTTGTTTATTTTTTAATATTTTCCCTTCATTTCATCCAATTATTTCTTAGGAAGTTTGTCTAAGAAGGAATTTGAGTTGCTGGTAGTTAGATTGATGTATCACCAGACTTATTCTGTGCCTCGCACTGGTTACTAGAGATATCATCCTTTTAGGACTTTGCATTTCTTTCTGTATACTTTTCCTTACTCTTTGACCTGTTCTTGATGCTCAGAATAAGTATTTATGCTGAAATTATATTCTTGAATTTCCACTTCTGATCTTCATGAGTAATTTGTACTCTGATACCACCACTTCTATCAGAGCTTGTTCTACCACATTTCCTTGATGTCAGTGCTGTCCTAGCTTTGGTTGCATGCTCAATTTATCCCTGCTTCTCTTTATTTCTTTACTCTTGACATCAGAATATGATCCAGTCAGTCTTATCCTTTTCTCCCATATGGTCTTCTAGCTGCTTTGTGTTTTCCTCTGCAAGAGAAATCTCTCACTAGGCTATTACCATATTTTGATTTCTAGTAATATTTTATTATCTGACTCTTTCAAATTTTAAACCTGCCCTTTTTGCAACTGAGAATCTGTACCTGGAAATTTCTCTCCCTTGCTTTGGGATCTAGACTCAAATTTTTGCTACTTATTGCTAGTTTTTTTTCTTGGATCTTCTTTGTCAAATAGGTTAAAGCTTTACAATTGACTCTGATGCAAAACATTGCTTATTTTCAAAATATATTTGTACCTGGCTGACCTTTACTCATGTTTTTATTTCTAACTTTATTATTGCAACCAAGCCTCCAGCATACTGGAGTCACTCTGACCTGCTGTTGGTCACCTCTAGCATATTGTTAGTGCTCACACTGAAAACACAGCTAACAGTAGAGAGCTGGATTGACTAGAATAACACTACCTGCTCTCCAAGACACAAGATCAGCAGGCAGATTGCTGTACCAAGGGACTTCTAACCCATTTCACCCATTGTTTCTTTTGCGATTGTGGCTGTATCTTCACAGCTGCAGATCATTTCTCCACATTGATTGTCATGGTTTACTATTGGTTTTTACAATAACAATAAATAGTTCTTGAATCCAATTGGATTGGACAGGACCTGGATAGGAAGTGATCATTGCTTGCTGACTAGGATGGACAGAATCATTTTAGCATTTAATTGATTCACACTTTTCTTTAGTTTGGTATAAGCCTTGTAAGTACAATAAAAGTGGACATAAGTCTATTCTCAAAAAGTCCTCTTTTTCACGCAATAAAAAAAGTTTAGAAGATATTGAATATAACTATTTTTATTCTAAAAACTACACTGCTTTAGCAATATATAACTTTTTTAACTTCTTCCAACATGTATCTCCCAGACTTTCCTTTTCTTCAGTGAATCAAGATGTATGCTTCCAATATACGTAGTAGAGAAACTGAATTTCTTTTTAAGATACTTTGTTAATGTTATATGCAGCATGAAGTGTTATTTTTTGAGGTTTGGTCCAACATTTTACCAAATAGATCTTGCTCATTCTTTAAATGTTCATTTTCTGGAGAGACTTTGTGCCTGAGGAAATCATAAACTAGAGCACAAATGAGTTTTATTGATCTCCACAGTTTTCAATGTGAGATTTTTTCAGAAGGTTTTAGATGTTTTAAAGATACGAGCTTCACAAAAAGCCGTGGGGGAAAGGCAGCACTATTATCACATAGCAGTGCGGGGGGCAGGGGGAAGTAACATGTAGGCCTTATGTAAAGATATTTTGTACCAATCTACCTGAGGTAGTGCTGAAATACTTAGGAAAGGTCTGACTCACCAGAGCTCGATGATGCTCGCGAGAAATGCAGGAGCGCGAGTCCACAGGGCTCTGGTCACAATTCTGTCTAGAGCCATCAATACAGAGTACACTGCTGTGCTAAGGAACCCCTGTTTTTGCAATGTCCATGTCCAACAAAGCAAGAGCTGAAAAGAAAGTTCAGCACAAGCAGTGGATTTTTACTTTATCCAAGCCACAGTATTGGCATTAGTGCAAATAAGAGTTTTTTGGTTTTTTGGTTTTTTGGTTTTTTTTTATCCTGATGGGATGAGAGCCTTGTTTCTTTCTGAGGTGCATTTAAAGAAAGTGGTTAAAACCTGCCTTGTAAATGGTGAAGAGCAAAAAAGGACAAAAAAAATTTCTATTTGCAGTTTAAACTCCCTTCTAGAAAACTCTAAACTTTACACCTCAAGTGTGCTTCCAAAGACTAGGGGATTCAAGTCCAGCAGCTGATAAAACCTTTCTTAAATCTATTCTTCAGCTGATAAAACCTTTCCTAAATCTATTCTTCAGAACAGAAAAAAATTAGAATATTTCAATATTTTCATGTATTTTCAGGGGATGGATAAGCAGACAAAGTATTTAGCTGAAAACCACCACTTAAAAAAATTGTAGAAATTTAAGTAAAATAATAATGATAACATAATGAACTCACTTAAATGTATGTGAGACCAATCTGGAAGCCAAACTTCAGGTCTTATGGAAAACATTGGAATAAATTGTCACTTTTTCTTACAGTAATACCCAACTACAAAAGAAAAATTTATGTCAAAATATGACTACTTAGGATATTCTTTGCATATCTCTGATTCAATATGGTGACGTTTAAGCCTGTCTGTACTTGGTTCTGCTGCCTAGTGTTCAGTACCTAACCTTCTGCTAGAAAGAGGACTTCTACCCACGGTGTTTGCTAGCTGGAGCTACCAGGCCATACCAACATCCTGGTGAAAGGCTAAGGCTCTTGTTAACTCTTGCAGATGCAAATTCATCCAGTTAGGCACATCCAAAGAAGGCTGAGATTTTGGGAACATACTGATGTTTAGGGTTGTTCTACTCGACTGCCCAGTGTTTAGACTATTGTGGTGATTACAAAAGGCTGTGTTTGAATCTCTGCCCTGTCTGATAAGAGGCAGAGACTTTAATCCAGGTTTCATCATGCAATAATCTGCAGGTTGTTGTCTATGCTTGAGACAATCTTTCTTAATGTTATCTTTGGCAATATTCTACATTTCAGATTCTATAAATAATTAAATATTTAATTAGTGAAGCAGAGAGTGGAATCTCTTGTTCCCACCTGTGCCCTGACCACTGAGCCTAAGTCCTTTTCTCCTCTTTGTCTCAATGAATATTTAATTATTATCCCAGCTGGAGTAATGCCAAGAGATTAAGGCTTTTCTATGATACCAGATAGTCTGGTGAGTGGGACACACTCTTAATGTGCTTCTTCTGTCTCTTCCACTCAGTGGCATGGAAAACAAACTTCTGGTCTGACAAAGGATTGCCTGGAAGTGGAGTAGGTCCCTCCATGTCTTTATGTTGGGTAAACTTGAGCATTTGGCCCCTGGGAGGAGTCTCACTGGAGTAAAAATGAAGCACATCTGTTAGTGTGTTGAGATCTCAACTGATATTTTAATTAGTGACGTAAAAATATAAGTAGATATTCAGTTTCAATTTGTGGGCTGTTTTGCTTATAAATAAACACGAACATATAAAACATATTGCATCTTAATGGGCATGAAAAAGATTCTTAGAAACACACTAAACAAAGGTGACAATGAAGGCTGATGCTGCAGAAAGGTGATAGGAATGACAGCTGGGAAATTAATGTAGACTATATCTGTTTAAGAGAAAAGATGATGTTGAAAATCAATAATTTTGAAAAGGACAGGCAAATAATGAGGGTGAGCAAGCAAAAGGGAATATTTAAGGTTTTGGCAAGGTCTCTAGAATTTCAGTCCTTTTTTACCTAGTGATGATGTTGTTGTTGTTGCTGTTGTGGTTTGTTGTTTTGGGGCGTTGTTGGGGGGTTTTTTTGTTTGTTTTTGTTTTTGTTTTTGTTTGTTTTGGTTCTAAAAGGCCATATATTCATTTCTACCTTCAAATGCAGAATTTTGTGGAGAGCTGACACTATCCTGGATTAGTGATTTCTAGATCCACCCTTACATTATCAGACTGTGTGTATAAACGCATTTTTGTGTGACAGTAAAGAGCAGTACAAACCTGTCATTGAATGTCATTATGCAGATAGAAAGGGAAGCAGTTAATAAATGACATCCCTGTTAATATCATCTCAATTCAAGACCTGGCACGGAAAAATAATTATTGGATGGATTGAAAATAGCTAAGAAAAACAAAAAGAATGAAAAATAGTTATCTGATGATGTTTTTCATCCAATATGGCTGACTATTATGATCTGAAAAATTGTTGGCACGTATAAATCAGATTAACCAACATATATCAATTACCAGTGTGTCCAAATATGCCCTTGTCCAAATGATTTTACCATGCCTGGTCCTGACTTTAGTATTGAAATGTCCTTTGCTGCCCTATTGTTTCAGTTCTCTTTGTTTATTTTGAGCTACATTTAACTAACTATTTTTAGCCTTTGTTTATTTTTAGTCACCTAGGCAATAATGTACATTGACTAAATTTGTGCCTGTACCTAAGATCTCATGTTACCACAAAAGTATTTAATTGAGAGTGCTAAAATTGAAGAAAAAAACACATGAAAAATGAATGTGTTGACACTTAGGTATTTACCCAGGCCCATTGTCTTCTGTTCTCCCTAAGGTGTGGAGCTTAGTTGAGGTGATACTGAGCATAACAGCTGTCACCCTGATGGATTTGCAGGCAGAGTGATTTTAGCAATACATTGCTGTGAACAAAAGTTCTACTTCTCCAAAATTTACACTTGGAAGCAATGTACCAATTGTATAATGAGGAGCTGGATAAGCCTCCCCAGTAGCAAATCTACTTAAGACAGCTAAACCCCACCAAATCAGAATGGCATTCAGGTCTTCCTGCCTTCTTACCATGAGTGAAGAGGACTGCACAAATCACAATGGACTTGAATTGTGGTTCTGTCCTGTAACTTCTCTCCCAAAGGGATTGTGTACCGGCAGTGCAGAGTCTGGATGACTCCTGTCACCACAGAAATGAATACCACAAGGAGCCTGACATTTTCTCTGCAGCATGTATTTAAAAGAATGAGAAAGTAGGTATTAACGCTAATTGTATCTGCAAACTTGTAAAGCAAGATATTCTGCACATGGAAATGACAAGATGAAAGACTTGTTTGCCCCAGATAAATTTGTTTTCTTTGTGCCTCTTGTTTCTTTTAGGCTGTGTTACCCCTCTCAAAAATGAGGGGGAATCTAAGAACTCTAAACACAAAGAAATTACGTGGAAAAAATGTCCACTTACCTTTGTACTTAAAGTTTTCTGTTCCCAAACAGAAATTCTCAGCATACAGTATCTCAATGACAATAGGGATAAACTGATGTATTATTGCATAGAGAAAAGATATGTCTAGGGGACAAGTAATTCAAAGCTTAAGTGTTAGCTGTCTTGTATTATGGAGTGTCATAATGATGACATGTTTTGCAAAATCTTGCCTATGTGTATTAAATTTCTACTTTGTATCTTCGAGGATATTGTTCACAGCTGGAATAGAAAAGTAGTCAATTGTTTAGTGCAAGTAAGGACACATTCATATGATGCTCAGATCTGTATTGATTGTTCAGAAACTGTAATGGAGGTACAGACATAGAACAACACAGTACCTGTGGGAGATATTTTGGTCCTATCTTCCTTTACTAAACCAGTTAAAGTGCACTCATAAATGTGCAATGTTAAATGTTCTAAGTTAGCCAGAGCCTGATGCTACCTGCTATCTACCAGCTATACAGTGAAAAATAATGTACTTTTCTACCATACATCTGATGGGACTGATCGCACCAATTACAACCAGTTAAACTCTTCTGTACAGTGGGCTTTCAAATTTAAGCCGATTTAGCATCATCACCAGCTACAGGGTTTCACTCTAGAAAACCTCTTTGTATAAGCGTCCTGAGTGTTGATAATTAAATATAGTTTTTTACTTGGTTCTACTTTTTAATGTAGTAGGATGCAGGATATTGACCTAAACGCATAGAAATGCTTTTTTTCTGGCATCTGTATTTTTGCATAGGAAATTAATTATGTGGACAAATTAGTTAGAATTTAGCAGTACATTTTAACACAAAATTCTTTCTTTAACACTTTCAATTAGAGACCTGTTTACTCTAAAGTTTAAACATGTCTGTGGTGGAAAATATCAGTTTGGATGACTCACTCTTTTCCTTTCCAATAATTAATAAAATATATAGCATTAAAGTACTTGAATTGCCTTAGGGTTTAAGTCTTCTGCTTACTGAAGTTTTCCAAATTAAAGTGTAGTGTAATATATCTTATGGCATTCCAGCACAGTGGATTTCTAGTTATTTCAGTGAGTACACAAGTCTTGGCAGATAGAAACAATGTTGGTTTGACATCAGAGTATTTAATTTATCTACACTTAAATCTCACTGGATTTGTGAACTTATTTATATAGATATCTCCTATCAGTAAAGTCAAAGCAGAGAAGACTGGATATCCTGAGACTAAGGCCATGAAATCAATCTTCCTTCTTTATTTTATTACCACTGCATGGTAATTTTATTTTTATTTATTTACCATTATTATTTATTTACCATTATTATTTATTTACAATTAATTATTTATTATTTATTTACCCTTTTATTACTACTACATTGCAAGTTAGATGCTAGAGTAAAATAGTAGAAAGACAATATTGTATTTCAAAAGTGAACATCCATTTCAAGATTTCTATGAAATTCTGCTCTGGTGTGTTTCCCATGCAGCCCTATTGACTATTAAATGTGAATAGTAATGACAGCACAGTAGTTGAGTCTTTGACTATAAGTAGTAGTCCTGGAAGTATATTCCTGGAATTGCAGTTAACCACCCAATAGCCTCCTTGTCCAGCAAGACAAACCTCGCATTTACATAGATGACGGACGACAAACTACATACTTCCCAAGTACTTCACAACAAATTGAAGGTATCATGCAAGACTGCTGCCCAAAATTGCTGACATGCATTTGTGTATGCAGTGCATATCTGCTGTGCTACCACTGAGAAACAGCCTGACCTCAAAAATGCAGAGTACAAAAATCCAGCTGTTAACTCTAGATGTGTGCTTTATGTGCCTGAGTAGGAGTCATGTCTGTGGCTCTGTGTGCTCTTTTAATAAAGTTCCTCTGTGAGAGCAGAGGTAAGGGGATTTCCTTCCTCCTAAACATGTTGATGAATGCTGCCATATCAGCAGTGTCAACAGAAGCTCATCCAGAAGGATCAAGAGAAATTTTTTATTTATTTTTGCTTTGATTTTTCACTTTGCATGTGATGCCAAGATCTTTCAAAGCTGGAATGAAACTACCTGCAGCTTCCCAGCAAACATATCCTTTGCTTTCCTTTGGTTTGTCTCAAACAGTAATCTAATGTGGATGGGGAATGTGCGAGTTCATCTCAACATGCCTGTTTTAAAGAAAAAGTCCACAGCTGCTGTGGATCTACTTCACATTATGATTTTCTGTTCTTATTAAAGGTGATGAGAGCTCTGACCCAAAAGTGTAGGATTTGGCTCTAGATTGTTAATGTCACTGCCATCAGGCTGCCTGTTTAGTCCTGTGTGATCTGAATAATATGTGACAGTTTATCATTTTGATCCTTCTGCAAACCCAGTAGATGGGCAGGGGTCACTGCTTTCCTAAAACACATTTGTGTGCAGAAGCCCAGCCTTATGGGTCCTGCTGCTTCAGCCATTGTTCATACCTTTAATCTCACATGAAGGTTAGAGGGGAATAAATGGAGCAGCTCCCCGGGCTCTGTGGGAAAGCTCCTGGGAAATTCTTAATCAAACTGAAACCAAATAGCTGTTTGTAAGAAATATATGACTTACAGAAATCTAAGCAATAGTAAAACACATATTTTCCTACATGGAGGATTGTTTTGGAGTTTATATGAAAACCTTTTAAGGAATTGAAAACATTCTGCAGCTTCAGTCAAGTGTTAAATTCCTAAACCATCCCCTAATTTCTCTATCGTATTTCTTTGCCATTCTTCCTCATTTATTGTTTCTGCAATGTCACTTGAAGTCTGTCACCTTTCATATGGTTCACATTCCATTGCCAGTAACTGATGAGTAGTTCCTTGAAAAAAATTTGCTCCATCAAACTGTGCTTTACTCTTTCCACCTTCCTGCATATCATCAGAAAAAATAAAGAAAATAGAACTTACAAAACTCTGCCACTGTTGATTGCTTTGTTCAGGGCATGATGCACATGGATTTTGTTCAAGGTCTTTAAGTCCTCCTTTTCTAGTCATGGTTAAATGTATTTGCTACGCCTTCTTCCCTATTTTATGCAACTGGCATGACAAATTATTTAGTAAAAAAGCAATAATAAATATACAGATTTCCAAATCAAATGTGGACATCGTTTTCTTTGACATTAAAAAAAACTCAAAATGCCTATATAGAGAGATTTCTTTTCATACATGTGTGGTATTTTTCTAGCCTTGAAAACCCTAGCTGCACATGCCATTTGTAGTTGAGCTAACCTAAGACCTTGATGTCAGGTGTAGCTGTAGAACATAGTCAATTCTTGCATTTTTTTCATTTCATGTCTGAGGAAACTAGATATTGTAGCTTAATTATGTCAAGCTGTGAAGAGTACAGACTAGGGTCATAGGCTGATAACTGTGAATTTGACATTGTTATCTATGATAATATCAGCAATGTAAAAGAAAGATGTGGGTGTATGCACAGTTATGTATTCATATAGGTATATATAATGAAGATAATAATTTAGATTAAAAAAATCAGTGATTAAAAAAAAAGAAAGCTGTACCTGGAAGTGTCCCACTGATCCAATTTAATAAGATTGTTTTCTGAACAGGAATTTTCTTAGTTTATTTACATATAAATATTTTATGTATGTCACTCGTGCTTTGGCATGAGTTTGGAGTATGAAATCAAACTGATTTGTCCTACCTAGTAAAAGCTGGAGATTAACTTCATTCCAGACATATGTCATTTGTTGGACAAGCTATCATTCAATTTTAAGTCCTCTTTAAGAACCATGATATCTTCTAAAGATTGTTTGGCTTACTGTGATGCAGTGGAAATATTCACTCATAGATCAAAGTAACGTTAAGACAAATGTGAGATTTGAAGGGTAAATTCTGTGTTAAAACAATAAATGGTGTTTCAAATCCTAGTGGATGACTGGGTTTAAAATTTTTTTCTCTAGAAGGTAATTCCTTGATATGACATAGATAAAAGCATTAAAGCCAGATAAAGGCTGGTCTTTACACTATTTATATTTGCTTAAAAGTAGTTTTAGAATACATTCAGATAACATGGAACAGATTTCTGCATGGGTGCTCTTTTTCATGGATTGTAAGTATTCTACCTGAATAGAATTAGAAAAACTAATTCAAAACAGCTATAAATCCACACAAGCAAAAATATAAAATTAGTATGAACAGTTTTCCATGTTAAAAAAATATAAAGAAAATAGAGCATACTAGACTTTTGGAGACAATCTCCATAAACACAAAGGCAAAGCACTGAAAACCAGGGTGTTCATGCATAATGTTGTTTTCCTGCTCCTATGAAATTGTTCCGTACCTGTGTTACACACATATACAATAAATACTACTACACATGTATTCCTGGGTGAGAGAGATAGATCTTTTTATTTAGAAGGGAAAATTAATGTCATTAAAGGCTATATTAAATAAAGCACCTTATGGTTTTGAAAACCTCATTATGAAATGAAAAAATAGGTAGTAAAATTTAGAAAGAGGCACAAATTATTTAAGTTTTGTGTTAGGAGAATTTGATATTCCGAAGCTTCTCATTACATGGGAAGTCATGTCATGTACTACATCTATTGATCCTATAACTGATCAAATTTTATTTCTGTGATCTCAAGGTTTGCTGTCATTGTCCATCCTGCACAACACTTTTATGTACCTTTTGGGTTGATTCATTTGTTAAGCAAGGCTTTAACAAATGGCCTACACTAGGACATATGTTCTAGTCATTCGATACACAAACACCTTTGTTATAAGTTATTTTCTTCTAGTTAGGAAAGTGATTGGCCTGAAGAGAAATCAAGGAATAATAAATATCACTGAAGTTTTTCGTATGTCCAAAGAGAAATTTAATTATGCCTGATCACTGTTCTATGAAATATTATTCAGCATAATAAATGAAGAAAATCTGCTCAAGAAGCTTGCATGTAGCATTGTATCAGAAGCTATTTTTTAATATTTTGAGGACGTAATTTTTTTATTGTTTGACTGCTGATTCCAAAATATCTTCATGAAGGAGTCCTGCCTTTAGAATTATAGATTAAGGCATTGTGCCTTTTCATCCCAAGCAGCTTCATACTTACAGTATTTAGGAATGCACATTTAGATAACATTTTAGGGAACCTCTCACCTTTGTTTTCCAAAATGTATTTCTTACTGATGTTTCTGTATTCATAAATACAATGACAAAATTTCTGTTGCATGATCTTCTCAGTCATATTTCATTCTTGTATATTACTGAAATATTAAGTAAATGACCATATAAATTGTGAGACAAGGCGTATCTGAGGGCAACATTCACCTCCTGTTACCTGGCTGAATTAAGTGTCTGAAGCCAGTAACATCTTTGATTGTTAAAGCCATATCTGCTACAAATAGAGTTTGATTTCTCTGTGTTGTGATCATCACATTACCTGACACAGATGACCAAACTGGAAACTTCTACAGTTTAATACAAATTACTCTTAAAGATTAAATGCAGCTTCTCAAGAGCAGATTTGATATATGGCCAGCACAGATTTGAGACTGGCCAACACAGAAGAGGTCCTACACTCTGACAACTGGGTTATATCTGTTTCTATTGCTTCTACTAAAGTCAGCATAGGCTGTATTATTCCATCTGGGCACTGTTCAAAACCAAGAGGCCATGTACACATGCTTGACTGTCATGTGCCTTTGTGGGGAATTAATGTACACTTCTGGAGTTCTATTTAAGAAAACAAAATAACCATGGCAAAGCTATGCCATAGTTAAGCTTACAAGAGGCCATGTACACATGCTTGACTGTCATGTGCCTTTGTGGGGAATTAATGTACACTTCTGGAGTTCTATTTAAGAAAACAAAATAACCATGGCAAAGCTATGCCATGGTTAAGCTAAAAAAAAAGCCA
Organism: Passer montanus; assembly: GCF_014805655.1. NCBI lineage: Eukaryota > Metazoa > Chordata > Aves > Passeriformes > Passeridae > Passer > Passer montanus. The sequence continues at coordinate 8,647,944 of NW_024366815.1, read as the reverse complement.
AACAAAACAAAACAAAACAAAACAAAACAAAACAAAACAAAACAAAACAAAACAAAACAAAACAAAACAAAACAAAACAAAACAGTGTGGAGCTCCATGGTCTTGGTCTTCCACCTGAGATTATCTCTCTGTAGGAGCAATCCAGGTAAAAAACATCAGCTTTCAGGATGGGAAGAAAATTCAGCCACGCCACACAGACAGCTAGTGCAAATACCAAAACCTCTTCATCAGGATGACTTTGGAGTTGCACCAAGGGTGAATAGGGCCTTGCAAAAGGCACACTGCATGGTAACATGAACTTCAGTCTTTCACAAGAAACTCACAACCACCAAACCTTTTTGCAGTTCATGCCCTGACATAATATCTGTTAGGTACTTCATCAAAACTTTTTATCCCGACAGTTGTATATAAAAAGAAATCCTGACTGTTTGGTGTTAGTCTTTGCTAAGGAACAGTATATTCTGTTTTCCTTCTCTGAACTATTTCACGTTCTTTTGTTCCTCTTTCAATTTTCAGCTTTTATTTTGGTTGAAAGTTTTTGTTTTCTTTTTCAATTGTTTGTTTTGGAGAAGGGTTGTGAGGTTTTCCTATTTAGTTTTGCTTTTTCGGCTAAAAATGCATGTTGTAAAGATGACCCTGAAGAGATTCTGCTGGAGTAATCCTCTTGATTGTTCTCACATGCCCTCACATCCTCTCTGTAAAATTGTGCTATGTTCAGGTTTGTTCAGAAGGCTTCCTTGCATCATGGAATGCCAGCAAGAAAAGCATTCCTTACAAAGAAGGCTTCCTTACAAAATGACAGTGTCAGTGACACTGACAATATCATCAGCCATAGCAATAAGTGATGGCAATGTCCAACTTCTTGGAAGCAGAGTTTTGAAAACAGGACAGAGATGTGCCGTGGAGGAAAGATATGAATGTGAGTTGAATTTTCCTTTACAGACTTCACCCAGAAAAGTCCCATGGCTGTGGGAAAAAAAGAACATCTGGTTCTAACCCTTCTGCACTGAAGCCAGGAAGGATTGAGAGTAATGAGCGATGCAATTGGCCCACATGCATAGTGCAATTTAGAGTTATTTTTCATTATCATTGTGTTGCAGAATAACAGAATATTTGGAGGTGAAAGGGACCCACAAGGATCATCAAATCCAAATATAAGTAAATTGCCCATACAGGGACTGAACCCACTGCCTTAGGAACTTTTTAGCACCAGGCTCTCACCAGCTGAGCTAATCTCAGGATTATTAATTCCTTTCATAATCATTGTGAACTGTAACAAAGCCTTATTTACAAATGAGTCCTGTCCCTTCTTTATTTAATTTCCAATAGAGATTTCACATTACCTCAATTTTCTTGCATTCTTAATATAAGCCTTCCAAGAAAACAAGTACTACTTTTTCCAAGTTCTGGCTTCTGCAACCAAGAGGCAAGAAGATTAACAGAGTTTGAAAGTTTTTTATTGATCTGGATTTTTTCTTTCTTCAGATGCAATTTTTAAAAACTTTTCTTGAGGATATGGATTCACCAAAATTGCACAAGATAGAAGTAAATTAACCCTGTATCCTCTGAAGATTGTTTGCAGCATGCAATGATCCTTCTGCCTCTTTCTTCTAATTCTTTTTGTGTTTTTTCTTTTTTAAACTCACACCTTTTCTGACTGAAAATGGAGCATGGCCAGATTAAAACATTGAGTAAACAGCAGGGAACTTGGTCTTTCTAGTGTGTGCCAGTGACATCCTAAGGGCTATATCAGCTACAGACTTTTCTTCTTGCAGCCCCACTGAATGCATACCATTCATCTGTAGCTACTGAATGAGTGCAGGATGCACATCTTATGTGCACGTTACCACTAATTGGTGGATTTGTGTTTATTCTCTGAGCAGATGTGCTCCTGATATTGGAAGCTGTTTTCAGGATAGTGGGGGATGTAGATAAAAAATGTGATGGACTTCCCCACATGGAGTTTGTATTTTCTGTGTCCATGAATGGCTTCAAAATCTTGAAAGACAAAATTGCTTGTTATAGAAATTTACAATGCTTGGTATTTTGTTAATGGGTCCTGTTCAAGGATAAGTCATGCTTAGCTAGTAGTTTTATTCTGCAAGACTGGAAACGAGGTCACTGCCAAGTTTTTATTTAACTGTGCTCACCAGCAGAGAGGTACAACCAAAAAGATGCTATGTAAATACATTAGAAGTAAGTAATGTGCTAGTTAAAACGAGCACAATATGTCGGTCTAGTATGCAAAACTGATTTCTCTGAAAGTTATTTTCAACCCTATTTTAAAGTCAGGATGCATGACACATTGCTGGAATAAACACTACATCTTTCCTGCTTATGTAAGTTTGCTAGTGTGGGGACACAGTAAGATGTTTGTCTGCTTGAAGAGATACATGCTACCAGTGCCACTGGCTCAACTCCCACTGACTATGTGACTTGGGCAGAATATGCAACCATCCCCCTCTATTCTTCCTCAGTTCCTGGGCTCATTGGCTATTTACACAAGCTTCCAAATTTGCATGTAAATCCAATACTTGCTGTGGAAAATCACAGCTGAGTCACCCTGAATATATTTGTACTTGGGCACAAATGTTTTTGCAAACCTTCAGCAAACTAATAGGCTAAAACTGAGTACTGATACCAAAGCTACCTTGCTCTTGGAAGTGCCTAAGAAAATGTCTGCCTAAGAAAACTAGCAGGAATTATTTTCCAGGTATTATTTATAACTAACATCCCCTCCCCACAAAAAGCTCAAACCCCCCCCCAACCCTAAAACAAAACAACCCCCCCAAAAACCCACAAAAAACCTAAATTAACCAAATCAAACCAAAACACAGAGGTAAAAAAGTGAGTAAAATAAATAAGATATTTTAAAACTATTTTAGTCAATTTCAAAACAAAATTTGTCAGCATGGTCCTAGAGAAATTCTTATCTTGGTATTTTTTGTGAGGTTCCCTTATTTTTGTGTTGCCAAGCTTTATGCAAACTAATTTGCTGATATCTCTATCTATCCACCCAGAGGCATCTGTGGCCAAGTGATATTACACTCTGATTTTCTAACTGGCCTATAAAATTTTATTTGTATTATGTGACTCAGAATTAGATGTGCTTCAAGTATTTAATGTGTATAAATACAATCCTTAGGTAATGCTTTAGTCTCTTTTGCCTGTGAAGCAAACAGACATGCTCTGCAAGGAAGTTGAATTGGAGACATCCAAATTTCATGTTTGAATGGGAGTAGTTGCAAATTTTCTAATCTCATAATCTCTTTCAAAGAGCAAAAATATGTTACTGTCTACTCCTACTAAACAGCCTTCTGTTAAGGATGCAGAAAAACAGAGGAAATATGAAATTTCTGTGGAAAATAAAATAAGAGAAGAACAGGATTCACATGTAAACAAGACTCTGTTACAGTTCCCAACAATTAGGAAAGGAACTAGTGCAATTATAATGAATAATAACTCTGAGCTACATTGTGCTTGTAGCCATCTGTGGGTTAGCTGCATCTCCCATCAGGAGATAGGAGATGCAGCTTACTCCACAGGTTCACATCCATGGGTGTGTATCCTCTTCAAGAGATTTCTGTGAGAGAAGTGTTTGTGTAGTTTTTCACCTACCACTCTGTTTATTTGTGTCCTCCATGTCTCTTCTTCTACTACAAAGAGTCAAATTTTTCCTTTCCTTGATAAAAGACTGTTTGCCTTTGCATTTAAAGACCTAATTGGCACATAAACCACCCATTTTGTATAGAAATAAGTCACATGCCAACAGTGTGAAAGTTACCACTTCAGAGTTTACAGCTTTTTTTTTGCTGGGTTTTTTGTTCCTTTGCCCTAGAAAAATCTGCTTCTCTACAGCATTTTACAGATAAAATTTTCTGTAGTAATGAGGCTCATTGCATTTTTAACTGCATAAGGCAGCCTGTGTGTTTTATGTTTTTGGACAGTCTTCTTGTGCTAGACAAGAATGAGGAGCCTAGAAAGATCATTATTCAAATATCAGTCAAAACTGGCATAGCAAAAATTGCTGATCGTAAAAGCAAGCCTGTGGATCCTGGGATCTTTAAAAAGGCTTATGTAAATTAATATTTTTAGTTATACTGAATTCTAACTGGATTGAGATGCCATGCTCACATGAACACCTATGAAAAATCACAGCCTAAAATACTCATAATTTGAATTCAATTAATCTGGAACCTTTGTTTTACCTTCTACATCTCATTACAAATCTTCTGTTACTTCTCAGTCTTTACATAGTGTGTCCCAAGTCCTTGATTTCATATCGTGAAAGTTTTATGCTTGGGCCTGCATGTAGTCATCAGTTCTGCAGGACACAAGACAATCTACCTGTGCAGACTGCAACTGAGTCTGGATTTTAAATGTGTAGACCTGCCATGCATGCACAGTGTCTTTCATTCAAATGTTGCTTGGTAAAATATCTAGGAACAAGGCAGGCTGTGAAGCTGGACTTGGCTAAGGATGTAGTGTGAGAAGACAGCATGGCCAAGTTTGTGCCTGACTAGGTGAGGGAGCTATAAATTCCCTGTATTGCTGTTGCCTCCTTCCACTTTCCAAAAGAGCATGCACTCTACCGTGCCTTCCAATTCAGTACCAGATTTACTGGCTCCAGGTTCCTTTCCATAAAGGCAAAAAATTTCTGGTTCTTTGAAACTGGAATGTTTATGAACTGATAGTCTGCCCTTAACTGATTGCAGCACAGTTCAGTGCAAGGGTGATAAAAAAAAGGGGTGCTAGAGAGCTCAAAGCAGCCCTGCTGGAAGGCAAATAAATTCTCAGGGACAGCTGGCAGACAATACATATTAGCTGAAAGCTTAATGCCTATTAGCTGAATGCTTTAGCCTATGAAGTCACAAAAGACACATGGAGAAGAGGTGAAAGGATAGACCGATTTTCTAGTGAAGAAAATGGAGTGCAACTGCAGCAACTAAATTAGGGTCGTTTTGGAGTTCTCTGCTATTTTTTGTCTCACTAAAAGGGGTTTAGTCTTTAGTAGTAAAGCTATCTCTAAGCTCACAGCACTTAGACAACCAGTGTTGAGATTCATTTAACTCATGCCAGACATGAGAGAGGAAAAGGCAGGAAGCAGCCAGCCTCAAGGACAGGACAGAGGCTGTCCCAAAGTTCCCAAGATGTGACACAGTCAGACTTGACTTTAGTGCTGAACAGGTGTAACCAGGAGCTGGGGCTGATGAGGAGAATAGGGCAAGAAATGAGAGATAAACTTTAGGCACAGTTATCACAGGTCAGGGAAATTCTTAGGAATTAGCTAAATAATCTGTAACTTGACCACATCCCAAGTGGTGTCTTGGGAACATCAAGTGTTATAAGGTGTGTTTTACTTACTAAAATATATATATTTTCCTGTGCTGCTCTCATGCCTGTACAATACAGCTAGGACAAACAGACAGACATTAAGCAAATATGGGCAATAGCTAAAAACTATTAGCTAAATTACTTGTATCATTGCAGAAGAAATTGTCTTGTGGTGAAAATTACTGAGAATTTTGCTTTTATTTCTGATGTTTAGGGACTGATGAGCTGTGCTTATCTTTTTTTGCAATAACAAAAAGAACTTCACTTCCCTCATGAACTGCCATCCAGGTTCAAACAGGTACTGTGTATGTGCAGAGCAGAAAGACAAATACAGTTCCAGACTAGGCATGGTAAGTGTTTGTGTCTCATCCAATGAAGTTGCAGTCATTCATGTCAAAAGGGATCATTTATTGGGACAAAAGAGGACACAAGTTCCCCACACAGCAGAATTATGTGAGACTTTTTAAATTATAATGATAATTACTACAGCCTGAAAGAATGTTTACAGTTGTAGACAAGTAAGTGTGGAGAAGAAAATTGCTGTCCTCTATCAGCTGCGTAACAAACAGTGTAATTGCGAAAGCCTAAATTTCAGAGAGCTCTATGCATTCCATTATTCTTTTAGTGAGAGAGAAGGGTATAAGTGACTCAGCAAATTGCTTCTGAAAGGAAAAATCTTATCTTAAAATGACCTGTTATTTATGAGATACTGCATGTGTAACTTGTAAACATCTGGAGGTGAGCTGGTTAATCAGAAACAGTCAGAAGTGGAGAAATCCTTCAGCTTAAAAGTGAATAAGGTTTTTTTTCTAACTTGTTGGACTGTGAGGTGTGTTGATCGTAAAAGCTGTCATTGGTGCACTCAGAAGTATGTGCAGTCTGTTGTAAAATCAATATGCAGTCAGCCTTTGGGATCCTAGAGCTTGCTTTGGCTGCACATGCGAAAACTCCAGTGTGATAATAAAAAACAAAGTTCACTTTCTGGATTGTTTGTTGTAAAGTAATAGGCTGAAAACATTGCGAGATGAAAGATGGTACAGGACTTTTCAAGCAACCATTTTCCTTTTCGAGACAGTTTCCATTTTACTTTGTTCCTCTGAATTTTCAGACGCTGCAGGCCAGAGTACTGAATACCAACATAAATCTGTTTCGTGTGTTTACTTACATGGTGTTTCTGACTGTGATGGTATAAATCCATAAATTAGGATCCCATTGAAAGTTATGTCAGTATAATTTACAGGCATCTAATCAGGCTATAGTCATATTGTCACTGCTGGAAAACTAGAATTTACCAATGGACCAGAATAATTATTTTCTGCCATTTTACAGCACCCTACATGTGTTTGTATCAGTCTGAAAGAAAATCACGAATACTGAATTTGTGCTAGCTCAATAGAACATACAAGGAAGTTCCTCTGTTCTCTGAACTTGTTTCTGCAGGTGGCCACTAGCCAGTACCAACCAATATTATGACAGTAGGGAAACTGCAAGAAAATTCTTTTCAAAGGCAGTGTTCTAACTTCAAGGAATTTGTGACCAGGAATTCCCTTAAGCAACAGAAGCATTAATCATGTGAGTGAAGACAACTAGGCATAATTTTTCTTCCTTGATTTTGCCTAAATTCATTCTAAACCATCATAAGTGTGTGGTACTTACAAGGTTCTACGCCTAGAGGCTGCCCATTGCTGAACAAGAACATCTTGTTTGCTTTGAGTCTATCACCTTGCATTCTCATTTCATTCAAATGTTTTCTGCAAAGAGGTAAGGAGCAGTCCATCTTTATACCCATTGGTTCCTAGATTTCTATGATCTTGTTGACACCCCTTCTCATACTTGCCATCTCTTTGGTAGGCTGAATAAGCTAGTCTTCCTAGTCATTCTGTGTCTGAAGCTTTTTTAACTTTTCTAGTTGGCCTTCATGATCTTCTCTGTTTTATTTCCAATTCTATAGGGCCTACTGCTTTCCCAACAGGTTTTTGGCATATAGTGGGTTTATAACATGATGCATTATTTCCTCTTTTTTCCTGGTAATTGTTGAACCTTGATTTTCTCTTTTGACTATTGATTAGATAGTTTCATAGAGAACCTTGTCATCTCCAAAGATCTTTGTTTGGCTGAAAGCAAATAAAACATTTGGATGTTGAGTTGGGACGCCTGATTCACTACTGTGAAATACAAAAATTGTCACCTGGCAATTTAATCTTTTTGGAAAGGAGGAGGGGAAACAAGAATTGGAAAAGTTTAATTTGCTCCACCGTTCTTGCTTATGGCTGGAGCCAGAGGGAGCAGGATGACACTTCCCACTCTGTTTTGGTAAGGCAGCTGTGCTGTAATGTTTTCCCCAGCCAGGTGAATTTGGGGACAGACAAGCTCTTAGAAGCAGTCAGACAGCACTGACTCAGCAGGGGCAGAATGAATTCCTTTCAAACACTGCCCTCATCACTGTTTTCTGGGTGCACTTTTAAATCATTTTAATTTGAATGCTTTCTGAACTCCTGTGTACAGAACAATGGAATGGAAATTTCCCTTGATAGTCTGTTGAAAATACCATTTTAAAAAAACAGATAATATCCAAAGAAGATCTTTGAAGTATTTTGAAAACACAATATTTTGACTGGAAGACAGAAAAACTGACTCTTTGCTGCTCACCTGGAATATTCACATCAGATTTATTTTCAGTTCACTGGAAAAAAATGTGTGCAGACAGTTCACACAGGAAATTGGGAAAGAAAAAATTATTTGCTTGACTTTTTCTATGCTTTGGAACAAAATAATCATAATGCTATTTTAATTTAAACATATATGTATTTTTTTCAATGTCTATGTCTTTCTATACATATGGTTTCTGCTGATGGCTCCTTAACACTTTGGTTTTTGAGTAGTTCTTATGTAGATTTGGAGTACTTATCATGGCCTTTTTTGGGTTTGCCCCATTATCGCCCCCCTAAGGAACAATTAATTCAGATAATCTCCCAAAGATATCCTTATCAAATAACATTATTTCAAAAGACGTTAATGGCCATGATTATTAGAGGTTTGATCTGAAGATTCCCAGAAGTTGTGGTATATGCATTGCTCACTTCCTCCTGTTTGCAAGATGCCAGTGAAAGATCTTTGGAAATTATAATGAGCTTACCTATGGAAATGTCATGGGAACTGTCACGGGAAGTAGTTTTCAACATCAGGTTAAGAGTGAGCCCGCAGCATGCCCTGGCAGCCCAGAGGGCAAATGACATCCTGGGAGCCTTGAGCATGGCACTGCTAACCACAGGAGAGGGGGATTATCCCTGTGTTCAGGGCTGTGCAGCCTCACCTGGAGTGCTCAGCACAGTGCTGTGCCCCACAATTTGAGAAGGTTGTCGAGCACTGGAACAGGCTTCCTAGAAAGGTGGTCAAGGCCCCCAGCTTGTCAATGTTTAAGAAACATTTGGACAATGTGCATAATAATATGCTACAGGTTTTGGTCAGCCATGAGGTAGTCATGAATTTGAACTGGGTGATCTTTGCAGATCCCTTCCAACTGACATTCCATTCCATTCCATTCCATTCCATTCCATTCCATTCCATTCCATTCCATTCCATTCCATTCCATTCCATTCTCTCTGTGTCCTTTGCATTGCTTCTTCCTAAAATTGTATTTAAATATTTGGATTTCAATCTGTAAATCCTGTCCATGATTGTAAGGTAGGTTTTATGAAGAAGGCTTACATAAAAAGCTGATAAAAAGCACATTCAGGTGCTCAAAGGAGTCTTAGAAGAAAAGTTCCTCAGTAGAACCAAGAAGTAATCTAGTGCAGAGCTTAGAAGACCTATTTAATGACACAGACATCTGTTCTGACCTGAAGGAGACTGTCTAAGTTGTAGGACTGTAAGACTTTAATAGTAAGTCTATATTTAAACCTGAAAATATGAGTCTGAGTACTGTACATATTTTGAGTCTTTGAATTTAAATATTAAATTGATACCTGTGAAATGACATTACACTGAATTTGCCAATGCTGCTAAAAGTATTAAAGGAAAAGATAAAGTAGACCACAAAGCTAATACATACTGTGATGCTTTTATCTTTTTTTTAATAGTACTCTTTTCTTTCTTTATGGTTTATGCTAGTAGAAGGATTTGGATTTTTTAATTGTTTGGGGACTAGATTGAATCTGGACTCTATTTTGTCTGAGTTTCCCTTGGGAAGATGAAATTAATTTTATTTTATCTTGGAGAATTCCCACTGTAAATATGTTAATGTCTTGGATGTCAGTAGTAAAAGAGATAAAGTTTCATTTAAAGGCACTTAGGTGTTTTGGGCTTAGGCAGAAATCTTTGAGTTGACTGAATGTCTCATGAAGGGAGAGACTTCAAACCTCAGCTCTTCCCATGATTCAGTGATGCCTTGTATTATTTATGAACAGCCCTGAGTATCAGCTGAAGCACTTCAGTCCCATATTTAATAGAAGATGGTGAAAATATCCTTCAGTATAACGACTGAATAATAGTTTAAAGGATTAAAAGGTCAGGCTTTTTTATACTCAAGTGCCTCAAGGAAAAGAATGCCATTGTTCTGTGAGCTGCATGAGAATCCATCAGTCTTAGAGGATTCTGAGCATGGAGTGGGGCAGTGTAGTGCCCATGTGCTCCTTCACCCTTTCACTTTGCTCTCTTGATGTTTCTAGGGCTACAAACATCTTTCTTTCTCTTGTATTAGGAATTACACTGCGGAAACTGCAAAGGAAAAGATTATCAACTTTGAAGTTAAATAAAGAAGCTCTAGTCTTCCCAACACTGACATTCTCCCTCACAGTCATCAAATACAGATTTAGGACTCCAGAGGAGTTCATGGTTGCCACATGTTGCCTGTTTGTTAGAGAAGATGGGAAAGGACAATAATAATAACAGAATTATAGACCTGAGGGACCTCAACTTTCTTTTTCTGTGAATCCTAAAGGAAGATTCCACTTCTGAATAGTCCTTGACTTCAGCTGCAAGTCATTATGGTCGAAAACCTTTCATCTTCAGTGTGAAATAAGTGCTGTCTTCCAATAAAGAATTTGAAACTCAGGATAGCAAAAGTTTCCTGTTAACAAATACTGCACCAACAAAACTGTTTATAGAGTGCATTATGTGCTTTTCATAATGGCTCAAATTTTTGCTTCCTGTCTTCTGGAATAAGAAATAGATATATACAGATATTAATCTTCTGTGTATGACGTATCTGCTGATCCAGGGTCGTCTTTGGAACTCCTGGATGGTAGGTTTTCACTTCTGCTCCTTTGTCAGGGACATGTTGTTGTTATTTTAGTGGGCAGATCCTTTCTGTGCTCTTTTATTTTGTTTATGTTTTGTTACATATAGCAAAGCAAAATGCCTTTTTGGACACTGCACTAGAAAAACAACAGTGGAAACAATAACTGTCATCAGGTGTAACTGTGGGTAGCTGCTGGAAAAAGAATGAAAGAAATAGTAATAACACAATCAAACACAGTAGAAATGTGACTAAAGAATGCACAAAGCTACACCAGCTGCAAAGTGCATGATATTTTATTGTCTATTTTAACTCAGCAGTATTGTTCTTTAGTTGTTGTTCAAATCCAGTAAAAACATTTGGAAATGAAAATATATTTGCCTAAAGTAGCTTCGAGTGGAAAGCCTGCTGGAAAGAACTGGGTGGCGCAGATTTGGCACTCAAGAGTTTAACCCTTCTGCCCAACAATTAAGTCAAGCTTTGGTAAAATGGTGGCAGCAATTCACTTTCCCACCCTCCACTCCTTTGTCCATCTCGTGCAAGCCCAAGATATTAGCACTCTTTGGAGCTGCCTGAAGAAAGTTGTAAGAAGCAAATATCTTTAAGAGCAGGAGTTGTTTAACCATGGGCCATTTGCCTCTGATGCACCCCTACCAACAATGTGAAATGTTCAAACAGCAAGGGCATTACTTTCGTGTCTGTGGATTACCTGAGTTTTGCATTACATAAGGAAAATTCTTAAGAAGCTCAATAAACCAGATGAAGGCTGCTTTGTTTTGCAAAGCAGTTACAGTTGCACTTAAGAATTTGGACCTTTGAGACAGCGAGCTTTTAAAGCTAAATAGGGTGAGCACTGTGCGGAGGTAAATGGGGGCAACCTGTTCTCGCACACCTGTTGTGTTCTCCGAAATCCCATTTGTGGGAATGCAGCATACCCTTTTCTGTCAGTAGTAAAACAAGGAGAGGCATTACCTTGCATGCACTACTGGAAGTGAGGCTATGATGCACTGTCATGCTGGGAGATCCTCTGGCTCCCACACTGTGTCCTCAGCAGTAAAAATGACCTCATGAGGTAGCAGTTAGGGAATGTTTGCTATCTGTATGATAGCATTATCTGGTATTCTAGCATGCAATCAATCCATAAACATGCTTCTCTTCCTTTCAAAAGCTGCTTGGTTACTCATTTACACTTGGGATCACTGTAGTTCATATTGTCATGGGTTTGGAGATAATTGTGCAACAGTTAAAAAGGTCTTTGCTGTGTCAGTGGCAGAAAATATTGCATCTGTTTTTCTTAATCTTCCAGGTAACAGGTATACTTCATTTATTTTTACTGGTCCAAATTAAGATACCAAGACCAGAGTGTTTGCAGTATATCACGGGGTGGCCACTACTGTTCTTGGGGATATTGTTCTTGTTGTGCAGAAGCCTGACTGCCAGTATCTTCCTCCTGAGCAGGGACTAGGAATTGGAGGAAAAAAAGTCTCCAGGCACCATGAAGTATATACTACCTTAAAGGGGATATCACATAAAAGCTAATTGCAAAAGAATATAATTTCTGAAAAAAAATCATGTAGTCAGTATTTTAATCTTAATTTCCCAGAGGGGAAGACATCAGATGGCATATTAATTGCTATAATTTTTCTTCTTTCTTTTTTATAATTTGTGCTAGTCCCCACTGTTTCCAACACTTTTAGTCGATGTACAGTCCTGCCTATTGCCTATGCTAACCATTCGATGGAGCATAAATTTGCAAATTGACTTAATCTGTAAATCCTGGTATTATATTTTTCACTTTGAAAAGTATGTAAACATCCCTTGATTGCAACCATATTTATACCTATAAATATGTATTACAGGTGTAATAGCTGTAGTCCTTATTTCTCTGATGTTCTTCATCTACCTTAAAATATTTCTTCATGAGGTATTAGTCAGCTTGGTATGGACAGATTTCCTTTTGAACATATACAGATGCCAAAACCAGCCAGCCTGCATGGTCGTATGTCAGAGCATATTTCATTTAAGCCAAAGCCATGTCACCAACTCCTTTGACAGCATGCACTGTACTCAGAAATTTTCTTTGGTGCAATTTAATTTATTAACACAGACTTATCCTAAGATGATGTGCTGCATTTTGTTCATGAGTCTGGATTTGCTTTTCTGCTTTGATCCTTTGAGGAAGCAAGTTTCTCCTCCCTCCCCCTCCCACTCCCTTCCGTGGGAAGCTTTAACTCACACAATTCGCCAATCTTTAATCCCCGACAATCTTTCATTTCTTCCTTGATTCCTGGTCCCTTGACTGGAGATGACACAGCAGACTCATTCATCTCCATGTCTTAGGGCTCCTGCAGTGCTACCAGTCCACTTACTGTCCACTGTCTGGGCTGAGTTTGACCATTCTCATACCATTCTCACGTTTAAATAAGCTGCCCAATACTGCAATTTTTATGAAAATCCCTTTATGCTTATGAGTATTATATGTTTTGGGGGGTAGGGGGGGAGGGGGTGTTTGGATGCATTTTGTAGCCCTGAAACATTTTGCTCTTACGGAATACTGGAGAGCATTGAAAGGTCCTCAGAGGGTTAGAGAATATTGTGAATGGGAGGGTGGGATTTGGATGCTGTGAAAGTAATTTTCAGAAGTTTCTCTTTTTTTTTTGGCAGACAGTGTAAACAATCTTTTGATTGTTTACTTGTTGCCTATTCTTCAAGTAATGTAACATCCTCTGAATTAGGCATGAGTCACCAGGCATGGGCTGTCCTAAGTCTTGGCCATCTGGATTTTTTATAGAAGATAAAAAAGAGTAGTGTGGGAGCTAAAGAAAACAGGAAGATCCCACGTAGAGAATAGAAAAAGCAATTTGATCATACAGTCTCTTACAAAGCAAGAAAAAAGATTTTATAACTAATCTTTTGGTATGAAAGCTTCAGAGAATAGCAGTTATTTTTTTCTTTTTTGAACATTGCCACTCTTATAGGGGGAGATTGATAGCCAAGGAGATGAATAAACACTGATGAAACTACTCTAAACGCTAAGATGTTCAAATCTCAAAAAATAGCCTTTTCCTCAAAGTTAAACTTACAATTTTTATACACAGACTGGGAAATGTAACTCTATGGATAAATCTTAACAGATATTATTCTTCAGCTAGCTAATATTTTGTAATAAATTGATTTATTTGATCGGTTCCAAAGTATATGCGGCACATTTTTCCTCTTATCTCATTTTACTTGCTGAGCTAATCTGTTTTGGTTTTTGTTAGCCACTGTTTATCAAGCACTCTGCTTTTTCAATAAATCTCAAATGAGATAAAAATGTGTTTAGCACTGTTGACATCAGACCCCTGAAACAGCTGCAGACTTGCTATTGTTTGGTTTCAATGCTCACTAAAATGAATTTCCTTTCTGTTGAATCCGAGGGATATGATGAGTGACAGCCCATCTTTTTTTTTCTTAATCACACAGATCTGTGTGTTCCTCTAGATGCCCTGATAAGCAGTGCATGTGTGTGTGAAAGGAAGGGAAACAGGAATTCCTTTCGGAAGGGTGACAACCTTCATAAGACTAAAATGAGTTCAAGGCAGATGTTCCTATCTAAAATCAACTAAAAAGCCTAAAAATTTGCACCTCTCTCAGGAAAGACTTACATTTATTTTGTCTCCTTTTCCATACATTGATCTTGTTTAAGGGAACAAGCAAACAAACAAAAAGCAAGCAAACAAAATTCTGTAAAGAAATATTTTTGTGCCAAGTGTATAGCACATGGATATGCTGCAGGATGGTAAACAGGACTTGGACACACAGTTCCAAGAAAATGTCATCCTAGCAACCATGTTACTATTCTTTGGCTTAAGATATGTTTCCAACTTTGAGAGCCCCCTCAGAGACACACTGTTGAGTTTAATTAAGCATTTGTTGGCATTGTAATCAAAGCGATGGAAGCGAGATGGAGAGCCTTCCTCCCAGAAAAACAAAACCCCTGTGTTTGATGGTACAGCTGCACTTGAGTATGAAGCCTTTTCTCTTTCAGATATCCCAGAAACTCCACTGACGCCCTTGGCCTCTTAACCAGCATGTAATTCTTGGCACAAACTTCCTCCCATAATTCTCTTCAGCACTGTGCTCTCAAGGTTTCCCTCTTCCTTTTGTTGCCCTTTACTCCTGTCACACAAAGCACTCCTGCTCCCCTTATTTAAGACCTACAGTGACAATAATTTAGAGAAACTTACAATTCCCCAAAGCTAACAGCAGTGGTAACGAATAAACATGTTAGACAAGATGAGCAGCAACGTTCAGGTATTTCATGCTAGATTAGACTCTCCTCATGAACTATTGCAAGTCTAGAGAAACACCACTGAATAATAATGCTGCTCTGGGATTCCAACAGTTTAGCTATCTAATGAGTTTCATATGAAGCTCTGAGAAAGGCTGGATTTGAGTAATGCTAGTTCAGATTATGCAGCAATTAGAGAAAGTTAACTTTGTGATAGAGGGGTTGAAAAATTATATAATGGAACAGAAATATGTAATTATTAGGGTTCCAGCTGTTCTGGAAAAATGATGGGTATTGGGAAACAAAGTCTTGCAACACACTGAAAAGGTCACTAAATATGAGATCTGGTATAGAGAAGGAGAAAGGCTGCAGTCTGAAATGAGTTTACTGTTGTTTTTTTTTTTAAACAGAAATTGTTATCCTAAGAGTCTGCGATTGTAAAATGCTGAAAAATGTAATAATAGTAACTGAAATTCTGATTTTTTTTTTTCAAACTCTGAACCACACCACCAAAAAGCAAAAAAGCAATAAAAAATACTGTTAAATCTATGACTGTTTGAAAAGGGAAAGGTCTGAAGAACTTCAGACAAATTAAATCCACTTCCGCCATGGTGTCAAATTGCAGGAGAAGCAAGGCATTTTCTCATTTTCCCTGTTTTTAGCTATACCTACCGTAGTTTTTCCTTTCCTCCTGGTGAAAAAATTCTTTCAAGGTTATCCTATGGTCTTAGTATTCTTCCCTGAAAGTGACTACCAGCACAACTTTTCCAAGTGGTCAAATCACTGTCTTACCCGTTATAACACCATCTTTTGGGGTCTTAAAACCAGACCTCTGTGAGATGTACTTCTTTCATGCGTCTCCCACCAGGATCCCTTTTACTCACTGAAATAGCCAAGACCACTAAGACAGACTTGGCAGGAGGCTGGATATTTTAAGAATTGAAGATGTGCTTTCTTCCCATGAGACACTCCTTGATTATTACTCACGAGGTAGCTCTATGTTGGAAATCTTGGACTGATGTGTACCCTGAGCAAGCAAATTTAGGCTAACATTTATAGTGTAATGCTCAGTTACTAAGAAGTCTGTGAGAGGAATATTTGCATCTCAATTCCGGAGCTCACTATTCTGTGCTTTCTGGAAAGTAAAATTCCCACCTGTTCTCCTCTCTTCTGCAAGGAGACTGCCTAATCAGATTCAACAGGACCATTGCCAGGGTAGTTCAATACATATTAAGTGTCTTTTACACGCTTTCTCTGAAAAGAAATTGAAATTTGCTTGAGATGCATCAGAAACAATATATATTTGAACAATTTGTCATTTGAGCTTACACAGTAATTTTCAGCAAATTATATCACCAGAGTTAATACAGTTGTTTGGTGTCTCAACAGGTCCTCTTCACTGATTGAAGGACTGCTTTAGTTTAGTGATTGATTAATGTTTGAATGTTTTTGACTCTTTCCATCTGTAATTCTTTTTTTTCCCCTTTCCCACAGCAGAAGACTCTTCTTAGTCTTCTGCTTTTACTCACCTTTTATTCCAGGACATTCCCTTCATCACATATCCTTCTACTTCCTATTCTCCTACCCAGGGAACAAAGCAATTTAAAACATAATGTATTCAATACCAGGGTTAGTTTATACAAATTGTTTGTAGAGAAATTATTCTCCTCCTGTTTTTCTATTTGCATCATGTATTTTTGGTCTAGAATATTTTATTAAGGAGTATGCTCCTAGATAATCAAATAGTTAATGATTAAAGAATAAATTATTTTTCTCAACGTTTGAAAAGTCTAGTTAAAAATTTTTATAAAGACCTATTTTGTAAAGTTTTGTTCTTAGAATATTGTTTTTAGAAGGGGTTTATATATTCATCCTTCAGAATCACTTTGGAGGGTAGTCAAATAAAAATTTGATATATGGACCTGGATTCTTTTTATTCATTTCCATTTTTCCAGTGCAGAACATAAAGTAGTAAGTACAGTTTCACATTATAAATTAACTTCCTGTGTTACTGAATTTAGACATAGGAGCAACAAGAATATATTTATAAGCATCTGATATGCAAAAAGCAAAGAGGCAGATTTTGCAAAGTTGTAAAAGTCACAGTTGCAAGAATATAACTTACAGCATGCAGAGATATGCAAAAATTGCAGTCATTGGAATACAGCCCAAAGAATGGCCTGCTTGTGACCTTTCTTACTAGTGGCAACAAATCTGCAAGGTCTGCCTAAAATACGTCAGTGTTGCATTGTCTGTGTGGGTTTTGCTCAACTTCTCAGTGACTGAATGAACTTTTTCAAAAGATTTTTTCTGTGACAGAGACCACCCACTCTTCCTTGGCAGTGGGTCAAGTGCTGCAGTGCTATTAATGAATCATTTCAATGGCTGCTCTCAAATCTAAGCATTATATCAAGAGTCATATGCTCTGAGTTGCTGTATCCTGTCTCTTTGTTTAGCCTTCTGTTTAATATTTGTATGTAAGCCATAAAACACAAGAATCTTCCTTGCTTGCACTGTAGAGAGAGACCTCCACTAGCTTTTATTGCTAGTGGAGACAATTTTGTAATTCTAATAATATATTATCTCTAATTTAGGATGACATCACTAAAGTGCTAGAATTCTTGATTTCTTCATTGATTATAAATTCCCATTAGTAAAACAACTAACTAAAATATAGATTACTAAAAGTAGTCAAATTAAACCCATGTTGGGCAACCTTTCTTCTACATAAGCATAAATCTTGACATTTTCACACATTTATTAAGCTAAAAATCCACAGAAATCAATGCATTCTTGCTTCAGTTGTGGACTCTGGAGCCTAGGAAGAAATACAAGGAAAGAGCGATTGATGTGTATCTGTCTGTTCACAGTCTATATACTGGGATGTTTATTAGAAATCAGAGGTAAAGACAGAACGTATTCATTTGAAACCCACTTGTATCCATAGGATCGATGCCCACATGGTCAAGAGAGAATGACTGGGAAAGATGATATTTGCTCAAGGGTTAGTAACTAGGAATGATGATTTTTGTGAGCTGTGTTTTTACTGCAAAAATAGCATTATGTGAGAGCAGGTTGTCACATTGCAATTGTAGGGGAAAGTGTCTAAGTCACAGAAATATGGAGATTGCTGCCAGATGCAATTTATTTGCTGTCTATTCCCTGTGGAGGAAATCCTGCACATTTATAAAATGGGTGGGTGGGTGGATGGATGGGAGGGGACAATTTATTATGACACATAAGCATCCACACGAAGAGGTTTGCCAGCTTCCTGCAGAGGCCAAAGTGACCAGGAAACAGGCTGCAAGAGTGACGTAGGGGAAACTTGGAGGGGGTGCACAAGCAGAGCACTCGGCAAGGAACAGCAAAATATCCAAGTCAGCAGGAGGGTTGTGTGCCAGGGCAGATCTTTTTTGTTCAGCAAATTCTCATTGATAATGATACATGATTTGCCTCTCCATCTCCTGAAGACAACCAAAGCATTTTTGCTGGTTTACTGCTGGTTATCCTACTTTAAGATATATAGCCTATTTCCCCTCTCTCATCCAGAGTGTGGAAGTCAGATGCTGCAGATGAAACTTTTTTTGCCAGCACTGAGTACAATCTGTTGGGGTTTTAATTTTTTTAATCAAAAATGCATTATATGGAGGAAAGACAGAAAGCAGACTACACCATCCCTGTGTAATCAACATCCTAATGGGGCAGATGTAGCAGGGTGGTTTGGCACTGAATCAGGACAATGTGACTGGTCAACTTTCTTGGCAAAGGCTTTGGGTTTTGTACAGAAAAAAGGAAAATCAAGAGTACATTGCATGCCCCCAGCCTGGGGAGAACATGATATCTCCTCCCTCTCACTGTGCCTTTTGGTGTGGGGTAGGGTCTGCAGCAAGAGAGGGAGCAGAGAGTTTCATGAATGTTGCATGTGCATAAAAATTGTCATTTATTAAGTAACACTGGAACTAATCCAAAATCTGTTTAACACACTTTCACCTTGCTGCACAGTCTTTTAAATATTTGCAATCTTATGGCTGAACAGAACTGCTTTTACTGTGCTGCTTCAGCTTTTAAAAAATGTAATATCTTCCAGTTAGCCACAGCATACATAATCCAGCACAAGATTGTATTTTTGGATGTACCGATACACACATTTGTTACCTGCTTCAGAAGGTAGCACTCAAGATATAGCAGATAAAATTAGCAGGATTTAAGTAGTAGATTGCCTCCAGGCCTTCATATGCTGAAATCTGTTTTGTTTAAGTTCTTTCCTACATGAGGGTAGGGAATTCTGTTACTTTCTCACTGTTAAATCATGTCTGGAACATAAGAGATGGAAAAGTTTCAGTGTGCCTTCAAGAATTCTCATAAAATTTGGTAGCTGTGGGGGAATTTTATATGTCTGAACTTCCAAGTCATGCAGTTCTTAATCCAGGAATTTAGAAGACTTTAGGTGTCTACATATATTATTCTCATTGTTCTTTCCTCTTTAGCTGGAATATTTCCAGTAATTGCTCCACTGAACAGGTTTTTTTTCTTTTTTTCCCATCAGACATCACCATATGACATTAAGGACATAAAGTGATCTGGATAGTTTGGCAAAAATTATCTTTCTTTTTTTTTTTTTTTTAAGTTAAGGGGGAAATGGTATTTCATGTTCTGGGAAAGAAAAAAGCAACCAAAAATCTCCCAAATATTTCATTGTATATTGTCTTACAACCATGTATTTGAAAATTTCATAAGAGACTCATCAATTTCCTTTGCTGCCTTTAACAAGGATCTCCATCCTTTTTGCAACGTGGTGAATTACACTGCAATAAATTAGTGAAATCTGAAAATCTGATAGAGCAGTGTGAAAAATGGAGATCACATTACTTGTGCAAGAGAAACCGTATTTCAAAGTGTTATGGCTTATTTAAACTTGTGCTATACAAAAGTGCTGTCTGAAAATGATGACATTGCCAATGCAGTTTTGGGACTGCTATTCCAAAAATGATGGTGTAGTTCTACCAGGTTTCTTGCATGGAGCATTGTAATTTCCATCTCACAGTTGTCTGCAGCAGAAGAGAGCACTGAACAATAGCTACAGGGTGACAGATATTGAATGGGTATACCCATTTCTGTGGTGTGCAATTAAAACTGTTGCTGGAAAGTCACTCAAAGGATGCAGAACATTTTAGTCAAGCATCATAAGGACTATTGTTTTATTCCTTTCAAAATTAAACTAATGATAAAAATTACTAATTGGAATGGTGGGTCATTTAAAATATTTGGGGTTTTTTTTTCACCTACTTAGAATTTACTTAACAGCACAGAAATTAAGCTCCTGGATATCAACTTACCAGGTTGTATGCACTGAAGTTTACTGAAGCAAAATGTCAGAGGCTTGACAAACTAGGAACAAGCCTGTCCAAGGGATAAGGAATGCTATTAGCTTTAATGCATAGAACTAGAACTGACAAATCCTCATTACCATAAATGCAAGACAAGTGACAGTTCGGAAACACATTAAGTGTCCTGGCTTTGCTTGAGCAATGTATTTAGTTTAGAAAAACTAATATGAAAAACTTCCTAAGAATGTCAGGAGAATGTCATCTACTTTTTTGAAGAGGTAATATTCACAATATATCACTGACACAAATACACAAATAAATTATCTCAGAATTGCATATTGGGTATGTAAGGCTTATTTATTATCAAGGAGTGGACAGACAAGGCAAGACAGTGCATCAAGTGCATTTACCTGGACTCTATATCATTTGGTCTTTATTTCTCAATTGTAGGTGCTGTGCACCATTTGCAGTGATTAATTTCACACTTCCTTTGAAGAAATTGGGTAACCATTTTTTAATAATAATTTCCTTTCTATTTTTGTGGGAGCAGGAAGGAAACAGGCAAGAAATGCTTAACCTTCTAGAGGAAGAAGGCTAAAAGGGAAAAAAGAAAACAACACTGGAATGATATTTAATTTCAGGAATATTTTAAAATAAATGGTTTAAAAAAAGTCACGCACTAGAGTGTAGAATCTGAAATTAGGTAAATAAAGGCTGCTTATGCAGTACTGTTCCTCTCTTGGTTTATGTACTCAGTCTGGGACAATTCAAATTTTATATGCGCTGTGCAGATTTATATAGATAAATGACTGCAATGGTGCAAAGGTCTTACTTTCACTCAAAAATGTGACTTGAATGTCATTTGCCCCTCTTCTCTGTCAGAGTCAACAAGACTGCAAAGCCACCAAACTGAACAAATCATGCCTGGCCCTGCATGTATTGTAGGAAAGTTTGGGTAAACAGGTCACACTTTTTAATAATGTGGTCTCTACAGCTTTGCATGTTGTTGTAGACCAAACAAAATGCAATTACTGAACTAAATTAAGTTGTGCTATGGATTTAAAATCTGTCTTCTAAAACTTAAGAAAATTTAGGAAAATTACTCTTTAGAGAGCAAATAGTCTGTTGCATTTAGTGAAATGGGCAAAGAACTATATCTGTGTACACAAAAGGCAATGACTATGACTTTATAAATATATTAAAATAAAAAATTAAATATTGCATTCAGTAGAAGTGGGGCATCATTTGAACTAAATCTATAAAAGGAGCATTAGAACATTACTGTGGAACAGCTGGCAGACTTGCTTTTTCCTCCCTTGTGAGACACTGTCAGGATGTTGCTTTCTTTGCCTCCACTCCCCACTTCTCTACATTCCCTTGAGACTTTGCTTTCTTTTTTCTGTTGCTTTAACCTGCCTGCTAAAGGAAAATATAAAACAACAGCTGACACCAGTGAAACCTCCCCTTTGTCATAGCTCCACCAAGTCAGAGGAAGAAGTAGGTGATGGAGGAGGGGCTTTTATACTGAATCAGTGGGAGTTGCACAATTAATTCCCCCTCCTAGCTCTGGCAATCTTCCGCTACTCAACAAAACCCATACATGCATGCATATATATTTTACATTTACTTATATTTATATAATCCTGGTGCTTCTAAATATAGATTTTCAGTCTAGAAACCTGGTAGGATCTACCTGGTAGCAGCACTCAAATAAGGAGTCCAGGATCAAGCCCATGTTTTGAACCCTATTTTGCACGTTTTGTGTGTCCAGAAGAGTGTGTTCAATTCTTGCCACTGGGAATTTGCAAATACATAATGTCCCCTTGCAGTACCCTGGACTCCTGGAAGTAAGTGGCATGAAATGCAACACAATTGCAAAGGCCAACAGAGGAGCTGCTTCTGAGGAAGAACACAGTTGTGATTAGCAGGCACTTAAATCAAATGAGTTAAAGCAAACTAAATTCTGCTCAGGTCAGGACTGAAACAAAGACATCAGTGTGAGAATTTTTTTTTTTTTTTTTAAATCCTTCACTACTATCAGGATTGCAAATTTAAGAGGACATTTTACCTATAAATGCATGGTGTTGATACAACAAGGATACATGTATGGAAGAATCACTCACACACAAATATTATATAGGAATGCAGTCTTTAAGCAGAAAGTCTTAATTTCATTTCCTGAGAAAAGAGACTAATTTTCCTCTGCTTTAAGTATCTGCATTAAACTGGCTATTAAGACTCCCTCTATAGTCACTGGAGAGACAGAGATAAGGCTTGTGGAGGGCTTATCTCTAGAAAGAGCCTTGGTTCTTTCAGTAACAAGCTGCTCTGAAAAGAGTTACCTGTGGAGAAACATATTCAGAAAAGACCAACATTCTCTCAGTTTCAGAGCAGGTAACTTAAGGCACTATGAGATTACAGAGTGGCTAAGAGTCATGCAATGAGATAATGGCAGAGAGGGAGAAATAAGAACTAACCTTACCAATTTTTACCAAATTTTACCAATATTTGCTCAGTTATTTTTAGATATGTCAGTTTTACGAAATACTTCAAATTTATTGTGAAACCTTCCTCTGAAAGGCAAGGCCTTGGGCTGAATTGCAGTTTCCCTCCATCCTCAGTTAGATTTTTCTCTAGTCAGCCTCTGCACACATGCTGACAGTGAGAAGAAACTCATGAAAATTATATCGTACTGACATTTTTTGCCACTCTTTCTGTGATGTCGATTAGTGAGAATGTCATCAGTTTCCTTAGAAAGTACTATTTTCATCTCATGTATCTTACTGAACAGACAAGCTTACATTACTTCTTCTGATGAAAGGCTTTCACCTCCCTCTAATGGGATTTATCCATTACTTTCTTCACATATTTGAGGGGAGCAAGATGTCTTCAGCACAGAGCCTAAAAAGAAGCAATGTGCAGTTTAATACAGACGTAGAAAAACAGTAGACGAATGATATTTGTACAACATATCAGCTTAACAACGTGGTAAGGTAAGGAAGGAAAAAAATTGTAATAAACAACAAGCAATTGTTTTGCTCTTAACTATAACTGTGGTTACAATGTACTCTAAACTTTAAAAGCTTGAAAAATATTTTGAAGTGTTTGGAGTCACTGATTACCTTTTCCTTCTTCTATTTGTAGTGTAATCCTATTGCTAAATTTGATTTTCTGAAAGTTTTCATTCAGGTGCTGATATTCTGCAATAATGTGCTGCATTACCTTTATAATTTGATTCAGATTCACTGTCATAAAAACCCCAGTGATGTAATGAATTCATAGCATGAGATATGAAGGTCAAGAACAAAAACTCCAGGAACTTTTCTGTCTGTAGATTGCAAAGTGTGACATAAAACCCGCCGGTGGCTAGCATTGGATGTTATGTTGTTGACTAGGCATGAGAAAAAATCATGACCTCAACAAGTATGAAATTCTGTTGAAGTAAAGTGAATATGTGTCCCTGACACATTCTTGCTTTGGAATGTGGTCAGCTGATTAGGAATGTGTTATATCAATGTGTGCTCTTTCATATTACTGGTATCATCACGATCCGACATCTACCATAGTGTTTGAGCAGAGAATATTTCATCCTCTGTGGTGCAGAATCGTTTGTGGGGGTGTTCTGGGAATTCCTAGGTACCTGGGTTTTTTCCCTGAATTTGTTTGCAAGTTGACTATATCAACAGCATCTCATATGATTCTATGTTTCTGTGATTCTTTTCTGCCCTGTGTGACTCTTGTACTGTTACATAAAAATTAGGATTTTCACTGTATTCCCAGGTGGTGTAATGTCAGCTTTTTCCTTTGTTAACAATGTGTTTTGATAGAGGCCTTGAGTACCAGAACAAGCTAACAGTTAGGCTGCAGGTGTTCTTTAGTGGCTAAAGATTAGCAGAAAATCCAAATGCTGGTTGGCCTGTATACTTCCTGTCTGAACAGAAAATGGGAAATCATCCAACACGTCACATTTTCCTTAGAGGAAACTAGTCATAGGAACAGGAAGACTGTGTCAATAAGAAAAGGCTCAGCTAAGCATTTCATTATTGTTTTTATTCTTTAAATATTGTGCAAAAGCTAAAAAATATATATGTGTGTGTGTGTGTGTGTGTGTGTGTGCATGCGTGCGTGTGCATGTCTGCATATATATATATATATATATATATATACACACTCACATATATGTGTGTTTGATTTATGCACATATTTTGAATCTTTGGTGCCATCTGTCAAAAAAACGAGCAAAAAGACTTCAAAAACCTGAGCAGAAAACCCAGCCCAAATTTATCCCATTTTATGGCACTGCCCACTACAAAACAAAGAGAGATTGCTGTAAAACTCAGCGTAGCTTTGTATGTAGTCAGGCTCAAATTACAGTTGCTAAGACACATAATTGTTTTGCATCTTTAATACAGACTGGTATATGAAAATCACATTAACCCTGCAGATGCGAATGGGCTGCATAACTCCTCATCTGCTGGCTGAGCGGCTCCCTGAAAAGGTCAGCTGCTCCAAGAGCACTCTTATCTCACAGCCTGATCTGCTGAAGTTGCGTCAGTATTCATTCTTTTTTAGAACAGCTTAGGAAGAGCATTCAAGACGCTTAGCTACTATACATAAAAATGGACAGAGCTTGTTTACAAACATTTTTACTTTGGCCTGTCAGCTGAGTTTTGAAAAGCTGCCTCCTGGTTTAGACTGTGATTTTTGGACTGAAAAGGAGAGGACAAGAGCACAAAGCCTCAAGCTGTTCAAGGGATGGCTCAGGCTAGACATCAGGAAGAATTTCTTCATGGAAAGGGTTGTTAAACTTTGCTCACAGAATGAATTGCTCACAGAAGTGGTGGAGTCACCATCCCTGGAAGTGCTCAAGAAACAGCTGGGTGTGGCACTTTGTGCTGTGGTCTAATTGTCAACATGGTGACCAGTCTAGTGTTGGATAAATAATCTCGCAGAATTTTTCCAATTTAAACAGTTCTGCAATTTTCACCAAAAAAACAGCTGCAATTGGAATTTTCTTTTGTTCTTACCTGGAATAATATAGGCTGATTTTCAGTCACCTTTTAGGAGAACTTCACAGAAGAATTTAGGTTGAAAAAGACCTCTTAAGGCCACCAAGTCTAACCTATGATAGAACATCATTGTGTCAAATAGACCTTGCTAGTAAAAGAGACATCCAGTCATTACTTAAACACCCCAGCAATAGTGAGTTTATCACCTCCACGAGCAGATCATTCCAATGTTAAGCATTTTTGTGAAAAATTTCTTCCTCATGTCCAATCTAAATATACCCTTGGCACAGCCTGAGGCCATGTACACTTGTTCTATTGCTTGTTGCCTGGGAGAAGAAACTGACCCCCACCTGGGCACAACGTCCTTTCAGGCAGCTGTAGAAACTAGCAAGTTCCCCATTAAGTCTCCTTTTCTCCTGGATAAACACCCCCAGCTCCCTCAGCTGCTCCTCACAGCACTTGTGCTCCAGACCCTGCCCCAGCTCCACTGCCCTTCTCTGCACTCTCTCCAGCTCCTCAGTGTCTTTCTTGCACTGAGGGCCCAGCACTGGACACAGCACTGGAGCTGTGGCCTCAGCAGTGCCCAGTACAGGGGACAATCCCTGCCCTGGCCCTGCTGGCCACACCATGGCTGATCCAGGCCAGGATGCCATTGGCCTTCTTGGCCACCTGGGCACAGCCTGGCTCATGTTCAGCTGCTGTCACCAGCACGCCCAGTCCATTTCTGCTGGGCAGCTTTCTACATTTCCTTTCTGCAGAGGGTAAAACTACCCTCCCAAGTTCTGTCCTTAAGCTTCCTGCCAAAAGTCTGAAAAGCACTTCATGACAGTAATTTTGTTGTGAGTGCTGTACATGCCTTATGTTAAGACGTGAGTGTGAAAGTGAGGATGAAGTGTTAGATCATGAAGTAAATACATGGAAGCCAACATCCCAGGACATTTTGTCTCTAGCAACAAAAACACAATTTTCAAATGAGCAACTAGAGAAAAATTACTTTAAAAACACTGTAGCAGTATCTGTCTAATTACTGGACAGTGGGGGAAAAAAAACCCAAAAAACCAAAAAACCCAAACCAAGCTAAACCAAACCAAAACAAAGAAAAAACAACAACAACATCAACAAAAAACATTTCTGACCTAAGATTGTGGATTTCCTTCCATTTTCATTTCACCACTACAGGATATGGAAGAAAGAGAATGCATGACTAGAAATGCTAGTGCTTCTTTATACATGCTAGCCAGCTGCTTATAGGAAGGGAAAGGAAACATTTTAGAAACTTCTAATAGAAGCAGGTGCAGATCTTTTCAAATGCTATGGCATTTTTCATTCCTCATGCAGGCTATTGGGGAATATGATCAGGAGTGGATGTAATTGCAGAGCTGGTTAGTGTGGGTTGTGAAATGGTGGGAGGGGAAATAAGTCCTTAGGTAATTATCGAGTCATCACATCACATGATCCCCATCACGAGTACTGCACCCTTTCTGTTAGAGCCTAAGGTGGGCTGTAGTGTCCCTTGGTCTTTCTGAATCCCTCTTCACTTGCCCTCATCCCTATCTGTAGGCCACCTGTACTTACTGTTGTTTCCATCCTGCACTGGAAAGAAACACGTGAGCCATTCATTAAGCTGCTGTACTAGTTAACCTTCTTGAGAGTACATGTAGGTCATGATATTTGACCGAGATATGTTTGGATATGTTTGGAAGAGGCACCCTCTTTCAGAGATCCATGGTAGAATATAGTCACCACATCAGTAGTCTATGGTAAAAATGTAAAATGTGAGCATATTTAAAGATGTCATTCCCCTGCTGCAATCAGCCTGTTTCGACTACTCATCTAAATGAGTACATAACTTCTGTGACATCCATTACCTGTATAATACACTCAGATGAATATTTTCATTTACAGTCTCCGAATAATTGGTACCGTGTATTAAAAAACCATGAACATCTTATATCTCCCCACAACCGTGCTAAGAAAAATACAACACTGTTCCCTAGCTAACCAGAGACAGGGAAAAGGTATGTGTAAAATATTTCATTTCTGTACAGATTACTAGCAGGTGTCCTTCAGCTGCCACAGAAGGAAGGAGGAAGAGTCCCTTTGTTTTATAGTGCTGCTATTGTAAGATCAAATATGATAAATGTGTCCATGTAAACCAATTTATAAAATTACCCTGCCTGATACAGGCACTTAAAATTATAAGTCTTATCTGGCCAGAAACTTATTCCTTTCTTTTCTGAAAAAAAACAACTCTTAATGTGTTAGGCACAAAAAGTCACACCTCTGATTACAAATAACAGTACTATAGTAGGATACATTTCCCTTCTTTACTTCCTGAGAAAACAGGACTAAAGGCTCTAGCACCATGCATCACCTCTGCCAACAAATAGCATGGTGAATTCATAGCTCTTACTTCTATTCTTTTGGCTGAAATAATGTTGATTAGTCCAGTTTTTATCCACTCTCCATGAGTCTTTCTTTTTCTATCCTAAACAAAGTGTCTCACCTTCACTTTCACTTGTGGCTCTTTATCTTGTACTCCTTCAGAGCTGTTTGGCTAAGGCTGGGAAGTCACCACTACACAGCTGCAAAATTTCACAGCAGTCAGGTAGCCTGCCATGGCTGGGACATGATTCTTGTCAAAGAGGAGATCACTCATGGGTTGAGATCCATAGTCATGGCAATGCCAGAGAATACTTTCGGTTTTTTGTAAGAGGGAATGAACAGATTGGCAATTAATATACTTAGAGTCATTCAAATCCATAGAGAGTTTTTGAAATATGTTATTAGGCCCATGATTCTACCTGAAGTGTCAGGAGAAAAAATCAGAGACTTATTAAAAAGGATAAGCCCAAAGGAATCAGTTCTTGCCTGAGATGTTGAATGGTATTTTATATTTTGCACTAAATAAATTTATAGCTTACTCAGAAGTTTTAAGGCATATATAGGTAAGTAAGAGTTACTATTTAATATCAAATATTCTGGAGCTGTTGTCAAAAGAATTTTTCCTTCTGAGGAATATATAATTCTGTTTTTTAATAGAGGAGTAGAAAGTTTATAGTATTATAATGTATGCATTTTAAATATTAACTTCACATGTGTATTGTTGCCACTAATTTACATGAAAATGACAGTTCATTATGAGGGTTTTAAGTACCATTTGATTAGTTCCCTTCCATGACAGAAAATGTAGTTTAAATGCTTTGCTATCTGATTAGAATTTGACAATATATGGAAATGTAATTTTTGACAATTAAGTCTCTTAGGAAAAAAACCCCCCAACTTTTATGAAAATAGTAATAGGATGTAAATTTGTGGTAAAGCATTGAAACTGTATTTTGAAATAGTACAGGTTTATAATGAAATATATTCCCTTGCTTTCTGTTCCTTAAATACAGGAAGAGAAAAGCAACTGTTGATGAAAAATCAAGAATAAAGATGTTTTTAAAGTTTTGTTAGAATTATTTTTCTGGTGGAATAAAATAGGACAGCAGGAAAGTTCCACCAAACAAGTTTCCTTTGGAGAATTCAAATCCAGGGTTATAACTTGTTCTGTTAAAGAATGAAATAAGCATTTCTGTAAACTCAGAAACTGTACAAATATAGTAAATATTGTTCAAGAAATGTTCCCTAAACATTTGAACAACTTATGGACAACAAGTTATGGACTCTACAATTTTAATATCAGATCTTCAGGTGTTTAGAGCCTAACCCTAGTTATAAAATATGAATAGAATAAAGGTAGCACCATTACTCTGAGAGTGCTAGGTCTGTCTGGGTGACCTAAATATTATGTATCATTGAGACGGTACTTAACAATTAATAAATCCTATACACTTATGCCCAGGTAATTCCAGACACTCTTTCTATCAGTCACTTTACAGAGAAATTTCTGTTGCAATTTGCTTTCCTAGAGCTTGGAGAATGAATGAAGAATGTTGTCTGTCTCTCTTTTTAAAGAATCAGTGTTCTAGACACTGGGACACTGAAATTGCATGTTTGTATATATAAGGCTTGTTTTGAGAAGCAACAACAACCTTTTTGGGTTGTACAGTGGCTCATTACTTCCAAAAGATCTGTGTGCCAGGCTTCAGCTCCCTGAGGTATCCACTTTCCTGGTAAACAAAGCAATGAAGATTTGTGAGTCATTACAGCTGCCCAGTGCATAGCTGACCTAAGTAACTTTCCTGTTTTGCAAGGTTTATGACACTGCCTGCAGTTTCTTTGCCGTGTTTCTGAAATCTACTAAACTTGGACAGGTGGCCATTGAAGCACTGCCTGATTGAGAACTGGTAGAGTCCATGGAGAGGGCATCAGATTGTTCCACCAGCTCCTTGCTGCTCAGCCTTTGCAGCTTTTAAAATGTGAGAAAGGTCTAAAAGGTGTTTATGAAAGGCTGTAACTGGCTTGTCTCCTCACAGATACTTGATATTTGCTTGTGTACCAGCTGAGACTTGCCCAAGACAGATTGTGGTATTCTCACTGGGCTGTGAAAATGAGATATATACAGAGCAGTTACTTCCACATACTTCACCAGTGGAATTAAAACATCTTTTGGAATGTTCGTGTGCTGAGTGTGTCTAGTCACATCCTTATGTGAATGTGCTCTTAACTGAATGTCTTCAGGCAGAATCAAATGACTCAAAGCTTTAGAAAGATAATTCTTCCAGTTTGATTTCCCTTACAAGGAATGCAAATGTAATAAAGACCAATTTTTAATAACCATTTTTAGTGCTTGAATGCTTGGTGTGACTTAAAATGGTCTTATAATGAGAGAGAATCCCGCCACAATAGTTATTAGAAAGGTTAAGAAGGCTCTTCTCTCCTACACCTTACAGTCTCAGTGTGCACGTAGCACTTTCCACCTCGCTCCACATGCCAGAATTGTAAAGTCAGGTGACAAGAAAATGCAGTTTAAATGCTTTCAGTGTGCACATAGTACTTTCCACTTCGCTCCACATGCCAGAATTGTAAAGTCAGGTGACAAGTTCCATCAAAATGTAAAATATGATTGTTGTTTTGAGTAATGTAATTTACAACATTAAAGGCAAAGCATATTGGTATCCATGAGTCAAAAATTAATTTGTGTCTCAAATGAATCATTGCCCTCATGATGAGGAAATACCTGCATATTGTATTCTCTTTACAGGTTTTATTATGTTGTTCCTCTTTTCTTGGCCTTTAGGATAGTGACATTTTTCCAACAGGGTTAGCACAATATTTTTTTATAGAGAACAAAGATTTTAAAAATAGTTATCAGTCCTTTGGTTCTCTTTTAGGTATGAAAGGGATACCTTTCTTTATTTGATAATATGTACTCACTTATTTTGGATGAGGCATGTCTTTGTGTACATGTTTTCTTCAAAGTAGTCAACAATGGTCTGGCTCCACAAACATTTTTTGTAAGATTTACAGATTTTAGGTTTATGGGTGCATGGTTGAACCTAAATAAATTATTGAAATTTTCTGAATTGCTTTCAGGACTATCAAATTTTGGAGAAGGATATCTCCTTTTTTCATTTTTTATCTGGCACACTGTGCCTATTGCAGGAATATATTTAATTTTTTAAAAATATGCTTTATGATTAAAAGAAGTAGGAAAAAAAGTCCTGTCTGGAGACATGTGTCTAATGCTATTAAGGGGTTTGATAGCTGTTGCACAGTGTAATGCTGTTTTGTGAAAAGAGAATGGGAGAACAAAAAACCTGGAAAAAAGCCCTCTCTTTTTTTGAAAGACACTGAGGCTTCTCTCTTTTCATTGCAATTTCATTACCCAGATTCAAAAGCCTGTTGATGGATGAATCAGTTCCTGGCAGAAGTTACAATAGCCTGGAGGGTGCATTTATTTGAATGAGCAAAATTGTTCTTCTAGGCAAAGTTCTGATTGCTCACCTCCCTTCAGTCAGGAAGAGGTGTTCACTTAAAACAACCCTTCCTGTCCTAGAACACCCACTGTCTTCTCTGATTTATACTGCTGCGCAGTGAAATCTGCATCAGGTGACGTGTGCATGCACTGAGCACATCTCTCTTGCTGGGAACTCTAATCTGAGTGTGATAGTTTGCCAGAGATTTGTCCGCCTTGAATTGATGAGGTACTTTGCCTTTAGGTCTAATAAATTTTCTTGGACTGCATCCTGAACATGACCTGTTTAAAAAGAAGCAATAACCAAAAACTGCTTTTTGAAAATGAATAACTTACACATATCCTTTCTGTGTCATCTAAAGGTAAACTGAGGCTGCAGGGGTGTTGCACTCTATGAACCCAAGTCTATTAACATTATGCAGGTAAATTCAGGGAAGTTCTTGCAAAGGTCCAAGCATCCTGTGAGCATAACACATTACTGAGATCCCCCAGTGTGGGAGGAATATAGTGAAGAACCCAGAGTTCTGGGGAACACCTGTGCTATGAGGTGTTCGGATACAGACTTCTTCCCTGAGCTCCACACTCCAGAGTGATGGTCTGAGCAACTCTCTTGCCCTGAAGGGACTTTTTTCCGTTTCTATCTCTTTAAAATAGGAATATTAAGCTTCACTTCCCTTGAGGAATGCATTGACAGAGTGATGAAAATATGCTATTTATTATTGTGTCTGATTGTTGAGAAGTGTGACTGCCATCGGAAGTGGAAACCTCCTGGCATTTGCAAATTATGAAGACTCATTCCATTGCATAACCACAAGGCAGGTAAATTCTAAATCTACAGAAAGGTGTTCTGTAAACTGTGTATTGCCTTTCAAAGTTTTTATGATCATTCATGTTAAAACAAAACTGTTAAAAGCTTTGCAAAATTTAAGGTGGCATTTCTAAAATCATTTTGTTGAGCCTTTTTTGGGAAGACAAGTAGATCACAAAGCCATGAGAAAATAAAAATCACATTCAAAGAATTGTTAGACATCTACCCTGAAAAGCATGCAAAACTTAAAGAAGTGAAACTAGACCTTAAGTTAGGGGTATATTATATTCAGGCTTGTAATGTCAGGTACTGAGTACAAATATTTCCTATAGAGGTTGATTGCTGCTCACTAGACTGGCATTTATAACTAATAGAAAAGGTGCAAATAAGGAGTATTTGATCCACTTAAATTTTAATGAGTTTTGGGAATTTATTTGCTTTAAAACTTTTTGTTGTCTTGGTTTTTTGAATGCATAAAAAGCATTAATTTTTTTATATTTTGAACTAAATTTATTAACCAAATTTTATCCAAGTAAGTTTCACAGTCTGAACACCTCCTCAGTTTGAGAATTTATTAAACTTGTTGCCCATGAGAGACACCAAACTCAGTCTAAAAATTTAATCAAGCAATGCTGATAGAGTATTGCTGTAAATCAGTTTATTGAGCTGTGGTCTGGAATTTTCAAGGGCCCTGACTGCAAAATATTTACATCAGAACTGTGATTTTCGAGAAGGTGGTATGTGTCAGGAGGAAGAAGATAAAGACCTATGTGAAAGGTGGGGAAAGGGATGTCTGCAGACACGTATATAATAATATGGTAATGGGGTGGTGTTTCACACAGCATTTGCCAGTATAAATTATCATTGTCATTGCTTGTCACTGCAGTGCATTCACAAAAATCTCTCTTAGTTTCTATGCAGTAGCAAAGTGGTTCAAATATAACCAAAAAGTTGAAGAACACAATAAAATGATATCTGTAAGAGCACTGCTACATGACAGCATCTGGCAAGCCTTCTTATCATGCTGAGGTAGAGACTTCATAATTTTCGTTATGTCATATCTTATCCTCACCGCTGACAGAAATTTTTGTATAGATGAGAATAAAGACAGCTTGGCCACTAAATGTGGTCTTTTTGAGGAAAGAAGTGGTTTTCAGCACTGCAATATTTAGCCTCCGATATGAAAGAAATAGCAACTAAGGGACTTTAATTTTCCATGTTTGATTTTATTCATGCAGAAAACTGAGCAGACTCATCAGCTAAAATGCTCAGTAGTGATGCAGCTGCTTTCTGCCAGTGGGACATCTGAGCATCCCAGGGCTGCCACAGGGACGCGTGCCACAGATCTTCTTTTGTTGGAGGGGAAACCACCGTAATAGGAACAGGCAGATCTGTGCCAGGGCTGCACTTTAGCTTCACACAGCCATACAAGGCAGTTGCACGAGTAAGAAAGGCTTGCCACAACACAGAGGCAGTGTTTGTGGACAGGGAAGGAGAATGCACATAAGCCTTTATTCTCTACTTTGTAATTCTTAAGCATCTCCAAGATCCGCAGTTGGACATGCTTGAAGCACATAATAGAATGACTTACTCTTTTGGCTAGGAAGGTTTCTCTGGATGCTTATTTCCTTTGTGGATAAATCAAAGAAAGTTTTGTCTCACGGCAATTTCCAAAGACAATTTTAGCAAAGACAGGAAGAGAATAACCAGCTTGATTCCTCCAGGAGAAAAAAAAAGTAAATTTTTTTCAGCTTGCCACTTTCCTAACTCTATATATTGTGATGCTTGTAATTGTGTTAACATCATGTCAGAACATGTCAGAAGAGTTCTTTTTACTAGACTGCATTTTATGAGCTCAGAGCCAAAACTACCAAGCTGTTACCATACTATTCCCATGCTATTATGACATTTTGTTCAGGTTTAATGAGATTATAGATTATATAAAATGCATTTCAAAGTAACCTATCTGCACAAGGTGTTCTCCAGTCTGTTAAGTACTATATGCTAAAGTGTGGGCTTTATTGCAAATGTTTATGTGCAGTAATAGCAGGGAGGGACAATCTGCTGAAATGGCAGTCACATAGTGTCAGACATTTAAAAAACAGCAAAACTATGTAGCATGGTCCTGCACTCATCTTGGAAAGTATTTTTGATTTGCAGAAGTATTAAAGTCATGGTACGGATCAAAATACTCTGAGTTAAAGCTGACTACCTATTTTAGGATTCTGTATTTGCAATAATACAGAAATTATTTATAAGTATGGAGGTAAATAAGGGCTAATTAAGATGTTTTATGATGTAAATATTTAGTAACAGTTTTCTGAAAACAGTTGTGTGAACTCTCATAATTGTTTAAAATGTATTTTTTTAAATTTGAAGTGCTTTTAATTAATAAAGCAAAAATTAAAGTACATGAAATAAGCATACAAAAAATTATTAGCTGTCTTGTATAATTGCTTTTGAATTAGTTCATAGAGTAGTTCTCAATTGAGGATATTTTCAAAGGCAAATTTTCTGAACTTAAAATGTAATTGCCACAACAGCTGTTAAAGAGAGCTGCTGAAATTTGCACGGCCTTCCTCCCAGAACAAGTGGTTGCACAGATAAGATGTGCTCTGTAGATATAACTTCCTCTTTGCACTCACGAATTTTAGTCTCGATACGGAGGAGCTGATTGAACCTCACTTCATAGAAGAAATAATGTGCGATGTTCAGCTTACTTCAAATAGTTATATTCTGACTTTTTCCACTGCCTTGTATGCCTGACATCAGTACAGACAGCACTGAAAAGTTCAGTGTGATTATGAATGATCTGCTTTACCGGTTGCAATCTGAATTCCATTGGAATTGTGTAAGGTTCTTGGCAGTGTTTACTGCCGTATCATTTGTAAGCACACCAGCAACATAGTAATTAGAAAAATAAATGTGGAAGTTCCTTCCAGATAAACCCATTGGGTTATCGAGCCTTTGAGGTTTTACTCTATTCTGCCTTTCAGCCCTCCCCCTAACTTTTGGTATCTTAGCTAAGCTTTGAAAAGTCATTCATTAGCTCGGACTCTATCTGACTGGACCTACCAGGACAAAGCAGGCACTGATAAAGGGAAATGTTGTTTCACGTGTCAGCAAGCCACAGGAGACAGCTAACAAAATTACCGTCTGACATGATCACTACCTGCCCCAGAGGCCAATGCCCCCTTACTAGATGTGGACATTTAAGCGTGCAAACAAGCATGGTTAAAAACTTGGCAAATTTACAATTTCAATTCCTGTTAAATACCACAGTTACAGTGTCCATGAAAAACAAAAAATTGTGGCATTACATGTCAAATACGTCCCCTTCATTACCCCAGTAGGGAATGAGGTATGATGGGTGCTCAGGGGAAGGTCATAATCCTTCCAGACATCTGAGTCTCCTCTTTCACTGTGTCAACAGCAACAGCTCCCTGCCAAGAAATTAATGGAATTCAGAAAGTACAAATGGGTTCTTTGGATTATTATGAAACATAATAAGCAAGTTAGGACATGTCTACCTGGGTGCAATGAAACACAGTGCAGCAGTTTCTTGACCTGCTAAGTGGCACAGCCTTGCTGCCTGGTGTCTATAAATTTATCACAGGATTCGCATGAGGATATGCCAAAGGTGTATATAGCCCTTGTGGTGTCTCTGGAAAACATTCCTTAACAGAACAGTGCTGGCAGAGCTAATGAGCATGGCTGCATGTATCTGAAAGACACTGATATAGCCTTAGATGCTTAGGAATGGGGTCTGCAAAGGCCAGCTTCCAACAGGGAAGATAATGTTTACCTACGGGAGCAAGTCTAAAAGGAAGGATGAGTCTTAGAGAGCTAAAGCTGGCACTTTCACAACTCAACTGGCATGCAAGGGACCTGTTCTGTTTGTTCACTATTCACAACTACAATCATGTTCCTGAAGTATGACAGCTAATTCTTTGCCAAAAATGTTAAGAAATGGCAAAGGAATCATGCTTCTTTTTCAAATCATTACAGACAATAATGGTGAATTCTAGTTTCTGTCCTACCACCTATTTAGTATGAACCACTTTTCAGTGAAAAAGATTCCAGGTAACAGCTTTTTTATGTTAATAAACTTTCAGTGTCACACTCACACTAACTTTCTCGACCTCTTGTGTAATTTTTTCGTATACATTTGCAACAATTACAGGAAGAAATGTAAAGCACTCGTTCCAGGGGGAGTACCTTACTGCCTAACAGCTAGGTAAGTCTCCTTAAGAGTGTTAAAAACTAATGGAATCCTGTCAGTCATAGGTGAGAGCTAAAGCCATTCAGCTATAGCCATACTGAATAGAAGAGAAATGGGACCAACCTTTCTGTATCACCTCTCTTGCACCTGCTGAGTACACTGTTGCCGGGTGAAGCTTGGAAACAAGATAAATTAACTTGTGAAAGCTTAAGTTTGGATCAGTTGCTGAACTGTCCCAAATCATCAAGGCTGAAACACTTCTTAGCAGAACCAGAAGCTCAGCTATACATACAGAAATCTTTACAATTGAATCATACAGTGAATAAGAATTTCCTTTTATCTGCAGGTTTGTGTGGCAGCTAAAATAAGTGTAGTCATTCTTGCATGAGAATCTGTGTTCACAGAGGTTAAGATTGTGGTTGAGGGCCATTGGAGTGACTGTTTAAGTAGAGGAGAGGACTTCTTGCTCCTGGCCGAGGAGAACTCTCAGCACTTTGGATTAGGAAAAAAAAAAAAGACATAGGTTAAAGCCAATTCATTCTTAAAAAAGCTTAATCACATTTCTGATCAAAAGATTTCTGGGTCAGATTTTGCCTGGGTCAGATTTTGCACTTCACAAAATCTGTGTCAGATTTTGCCTACAGACTTTGCTGTAGAGAAGAATTAGGGTGTTATGTATTTCTGGGAAGAAAGGAGGGTTAGGTACGACATGGTGGGTTACCTTTTAACCAGTTTAACAGATATTTGTCTTCCCCTTTTTTCTTGTGTGTGTGGTTTGGTTTTTTGGGTTTTATTTTATTTTATTTTATTTTTTTTTATTTCCAAAAAGAATTTAGTATCTTGCCAGTAACAGTGCAGGAAACCTAATTTTCGACTCTGAAAACACAGTCGGAACTGCCATTCATGATAACGTTTATCCATTCAGAGAGGTGCAGACCATGAAGTATTTAAAGATGTTACAACAGTGCTGGTTTTATTTAGATACTTTGATGATATAATTTAGTCTGTGGTTTTCTAGTAAAGTTTTAATTTATGTTTACCTGTGAACTCAAACAAAAGACTTATAAAGAATTTAAAGAAGGACCTGAGGATTCAACATTGCCCCACGAATTGGGAGTTAACACTATGTTTGATATGTCACTGCCCACTGCCCCAGCTAAGAGGCAGTGAGCACTTTTTTGAGCTGGTCAAGGGGGACTGGTCCTGGCTCTCAAGTGAAAGGTGGTAATAGGGCCTATCTGGAATTCTGCAGCTGTTTGAGTAGCAACTTGCTCACATTCAGTATGATTTTTGTGCAATATTGATCTCATAACTTTTGTTTCAAGTCTATACAAAGGTTACTTCTGCAGGTATGTTTATGCAAAGATTTTGGGCTGGATAGTGGGGTTGCTTTTAATTGCACACAGAAGTAAAGGAAGTATGTGATAGCTGTGTGCCTTAATTATTGAGGCCATTTACTTAATCTCATCTATGGTCCTGCAGGACAACCAGGCTCATTGTAAGGTAAGGAATAGCACACTCTGGTGTAAAGCCAATGGACATATATCTGCTGCCAGGGGAAGAAAACCAAGGAGATGTTCAGGTCAGGGTTCTTCTGCTCATGTGCTCTGTGTAGTGGACCTGGGCTCTGCTTGGTGAGAACAGGTACCTGACGGCCATTGCTGTTCTTGGGCACCCATGCCTGGTTCATGAAGGTACTCCCTGAAACTGAAAAAGGCATTTTTAAACCAAGCTCAATCCATCTCATCACTTAAAACCTGGTTCATGAAGGTACTCCCTGAAACTGAAAAAGCTCAATCCATCTCATCACTTAAAATTGAAACATCAATACAGAATTATATTTTTAAATTAATGGCTATTCCCAAGACTTAGATTCACTACCTTTTGTCATTTCTGATTTATGCAACCCAGCTGAATTAAACAGACCCCTCACAGACATTCAACTAGAGTCAACAAAGCAAGTTTGGCTTGGAGCAGAATTATTTTGTAAGTGCTTGTAGTATATTTCTAAAGTTGTGAGGGTGAATTCAGCTTAGAAAGGTCTTAAAAAGATCTGTAGTTAGAATGTCCCACATGTAAAAAGAAGAATTACACAATATTTTTCCAGCAAGAAGTGTTTTCTTTTCTTAGTCTAATCCTCCATAATCTTGCTAACAGGGAAAAAATATTTCTGCTTTTTGTGTTCTTGTGCAGAGCTGTCAGCGGTTGTTGACAAGTTGCAATTTTCTATCAGGCCTCAGTGTTTATACACATGCTCTCACATTATATACACAAGACATCCACAAATCTAGTTTGACGTTTTATCCATTTATTTTTTCCCGGCAGCATGCGATGTCTGTCCTGTTCTGCTCCCATAATCTGTCATTTTCAGCATTTTCCTTCTTTTTGCAATTTTTTATTCAAGTGATGACTGTTTCTTTCATAAAGTCTCATTGTCATACCTCATTCAACTTATTGAGCAGTTAAAATTCCTGTTATTGCATTATCCATATTGTTCTGTGGTATGAAGGTAGTCCATCTTTGTCACAGCTTATGCTGATGTAGATGTCAGCTGAATGACCATATATTCATTAGAATAGCCTTTTTTCAAATTACATTACAGAATAAATTATAGTGTGCAATTTCAGTATCATAATTTTATCTTAATTTTTAATAGCCAAAATAATAATTTTAATATTGAATACACTATATCTTTTAATATGTACATGAGAGAATATTTCAAAAGAAATACTAAAGATCATATTTATAGAAGTTTTGTACACCAAATGCTGAATAAACATGTGCCACAGTTCTAGATTTTTAAATACAGCTGTGACTTTAAGAATTAAGTTAGTCTCACTCAATTTTTGACATTGCTTTTGTTCATTATGCTTTTACTAGTAAAAGGAAATCCTGAATATCTTTAGGAGAGAGAGAAAGGAAGTGAAAAAAGAAGAGATACACAGAGAGAGAAAGAGAGATAAAGGGGGAGAGAAAGAGAGAGAAAGAAAGCAAGAAGGAAAGCAAGAAAGCAAGCAAGCAAGAAAGAAAGAAAGAAGAAAAGAAGGAAAAATTGAAAGCAAGAAAGCAAGAAAGCAAGAAAGCAAGAAATAAAGAAAGAAGAAAAGAAGGAAAATTTTTAAAACAATAATTTTAATTTAAATTTTTGAATGTTTATAAATTCTTGAGGATTCTGGTTACATTTATGAACAACTTGTAGCAACAAAAAATCCTCTTCCATTCTGCTGCAATTTTGTAATCATCACTGCCCCCTCTGTGTTTTCTGTGGGTGAACCACAAAATTTTTCTTTATTAAAGCCTGCCTAATCATGACATCTTACATTTTCATTCACCTTAGAGAGAGACCCAGGCTGCAAAGACATGGAGATAAGAAACTATATTTTCTTATATCTGAAGTTATCTGGGCATAAAATAGTTCTTAATTTTTCTCTATACTTGATGTAAAGCATCAGACCTGAAGTTCCTGTTTCTGTCAGTGCTATGAAGATTTACTGACATGTACTAAAACACAAGAAACTGTGGCACAGCTTAAAATGCCATGTGAAAACTGAGGCAGGGGTGCCATACTTTGAATGAGATATTTCTTTGTTTTTTGTTGCTCCTTAAAATAAAAAATCAATAGAAGGAAGAAAAAGAGAGTTTTGCTGAGATGACTGTTCCTTTCAATTCTGCAAGGAAGCCTGAGGCACACTGATGACGTCTTTGTGCTTCTTTACGTTTTTGAGTTAGGCTGTAAAAATAAGTATTATTCTAGTAGCAAAACTTGGTTAAAGCATTGAGGGCAGTGAGGATGATGCAAATATGTCCATTTCAGTAAATGCTCTGATTTACTTACATGAAGTTACTTATAGAAGAAAGTATTGGTACTAATACTATTGTCAGTCTTGAAAATATTAGCACTATATCAACAATCTGATTGTTGATAGTGTTAGATATTTCTGGAGACACAAAAAAGATTAAAGTATATATTTTCCTGAGGTATCCATCTTATGCCTCTGAACACTTCCTGTCTGATGTTTTTGCTCTAGTATTTTTCAGATTGCTCTTTTGAATGTGCTAATGGAACCGTGCTATTGTAAGAATTGTCCATAAAGTAAAGCTGTTTGATTTTTTTTCCTTCCCCTTTACCCTAACACTTTCTCATAAAGCTTTTCTCTCAAAGTGGACTTGAACAGTTACCAAGGTCATTGGTTTGGAACAGTAACCAAGGTCACAGTTTAGCTGACATGATCATGTATCCTGGTTTCAGTCAGGATAGAGTTAATGTTCCTCCTAATAACTTTCACAGTCCTTTGTTTTTTGATTTAGGACTAGAATGATGTTGGTAACACACCAATGTTTTAGCTGTTGCTAAGCAGCACTTACCTTAAATCAAGGACTTTTCAACTTCTCATGATGCACCACCAGTGAAGAGAGTAGGGAGCACCAGAAGCTGAAGAGAACACAGGAAGGACAGTTGACCAAACCTGAGAGATGTCCAATACACCTGGAATCAACTACCCCAGGAGTGGAAACACAGCCCCTCCATCTGCCATGCACTGATCTAGGTTGCACTGGAAAAGGGTGAAACTCTGGAACGCCTTCAGTACGTTGGTCGTATCATTGTATGGGGCAACACAGCAACAGAAATTTTTGGAAAAGGAAAGAAAATAATCCAAATATTTCTGAAAGCTAATCTGATTTTGCTGCAAAGTGAAATAAATTCATGGGATCTGCACAGGACATCCAATTTTTATGAATAAAATTGTTAGCCTCCAACATCAAGGTGAACATTGCAAATCCCATTGGATGTGATCAACAAAATAACAGCATCTCCACCAACTAGCAAAGCTCTCTTAAGTATTCTGGGTGTTTGGGGAATGCGTACTCTAAATTTCAGCCTGATTGTAAGCCCACTTTACCCAGTGACCCAAAAAAACCTCCAATTTCAAGTTTCAATTGGGACCCTGAGCAACAACAAGCTTTTGAACAAATCAAACAGGAAATCATGCAGTAAACCTTGGATCATTTGGTGAAGACAAGATGTGAGATACATGCCCTACACCTCAGCCAGGGAGCATAGCCCTACTGGCAACTTCTGTCAGAAAGCACCAGAGGAGACCAGAGGTTAAACCCTAGGTTTGGGATTCGGGAATAGAATCCCTCTCTATCCCCTCGGGATACTACAACTGAAAAAGAGGTACTGTTAGCTTAAGAAAGAGTTTGAATTAGGTTGAAAATGGTTGTTACCGAAGGGCAGCTCCTCTTGGCATCCTGACTGCCAGTGCTGGGCTGGATGTTCAAAGGACAGAGATCACACTGCAGGTTCAATCAGGAAACCTCAGTTGCCCCAAAATCTTGGAGTGAAATCATGAACACGACAGAAGGCAAAGATTTTGAAGGTTTGCCAGAGGAGGAGGTGAAGTCTGCTGACAATGTCCAAATATATAATAAACTACCAGAAAATGAGAAGTAATATGCCCTCTTCACTGGTTGGTCCTGTTGTACGAAATCACCAGAAGCAGAAAATTGCTGTATGGAGTTCTATATTATAAGTCACAGAAACTGCTGCAGAAGGTGAATAGAGCCAATTTGCTTAAGGGAAGGCCATCCAGCTGGCTTTAGACATTGCTGAATGAGAAAAGCCGACAGTGTTTTATCTCTACTGACTCATGGATGTTGGCAAACGCCCCGTGGAGTTGATTACAGCAAAGGAAGCAGAGCATCTGGGCTGCTGCATTGAGCAGGCCATCCCTGGTACCATAAAACCACTTGGCATGGATGAAAACCAATTTGACTGAACAGGGAGTTTTGGTTGAAACATGGACAAAAAAGGAGTATGCATGCACTTTGGAAGAAGGGACAAGCAAATCAGAAGACCGACAAGGATATTGCAAGGTTGTGCATAGAGAAAAAATCAGAAGAACTCAACTAGAACTTAATCTGGTTACTGATATAAAAGATGATAAAAAATGTTTCTACAAATACATCAGGAACAGAAGGAAGGCTAAGGAAAATCTCATCCTTTACTGGATGAGGGGATTAAAAATTGTGATAAAAAGTTATAAAAAGGCTGAGGCAGTTAGTTAATGCCTTATTTGCCTTGAGTTTTTAAAAGTAAGACCAATTATTACTTGGGTTATTGGGGTGCACATCTCTCTGAGCTGGAAGAGAGAGATGGAGAACAGAATGAAGCCCCCATATTCTAAGAGGGCACACAGTCAGTCACTTGCTATGGCACTTCAACCCACATTGGTCTGTGTTACCAAAAGGGATCCACCCAAGTGACGGAAAATCAAATTATATAACTGACTTAACACTGCACTGAGGGCAATGACTGCTGGGGCCTTCAAATATTGGAATGCACATTTAGCAAAAGCCTGCTGGTTAGTCAACATTAGGTGATCTGCCAATAGAGCTGGTCCTGCCCAGTAAACATTTACGTACTATAGAAGTTCCTTTGAGGTGCATTAAAAATATGCTGGGGAAGTCACTCTGGGTGGTTATTCCTGCCTCAGACAGGAATATCTGGCAAATCCATCCAGAGGATTTCTTTTGCTCAAAAACCTGAGTACTCTTGGTGAGTATGCGGGAGGATAGGAAGCTGATGTGTACCTCAAAGGGGTTTGATTTTGGCTAAGACTGGACAATGATTTGAATTGCAAGATGTCACTGTTGCATAATACTGTATTTCATCTCCATTATAATTGCTCTATGCCATATCAGCATTATTACAGTAGAAATTATTAAGATTAATGAGAAATGAATTCTGATGAAACCAGTGAAATTTCAGTAATGACAGAAC
The DNA here is from genome assembly GCF_014805655.1 of Passer montanus. Classification (NCBI taxonomy): domain Eukaryota; kingdom Metazoa; phylum Chordata; class Aves; order Passeriformes; family Passeridae; genus Passer; species Passer montanus. Next base: position 8,605,088 of record NW_024366815.1, on the reverse strand, counting down.
CAGACAAGCTCAGAAGTTACAGAACCAGACCTGACTTCAGCATCCAGCATCACAGATCATCTTTCCTGCCCTGAAGGACTGCTGTGACAGATGGAGCCCAAACTCATGGACTAAATGAATTCATGACTCTACCCACAGACTAAGGACACTATACCTGTGTGTATATGTCAAAAGACATGATTAGTCAGGATGTATTGGGAAGTGTGGGATTCAGGCATGACATATAAGGTTTAGAATAAAGAAGGAATATTACCCTGGTTTCAGCTGGAATAGAATCAGTGTTCTTCCTAGTAGCTGGTACAGTGGTATCTTGCATTTAGGATGAGAATAATCCTGGTGACACACTGATGTTCTAATTGTTGCTGAGCAGCACTTTCCTTGTCTTTTCAGGCTTCCTGTCAATAAGGAGGCAGGGAGCACCAGAAGGTATGGTGGGACATAAACAGGACAGCTGACCCCAAATAGTCAAAGGTATATTCCCTAATACAGAGCATCATTCAGAACAACAAAACTGGTGGTAATTGGCTGTGGGTGGGAGACCACTTCTTGGGGATTGGCTTCAGTTAGTGGGTGGTGACCAATTTCATTGTGCATCACTTGTTTTATATATTTTTTATTATTATTGCTATTATTTTCTCTTCCTTTTTGATGCTATTAAACTGTCTTTATCTTAACCTACAAGTTTTACCTTTTTTCCAATTCTTTCTCTCATCCCACTCTGGGAAGTGAGCAAACAGCTATGTGGTCTTTAGCTGCCTTCTGCATCTGCCTTCTGCCTTCTGTGGTTTAAACCACACCTATAATTTAGCTTATGTGATCTTTTCACCTATATTAAAGTTAAAATTTCAGAGGTTAATATTTGGAAGAAGAAAATTAACCACCTCTCTGGTTAATATTTCTGATTTTAATTCAGTTTATGAAGCACAGAAGTGCATTTGGCAGCACCCACTTGAGGAACTGGAGTGTTTCATAAGGAAACTTGTGAAACTTCTCTCTCAGCTCATTCTCACATTTCCATAGCACTTCCATAGCAAAACTGTTCCTTTGTTCTGGGGGAGGGTGGGACTTTCCCCTTTCCTATTAACTCTTTGGTTATGATTTCTTGCCATGGCACACTCTGGGCTGAACCCTCTTGAAGCTTTCTGTGCTTGCCTGAGCAGATAACCCCAAAGACAGACATCTGTTGTTAATAGCAGAGGCCTGAGGATAGCTTGCTCCCCAACTTAAGATGTAACTGAACATTTCCTATAAATTGCTTTCTTTGCTGTTTTCTCTCCTTTCCCCACTTCTGAGGTCCTTCAAGTGTGCTGTACTTTCAGTTTGCCCACCGGAATTCAAAGGCAGGTGGGTCTGAGAGAGAAATGTTTAAACAGTACTGGCTCTCCACTTGTTTACAAGCATCAGATTGCAGGAAAGGCTTCTTTTCTCTAGAACTGTTTTTGTTTTCTATATTTCCATGGATTCTGTCTTTACCTCTCCTTTATTCATTATGTATTATAAGGTACCAAAGAGCTTTAGGTTGACTTGATTTGATGCGATGGGAGGTTTCACATGAAACCAAGCTCTGTCATAACTGCCTATGCAAGTGAGGCTGACTGCTTACAGTTCATGAACCTTTCCTTTTGGTCTCTAATAGCCTTGCAGAATCAGTCTTAAAATTTTTAGTGGTTTTTCAACTGCTAGAATGTGTGTCACACCAGCTTCGTTTTTGTTTTTGCACAAGGGAGCTGAAAATCTATCCTATAGCATGGGACTCAGAGACAAGTGTTTCCATATGTAAAAAAAGGGAAATGAAATTTCACAAAAAGCACAGACACTATAGTAAGATTTGGTTTTGGTTTGGGTCCATTTGCCCTATTTCCATTTCTTTCCCTTTTCATGAGGCTGAATGCTCTTCCAGCTATTTATAGGATGTTTCTTACAGTATGTCCAATGCTGATCTAACTAGTAGACATTCACCCCAGACCTAAAACAAGTTTATATTATAATTTTGCTGCTGTATTTTTTGTCGCAGTTACTCAGTCTCTGTGGGAGATGTAACTGACCCTTCAGAGAGGACCTCTGAGCATTACAGGCCAACGAGAATAGCTGGTACACATTCATGCTTCAGTCTGAAGTGTAATGATTTCAGCAGTAACACATTTTTAAAGTGCTGTGACAGAGAGGTCGGGGGTAACATCCAGGGCAGAGCAGAGTTATGAAAGAAGATTAGGATCACCTAAGTTTCAAAACTGCTGATCTCATTTGGGACACTAAATGTAATTTTCCCACCTCCGATAAAAGAAATTAAACAAGATCCTATTTCACTTGAGATAAACCACACAATTTTAAAATACTGTATTTAATGTTCAGTCCTTTTACCAGATATGTTATGCCATGTAGTCCCCATGTGTATGAATTATACTTTGTATAGGTCCACGGATTTTGTTTCTGTTATGTACTAGTCTTACACTTAGGCATTTACTTCTGTACTTTTCTAAGTCAGGGCTTTGCCACATTAGGCAGTTTTGTGTTTCATCTGGATCACACTCCAGCTTCTCTTACAGCTGATACAGATGTTCTCGTTCTCCTGCCAGAACTTCACACACCTGCACAGTTAATACTGTGTCATGGGCGTCTGCTCTGCCTCTGGACACGAAGATATGGCAAGGTGGCTCTCATGAGCTAGATAATTGAGCCTGGTGATGATGCCAGTGCAGAGGTGGATTTGTAGAGCTCCAGAAATGTTAGCTGGTTTTTGTTATTTTTTTTTTAATAAGGATAAGATTGAGTTATACGAGTCGTCCTCCAATTATTTTACTGATGACTGTCATAAGTGTGTTTTCATATTTTCTGCAAACCTATAACTTTGTGGAGTTTGAGATTACCTGTTGGACAAGAGAAGAGGATGTAGGTAAGACTCTTCACAAGAGTTTCAGACCACTGACCACATGCAGTTTGAGCAGATCTCTGGGTGCTACACAGGAAAGAGAAGCCCAGCTTTCTTAGTTTGGTGCCTAAAGTGGCTGTTGCTGCAGGAAAAGTAGACAAACTTAGTTAAGATCTGGATTTCAGGTTCACTTGATCTCATATATGTTTTACCATGGAGGGCCTCTTATATCACCTGGGTTTCATGCCTTGCAGTTGAGAGGAAGACTGTCTGGGTGGGTGCCGATAGGCTAAAGCGACCTGCCTGGATGGGAGCTATTTAGAAATATACAATCATAGAACTTCCAGTTTCTCAAGGTTCAGTGTACACAAGACACAGATAAACAGGCATGTCCTCAGCTCTGTGTGACTTGCTTAATTCAGCTGTGGCACTTTCTTAGATCTAAACTGATCAGGTGACTGAGGAGAAAATTTGATTTTATTTTTTGAAGTATTCATGGCCTTCAAAGATTTCTGCTTCACCATTGTGAATCATGAAGTGGCGAGTGGAGTCTGAGTCATATTTCACATGGTTGCACCATAAAGGGGCTGCTTCTAAATCTGTGCTTAATTCATACACATCTGCCTGCAGCATGGTGGGCACAGCAGGTGATTGTTGAAAGGAATAGCATGTCCCTTATGATTTCTGTTTTTGAAGAAGATGGTAAAACCTACTTATTGGGTCATATATTCTTTAAATTCATAGTGTACCTACCAAAAAACTTAGAGAGTTTTGGGACACCAACAGGCTGCTGAAAAGTACTGTGGTCTGAAACTAATACTGATAGTTTTCATGTGGAATGAAAACTTTGCATTAAGTATTTGTTCCCCACCACCCCATGAAACTGACTTCCCTGTCATTCTCCTAAATATGCTCTGCCAGTCCTTGGGTTTCTTGTTAGTCAAAGACTATAAAGCATGAGAGGCATGTATACATATACATACATGTATATGCAAATAATTTGAGGATGATTAAACCACTTTTTAATTGATTTTTTAAAGATGGAATAGATTCTATTCTCTCAAGAAGATTTTCATACAACTCTGTAGATATTTGCCACCCCCACTTGCGCCTCCTTGGCCTACAGCTGCTCCTGTTACATAGTGAATTATCTGAAAGTCTCATCTTTCAGAGGGTTAAAACTATGTCATTTTGCAAGTGAAATACATTATTAAGATAATAAAAAAACAATCTTTTTTATTTTGTTTTGTTTTGTTTCAGTAATCTGCCCTGCTTTTTGTTATAATCTGTTAAAGTCTTGATAATATTTTGTTTTTTCCATCTTGCAAAGGTGACTTTTTTGTCTTCTTCAGTGCAACCTTTCTTGGGGGCACTGCCTCTTTCATTATTTGTGTCTGTGACAGTGAGGTGTACAAGTAAATGAACAGAGCTCCAAGATATGCCGCAATGCAAATAGTACCATGAAATTTATTAGAAAGTCTCATATTTATGCTAAAACCTCTCAGGAGCTGGACTTTCTCTACACTGCAACTGTTGAAACAAACAGGAATGTCTGTAGGCCTTGCGTTTCCAGGAATTAATCTCAAATTCAACTTATTTGTCTTCTACTCAGGTTCAGCACACCATTGGCCAAAAAGAACCCTAAGGGATCATATATGTGCTTTTCATAGGAAAAAATTGCTTTCTTCAAAATACACTGATGCAGGTTTTTCAAAGATTGCTATGTTTACAAATGTTAATCCTCAGCAAAATTTGATTCCAGTTCCTACTGACCTTGAGATTCTGCCTTTAATTAGTTATAATTGTAAAAACAGTAACATTTGCTGGTGATTTGCAAAGGAAATACCTTTCCTATGGGCTGAATGTCTCAGGTTAGCCCTGTCCTGTAGTGGAAATACTTGCACAGTTTGGTACCTTCCGCTGAAGTAGCACCACCATTTAGCATTGCATACAAGCATAACCCTTTCTGAAGGGTATGAGCAAAGACAGCTGAGAAGCAGTCATAAAATGGTTTGGAAGTAGCTTTTGTCTTTTCCATTCTTAAATCTGTCTGTAGGACCAGTGAATCCTATCCTAAAGTCAACATGGTGCAAATCTGTGTCTCTCACAAAAAATGTTCAAATGATTGATTAGTCCCAATCTTTAGTCCCATGTAAGGGCCCAGAAATACGAGGCTGTGCCAATAATGCTCACACCTGGAAACACTGCGTCAGAAGCAGTATCTTGCTGCTGGTGCTCTTTGAAATAGAGGAGAGTAATTGAATTCTGTAGCCTCCCAAGGACTGAAGAAGCAGATCCCATTCATTATGTGCCATGAGGAGAAAAGTAACTTTAAGGTACTGCCTGATCTTCCTAACACATTACATGCTGCACAGGTGTTCAATGTCCTCTGCTCTGAAATACAGAGAAATGAGCCCTGCTTTCTAGAGTAACAATGAAAATAATCCCTCCCCGGTTAAACCAAAATATGAAGAAATAAATCTTTCCAACAGACAGCAAAAACTATTCAATTATGAAACTCACACTGTTTAACAGGTTCCTCCTAAGGTGCTGCTGGAAAGGGCTGACTCTGCTCCTGCTGTGGTAGTCCCAGTGCCAGCCTGGGCAGTGGCAGGGTGGGACAGACACCTCAACAGGGCCAGAGAAGGTGAGACACGAACAGGCAACGAGTTCACATGGAAGATATGGCCTTAATGGTGCTCTGGTTTTGACAGTCATTCCTCAGAGGCAAGAGAGGGAGCTGAGGGAGGCATGATTATGTTGTTGTGCTACCTGTAATTCTGGCAGGTGAAGCCTGCTCTTTGTGACTCTGCAGGCAAGCAATTTGTCAGGAAGATCCTGAAGGGTGCTGGCAGATGCCTTGTATCTGCTGAAATTGCCTTTGTCATGACAAAGTCTGTACAAATGAAACCACTAGTTTCATCACAGAAAATTAACACAGGTAGTGACTTTCTTTTGATAATTATTTAAAAAAACTTAAATAATTTTAAGTTGTATATATACAACCAGGTGAAAAGGATGACATTGTCAATTTCTTGACAATGTCATCCTTTTCACCCTAGTACCTTTATGAAATGCATATCTCAGGTACATTTTCTCCCTTAAATAGACACATAAATGTTTATTTATGTACATAGCTCTAGGACGGAGACCCCACTGCCTCAGAAAACTCAATATATAATTAGTATAGATAATTCATTAGTGGTGGGGGATGAATTTTGTATTTCATGGTGTGACTGTATAACGTAAACATGAAAGGCAGTGGGATAAAGGGAAATGGTCTGTTACCCAAGTATTATATGATGCTTTCTATGCAGACTGAGATCTCCATTTTCAAAATCCTGCATAGCTACCTATTTAGGTAACTATTTAGGTAACTATAAGGAATAATTCCTGATGATTGCTGCAGTCTCCTTATATTCTCATTCATATTTATGTTAGATTTGTTCTCATTCCAGCATTACTTTTCTCCTCTACAGGGTTACGTTTGTTTGCTGCTTCTTCCTTTGATTTGTGATTTGGCTTTAAGTTAATATCTTTAGTATTAGTATCTTCTCGTCAGCTGCCTTTTTATGGAGCACATTTATTCCACACCTAATTGCATAGCCCCAGTTTCCCCCCTGCTATTCTTTTTGCCTTCTGTTGCTTCTCTTTATTTGCCTAATATTTTTTTCTCCTGGAGTGAAAATTATCTTCCCTCTTATAATCCCTAATGCTGATACTCATACTCACCCCCACAGTGATGCTGGCTCTACTACTGCCTGACACCTACTCATAGAACTTCTGTTCCACATGTCATTTCTCCCCCAAAAAGAGCCTTTGAGACATGCTGTCATCCTCAAATGCACTTATGTACTGGTGAAACCTTGCATTTTACCTGCAGAAACACATTGTAATTTTCTTGCTTTCCCTTGCTGTCAGAAATTCATCTTCTTAATCTTTTCATGTCCCTTGTGCTCGCGCAGTACTGTTGGTTTTGCTCCAACTGACCCAAACACTGCAATTCTCTGCCCTCATCTGCTCAGATGTTTCAGTCTGAATGAGAGCTGTAGGCTGCAGTCTGCTCTCTAATACAAAACTGCTACCCAGCTTTAAGCAGGTCACACAAGCTTCATTTTATTTTTCTTTTTTTTTTCCTTTAATAAGCAATTTTTTACGTCCTTGAAGGTGTATTGCATATGAACCTCTTTCAGCAAGGATTATGAAAATCCTCAAAAGGAAAGCAGAAAGGAAGAATTTTGTTCTTTCATTTCTCAGAACCTTGTGCTCATCTTCAGCTAAAACAGGTTGCTGGGAAATCCCCTGGTTACACAGCAGAGATTACAGGGGTTTCCACATTAGTGATCTGCCCCAACATGACTGTTTAAAAATTAATTGAATTCTTTCTTTTGTGTGCTTGCTTCTCACAATATTTTGCCTCTTTCTCAAGTACACTTCACAAACAAAAAGGGTAATCTATTCAGTGGCAGTTACAATGATGTTCCACTTGTGCAATTTGTTTCATATGCACTGTGTGTAGTGGTGTTTTGAGTAGCTATATTAGAAATATTTTAGTTCCCCAAGCTGGGTGTAAAAAATGCAGGACTCAATGAACAGGGGGAAAATTCAACATTAGAATTTAAATATTTGCATGTGCCTTTTTCAGTACTTTGGGATGCAAAGAATGGAAATCCACATGTATTTGCATTGCAAATCACATTAGAAAATGATTGAGTTTACCCAGCTGGTGAAAGTGCCAGCTTCTGATATTTGATAATGTTCTTGAATCCTGCAGGGACTGGGACAATCAGGATTTACTTTGTTTTGGGATGCACCTTGGTACCCTTCCAGCAGTGCTGTGGGACTGTGGCACATTGCTAAGGCGCAGGCTATGGAAGAGCCCAAAGCTCTGGACTGGGTGCACGGTGCACTCAGAGCCTGTGCAGTGACAAGGCCTGGTCACTGTGCAGCCCCTTCCCATCCTTTTTTTTTTCTTTAATCCAACATTTGCACAGAAAACATATGCAGTTCTGTGGAAGAGGAGAGGTATTCTCATAGGTGCATCTCTTGAGTGTCAGTGGACAAGCAGAGTTACCTAATTGCTGTTTTAAAGCACTCTGCTCCAGTTAAAATAATATGACTAGAGCTATACTCTAGTCATAAAGGAGCCATAATCTCCTTTTCATAAAATATCATTGTTTTTGCAGACATGTCTCCTAGCTGTGAATGGCTTCTATATCAAGGTCATCAGATATTTTGTGTGATTGGATGGAATGGAATGTGCATCAGGCTGAAACAGTAAGGGACATTGGGGAAGGGGATGACAGATGGGGAAGGATTGTACTCAAACTCTTTGTGCATTGGATCTTCTTAACAAAGGGAGTTAAATTATCACCAGAAACCAATTTTCTTTCCAGACAACCCCTAAATATGGACCAAGCTTTGGCTTCTAAGTGCAGACTTCAGGCCTTTCTTCCTTTACCTTTTACCCCATCGTTATTGCACATTTTTATTTAGAAGTTCTACATATGACAGGTGGTCTCATGGATAAGTCTTTAATTTAAAAGTTGTTTTAAGTGTCTGAAAAATTGAAATATGGCTCACCAGATGAAACTTCTAACTTTCTCAGGATGGGCAATGCTATGTTAGGAGCCGCCTTCATAATCTGAAGTAGTGTGAAAACTGAAATATGTTACAGATCATGTCAGGACTGTCAGATTTTGCTCAAACTGATATAACCATTGCATTAGCAAAAAATGCCATTTAACCTGATTGCATAATAATTCTTTTAAAGAGGATTATACTAAAAGTGATTTAATAATATGCAGAATGAAAAACCGTGTGAAATAACCATAGTAAAAGGACATGAAACTGTAGCATCACCTGAAATATCTCTGTAAAGTCAAATATAGGCTGAATATGCCATGCAAACAGTTTCAAATGAACTTTGAAATTCTAAAGGTGTTTAAATTGTAAACTCAGTGAAACTGACAAAACAGGAGAGAGAAGCAAACTCACAGACTTCTCTACTCACCTGACAGGAACCAAAACAATGCCGTGGACACTATAACTTGTTCTGAAAAAAAAAAAAAAAATTCTACTTGCAACCATGAATAGATTTAATGCCAAATTAGTACCATAATATGGATGCAAAACAGAAAATCCAAAGAGATTATTTTAAGATATTAGTGACTTCTTTTCTTTAGTTTCCCTTCTATATAAAATCTGTTGGCTTTCTAAGGACAGAGATGTCATCTTTTTGGACATGTTATGATATTAAGTTATGTAGGATTTTTTTGTTTTAATGTACAAACATATTCATCAAAATATTTTTATTGTACAGAACACAGCATCATTTTTTACAGGTATTTCAATATGGGTCATATTTAGTTTGAATTTTTTATGTAAGAGCCATTGTCAGTTTAAGAACTTGTCACTTCACACTGCATATCCTACTGCTACCAAATGAAGTTTTACTGTTACATATTATCAAGATAGCAAATATAAACATGCTTTCATTTTCTTATGTGTGCCATAACAGGATGAAAATCTAAAATTTCACAAGGACAGATGATCAAAACCACCACTGTTAAATACAGGTTCTATGATGTCATTGATTAAGAAAGTATACACAAAATAATTAGGAAAAATAATTAAATAGAAATCCCCTTTTCTCACTCTGTAAGTGGAATGAAAAGGGAAGGGATTCAAAAGAAAAATACTGTGTTCCATTAAGGATTTTAATTGCTATATTAAATTACTAAGGTAAGTACCTAATTAAAAATTCCTTTTAAACTTCATCTTCATACTATAAAAAGACACATACAATAATTATACAGGCAGTTTTGATCCTGATATTTCTCTAGTCAGTATCTTATACTTAATCTGAATGCTAGTTAAGCATAAAATGCAATAATAACTAACAGATCCTTTAGGCATAAACCCTCAAATTTTTGTAAATCTGCATGTATTATTTATTGGATTCTTTTATTTAATTAACTCTGATGCTGTGTTGATTATCATTGCCTTGATATTTTACAGACAATCCAGAACAGTTTATATTCTTGAACTTGATAAGACTGTTGGGTAAGCAGTTCTTCTATCTAAATGTAAACCAATGATTTTAAAGTCTTTGTAAATCTTTCAAGAATGGCAGGGTTTTTCAAGCCAAGCACCCATTCTCTGTCTGAATGGCATATGACATGAATATGTGTATGTATAATATGACAAAGTAATTATAGTATGTATATAATTATAGTAAGTGATTATTAATGTGTATATGTATAGTATGACAAATTCATGTTGGAAGAGGCCACTGAATGCAGTCCCTGCTTGCTCAAAGCAGACACAGGCAGTAGGTTGCTCAGGATGGTGGAGATGGATTTTGATTGTCTCTGAGCATGGGAATGCTACAGAGTCTGTCATTTTTCATATGCTGGCAGAGTACACATATTTTTCCTCACATCCCTCATTCCTTCATGCATTTATTGACTGTTACCCTATCCTGGTGCATGACAGAGAAAATCTGACTGTCTCCTCTGCAGCCTACCTTTTAGTAGTTACTGAGGTGCTTCCTTGCCCTTCATTTCTTAATGCTGAGTGAAATAAGTTTCTTCAACACAGGTCAAGTTTTCAAGTCACCTGGCCTCTACATGGATTTGTTTTCATATCTTATTGTCTTCTACATACTGAAAAACCCAAAACTTGTTATCCATCAATAGCTCACAAGAACAGAGAGAGATAACATCTGAATTCCAACAGCAGTTTTAAGACATATTCTAATATCTCAGAACAATTATTATGTCTTTATTTTAGCATGTAAATAAGCCATACAGGATCCTTTTCTGTGTAATACATCATAGGTTCCACACCACTGTCTGCTCATTGATGTCCTCAGACAAATGTGCTTATCCTTGTGGAGTTAGGTCATAGATGTTGCAAACAGATGGAGGAAGGAAGTGATTTCATAGCTCACAATGATCTCACTCCATATTTGTGCCATTGCATTGACAATGATGGATTTATGACAAAAACAATACTTTATGAATTGTCACAGTAGCTGGACAACATCCATCTTGACAAGAGTCTTGTCTTTAAAATAACTGGTAGTGTCTACGCAAAAAAACAGCACAGAAAAAAATTATGGTATTCTCACAACCAAATTCCTTCCTAATACATGAAAAGTGAGAAGCATTGCAGTAGCTTTTTGCAAATCTATTGAAGCAATTTCTGTAAGATAAAAGGCTTCTTTACCGCTAGACAGAATTGGAACTCTGCTGAAGATGTTATTAGAACTCTATTGAAGATGTTTCAGTAGATTTGTCTGGCAATTTATTTCCATAATTCTTCAGCATAGAGTGCCTGTTAATCTAGAATGAAAAATTCTAGAAAAATGAAACACAGCATTTTTCAATTTCTGACTTTTTGGGTTTTCTTTAAACTCAGGCTAGAAAAGGTAATTTTAACTAATGGTGCAATTCTCTATCCTAACTTTCAATGTATAAAAGTTAAATATCAAGGTCTGGGCTACTTACCCTAGAAATTTCCTCCAGAAGAAGGCTTATTTCATATAAAAATATAGATGTAAATTAATTGGCCGTATTTCTGCTATTTTCTATATTATGAAAATATATTCCAAGGTCACAAGTGAGATTAGATTTGAGATTAGACTCACAAGTCCAAATGTCACGTGTCTAAAATTTAGGAATGTGAATATCAGCCTAAGTGTCCTGAATTCCAGTCAATGCTGCAGAGCACATGTAGCTTTTCACCTAAACATGCCTTTGGGACACCTGTCTTTCCAATGCAAAAAGTAATATATTGGAAATTGATTTTTTTTTTAGACTGCGCCTTGTGAAGGATAAACAAGTTGTTTTTGTATTGATCTATCACAAACTCAGACTTTTGTCCAATAAATTTATCAGAGGATCTTATGAGTTTTAAAGAAGCATTAAAACACTAAGGCTACTTAGTTCTCTATATTAATAATACAATGGTATTAAAAGTCCCTTTCTCTTTCTACATTAGCATATAATCATATATGCCTACAGACTCCAAATCAGTGCCATTAAAACATTATTTTTTCATATACAATTTTTTTTTTTACTATATGAATATGATACAGTGCTACTAACATGCAATGGATTATTGTGTTGATGATACATTCCTCATTCCTAATGTCAGGATAAAAACTTTTTTAAATGGATCTTGATGAATAGTATCCAGGCTGAACTCATCTAAAGCTTATCAAAAACGCTGTCTGCTCCCAGGAACTTGTGATGTCTAATGAGCTCCTGCTCTTTTTTATTAATGATCAACCTTGCAAATTTTTTCCCTAAGAACCCAAGTGGAATAATATGTTTTCTTCTCACACTTTCAGAGAAAGTTTCCAATGCGAAGTGTGGCCAGGATAGAACATTGTTATGTTCCAAAGCCCCTCTCTTGCATCCCCACAAACAATGCTCCAAAGTGAGACCCTCTGAGCTTCTCCTGGAGCAGCAGCTGGGACCAGCAAAGCCCTTATGAGTGGGGCCTCTCAGAGCCAGGGAACTCCCAAGTTTGCTGTACTCTGAGGATCCCTGAACAGTGACAGCCTCGACTCCTTGAGGCCCCACCCTTCACAAAGGCATCTGAAGTGGGTATTTCATTATTTTGAGGGGAATTTTTCACCTTGTACAGGCTCTTTGTGTCTGTGTGCATGCAAGTGTGCATATTCTGTACCAAGTGCACAAGAAATGCTGCTCTCCTAGATTCTCTAAGTACTTTAGATTTGTAAGTTAGGTCTGTAAGTTACTGGTGTGGTATAGTAAATCCTCTATGAGTCCTTTGCTAAATCATTTACCTTAAGCTATAAGTTAAGTTAAATGCTGGTAGGTTTAAGGAGCTATTAAGTACTGTTAGACCTTGAGGCTATGATTCCCTTTTATCCTACTTTAGGCCATATTCCTTTTTATCCTTACTATTCTTACTATCCTTTCTATTCTTTTGTTTCCCTTACCACATGCTTTGCTCCTTTCCAGTTTTTTGGGGGGGTTTGGATTGGTTGACTCTGGATTTTTGTTTGCTTTGCCTCAGTGTGCTTTAACCATCTAGTAAGAAGTAGAGTGAAGATTGCCAATTAACTTAGTCATACTGTCACTTTTCTATTAAACTGTTTTTACTGATACTTTTGTGCGTGATTCTTTAAACAATCTTAGAACACCTGTTCCTGACAGTGTCATCTACAGGAGTAAAATGAGATCACTGAAGCAAGTATTCAGCATAGACAGGTGAAGCATCAATCTGATGATTGATTATTTCTTTTGCATAGAGACCATTTCTTGTGAGAAAAATGCCTTAGCTATCCCTGAGTGCAGCAGCTGTTTTACAGACTTCAATCAATTTATTTATACTATTAAAACAAGTATGCATATTTTTCCTGATCATTTTCAATTATCTTTTTGTCATTGATTTTTACTAGAATTAAAAAAAAGGGGGGAAAAAAAGCAAACAAAGAAAACCAGCGGTAGAAGCAGTCAGCAAAGTACAATCATGCAAAAAAAAAAGAATGCTTTATGTTTGAAATCTCTCAGAAGAATCTCAGATTACTTGCATAATCCTTGGTATTTTTTGAAGGTAAATGAGAAGGACCATTTGCAGCAAAGACAATTTGCCCACGTTGCACTCCTGGACACTGCTGTCTGGCAATAGATATCGAAATGTGCAACAGGAATAAATAATTTCTGTGTTCACAAGTACAGTAATTTCCATATTAACTGCCTTTGATGCTATCCCATGCTAAAATTTGGAGATATAAAGTTAGGCAGATAAGCGTTGTATTGTGTTTATAGGTGGTGACCTTCAGTACAGAAAGTCAACTTGGATTTGCAGAAAACCGGGCATAAAGTCAAAAGTCGGCCAGGAGCAAAACCTTTGTTTTCTGGCACTCATCTGCATGCTTTACAAAAGCTGCATTCTGAGTGTGAACCAGGGCCCAAAAATTTTCTGAGACCAAACTGGGTGTCTTGTTTTGAAAACCTGTCCCTGAAGGGTGGCAGCAGATTGTGAACATTTTTATGAGATGTCTTGCTTCTCAGGAATGAAAGGGCAAGCTATTTTTGTGACTGAATGAAATTCAGGCTAGCAGAAACACTTGGGCTCATCACAAGGGTTCCGAGGTGCACAAATGCTACACCTGCAAGATTTGCTCTTCCAGTTCAGAGCAGACCAGTGAATGCCAGGAGTTTGTAACAACATCTGCAATCCAAAGGAAAAAAACCGTACTGTCCATATCAAAGTTTTACTCTGGTTTTAGGCTGAGAAGCCTTGACTGCTGACTGTGAGAGCTATCAGATTTATTGCACAGCATATCTATAATTACTTTATATGATTCTATAATGACAAAAATGCTATTAACCCACAGAACATATTTATTGTGATTGAGAAAAATAAGTGATTTTTTATTGCAAGGCTTTGGGTCTTCCTTATTATTTACTGAATCAGGAAAATTTTTCTCACTGTAGGTCAAAGAAATACTGGTATATGGCTCTGCACTGCATATTTATATGTGCAGACATATTCTTCATTTTGCTAATTGCAACAGTTTGAATAAGATTTTCATAAATTTTCACTTTACTAATGAGATTGTATTTAAGCAAGAGTAGATCTGTTTTTCTGTCTAATTTTTATTATTTTTTAAACTTTATCAGCTTGTAGCTGTTCTAGGTACACTGGAAATCCAGAACACACACAATGTATGCAGCAGAAAGATTTTTCAGTTTTAAGACATGCTTGCATTGAGAAATCATTGTATCGCTACTAATAATGTGGTCCATGACATTTAAATTATTTGTGGACTATGATCAAGATTCCTACAAATATTGTAATGGGTTCTAAAAGTAATTATCATTATGAACTCTATTCTATAAATTAGCTAAAAGTTTTCTTTCCTGTTTTCCATATTTTTAGTGGTATCTTCAATATTGTGCCTTCTCTCCTACAGTGCAAATTACTTCAGGTGTTTATTTTGAGCTGCTTTAGAAGTACTAATATTGTGAAACACTATAGAAAAAGATGTAAACCACAATATCTTGAAACAACTCAGACTGCAGACAGATTTGCTCACATATCCATTACCTCAACCTTGTATATTTTTCTGTCAACCTTTCCAGTTTAACTTTGTCTTATCTGAGGATTGTGTTAAAACATTATTCATTTAGCTCATTTATGTTTCCAAATGTAATATATTTTTAAGAATAAAAACATCATTGAGCATTTTACCTCTACACAGTAGATTGGTCAAGAAGATCAATTAATATATTTCTTTCAGAAGCTGTTACCTCACAGCAAAAAATTCATGTTTCCATTAGTATCTCACATAAGATAAAGCTGCTGAAAATTCTTATGCCGTTCTAAAGTAAAATCTTCTTTTTCACACAATGAGCAGCAAATCAGCTAATCCTAAACCAGCTATAAGGAAGCTGCTTCCATTTTGTAGCACAAAACTGCATGAAATTAAAAGTAAATTAAGAAATAAAATGGCAAAATGTCCCTTCTCCTTGTCTGTTGCTGCACGGTAGACTTTTAGAAATGCACTTTCATTGACTTATTTTATTTTTCTCCAGTTTTGGTTTCAGTATCATTTTTCTGTCCCTGCAGATATTCTCTATTTCTCACAAAATATGCAAACTGAGATGTGAAAAAGGAATGTAATGGGATTTAGTGAAAGGGATCTTGATACTGCTAAACAGCCCTGTATCAAAAACATGGGGGATAAGATTTTCTGAGGAAATCTCTGATACTATCTTACAGGACAGAAAAATACCAAGGTGAATGTCTCTCTTCTCTGCATGCCAGCAGTGGGTTACAGAGAAACCTGCAAAAAACCCCATCAAAACCCAGGGCAAAGTACTTGAAACCTGGGGGGGGAAAAATTGTTCAAAGCTCAGAACAAGTTGTAAGAGAAGGCAGTTTATTGTTTGAACAGATTCAATATCCCCAGCTTTAAAACAAAGCTTTTCCCTAAAGGCAGATGCCAATTATAAGTCCTGTTTCGACTTCCTTATTCTTCATGATTGAGAAAATAAAATGGTATGTTTTATTGAATATTCTAAAGGCTTGGGATAAGGACTACTAATGCAGAAGTAATCTGAATTTCTTTTAGATGTTTGAAAGGATTAGGAAAGGTGTTCTTTTTCTTTCCACGAGCATCTGCAACTCACTACTTACTCCAAATATGTATGATCAGTAAGAAAAAGCTTAAAATAAAGTCAAACTTAATACTGAAAAAAATGGGGCTTTGTCCTTTCTGAAAAGAAAAACCCTTTTGAACTTTGTACAACTTGTTGGATAGATTAACTTCAAAGGAAAGTCAAAAATTACTGATAACAAACCGGAAATGATTGCATCTGTACACTGCTAAGATTTTAGTTGTGACTTTAGTTTTAAGTCCACCCAGATTTGTTGCACTTGTCAGTTAATAAATTCAATAGCATGTTGTCAAATATAACCCTTTTAATGATAGTAGTGCAAGGTATATAATTTATCTACCATTGTTACTTCCTTTTCATGTAAAAATACATCAATATTTCATATTTTCTCAGTTTCATTTCTTAGAATAATGATTTTGTTCAATGTATTGAAATAGGATTTATTTGGGAGCCAAGGCACAGACATCTCCTCTTGGCTTGCTGGTAGTCTGCACATAATCTATACATACCATCATTAAAATGCTTATGTTGTTTGCATAGTTCACGGTTTTCTAGGACAGGGAAGGTGGGAAGGTAGTTATAGCGTTTTGAACAAAAGAATAGGCAAGTTCTCTGGAGGGATATTGCAAGTCCCAACCTTGCAAGAAAGAAGAGAGAAATATCCTTTCCTCTCTTTCACTTTTGAGCTAAGGGAATCAGCAGACTTAAGAATAAAAATATTGGGAAAAAAATGTCACCAGATTCTATTTCTCATTTGTTTAGATTTCCGTATTCCTTTCAATTTGCTGTTTTTCAGTCTTTCTCTTAATGCTTGTTTTCTAGTGCAGTGCTCTCATTTTATGTCTTTAGTTTCTCTGTCCTCCCATTTTCATGTACTCTTAATCACTATACCTTTTTTACCTTCCCATTTTGTCGTGTTTCATTTCCATACTTGGCTCCTTGTTGTGTGGTCTGATAATTTCTCCTTAATTTCTGTTGTTCTCCATGATCAACACCAATACACTGCCTTGAACTCTTTTCTTTATGTTATTCCCAAGATTCAAAGAGTTTTATGCTGCTGGAGCTTCACTGCTATAATTTCTACACAAAGCCATCATATTCTCTCAGAGCTTCCTTTTCTGGTGCCCCTTAAAATATATAGAAATGCTCCATGCATATGACAGAAAGGGTAGGCTTTCACTTGAGCTTCTGTGATCACAAGCCTATAAATCTGGAAGTAAGTCTAAACCCATTTTTTTCTGGGATCAAGATGACTTTTGGCATTATGGTCTTCAAGCCACTTTAAGGGTCACTGCTCTCTATTACAAATTATTTATTTGCTTATTTTAGTTGGCACACCCACCAGTGTGGGTAAAATAAAGTAATCAGTAGAACAGACTGACAGACTGACATGAAGAAAATCAATGCCAAGAATAAAACTTCAAGTACATTATCTGCAGCAGACATCAAGATCACAGAAAAGCAATAATAACTCCAGATACGAAATTTGGGCAAGTCATGGCATTGTCTACTAGTTCAGAGTAGAATATTCAAAGTAGAATGCTCAGAGGCAGAATTCATAGTTTCCTGTTGAATGAGGAGCACTGTGAAGATGCAAGTGGGTTCTAAGTGTATAAGAGGAAAAGTCAAGACTAGGTTCTAAGTGAGTTCTGTTTGGATGGAAGTTTCCAGGTGTTTCAACTGGCAGAAAAATACTTCAGGTGTGCTACTAGACATTAAGTTTGGAGACAGCAACAAATAACTCAAAATGGCTTTATAAAAATCCTTGGTAATTAGATTTGGCACTTAACCCTGGGCAGAGGGCAAGTATGAGTCCTGCGTATCTCTAACGATCCTGTAAATCTAGGGGTGGTTAATTGGGTCATCTCCTTTTTGTAGTGTTTTGAATTTTATTCACCATGAATATAGTGAATAAAAGACACTAATGATGTCCTCACAACCAGGCTCCAACCTCTCCATTTATTCCTTTTCAAAGACAGTCTGTATTATCATAGCAGTGATATTTGGCTGCCCCAGATAAGAGCTGTCTTTGAAGTGCTGCCTCAGCTGGGTTCAAAGGTAAAAGCTCCATAAATGGGAGAGGTTGCTTTGTATACTGAGCAGAATTTACATTTGATATTTTTGTTCTCATTTCCTTTTGAATGTTATATACTTAATACCGAAACTTATATAATGTCCCATTTCCACAGTGGTCTTCAAAGTTTCAAAGTACAGAGTGTGGCCTTCAGTATTGACTTCAGTTCTGCATTCAACCTAAACTCACTGGGTGAGAAGGCAGCCTGGAACAAGCGATCATGACTCTTTGGACAGTGATTATATGATTTTGAATTCTTTTAGAACATCTCTGAATAAAATAGCTACTCTAGCTCTTTCTCTATTTATTCTTTATTCTTTTCTACAGTTACATGGGCAAAATATTTCATCCTGTTAATTTTTCACTCTTTTAATTGACTTTGAGTTCTCTAGCTACTATTCTCCGGGCCCTTCTTTGCTGGCTGTATTTGCTTTTATGGACTTGGGATAAACTATGTATTACATGTTTGTATGGGCTGCAAGCCAAGCAGTGTGACATATACCTTTTATGTCTGTGATTACCAGACTGGGGTTCTAAACACAAAGTTAAACTTGTAGATTTCTGATAAAATTATGAGAAGGGGTGGGCATTTAAAAATAAACTCAGCTATTTGAGATGAATGAGGAAATGATAAGTAGAGGATGTTAAATGCTGACTTGCCCCTTATCTCCCATCACCCATTGGGATCTTAGGCACTTGGATCAGTACATTTGGCTTTCTTCTCCATGCGGTGAGGTCACACAACAGCTACCTCTGTTGTCAGAATTGGCCTTTAAAAAATGATTACAGAGTCTGTGGAGTCAGGACAGCTAAAGGAGCATCAATCAGGAACACAGTCACCAGTGCACTCACTTAAATGTGAGGGGCCTGGAACCTAGTGTTGACTACCTTTGACTACATTTAATGTTAAAGTGAACCTTGCAATCAAAAAGGTATGCTATGCACTTCTGCCTCTGTTTCAGCAAATAGTGTGGTAGGTAAACCTCTAACGCCCTTCTATACAGGTCTGTTTGTATTGTAAAGAGGTCCTTATCTTGACCAGTGGAAGGGATAGATCTGTATCCCCTCAGGTCAAGGAATCTTTCCCAGGATGAATGTATTAATCCCTACCCTCTTCTTCAAAGGATGTAGACTCCTCTAAATTCTCCTGGTATTATGGGCATTTTATAGAGACAGCAGCAAATGCTATCTTTTACAAAGAGACTGTGCATGCTCCCTGTGTGCCTCCTGAGATATGTGCTGATACTGCTGGTATGGGGGATTATAAGGAATTTTCCTTCTCTTTGTCTGAACTCCAGCAGATTATATACATGGGGCTCACTAGTCTGTTTGCATATATTCCCTGTGTGCTTTGAAGTATTATTCCAGTGATAATGATGAAGGGAAACAGATATTATGTTACTATTTCAGAATGGTGTGTTTTATTAGCAATTATGCAGAAGGAGCACAGAGTCCTTCTAAGTCAAAAGGAAATAAAAAGCAAGTTTTCACTGTTTCTTTCTTTTTCAATGGCATGGTTTGTTTTCATATGGGTAGTTTGGAAGAGTATCACTGGGTGATAAAGAGGGTGTAAAAAATTGACAGTACTAAATTTGTTAGATGCTCACGAAAATTCACTAGATTTTGTTGTTGTTGTTGCTGCTGTTGCTGCTGCTGCTGTTGTTGCTTTATTATCTGTTACCTGGCACTCACATCTGCAAGTTAGTAAGAAAGGTAGTTCACATGCAGACACAACCATTTGTAATGAATGTTTGTCCTAGATAAGAATATATTATCCAGGTAAAATTACATTTTTTCAGCTATGAAATAAAAGTATAATTATGATATAAGTTCAATAAAAACTGATATGGCCAAGACAGCTTTCCATAAACACTTATTTTTAAGTTTTACATATCTGGTTACTAAGAATGTGATCTGTGCTGGCTAAAGTTGAAAAGATTACGTGTGCCTTTCACAGTGATAAAGATAACAGATATGAGGTATCATTTCAGTTTATCTTTCTCCTTTTAATTAAAAACATCCTGCTGTTAGAGATAAGTGGCATCTCATCAGAAGGAATTTATGGATAGAAGAATGAGTGTGATCCTTGTAACTCTGAATCAGAAATGATAAA